>NW_026294617.1:11605945-12205945 GCF_007827085.1 Peromyscus californicus insignis | reverse complement strand
TGACAGAATAACAATGGTTCGATCTTGGAGCTGCCCACAAGACAGGTTCCACAAAACCCACCCTCCTCTTGCTCTTACATCCTTTCTATTCCATCTTCCAAAGTATTTATTGAGCCTCGAAGGAGAGATGTATGTGACACAGATATCCTATTTAAGGTTGAGCTTTCAATGGCCCCAGCATGGTTACTTGCAAAGAGTTTCTTCAGTACCACTGCCCACAGCAGGAAGAAGTTTCTCTGACTAAACTGACAGTCATCTACGGGTATGTGGTGGTTTGAGGGAGAGTGGGCTCTATAAGCTCACGTACTTGAATGCTTAATCACCAGTTAGTTGTTCTGTTTGGGAAGGAGTAGGTGTGGCCTTGTTGGAGGTGTGTCATTGGGGTGGGCTTTGGGGTTTCAAAAACCCATGCCAGGACCAGTCCCTGCGACCCTCTCCTTCGGGTCAGGATGTAAAGCTCTCATCTACTGCCCTAGCACCATGCCTGTCTGCTCCCCATCATGATGATCATGGACTAACCTTCTGAAACTATAGCAAGCCCCCAATTAAATGCGCTCTTTTATAAGTGTTGCCTTAGTCATCGTGTCTTTTCACAGTAATAGGACAATATCTAAGACAAGTCATAAACATACATTACAAACCTTAATTTTTCAAGGAGAAAGGAGTAAAGAAATTGATCTGTAATGGAGGCTCTTTCACTCCTGTTTGTCATACATAACAGGAGGGAATTCAAAGAGTGAATCAAGGTTTCTTTAATCTAAAAAATATTTTATTCTTATTTGGAAAATTGCCATTAAGATTTGTTCCTGTGAGTTACTTGACTTCGAATCTGTCTTTGGTTAAATATAATTTCTATTTTATGTTCTGTTGATTTCTTCAATGAAGTGCTCAGCAACGCTCATGGGAAATCTAGGGAAGTCAAGCGAGGGGAGATTTAGCACCAAATGGGAAGGCAAATAAAAGTCACTGTTGATCTTGGCAAACGACTTGCACAGACCTGTGTAGGTCGCCTCTTTTGCTTCTTCCACACAGCTTTGCCTCTCTCTAAGCCTCTTTCCAAAGAGGAGCTAATGATGTGACTGTGGGAAGTTTTAGATGTCACAGCAAGTTGGTGAGAGATACTTTGGGGCCAAGGAAATAAGTATTGTGGCTGCCACCCTGCCCACCACAGTGGTCACCGAGTGCACTGGGATTAAGCTTGTCCACAGCCTCTTCCAGTAAGGCCTCTGACATGCTCATATGTGGAAACGATCTGTTCCTAGTGTTCAGAAGCCAGAGTTCTCGGCCTCAGACTGGGTCTGTCATGATGACTTCTGTGCCCACCAGAAGCACAAAGGTTGTTTTGCTTTGAATACTCCTGTCGGCTGAGGAGGCGGCAGTAAGGGCCTAGGAGATCTTGGAGGGAGAATAGCCGAGTCTGTGCTCCCTAGCTGCTCTCTTGTGGTCAGCGTCATTACTGGTACAAGCTGGTCAACCCCTCCCAGTCTCAATCTGCATCTGTAGACTGGAGCTATTAGTGTGGCCTTTTACATTTACCGTGAGAGTGACTGTAAGAGGCTAACACTATTTGCAGCTGTTTTAGTTCGTTTGTCTATACCTATCGTTATCATTTCCAGCATCCTCTTAGCTGCTTCTGGGGTCCCATGTCTGTACATGTGCATTCAGGCAAAATGTCTAATCACCCCAGGGCCCTGTGTCCTATGTAATCTGTGCAGAGCATGGACACATAATCTACGCGAATGCAAGGAGTGGTCATGTAAGCCCCTATACGCATGTGCGAGGTTACCCTTAAAAGCAGACTCCACCTGTTGTCTGCCCCCTTTCTACCACACCTCTCTTGGGCACTGCTCACTCTCCCTCTTTTCCTGTTCCCCTAACAAAACTCTTAAAGTGGGTTTCCTTCTATCTTATGGTCCATTCCTGCGCTCAGGAAATAACACCCATTTATTTACATGCACACGGAAGATTGTGTTTATGTTATAAACACAAGTATTTACTTATCCTAATATAGATAACAGGCTGAATTAATTGCTATGCTATTGTCCTGACTGGGGATTTTAGAATTCAGAAAAATTATTAACTGATTATTACCATTTTATTATTTTATTGTAAGAAGAAGGTGTCCAATCCCCTGGAACTGGAGTTACTGACAGTTGTGAACTGCCTGACTTGGGTGCTGGTGACTGAACTTGGGTCCACTGTGAGAGCACTGTGCCCTCTTAATGGCTTTTCAGCTATCTCTCCAGCACAGAGTATTAGCTTTTAAAAGCCAAAAGATATAGCAAAGATATTTTGTGCTAGATGCCAATTTTTAAATACAATTTTTATTTGTATTTTATGAGTATAAATGTTTGTCTGTGTGTCTGTATGTGCACTATACGTGTGTAGGGCCTGAAGAGGCCCCAAAGACAGCTGTGACCTGGAATGTGGGTACTGGGAACTGAACCAGGGTCTTTTGCTAGAGCACCAAATGCTGTTAACTGCTGAGCCATCTCTCTAGCCCCAGAGATGCCAATTTTGAGAGCGGATGCTTTGTTTTGTTTGTTTTATTGGATTGCTTCTCTTCCGGTTCCAGACAAAAGGCCATTCAGAAGCAAATCAGTCCAGAGGGAGAAGCATTCTTTGCAGAGTATATCAGCGTGGCTTTTTAGAGCCCAAAGGGCAGTGGGCAGCTGGAGAAAAGGGCACTTTAATTTCTAAGGCTGTTTAGATGCAGTGCGAGGTGAGACTGTATTTAAAGATAAAGGAAAGAAATGTTTCTTCTTCTTCGATGGTACCAGGTCAAGGCAAGCCTGTTCAAATGTTTGAGTCTACGGTGACAGGCTGCTGAGAAAGAGTAAATTAGACAATCAGTCTTTTTCTTTTTAGATCCATATCTTCACAATTGTCTGGAAGATGCTGATGAGATGATGATTCAGTTAGGAGGGAGTCAGCAAACAATCTAAATGACTTGAAAAAATTTGGCTAAAGAGCTCAAGTTCCTTACACTTTGTGGCATATGGTTCTGGGCTCTAAATTAGGAACTTACTATCCAAAGGACTAGGAGAAACCGCCTATGAAGGAGAGCAGCTGATGGGACTCAGGGCCTAGAATTCTCTGACCCTTGTTCCTCAACAACCTACCCACTTAGGAAAGGCCGCAGGCATCAGGGACCAGAAGCGATTGCTTTCATGCCTCACTCTCTGTGCTGTGTGACTGGTGCTAAATAGTCAACCTCTCTGAATCCCAATTTCCTTATAACTAAGGCTGCAATGTTTATCTCCAGTAATTGTTCTGCTCCTGAGAGTGATGTGTTGAGAGCCGGGAAATTTGACTAGCAGGAATGAATGTAAATTCTTCCCCCACTTCACTCCCAACCTACTGAAAGAAATGAGCTGGTCATTATGCCCAACATCTGCCAGAAACCAGAACCAGAGAGCTGTCATGTCATGGAGTTGTTTTCTGAGGAAAATGGACTTGACCCAGCAGGGAGCAGTTACTGAGGCACTTAGAGGAGTCAGGTGCATGGAGAGAAAGAGGGAAGTCAGCTAGACAGAAACCAAGAGGCACCCATCCTTCCCCCTTCCTCACACGCTGTCTGGTCAGGCAGCCAGCCTGTTGTCAATATGTCCGCATCATATCTGAGAGAAGCACCCGACCAATGGGGAGCGTGAGAGCCATGGTTGTCACTTTAAAATCTCTAGTAGCTGCATTCAGAATTCAGAGAAGTGGGGGAGATTAATTCTGATAGTGTATTTTATTTAGCCTAACGTTCCCTAAGTATTAGCATTTCAACACACACTAAAATTATCTCTGGCGCAGCGTACCCTTTAAACCAAGGTTTGAGGTTTATTGTGGTTTTATACTTGTAACTACTGTGCTGAAGACTCACTCACCACATTTAAACATCAGTGGCTACTGCCTGGGGTTATTTTAGAATCTGCAGTCATGACTGTATCACTTTTAACAACAGCAATAAAGTCTCCATTCTTTCCATGTATGCAATAGGTCCTGTGTTTTACATGAATTCTGTCATCCACTTAATTATCACCTTCGTGAGGTTTAAAAGCATCCTGGAGACAAGTCTCTGGGCATGTTCTTGATGGGCTTTCTGTTGTGATATTACACATGCTGGTGGGTAGGTCCTGGCAGGTAGAGTCAAGGTGCCCTACGGCGGGTGGGGGACAGAGATGCCATACAGACAGTGCTCAGTGAAGAGTTTTATTTGGTAGAGGGGAAAAAGTGGGGAGAGAAAGAGGGAAAGAGAGAGGCAGAGAGAGAGAGGGGGGATGAGGGGTTCAAGAAGTGTGCACACTTCATGGGAGGAAAGCAGAAGAGAGAGAAATGGGCGGAGTTTTCCCTTAAGAATAGGCTTCTACATCAGGGCATAGGGTGGCACCAAAGGACAGATCAGAATCTGAGTCACAACACCAATGTTATTTATTATTCGGCATTGTTTAGCATTTGAGAGAAACACGAGACACAACAAAACCCACTCTAAGAGTTTATTAGGGGAGAGTAAAAAGGGGGTGTGGAATAGGCCTACTGGAAGCCAACAGTGTGGGAGAAGGGGCAGGGAAATGGGTGGAATCTGCTTGTATAGACCTCTTCCCGCCAGCATGTGCATATGGGCCTATTGAGTTACTCCACTCATGTGCATGTGGTCACACTGTGAACAAATTATGTGATCACACAGCGCATGTCTTACGTAGGACATGAGGCCCTGGGATGACTAAGCATATTGCCTGGCTGCTGGATAGCGCACACCTGGTCATGTAGCTGGGGGAGTGGCTAGGAATCCTAACACTTTCTGGATTAGGTTATTGAGGTGGAAAGACTTACTATAAAAATGGGCTACACCATTGCAAGGCCTGGGGTTCTGGACTGAATGAAAACTAGAGGAGGAGCTCAGCTTCAGCATGCATCTCTCCCTGCTTCCTAACTGTGGATGCCACGTGGCCAGCGTCCTCAAATTCTTGCTGCCATGACTCCCCTGCCATGGTGGACTATACCCCAGAATGACGAGCCAAATGAACCCTTCCTCCCTAAACTGCTGTTAGATAGTTTGCCACAGCTACAAGCAGGCTAATAACCCCATCAGGTATGTGTTAGCACTCACTTATGTTTGCTGAGCTTAGGAGAGATTAAATAGCTTACTCAAGATCATGTCTTTTTTTTAAATTAGTCATTTTTGGAAAACTTGTATTTTTCTATCATATATTGCATCCTGACTGCAGTCTCCTCCATCCCTCCAGATCCTCTGCCTTCCCTCAGAAAAGAGCAGGCCTCTCAGGGACATCCACCAAACACAGCAGAACAAACTCCTATAAGACCAGGCACATACCATCACATCAAGGCTGG
The DNA here is from genome assembly GCF_007827085.1 of Peromyscus californicus insignis. Lineage (NCBI taxonomy): Eukaryota > Metazoa > Chordata > Mammalia > Rodentia > Cricetidae > Peromyscus > Peromyscus californicus. Next base: position 12,200,605 of record NW_026294617.1, on the reverse strand, counting down.
ATGAGGCAACCCAGTAGGAGGAAAAGGGTCCCACAAGCAGGCAAAAGAGTCAGAGACAGCCTCTGCTCATGTTTTTAGGTGGAAAAACCAGTATTCAAACACACGTCAGTTTGATTCCAACTCCCATCACACTGCCTCTCCCAAGTTACTGGATAGTCTCCTGACTGGTTGGCTTGCTTGCCTATCAGGATGTTTGGATAAGACTGTGCCAAAATAACTACTTCAAATTTTATTATTTATGTTTATTTTATCATCATTACCAAATAACTTACATTGCAGCCATTCTGTGTGTGTGTGTGTGTGTGTGTGTGTGTGTGTGTGTGTGTGTGTGTGTGCAAGTGCATGGGCATATGTGTGCATGAGGAAACCAGAAGTGAACCTTAGGTGTCATTTCTCGGACATCATTCATCTTAATTTTTTTTAAAGATTCTCTCACTAATTTGGAGCTCCCCAAGTAGGCTAGGCTGGTAGGCCAGTGAGCACTAGGGACCTACTTGTCTCTTCCTCTCTCATTCTGATAGTGCAAGCTCAGGCTACCATGTCTAGCTTTTTTCTGTGGGTTCTGGGGATGGAACTCAGATCATCATGTTTCCAAGCAAGCACTTTACCAACTGAGTTGTCTACCCCAGCCCACCCCGCCCCCACAGACACTCTCAGCCTTCAGGAAAACTTGAATCTAAGCTCTTCTTTCTTCATATCCACGAGGAGCTTTGAACTACTCATTTCCTCTTGAGCCTGAACTTAAAGGATGTGGTTGGTGTGAAAAAGGCACCAAATTGCTGTGGTTTACAACATCTTATTATATGCTATAAAGACCCCGAAGAAGAGAGGGTCCTAAGAACCCCAATATAAGCCAATAATCGATGTTTAAAGAGGTAGAAATGATCTGCCTTGGTTTGATCATTGCACACTGAATAGTAGTTATTGAATTATCACACTCTAAGTGCATAAATTATTACATATCAATTTATAAAAATAAGATAATTTAAGAAAAAGACTGTCGGAAAAAATATCCCCAAAAGGAATGAGATTTTATGAGAAAGACTAATCATAGATGTAGGGCAAGGAGTGTGCGAGGTGAATCTCACCAGGTATCAACCCTTCTGAGAAAGACTTTCTTGATTATTTCCAAAGGATTCAGAGCCCAGTGTGAAAATGAGGCAAGACAGGCCCCCCTGAGAGTCAGTCAGGACAATTAGACTGGATGGATATACAGCAAATGTGTTTAACCCACAGCTTCACAGGGTTATTTAAAAATAATTTAATTTGTATGTGTGTGTATATATGTGCTTGAAGTGATGAGTATGCATGTCTTGCAGAACACGTACCTGGCTTCCAAATGATGTGGCTTTGACTCAACTTTTCTACATGTTGACCATGTGCTTGACTTGTCCATTAAACTTTGCCTACCTTAATTTTTTAAGATTTCATTTTTTTTATTTGTGTGTGTGTGTGTGTGTGTGTGTGTGTGTGTGTGTGTGTGTGTGTCTGTATGAATGCATGTCACATGTGTGCAGGTACAAGTTGAGGACAGAAGATGGTGTCAGATCCCCTGGAGCAGGAGTTACAGGTCGTGGTGGGTGTTGGGGACTGAACCCCAGTCCTCCGGAAGAGCATAAGTGCTCTTATCTGTTGAGCCATCTGTTCAGCCCCATATCCATTCATTTTAAAATGAAATTATTGGAATAGGTGGGATTTGAGTGAGTAGTTCTTTCTAATGCAGTCCTGCCAAAGCTTCAGTTTTGTTAAGATAAAAAGATTTCTTAAATTTTTGTCATTCTTGCCTTATTTAAAATGATACTGGGCTGAGGAAATGGCTCTGTGGTTAGGAGTACATGTTGGTCTTGTAGAGCACTCAAGTTTGGTCCCCAGCACCCACACCAGGCAGTTCACAACCTCCTGGAACGCCAGATCCAGAGTATTCCCATGACCTCTTCGGCCCCTGTAGCCACCTGCACTCACATGTGCACATACCCCCCACAATGAAAACAATAATGAATAAACCTTTCAAAGAATAATTCAAGCCAAAATAAAGGACCCTTCAAATCTCCTTTTGCCATGTTGCTTTCAAAATACGTTGATGAATGGAGGGAAACGAAGGAATGGCTACAGAGAGGGAAGTGGTCATTAGGGCTTTGTTTCTTGCTTTTGTTTTTTAAGACAGGCTTTCTCTGTGTAGCCCTGGCTGTCCTGAAACTCGCTCTGTAGACCAGGCTGGCCTTGAACTCTGATCTGCCTGCCTTTGCCTCCCAAGTGCTGGGATTAAAGGCGTGTGTACCACTGCCTGGCAATCGCTGTTTTTAAAGAGATGTCTGTAGCAGTACTTTCTCATCAGAACCACCAGCTCACAAATAACGACTTGGAGACTTATTATTAATTATGGAAGCTTGGCCTTAGCTTAGACTTGTTCTCAACTAGCTCTTATAACTTAAATTAACCCATTTATATTAATCTATGTTTTGTCACATGGTATTATTTCATCTCCGTACTGCCCATTCTACTTCCTTCATTCTGGCTGGTGACTCCACCTTCCTTCTTCCCAGAGTTCTCTCTCTGCCCAGAAGTCCTGCCTATACCTCCTGCCTGGCTATTGGCTGTTCATCTTTTTATTACACCAATCATAGCAACACATCTTCACACAGTGTAAAGAAATATTCTGCAACAGATGCCTGCCAATGAAAAGAAAATGTGGGAGAGGTAGCTGCCACCTGAGGACATATCCTGGATGTCCTTCCTGAGTCCCCAGCCAGGTCCCCGTTGCTAAGGAATTTACTGAGCATTGGAACAGTAGGTAACCAGAAAAACAAGATGACAGATCAACTAGAAGATGGATGTGATGTTCATGCTTTGTAGGACTCACTCCAAACTCTAACTGTTTGGAGTGTTGTTATAACTATAACAGCATCTACCTGTTGTTAGTGTCACAGAAGCCTTTCGTCACCTGAGACTCTCCCTTCTCCATGTGTCAGTTGCACAGTCTCCTTGGAATATGCTAAATGAGGAGTTGCCCAGCCACTAGTTAAATGCTTCTAGGGGTAGAGAACTCATGGATACAATCCATCCCATTGTTAGACATTCTGTTTAGTTGAAAATGTTCACTTAATGTGAGCTGGAATCTGTCTCTTCAGAATCCCTTTACTCCTCTAGCTATACTCTGGATTCTTTTCCAGATATTTTAAAAAAAGCTGTTCGATCTTGGTAACACTGCTTCTCTATGAACTGCACGTACGCCAACTGCTCTCCCTATGGTGTGATCTTAATTCCTCTTCTTATTCTGGTCACCTCCTCAGACCCTGCTCTGATGCTTAATTTCTCTCTCCCAAGGTACTATGGGAATTCCAGTATCTGTTATTCAGCAGTACTCTGTGTATTTTAATTAATGTAGGTGCTATACACTGCTACAACCCTCATCCACTGACGAGGAAGCTAAAGCAGAGAAGTTATTTGCCTTCTCAAGGCTGGGGAGAAGAGTAAGTGGGATGTTCACCCAGCAGCCCTTGCGGAGCCTTTACAGTTTTATTTTTCGGAAGACGGTTCTTCTGTCACTGGATTGGTGCTAAGGATGACAGTGCTGTTGTGTTCTCTCGCTAGGCACCTTCAGATGATATTCTTGCTCTTGGCTTGTAGGTTCATGAGAGGAACTGAAAGATGAGTCAGCACTTGAAAGCTCATCAGCTTCACAAAGGGTAGGCAGAAGTCCTACATTTTATTTTGAAGAAGGTAGAGTTGGATTATGCATTAACTCTTTTAAGTATTTGCTTTTTGATTTTTGTTTTCTGTGATGGGATCTCATCCAGGCTGGCTTTAAAATTCTGGGCTCAAATGACCTTGGTTCTTGAGACTTCTACATAGCTGGGACCAAAGATATGACCCATTTGTGTCCTCTTCTTCCTCCTCCTCCTCATCATCATCATTATTTTTTTTTTTTGTGTGTGTGTATGTATGTGTACAGGTGTATGTGTGTGCCTGTATGTGTTCATGTGGAAGTCAACCTTGGATCTGGTTCCATTTTATTTCTTGAGACAGTCTCTCACTTGGATCTGAGGCTCACAGACATGGCTTGGCTGGCTGGCCAGTGAGACCTAAAAGTCCTCCTGCCTCTGTCTCCCTGGACTGAGATTGCAAGCGCACAGCACCATGCCTAGCTTTTTAGGTGGGTGCTGGTGGTGGAAGTCAAGTCCTCAGGCTTGCCCAGTGGACACTTTACCAATGGAGCCATCTCTCCAGCCCTTGACTTCTACACAGAAGTCAATCACACATTTTCAGTCAAAGAAGTAAGTCATGTGATCACACTTTATAGCTATGTCTGAAGACAGTGCTGAAGATAAGGTTGATAAGGGCGGAAGTAGAAACAGAGAAATAGATGTCACAGAAGCAATCTAAAGAGGATCTGAGGGGGAGAATGAAAGATGATGAAGAGATCGCAGTGTTGGAAGGTGTGGGGTCAGGACTGGGTGACTAACTGGCTTAAAGGGACAGGAGGACCTGAACTGCTTTCCCACCTTCTCCCTGGGAGCCAGGTACAGAGTTGAGCCACCCACCAACTTGGGGAATAGAGTAAAATGAAAGGTGCTTTGGAACAGGGCTTAGGTGGAATATGGAAGATGTTGGAGGAGTGATGTGGAAACGTTCCACAGAGAGTGCTGCAGGTCATGGATGCCTGCTGGGACTGAGAGGGAAGTTCCAGGCTGGTCACTCTCGTGTGCACACGGAAGAATTTTCAGTCTTTGTGGGTGGTGAGAACGGAAAGTGTGCTTACACTGAACACATGGGAGAAAAGCATCAAATGACTCTGGGAGGAGTCCAGGTGAAGGGAAGATCGTGACTTCGCCCCATCTTCCTTGGCTTTACACAGGATGCTGTAGTCTGCTTCTGTTCCTGGGAGTCTGGCCTGGGAGGAGACAGTCCTTGAGCTGTCCTTGATGTTTCCCTGTGTCAAAACTCAAGCCGAATGGTCTAATTTTATTTTTTGCCTTGTCATTTGTAAATGAATTTGTGTTTGTGTCAGGAACAGCCTGCTTGACAAGAGTCACATTCATCACACCGAACCATTCCCCACATTCTCTGCAGAGTGCTCAACGTTCATGTTCTGCTTAATGTGTCTGATGAGAGCAGGTGATTATCTGTCAGGAAAGCTATTTCCAATTTAAGAATCTATTATTTTCTAGTGTAAAAATAATTATTAAAAACCTGTTTTATCTAGAGAATAAGCATTAGGTTGTTCCTCCCTTCCCTCTCCCTTCTTTCCCAGATGAACCTCACATTAAATATGTAATCTAGTGTGACCTAGAACTTCTGATCTCCCTGTTTAGTTTTTCTCCGTCGTAGGATTACAGGTGTGCACTACCACTCTGGTTCCCAGGATTACAGGTGTGCACTACCATTCTGGTTCCCAGGATTACAGGTGTGCACTACCACTCTGGTTCCCAGGATTACAGGTGTATACTAGCACTCTAGTTCCCAGGATTACAGGTGTGCACGACCACTCTGGTTCCTAGGATTATAGGTGTGCACTGGCACACTGCTTCATATAGTGCTGGGGGTGGAACCCAGGACCTCATGCATGCCAGGCAAGCATTCTACTCCCCGAGCTACATCCCTAGCTGTGGTCTGAATAACATTTGAGATTCCTGGGTACTTTTGAGGTGGGACTTCAGGGGATGATTCAGTCATAGATTAGAGCTTTTATGAACAGGATTGATGCTGTTATAAATGGCACAGCAGTTTTTTTTTTTTTTGGTTTTTCGAGACAAGGTTTCTCTGTGTAAGCTTTGCGCCTTTCCTGGAGCTCACTCTGTAGCCCAGGCTGGCCTCGAACTCACGAAGATCCGCCTGCCTCTGGCACAGCAGTTTTATACCCGATTCTGGGCTTCTTTTTCCTGTTAAGCAGGAGGATAGCTCTGTGAAGGATGGACCAAGGAGTAACTGAAAACAGGACATAAAGAAGAACAGGTGGCAGTGGTCTCTTCAGATGGGCTTTGCTGGGGATGTCTTTCTGTTTGCTGTGAATGTGTTGCTCTGATTGATTGATAAATAAAACGCTGATTGGCCGGTAGCCAGGCAGGATAAGTGGAGAAGAGAATTCTGGGAAGTGGAAGGCTGAGTCAGGAGATACTGCCAGCCGCAGCCATCACCATGAGAAGCAAGATGTAAAGTACCGGTAAGCCACAAGCCAGGTGGCAACTTATAGATGAATAGATACGGGTTAATTTAAGATATAAGAACTAGATAGTAAGAAGCCTGTCGCAGTCATACAGTTTATAGGTAATATAAGTTTACTTGGGTCTGAGTGGCTGTGGACCTGGGTGGAACTGGAGAAAACTCCAGCTGCAGAGCTTGCTCCAGATCTCAAAGATAAGCTATGAAGAAAATTGGTGGGGCCCTGAAAAGGGTGCAAAGAACAACAGGTGCTGGTGCCTGAACCTGGGTCAGTTTAGATTGTCTTCAGCACACCTGGCCAGGGAAGCATGAGCAGAGGGCTAGTACTCTTTCCCCTGGTGATCTTTCAGCTTTCAGGGTACCCAAATCCCTATTCATAATCCTATGTTCAGGGAAGGGGCAACAGGATGAAGAGAAATACAAGCCCACTCCTGTGGGAATCGGGGCTGCTGCTGTTTGGCTCCGCCCTTCTCTTTTAGAAAAGTGTTATGCTTTCTCCATTGCTTGCTCTAACTAAACTCTTGGCTGCTCCTCTGCTACTGTGTGTCCCATTTGAACCTGAAAAACACAAGAACTGAGGTTGCTGATGAGACCAGAGGAAACCAGAGAGTTTCCTGTAACATGCAGGCTGTTACCTTGAGAAGATGCCATGCATGGAAAACCCTCATCTGACGCCAGTTCAGCATCTGAATCATGGACTTCTCAGTTCTAGAGCAGTGAGAAAGTGAACTTCTCCCTTTTATAAATCACCCAGCGTGTGGCATTTTTTTACAGTACTAGGGACAGACTAAGACAGTAACGGAAAGCAGAAAGCCTTGTACTGCAAAGACTTTGAATCAGTAATGAAACATGAAGCATTACAGGTTTCAGTCCATGTCTATGTGTGTGAGTGTTCACATGGAAGCCAGAGGATAACGGGGATTTTGTTCCCACCCTTTACCATATGAGTACCTGGGAGTGAACTCAGGTCTAAGGGGTTGGCAGCAGGCACCCCCACCTGCTGAGCTATCTTGCTGACACTGAATTGATACTTTTGAATGTGAACTCATTGATGAAATGGAGATATTATGGCTTCCAGTCTGCAGATGAGAAGCAGAGAGCAGAACTTCTAACTTTATGCAGCTTGGTAATTGATCCAGTATGAGAAGAGCACGTTATTGTAAACCTTTGAAAGAATGTCCCAATAAACTCCCAGAGTCCCAGAGGAAATGTGAATCTGGTAAAGCTAGTAGGAGGAATGGGGGAAGAGGTGACTGTGTCTTGGTGGTGAGCACCTCATTCTGTTAAAAATGCATTGTTCTGAACAAAGGGCGTCAGTTTCTTTGTGATGCTGGACTCAGATTCAGAGGAATCAAGCTTGAAATTATTGAGCATTTACTCCAGTAAAGAAATAATTTTCTGCAAATATATAAAGGTCGTATTGATCACTATGAAAGCGTGGAGAGTAGAAAATTACACGAGAATAATAAATGGGAAATAAAATATATCCAATATATATTGAGATTGTTTAGGGCTCTCTGAGGCAGTTGTGGGGAGGGAATGCAGGTTTCCTCTGTTTCTTCCGACTCCTCACTCTGGAAAGAGCCACAGCTGTGATCTGGAGGCAGCTTGTGTGGCATCTCAGTGGGCTTGGTCCACAGACCCTGGGTGGAGCGTCTGAGGGATTCACAAGCATCAAGCCATCCATACCTTCTCGTCTGAAACTGTCAGTGAAGTGAAAAGACTTAAAGTCTTTGAAGTGGCAGAAATAAGAACTATGAACACAGTTGGCTTTGAGTTCCAGGAAACCTCAAGGAGCATTCAGGCCAGCTGATTCCCAGTCCTGAGTAAGGCCTGGTAAGCTGGGCTAAATGAGGCCCAGAGGGAAAGTGATTGCTGTCTGACAGGAAAGACCTGTCCACACCTCTATGAGTAGTTCATTAAACCTCGCCTCATCCACTGGTGTTAACAGGCACACACTGAACACCTGGTACACACGAAACACTTAATATCAGTGTAGGACATACAGCAGAGAAAATCACAGATGCTCAGAGAGCTACAACATGGAATTGTAGACATTTGGTGGCTATGACCTACAAAATCGCAGTTTTATTTGGCTTAACCTAGCACATTTAAGGAGAGAGAGAGGGAGGGAGGGAGAGAGAGAGAGAGAGAGAGAGAGAGAGAGAGAGAGAGAGAGAGAGAGAGAGCGCAAGCGCAAAGATTGTGAGTCTATCTGTCAACTGGCCACTGTGACTTGGAAAATATTACTCAAGTGTTGGGACTGTGGATAGTTGATATACTAGTGGCCTCACTAATAAACTGGCATTTTTTGAAGAACCTGAAGGAAGCAAAGAAGGGAAAAGAAAAAAGAGGGAGTTTAGCCAGAGGAAAGGAGGGAGGGAGGCAGGGTGTTTTAGTTAGGGTTTCTATTGCTGTGCAGAGACACCATGACTATGGCAACTCTTATAAAGGAAACATTTCATTGGGGTGGCTCGCTTATAGTTCAGAGGTACGGTCATGGTGGGACATGGTGGCATGCAGGCAGACATGGCGCTGGAGAAGGAGCCGAGAGTTCTACATCTTGATCTGCAGGCAACAGGAAGTGAGCTGTCTCTACACTGAGCATAGCTTGAGCATAGGAGACCTCAAAGTCCACCCCTACAGTGGACACACTTTCTCCAGCAAGGGTATACCTTCTAATAATGCCTCTCCCTATGAACATATGGGGGTAATTACATTCAAACTACCACAGAGGGTAGTCAGAGGGAGGGAGGGAAGGCTAGTCAGAGGGAGGGAGGGTTTAATCAGAGGGAGGGAAGGAGGGTTTAGTCAGAGGGAGGGATGGTTAGTCAGAGGGAGGGAGGGTCAGTCATGGGGGAATGGTTAGTCAGAGAGAGGATTAGTCATAGGGAGGGAGGGTCTAGTCAGAGGGAGGGAGGGTTTCAGCTATGAAGTGAGGAAGAGCAGGAGTCCTTGTCAAGTCAGGTGTGTTATTTGGAAGACTGAGGTGACATTTTACCTGTTATTTTTGAGGAACAGCACAGAAGCTAATGTGGCTGGAAGAAAGGGACTTACTTGGAAGTTGCTAGAAGGGTTCAAGCACTACAGGAAGTGAGGTGATAAAAGGCTTGCAGTCCCTCTAGGGAGGACCTTGAGCATCAGAAACACAGGATGGGTATTGACTGCAGTGGACGCCCCATGGCTGGTGTGTGGAGAATGACGGGATAAGGTTGGGAGCAAGAATCCTTTTCTGAGAGCACAGACATAAAGAAGAGCTGGCTAGGGTCAGGCAGTGGACAGCAGTGAAGGTGCTGGCTGGACCTCGGAGGTCAGCTGACAGGATTTACTGAGAAGTGACTGCAGGGTGTGTGAGGAAAAGCAGAGTGGGAGATGGCTCTGGAAGGACACACTGATTTTGCTGTTAGCAGGTGTGGTGGTTAACCCTGGCTGCCAGCCTGACAGAATCTAGAGTCACCAAGAAGACGAGCCTGGAGCCATGTGAGGGACTATCTGGATAAGGCTAACTGAGGTAGGAAGACCCACCCTAAAAGCAGTGGTACCATCAGACATCACTGAGCATACAGTTATGGCTCTTTTCCATTTTACCGTCTCATGGTATAAGAACTGGTCACATACTATGAACCACTGGGCATTACCAAGTGTACTTTCATGAGGTCATGTGATCTTCTAGGACTCTCGCTGAACCTGAAAGTACATTTATGTCCTATATACCTTCATAGGAAAATATTGGCCAGCACAGGAAATGGTTTTAGTGAACTCTAGGTAAATCAGGGACTGTATACACAGCAGGAGTGGAAGCTGTTTGATAAGGCCATTGAGGAAAGGCCAGTTTGGGAAACTGACAATATCTTGCACTACAAACAGAAGGTTAACTTTCAGCATCATTCTGAGGGTTGGTTGCAGATGCACAGTGGCAGAAATGTAACCAGATTGGGGATGTTCACTGGGGTTGTTTCGCTGGACCAGTTCCTGGGTTGCTGTGCAAACTGCTGTCATGTTCCTGCTCAGTGTCAGGGTATCAGGGCATCATCTTTTTCTATTTTTTGGGGGAGGGGACGTTTTTTTTTTTTGTTTGTTAGTTTTGTTTTACTCATGCAAAAAAGGGGTACACGAAAAATTAGAAGCTCCAATGGATGAGTCGGCTCCTTTTTCATTTGCTCTGTGAGACAGCTGCAGCTGCTCTGGTTACCCTGAATGTTCTGGGAGAGGAATTAAGACACAGGTCAGTAGACTCTGTGAAGAGAGAGTGCAGATCTGCTGCCTGAGAAGACTCATTGTCTCGCCACAGGACAGGCAGGGCCCCTCTAGGGAAGTGAAATGGCAAAGCGTGGCTGTCCTGACAGCAAGGCTTCTTGACCTTTGAAAATCCACACCTCCCACCGTGCTGCTCATTCTGTTTCTTGCCAGCTAAGATAGTGAATTTTCCTTTCTAAAATTCACAGCACAGAAAACAAAAACATACAGAAGCTTCGTCTCAGCCCCAAGTCATTTGTTTGATTGAAAACCAGCATTTAGAATGTAGACTGTAATCTTCACATTGCTGGCAAGATTTTGTAGTTTTTAAATCTTTGAGGATATAATTTGCAAGATGCAAACTATGATGGTAGGTGTGCTGGGCTGAGCTGGGGTGAGTATGAAGTGAAGAGTTAGGTATTCTGGCATCTCTGGAGTAGGAGAGAAGGTAGAGCCAGTGGGAAAGAGCTTAGAGGAGATGTTGCCGCAGTGGGTAAAGATCTGAACACCAGGCACGATGCTTAGTGGTTACTGAAGGAATCTTTGAATAAATTGTTCTAGTACGTATACCCATGCTTAAATTTCTACCTTCGTGCCATGGGAAATGAGTGAAGAAATTCCGGGGAAAACAGACCCAGAAAGAGCTTGTCTGGCTAACGGCCAAGTAAACACAGCTGCTATAGCCCACGGTGCTTGCAAGTGACTAGACCAAAGGAGAAAGTACGTTGATAATGTCCTGTGCAATGACTTAGTCTGATGTAGACGGTATATCTGGGTAAGTGATATGCCATCTCTTAGTGCAAGAGGCATGTTTCTGTCTCTCAGGGCTCATCAACTGTTGATGCCCAGTTGGTCCTGAATGAGACTTTGTAGGTGAAGACAGAGAGAAGGTAAAAAGCTCAGTGTTATGAGCAGGGAAGACTTGTCCTCAATGTGTGTGGCATTATCCCGTTGGCTCAGGTCTTGCACTGAATGAAAAAGAAGTGGGTTGGGGTGGGATGGGAGGAGAGCACGGATCCTCAGCATCTATCCCTCTCTGCGTTCTGATGTGGACACAGTGTGACCAGCTGCTCCACTGTCCTGCCACCACGCTTTCTCTGCAATCATGACTGTATTCTTTCAAGCCAAAATAACTCTTTGAGACCTTTACACACACACATACACACAGACACACAGACACACACACACACACAGACACACACACACACACACACACACACAGATTGCATAGACACATTCAGAGAGACTTATACACGTGTAGACACACTCAGACACCCCTCCCCAACTCATTCTACAAGCCAAAGAAAAGCTGGCTCAGTCACTGACTGAGAAGGTGGGTGGGGCTGTGGGAGGAGAACCCGTGACAGGTTGTGTAGGAGGCATGTTGAATCACTTTTGCGGCAGGGAATGTCCCCTGTTTACCTCCTCGCAGGCTCTCTTAGGAAAATAAAGGAAAAGGACGGAACAGGAAAGCCACGAAGAGATGGGAGGTGGTTGCACTTTATAAAAGAGAAAATGAACAAGGCTGGGAAGTCCCCTCTCAGTCGCTCACCCCATGTGTAGCAGAGGAGAGCTGCTAGCACAGCTGGCCCGTCTCGGTGCCTGATAACCAGCACAAGGTGCCCAATGGCAGCAGCAAAGCCCTTAGAAAAGACAGTGGGTTCTGGGTGTTCCTGTCCACTGTGTTGTCATTTTGTAAGAGGACACAACTGCCATTACCTAAGTGGCATAGTATAACTTGTGAATAGCAGGATGCAATTTAAGTTGAGTGTGTTAACACTAATTCAGTCAGTCAATTCCCCACTACGTAACCACTCCAGATGTGAACGGGGGAAGATAAACACGCAGTTCCTCTTTTTCTTGCTGTTCTAAATTTAGTATTGCTCTTATTGATTTGCTAAGGTCACATGGACTGCTACAGCTTGCTGGTGTTGGCACAGTTATCCACCCAAGTTAATACCTATTGAAACCTTTGCTTCTACTTCTGTCTTCTCCTGTCATGAGCACATGGTCTGGGTCAGGGGGAGGCGTTCTCCTTCTTCGTTAGTATTAATACATGCAAATGTCACTCTGAGTTAGGCAGAGTGATATAGAACTCCCAGAATTCACTGTATGGATTGCTTTTGCAGCTATACCAGTGTTAGAGGATTCATACTGGGTGTTAATACTCAACATAGCGTCATCCTGATCACCATTCTTTTTGTTGGTGGTGTTTTAAAGACAGAGTCTCATGAATCCCAGGCTGGTCTTGAACTTCTATGTAGCTGAGGATGGTCTTGAACTCCAATCCTCCTGCTTCTGCCTCCTAAATACTGGAATTACGCATGTGTACCACTGTGCCTAGTTTATATAATGCTGAGTACCAAACAAGGGGTTCTGTGCACGCAAGGCAAGTAGTCCACCAACTGAGCTACACCGCCAGTCCCCAGACTCCATTCTTTGACTCGAGAAGCCGTATTTCCAAATGGATTAAGGATACCGGCTTCACTGGTTACAAATCAGTTTATAATGAAGTGTGCTATCGTGACCCTTGAGTTTATTTGTGCAAAGATGGAAATATGCAAAGTCACGTGTTTCTGATAAATGGGATGTAGATTTTGTGTTTGTTTGGCGAAATGATAAATTGGTAGTGATGGAAAGAACAGGCGGTTCATAAATCATTTCATTCCCGCTTCATCACTCTCGAGCTTACCTTGGTCACTCGGGTTTCTTGAGCCTTGGTGTCCTTCTCTATAAAGTAATGTGTATCACAGCTTGCATTTTACTGCTGTTTCATGCTTAAGAGTGAATTTGATGTATTCCCTACCTCCTGCCTGAAAATGAATGTCATCCTGTGACAGCTGCCTTCCTTAAGAGGGATTCCTCTTTCTCACACAGTGAAGTTAGCACTGAAGGGTTTCCAAACTACCCTCCTCAGAGGTGCAGACGTATAGAACATGACCCACAACTTTTGACTCCGAAGTGATGTGTTTGGCTTCATTTTCTTACAGAAAGTCACTGGAGATTAAGACACAACTCTGCTCAGTAACACTGCCTTTTGAAAAGATCTGCAAGCTTCTGCTGCCTGTGTTTGCTGCTCTCCTGAATTCATTTCATAGTCTTGCGTTGTATGTCACCCCTCAAATATACCCCCAACCCCTTGCCTTCCTTTTCCTCTTCAGTGTCCTTGTCTGACTAGCTGACCTTGTATGAAAACAGCTCTCTCTTTTTGCCCCTGTAGTAGCAGTCATGGAGCAGAAGGGAGTCACACAACCTGATTCACTGCAGTAGTTGGTGTTAATGAATGACTAAATTTCAACACTCATTTTGAGGTCACCGGTGGCTTCAATGTCTTTGCCTTTGGAACACTCAGCTTGAGTACTCACCTCTGACTGTAACTCTCAGAACTCCCTGCTCCCTAGTGGATGATCTTGTCTTCCACCACATCTGCACAGCTTCTGGCCTCTGCTCTCATCTCTCTTGTGTTTCCTCATGAAATGTGCACCCTTGCTTCCGTCGACTGCTTGCCCTTGGCCTCACTCAAGATTTTGTTCCTTCTCATCCTTTTATTTATTTAATTCTGAAATGTTTGAGATAGGTTCTGGCTATGTAGCCTACAGGCCAGGTTGGTCTTGAGTTCACGATCTTCCTGCTGTGGCCTCCCTAGTGTGGAGATTACAGGTGTGCGGCTCAATAACCGGCTCTCTCCATCTCTTAAAGATGTGTCTTCTTCAGTTGTCTACTCTTTCTCATTATCAACTTTTGCTATTTGTGGTGGTTTGAATGAGAATGGCCCCCAGAAGCTCATAGATTTGAATACTTGGTCACCAGGGAGTGGAACTATTTGAGAGGATTAGAAGGTGTGGCCTTGTTGGAGGAGGAAGTGTGTTACTGATAGTGGGTTTTGAGGTTTTAAAAATCTCACTCTAAGCCCAATGTCTCTGTTCCTGCCTGTAAATCTGGATGTAGAACTGTCAGCTACTTCTTCAGTACCATGTCTTCCTGCATGCAGCCAATGCTCCCTGCCATGATGAAAATTGACTAAACCTCTGAACTATAAGCCAGCCCCAATTAAATACTTTCCTTTATAGGACTTGTCCAGGTCATGGTGTCTTTTCACAGCAATAGAACTTGACTAAGATGGGAGTTGGTACCAGGAGTGGGGTATTGCTGTGACAGGCCTGACCATGCTGCTTGTTGGTGGAATGTAGACTTTGGGACTTTGGATTAGGAAAGCAGTTGAGTGCTTTAAGCAGGGCTTGATGGAAGCTGAGAGTGATTTGAACCATAGGGGCCTAGCTCAAAGGTTTCAGAGGAGAATATTAGTAAGTGGCCTAGAGACCATTCTTGTGATATTTTAGCAAAGAATGGGGCTGCTTTCTGCCATTGATCTAAAAATTTGCCAAATGCTAAATTTCTACACAAACACATTTTTCCCATGTGAAGATTTGTCTTTTGTTTCATAGAATTAGAACTAGAACTAATAAGGTAGAGTATAGGTGGAACACCGGAAATATTGACTCAGATAAATAATGTCTGTTAAGAGAGATTTATGAGGAAATGGCATTACATAAGATTAATATAATTTCATTCCTCCTGTGTTTACAGAAACAGTATTTTATTTCTACTGCTTATTCCTGAAGACATCCTGAGCAGAATATGTAATAACACTATGGTTCTGGAGCCGAGAGGAATGGTCTTCAAACCCTCATATGAAGCGAGGGGCAGGAGCCAGTGTGCAGTTCAGCATGGGCCTTTTCTAGATTCTTTTGCTATACTTGGAGATTTTCTTTAAACTTAGTTACAGTTCATTCCAGTGAGAGTTAATGCAGACCCATATCTCCATCTAAGCATGTCAGCACTTACAGATCACATCGAGGCCTGGCATCTTCCCTTTCACTGAACCCAAGGGATTAAAGGAATCATCTGATGTCTTAACACAGAGCCCCATTGAGCAGGATCTGAACAGGTGCACATCCTCATCAGTAAGTTCCTACGTGCTCTTTGTGTGTGTGTGTACATAACTATGTGCATGTGTGTAGAAGTCAGAGGTCAACCACAAGTGTCTTCTTCAGTAGCTCTCCACTTTATTTTTGAGAAAAGATTTATCACTGATTAAAACTTAGAGTTTGTCAATTTGGCTAGACTAGCTAGCCAACGAGCTACCAGAATCCTATTATCTCTGCCTTCCAGCACCAAGATTGCAAGTATGTGCCAACATACTTGGCTTTTTTATATAGATTCTGGTAATTAAAACCAGATTCTTAGGCTTGAGTGGCAAACTCTCCACTGGGTGAATGAACCACTGTCCCAGCTCCCCTTAGGATCAGGAAACAGTACACAGAGTGATAAAGTAAACTTTAACTGTGTTTTCTGCAATTTCTTTTGAATGGCTAAAACTTGTGCATCTTTTCTACATGTTATTGATCTGTAAGGAAATGATTGATTTGTGAAATGTTTAGTTAGGGAATCTATCTAGTCATTTAAATCTGCTGTTTGAGTCAGTTTTCAAAGTCTGATGTCACTGTAGCTTTCATTGCGCCACTTCTGTATGGCCCCACCCAGTGCTGTTACTTTTCCTTTTCTTTAACTGATTTATGGAAAAAGGGAAAGTTAGCAAATACTAAAAGGTACAAAGAATTAAGCAAAGAAAAGTTACTCCAAAAAGCAATTGCAGTTAAAACTATATATATATATATATATATATATATATATATATATATATATATATATATATATAACTATGTAACTATATATATATATATATATATATATATATATATGCCTTTCTCTCTCACAGATACACACACACAGGGATATATATATATATATATATATATATATATATATTTTTTTTTTTTTTGTGGTCTATTTAGTGCTACATTTTTTTTTGTTTTTAGTGGGTGATTTCACTGTTTAACATGGCCTTCAAATACAATGCTGAAATGCTACTCAGTGTTCCTGACTTCTGAAGGTTGTGATGGTAGAACCTGGTGATATACCCCTGTAACCCCAGCACTTGAGGGTCTGAGGCAGGTAGATCACGAATTTGAGACCACCTTGGGCAACATAGTACAACACCATCTTTAATCTCTATCTCTCTCTGTCTCTGTCTCTCTCTCTCTGCCTTTCTCTCTCACAGACACAGACACACACACAGACACAGACACACACACAGACACACACACACACACACACACACACACACAGAGGGTATAGTTGTAATAACCACACCGAGTAAACACAAGTATTAGTGTGTTAGGCATTTTTCCATGGCTAGCAATGACCACATATAAAGAAAAGAGGTTTACTTGGATCACAGTTTGGGAAGCTCAGGATTGTAGTTCTGAGGACTGTTATGTTCTGGTGAGCTCTCCTCTTGGTGGATGATGTTGTGTGGCAATGCACGTAGGAAAGAGTGATCCCATGGTAAGGCAGGATGACAAAGAGAGTGGGGATGTGACAACAACCCCTCTCTGGGGAGCCACATCAACCTTTCTAAGGGCAGCACCCCATTACAGTGCACTCTGGCTCTTGAAGCTTCTCCCAGATCCCAGCATCTTCAAGCAGAGGACCAAGTGTCTAACGCACGCACACTTGGGAACACACTCAAGCTGTGCCCAGCCCTCAGAAGCTAGAAAAGCTTCACTCAGACAAAGGTTACAGTGATGTTGGCTGTAAGCTCCACGTTACTGTCATGGCCTGAATCTGAGATGTTCCCCACAGAGTCAGGTTTTGAATGCATTGTCCCAGGTTATGAAGCGGTGTTTTAGGAGTTGGGGCCGAGATGGCAGAAGCAGACACTTAGGGCATGACATTGTTGCTCCTGGTTGTAGCCTTTCTTTGATTCCCGGTCTATACTAAGTGAAAATCTACCATCTCCTACATGTCCCACAACAGGCAGAGCTACTCCTGGGACCATGCCTACCCTGCTACACAGAACTCAAAACGCTCTGAAACTGTGAACCTTCTCTTCCTAAAGTTGCTTCTTTAGTCAGTTTGTTATATTTAGAGCAGCAACCAAAATAACTGATATGGGAAGGGTTAAAATGTCATCTGTGGTGTGTGGTGATGTTATGAACAGTGTGGGAATGTGGTTGAATTTGTGAGATGACAACCAGTTAAAAGGAAGAAAAATGTGTGGACAGCACCGCCTTACTGTTGAGAGCTGAAGAGATTTTCACTCACATTACCCACGATCAAGAAAACGTCGGATCAATTTTTAGATGTTGAATAAGGTCTGGTGTTGGAGAGATGGGTCAGCAGTTAAGAGTGCTTACAGCATTCCCAAAGGGACTGAGTTCAGCACTCAGCACCCACATTAGGTGGATCACAGCCCTGTAACTCCAGCTCTAGGAGATTGGATGCCCTTCTGTGGTCTCCTCCAGCATTGAACTCACATGCACATACTTACGCACAGATACACTCATACATGCAAAAAAAATTTAAAAATAAAAAATGTATTTACAAACTTAGATTCTGTGTTGATTGACTGCCCCAAATTCTAAGCCAGAAACTTTGTATACTACTCAGTGTAGAGCCTGGGAGAATACTGTCTTGACACTGGGTTTTTAATGCTTCCTTCTCATGTTTCCTGCCTTGAGGGAACTGAAATGTCAATCATTTAAGAATGAAGATAATTTTGAGGCCTGCAATTAGCTTTGATGACAGTGTTGGGTGGGATTCAGAATTAGGGGGTATTGTAGATGGTATAGCCATGCCCAGGAGTTAGATTTACAAACTCCCAACTGCTAAAAGCTGACAAAATGGAAAGATTGGTGGTGCAGGGAGGCTCCTGTGGGTGCCTGGAGAATCTCAAGAACACACTACTCAGTCTCATTTCCTGCCCCCAGTTAGTTACTTTTGAAACAGTGGATAAACCTCAAAATACCATAGTAGGATAGTTGACATTTTGCCTTTTCTGCTTGGTTACCAAAAAAAAAATGCTAGAACCTCTTTGAGGTTAAATCTTGCTCTTCAAATGGTTTTAGCTGTGGGATGTAGTAAAGTGCCTACCTAGCATGAATGATCCCAGCACCATATATATATATATATATATATATATATATATATATATATATATATATATATATATATATAGGTGTTTTGAGACAGGGTTTCTCTGTGTAGCTTTGTGCCTTTCCTGGAACTCACTCTGTAGCCCAGGCTGGCCTCAACTCACAGAGATCCCCCTGCCTCTGCCTCCGGAGTGCTGGGATTACAGGTGTGCGCCACGAACTCCTGGTCCCAGCACGATATTAAATCAGGTACAGCAGTATTTACCTGTCACCTGTCATTCCAGAGGTGGAGGCAGCAATATCAGAAGTTCAAGGTCATCCTCAGCTCTCAGTAAATTTGAGGTCAGTTTGGGCTACATGAGACCCTGTCTCAAAAAAAGAAAACAACAACAACAACAAAAGAAAACAAACAAAACCAAGAAAAGCGTTCAAGCCTAACTAAAAGTACATTCTGTATTAAACTTTAAACAAAAGAGTGAACATACAACTTTTGGAGTGTTTCTCACCGTTATGTAATAGAAAATACAAATAATGCTAAGCTGTAATGTAAGCATAGGCATGCTCGCGGTGTGCTGCTTTCTCATAGTACCATTTCACGGAGAGGTTCCGGGGACCATGCTATGTGGGTACTGAGGCTTGTCTCCTGTGGCTGCACCCCCAGATGTCAACATTGCCAACAGGGCCAACGAAGAGACGGCACCCTGTGAGGCGCTGATCATGCCTCCCTTCCCTGCTGCTGGCCCAAGAATTGGGACATGGCCCATGTGCTCTTTGTGGGGAAGGTAGGTTGTGTGGTACCCATTTATACATCACATCAGTGGGAGAGAGGCTTTCGTCACTCTGTTCACAGCCCGCAACCCAGAACAAGGGCCAAGCATGATAAACAGGCTGTCTTTGAAGCTGCTGGCACTGAGCAGTCCCAGCTGGATAGAGCTGGGTGCACTCCTCTCTAGCCCAGTGATGTTGCCAGGAGTCATATGACCTTGAAAAGTCACTCCACCTTCAGCCTTTCTCATAGCCAAATGTTATGTGTAACTCCTCTCTCTCATTTATGTAGACACATGACATAACATCCATGCTCATTGATCTCAGAGATGCACATCTCTGTCTTCCCAGATGAACTGAACCCTTTGAATTCTTCTGGCTTTATTAATGCTACTCTTTGGACCCATGACAACCACAGTAGCAAACAGTTATTAGATATGCCCACTTGATCCCAGGTACTATTCTAAGTATTTCAGGAGTGGTGGAGAGAAAGGAGTGGGACCCACTACCAAGATTTAACCAAATTTCGAGGTTTTGTTAGAAAACAAAACAACAAAAAGATGAGTTAAAGTCCGTGTGTCTAGGAGAAGCTGCAGTGTGACTGTTTGTTACAGCGCAATGCGCACAAGCTGGGAGGAGGGGACAACCTGACTTCTGGGTAAGGTGGTGGGCCAGACACTGCCAGGGTGAGAGTCACAGTGTAAGGAGGACAGGAACAAAGGAAAGCTTCCGAAAATCACCAAGGTAGGTGTGGTGGTTTGAAAGAAAAGGTCCCCAAAGGGAGTGGCACTATTAGGCGGTGTGGCCTTGTAGGAGGAAGTGTGTCACTGTGGGGGCGGGCTTTGAGGTCTATTTTGCTCAAGCTTCCCTCAGTGTGGCTGGCAGTTGACTTCCTGTTGCTTGTAAAATGAAGTGCTCTCAGCTCCAGCACCATGTCTGCCTGCACGCCACCATGCTCCCTGCCATGATGATAATGGACTGAACCTCTGAAACTGTAAGCCAGCCACCCCAATTAAATGTTTTACTTTATAAGAGTTTTCATGGTTATGGAGTCTTCACAGCAATAGAAACCCTAACTGAGGGATGAGGTTCCCAAAAGCACAGAGAAAAAGACACAGGGCTCACTGAAAAGAGTGATTCCAGGGGTGACAAAGCTCTAGTCACATGGCTGCCTGGTGCTGGAGGGAAAGTAAAGACTTCATCCAAAGGGCAAGCTGGGTAGCTTTCCTGAGAAGAGACTGGTCATCCTCCCCCAGGACAAGCCCAATGCAGGCGTGTTTGGTGAGACTGTGGATTCCTCGCAGCAGTAGAGGGGAATCCCAATTTACCACTCCCTATGATTGGAGGGCAGTGGTCATGCTCCACCTTGAGGAGGAAGGCATTGTTGGAAACTGAGCTATTCCCAGGACCTGAGATCATGGTTAAGGAGTCTGAGTTTAAGCTGCTGCAGTCCCAAGATAAGATGCAGCCTGGAGTCAGTTGCAGAGAGCAGGAACACTGGAATTCAACAAGCCTGAAAGGACAACAAGGTGCAAGGGGCTCTGCTCTGGCGGTGTATGTGTAACTTTGCCCTTGATGACTGGGAGCAGATCTCCTTGACTAAGAATAACAATGGCATTTGATATCCTTGAACCTAAAGTCAGTGGATGGATCAACCTCTGGAGCCACGTGGCTGCTGTTCTCTGCCTTAGAGCTGGAGAACTGGGAAGTTCATGCCTTCATAGGGGTGATTAACACTTCAAATATGCCAAAGCTTTGAAGACAGGTAGGGTGTCTGCCTCCCTCCCAGACTAGTGCTGTGGTTACTTCCCAGACTCCCAGTGCACTTAACAATCAAACCCCAGCTAGGACTACTCACACTTTCAGTAGGTATAAGTTCCTGAGTCTTGCAAAGGAAGAGAATTTGCCAGCCCACAGATGACAAAGCTAAGTATGGCCAGCAGAAGACCTGGAATGCAAGAATGGCAGCTGCTAGTGAAGACAACTCTGGTGGACATCAGACGCTTGTCCAATACAGCTCAATGCAGCATAAACCTTAGTGTCCCAGTGGGAATGATGAGCCCACAGTGTGACAGTCAAAGCTATGCTATAAGAGTTTTAGGTAAGACATAGGCATGATGGACAGAAACATAGTGGGTGAATTCTCAGAGACAGAATGCTCCAGAGAGGGATGGGGTTCTTTTACAGTAGTTAACAGAAGTTACCTGACCTTGTCTCCTGGGCCATTGGTGTTACGTCTTATTTGAATAGAATTCATGAGTCCGAGATCACCAACTTGTCTTGTAAATTTGGGATGAGGAGTCAGGGTCCATTAGGAATTAGAGTCTGTTTGTATAGGCTGGGGCAGGCTCTGAGCAGGTAGGGGCTGACTGGTAGAACAGTCACAGGACAAGAAGGACAGAAAGAAAAAAAATTTCAGAAAATCACCATGGTAGGTGTCTTAGGATTTCTATTGCTGTGAAGAGACACCATGACCACGCCAACTCTATAAGGAAAACATTTAACTGGGGCTGGCTTAAGGTTTCAGAGGATTAGTCCTGTTCATGAAGGGAAGCAAGCAGATGTGATGCTGGAGAAGGAGCTGAGAGTTCTACATCTTGATCACAGGCAGCAGAAAGAGAGACAGACTCTGCACTGGGCATGGCTTGAGCATATGAGATCTCAAAGCCCGCCCCACAGTGACACACTTCCTCAAACGAGGACACACCCACTCCAACAAGGCCACACCTCCTAATTATGCCAGTCCCCTTGGGCCAAGCATCCAAACACAGGAGTCTATGGGGCATTCCTATTCAGGCCTCCATAGCAGGGATGAGGATCTTAAAAGAGCAGAGAGACTCAATACTGCGCACAGAAGTTACCAACCTTCGTAAATGTTGCTGTCAGCGTTAATGGGATGTTTGTTGTCTAAAGTTGCTTACAACCTGCTGGTTGCTTTCAGCACACAGTTACCACAACACATCCACAGATGTACATTATTCCGGGTCCGGGCATGGATGAACACATAGTTTAATGGTTAAGCTATGCATTTAGCTTAAGCTGTAAAAGCAAGTGGGAAATCCAAGGCATAGTAAGGTTGGTTATGTTGTTTGCTTAATGTCAATTTAAACCTAAACAGGCCAAGCACACAGTAGGACATCAGGTTAAACATGTAGGCATTCCATTAGCTTGGCTGCAGAGACTGGCAAAAATTCAGCCTCTTTGAAGGCGAGAGGGATTTCAGGAAAAGACATGTGGGAGCCCGTTCTCGGGTTCCTCGTGGGTTTACCCAGCAGGTCCGCATAGAGGATGATTAGACCACAGGCCTAAGTGCAGGTGTCTGGGATGGTCTGCACTTGGCTGTGCTGGGGGGAGGAGGTTTTTTGCTCCGCCCCTTGGCGTCTCTATAAAAACCCTGGGGCAGAGACAGTCGGGGCCCGTTGGAATAGGTTCCAGGCCCTCTCGAGGCTATCCTTTATTTTCTATCTGTTTATCTCCGCGATATTCTCCGCAATAGATCCTTCTATCTAATATTTCCTGCTGCTCGCACTCAAGAAAACTCTGGGGAACTGTGGGGGTGGTTGGGTAAATGCCCCACAAAGACATTAACACTGTTTTTAGTTTTTATCTCCCCTTTTAAACACTTGCCTAGTTCATTGCTAAGAAACTTTTTGTTGTTTTTTTTTCTTTTCTCTAACACCTTGCCTTCCTTCCCAATACCATTATTCACTCCTTTCTCTCTTCATTTATTTAACCTTACTTTTCTATTTTCCCCAACCCCCTGTCCCCTTCTTTCATATTATTTATTTGCTATTTTAACATTAACTTAATAATCATCAACACCACAGAGTTGAGGGTCTCACTTTCTGGCGTCCGATCACTGACTGATCTTAAGTGTTTCTCTCTCTTGTGCAGCTTGGTGATGTTGCTGTTTCAATGCTTTAATGCTTGCTTCCTCTTTACTGGTACAGTGGAATGAGTGAGGAGATCCCCAAACAAAACCAGAAGAGACATTCAGAGCAACAGATGTGCAGAATGCGGAGACAGAGCTAGGGATGAGGGGGAAGGAAACAAAAGAAAAATGAAAAAGCAAGGCAGCCCGACTTCTCTAAAAGATCACACGTCATTAAATACTGAATCCAAAGATACTGAAATGGGGAAGATACTAGATGCAAATTTCAAAAGCTTACTACCAAAGATGGTGGTGAGATATCTGAATACAAACAAGCAGGCAAGTTCAATGGAAGATCTGAAAGGAAAGTCAAAAACAGAGGAAGAGGCCAGAAAACGGGCTGCGAAAATCAGCAATGTGGTGAGAAAATTACACAGAAGAAAAGTCTGGTATTAAAAACCAATGAATCACATAAAAAGAACAGTGGAGATATCACATATTGAAGCAGAAGATAAACATCAGGATGGAGGACAAAGTTAAGGAAACTCAATATACAACATCAAGTGGAGAAGCACTAAATCAGCATGACCACATGCCCAGGAACTCTTAGATGTGATCAGGAGACTAAAACTTAGAATGCCTCGGGTATAAGAAGGAAATGAGATTAAAAACTAAAGACAGAAAATTTATTCAGTGGAATTACAGCATAAAATTTCTCAAGTCTATAAACAGATACAGGCATCAGAGACATTTAAAATCCCAAACAGACACAGCCAGAGAAGAACTTCACCATGACATATTGCTAAAGAGAATGATTTATCAAACATGCCCACAGGACGCACATGGGAGCAGAAAGGAGACGAACTCCGCTTTCATTCAAGTTACAGTGGAAGGGGGACAATAAGGAAAACATCCCATAGTAATTAGGATTGGTGAAGAGATAAAGGCCACTCCATGGAAACAAACATCCAGAACAGAACAATTGTGACTGGAGACACACTGAACGTAGGGTTCCCAACTACTTTTCTCTTCATCTGGTTGGAAGCGGAGGCATAGGAATAGGGAGAAATTGGCTGAAAGATGTGTGGTTTCAGTTGGGAGAAATAAGCACAAGGGTCCATTAGAAAAGACGCCGACAGAGTAGCTGTGGCAGTGTACATATGTGAAAGTCACTAAGAAAGTACACTTTAAGTTTTCTCCTCACAAAAACTGTATAAATGTGAAGTAGATTCATTTAGATATCCTACAAAATATATATGCATTTTGAAATATCAGGCATGCTGTAAATTTTTGAATTAGCAATTAAAATACTGAGTTATCTGTCTTCCACATTGTTCCTTTAAGCAAACTTCTCCTTGGACTGGGGAGATGACTCAACCATTTGGTGCTGCCGTGCAAGCACCAGGACCAGAGTTTAGCTTCCCAGAACCCATATAAATGGAGGTAGGTGTGGCAGCTCTCCTGTGAGTCAATCCTAGGAAGGTGGAGACAGGGTATCCCCAAATCAAGTTGGCCATCAAGTTAACTGGGTTTGTCTGGGAGACCTTGTTTCAATGAGTAAGGTGGAAGAGTATACTTGAGGATGGTTCTAGCCATCTCTCCATGGCCTCCACACACATGTGAATATGCACACACATGAGGCCCCACACATGCAAAACCATATATTCATGTATTTGCATATGAAAAATGGAAAAATTTTAAAAATTAAATTTCCCCATTCTTCCTACAGAAACTGCCCTTAAAAACACCCTTTGGGTACCCTTAAGGTCTCAGCAGAGTCCCTCCAACAAGCGGATCCTAAATGCTTCCAGTAATTAACTCATTCAGTGCTATTGCTATTCTACCACATAGGTGAGAGGAGAATATGGCACAGGGAGTTAAGACACCTCCCCAAGGACACACAACAAGAGGATTTCAGAACCCGATGCCTCCCCAGGCAGTGGGACTCCACAATCACACTCCGCATGACTTGGGTTATTTCCCACGGAGGGTGAGATCCAGAGATATTTGTCAGACGAGCGCTGGAGTGTTTTGAAAATGTGAAGCACTTTATAAGCTTAAGTGGTTGCTCCAGTTGTTCTAGGCACAGTTATTGTTACGAGACTGTAATGGCCATGTCAGCACTGTACTACTGATGTTGGAGATCAGGAGAAGAACACACACCTGAGCAGAGAGTGGGAACCTGTTCAGCAGTAGATGTCTAGAAGGAAAGAAGTCTTGCATTTCCAGTGTCACCTCAGGGGTCCTGGAATGTACAAAGGCCCATCCCATGGGGCTTCCAATTCCTAGTTCCAGCCCACAGTGAGTACTTCCCTAAAACTCTGTATGATATTTAGCTTTTGTCCCCCAGATTGACTCTCTTTACTCTCTCTCTTTATTCTCACATAATACTCTTTCCAAGTACATAAGATAGACCACACAATGACATCTCCAGTGACCCTTCTCCTACTGTTTGCGAGTGACTCTTCCCCTTTCAGTATTCCTCAGAGAAAACCTTTTCCCAGCTACTCTGCTCATAACGTCAACCCTTCAGAGGGCCGATAGACCCCCCCCCCCCCCCCCCATGCTTCTCTACTATTAACGTCAGCACCTCAGAAGGCCCCATTGCAGCAGACTGCTCACTGGCATCCCAGGCTACAAACTGTATTTCTTCCAGTTTTCCATTCTTAAATGTACATCTGAAAATAATACTTTCACTTAATGGTCATTGATGTTTCCCAATTGCCTTCAAGATACACTGTAGGCTCTTTCCACAAGTTGGCTGTATCCTGCCCTCTGGATACCATTATCCATCACACTTCTTAATTGACCTCATGCTGTAGCCACAGCATACTGTTCTTGGAGTGGTCATGTGCGCCCATGTTCCTGGGACATGTGCCAACAATTTATTTTCATATCAACTGTTCCTTTGTGGGAGCTTGCAATGTAGCTCATTTGCTAGGGTGCTTGCCTAGCATGTATGAGGCCCTGGATTTGACCTTCAGCATGGTGGTGCCTACCTGTAATCCTATCACTTGGGAAGTGGTGGCAGAAGGATTAGGAGTTCAAGGTCATCCTTGGCTACATAGCAAGTTTGAGTTCAGACTGGTATACTAGAGACCAGTCTCAAAAAAGAAAAAAAAAATCTCTTTCCTTCCCCATCTATTAAGGCACTTTAGGGAACAGCCCACAAGTCACTGCATGGTTTCCCTGAGCTGGGGTTCACTGCCAGTCCCAACACTCCTGAACCGTGTTCTCTTCAGACACCTGCTCTTACACACCTACCATAATAGGGCAGAGGATCCTTGAACCTCCAAATCCTGTACCTGTCTTCACAGCTACACAGCACTGGATATGGATGTTCTCATCTCAGCTTTTTAAATGTGTGGGTCTGGTCTCTCCATTTGGTCTGGGGCTTTCAATAGACAGTGATCATTTCTAACATGAATTAGTCCCTATATTTGGCACATTAGTTGGTTTTAGTTGTACTTCCTACTGTTAACACTGGGGCTGATCTCTAAAAGAAGGCACTAAGTCTACTTTCTTCTTCCTGAGGTTTCTGGGAGGGGCTCACGGAGGGCAATCTGTGCAGCGCTGGATGCACAAACAGAAGCTTGATGACATTGCCACTGATGGATTGCACTGTGGTTGAACTTGGCACATCATTTTCTGTGGTTGCACCTTGGCGTGAGCTGCTGGATCCCAGGGATGGTCACGGAATCTGGAAATGTCCCATGGAAGCTTACGTTTTGAGGATTTGGTCCCTGGAGCCTTTGGGAGGCTGGCCTGCTGTAGGTGACTGGAGGTCTGTGAAATTATTCCTGCCACTAGTCTCTGGCTGCGTCTCTCTGCACCAGGATCTACTACCTGCACAGACGCCATACATTCCTGTCACCGGGCCTCTCCTGTTACCATGGGTTGAAATCCCTCTGACAGCAGGAGCAAGAAGAAACGTTTTTTTCCGTTAGCTTGTTCCAGTCAGATGTCTCGTCACAGCAATGTAAAAGAGTACAATTGTCTTTGTAGTAAAACACACGAAGAGCTTAATTCTAGAATGCTTTACGGAAGAACATCACATTTCCTTTCTTCCCCATTGTACCTCTGTGCACACTTACCATGCCCAGTTGTTCTGAAGAAGAAAATCTGCTTCACAGTGCTTTGTGAATGCTTTTAATCCTAGAGCACTTAAAAATATGCTATGCCCAAAGTAAGGAAGGCAAGTAATGAATTTGAATTACTGATTATGAAAAAAGTAATTGTTATAAACAACAAACAGGAAAACCCAAACCCCACAAACTATTATTTGAGTTGCACAAATGTAAAACTCCTGGGTAGCCTATCTGGGGATGTTTTTTCTGTCCTAGGGTAGAAGAATCCATTCCTCTTCAAATAAATAGATCCATGGGGAGGAACAGGCTGTGGTGGATGCAGATTGAAAGAAACATGAACAGTACAAGAAACAGGAAATTAATTGCCCACTGGAGTTGATGAGTGCTGTGGATGATTGATTAATAAATAAAATGCCGATTGGCCAGTAGCCCAGGCAGGAAGTATAGGCACAACAAAGAGAAAGGAGAAGTCTGGGAAGTGGAAGGCTGAGGCAGAGAGATGCTGGCAGCCACCGTGATGAGATACCGGTAAGCCATGAGCTATGTGGCAACTTATAGATTAATAGAAATGGGTTATAAGATATAAGAACAGCTAGCAAGAAGCCTGAGCCATTAGGCCATACAGTTTGTAAATTATAAGTCTCTGCGTGTTTGCTTGGGTCTGAGGGCTGAGGGAGCTGGGTAGGAACAGGATCACTGCAGCTACAAATGAGGACGTAACACTGGGGAAATGCTATTAATGCAGGTCTGTTGGGGTGAGAAGCCCCCTCCTATTACCTAGTGGGGTTCTGCCAGTTAGGAGACCCATAATCTCCTCCATCTGCAGAGCAATGTGTAATCAGGTTCTTATTGGAAAGCCTGACTCTAAGGTTAGGTGTGCATGGGTGGGAAAGTCTATCTGGTTTTTTATGGGCTGTGTGTGTTGAATGATGAGTCTGCACACAAATGCCTCCAGTCCATGTTAGACTGGACGAGGTCATGGGGAGTCTAAGTCACCTAAGTCAGACTGAGTTAGCTCAGAAACTCGTTCATGGAGCAGGCTCTAGAACATGATGCTGTTGGAGTTCCCTGACTAAGTCAGATGGATGAGTGGCTGTGCTAATGCCTCGTCAGGGAAGAGTGCTTCAGCTGAGTTGCTGATAGGGTAGGTTTTTGCACATTCTGCACACTGAGATTATAGCATCCTTGAACCTTAAGATTCATTTTGGAAAAACAAATGTCTAAGCTATATTTCCTTTCTCCAGACCCTTGATGTTAATTCCTCATGTTCCCTTCTCCCAAAATTCATTAGCTGAGAAGACTGTGGCAAAAGTGTGGGTTATTCACATCCCCACTTAATTTCTTTCCTAAGTGATTTCTTTAGTAATGAGAAGGGTTGCCACATCTGACTCCAAAATTTCTCGTTCAGAGTGTCTCTCCTTACAAGTCCTATTGGGATGGATCAAGGTCACATCAAAGGGAAATAGCCTTGCCTGTCTATAATCTCTCTCTTTTAGATGGCTCTCAGGTCATCTGGGATCATTGTGAACTTCTGATCCTCCTGCCTCTACCATTTTACGTGGATGGGGGTGAAACCAGGGCCTTGTGCATGCTAAGACAACATCCTACCAACTGAACTACACGCTCAGCCCTGTCTGTAATCTTACATAGTTACTCTAGGTGTCACCCACAAAATAAAAGAAGAAACTGCTGAAGTGTTACCCCAGTCTCTCCCCTGAGGTTAGAAGCACTTCTGACAAGTCCTCCCCATCCATCAATATCCCAATCTGTTCCATTCAGCTGTCATGGTTTCACCCCAATTTACCCATGCAAGCATTTGCAATGCTCCTTTAATTAATCCTCTGTACTAAGGACTTTGAGCAATGCCAAGTTAGTTAATTATCGAAGTTTATTGCTTTAAGCATCTCCTAGATTCAAATTACGGAAATTCTTAGTGAATGCCAGCATCCAGCTCTTCAAAGACTCTGCTTCTCCTCCCTCCACAGAACTTTTCTGAAGAGCCAGGAGCGAGTGTGCAGGGCACAGGATAAGCAGGGGGCACAGAACAGCATCTAGGTGACATTTTTCTCTTAACTTGTAGATAGCTGTCCAGAAACGTTCTCACTCATCTTATGGAACAGGTGAGGAGGGTCAGGGGAAGCCAGCTTCGGAGAGACTTGGACTGACACTGTTGCTGTGGAATTGCTCTGGAGGCAAAGGCGCCCTATAGCTCTGTGCCAGGTTCCACAGTTTGATGTCACACATGTTGTCAATGCCAACTCACCCTATCATAGCAGAGTTTGGTCTTCTAAAGGTTTTCTTAGGAAAGGGAGGGAAACAAGCTAAATTCATTTATTTTTCTCTGAGGCTTTTTAATAGGTTGAATTTGTGATAGTTCTATGATAAGTCTAAATATACCCACTGTTAACAATATGGAAACTAAGTGGTGGCAAGGGAAGGATTTGAACTCAGGTCTGTGAGGCTCTGATAGCTGTTTTATCTCCATTGGACCGTGCTGTCTCTGGTGTTTGAAAGCAATGTCCAACTAAATGGAATGTCATCAGTAAAGTTCTTTGTGTTCCCCTCGGCACCACTGGTGTGTGTTTGTTAGCTTGCGTTCTCCTTGGGTTGTTACAGCCATTATTACTCATCAGGGAGAGATAAGTTTCCCCGAGTTTCTTAAAAACAAGCACTTGTCTGGTCTCTCCTAGCAGAGGACACGTCTCAGTCAATATTTCAGCATAATGGACATGGTGTCACTAAGACACAAGGCCTGTGGATCAGAAATAGTGTTTTGTTTCAAGGTAATGTCAAGTCTGAGGCTCTGTGCTCGGTCTTCATTTGCTGGCATCTGTTTGGGGACATCAGTCCACAACTGTTGAGTGCACAAAGCACAGTGTGTTTTCTGCAGGTCTAGGGAAAACTACAGCCCAAAGTCCAAACCTGAGAATGTGCCAGGATGTAGGGCCCCCCACTGAGGGGTGAGAAGCAGGGCTGCCCCATCTGCCAAGCTCCCTGTACCCACTCTTAAACCTTCATTTTCCCTTTCTGGACTTTGGATGTTTTGAGATTATTGCCCAAGGCTTTGGCTTCCTGTGCGCCCATGATATCTAGCATTGTCAGAGCTGGTGTGGTGGTTTGAATGAAAATGGCCCCCATAGGCTCATAGGGATCGGCATTACTAGGAGGTGTGGCCTTGTTGGAGTAGGCATAGCCGGTTGAAGGAAGTGTGTCCCTGAGGATGGTCTTCGAGGCTTCACAAACTCAAGCCAGGCCCACTGTGTCCCTCTCTCTTCCTGCTGCCTGCAGATCCAGATGTAGAACTCTCAGCTACCTCTTCAGCACCATATCTACCTGCACACCATCATGCTTCCTGCCATGAGAATAACGGACTAAACTCTGAACTTTAAGCCAGCCCCAATTAAATGCTTTTCTTTATCCGTGTTGCCTTGGTCATGGTGTCTCTTAGCAGCAATAGGACACCAACTAAGATGATCTATGAGAAGTTAGTTTTTCTCTGTCACTCACAAGCAAGAATTGTGACCTCAGAATCAAGAGGGAAAGGAGCAAATGTTTCCTAGTAAGAGTTTGCTGTATTTAGATGAACAAAGTATTTTTACAGCGGATTAGTTCCAGGAAATGGTGTGTTCATTGATTACTTTCTTCTCATTTGGTATTTTGGCTATAATTTCTTCCAGTGTAACAATGGCTCAAGTTCCACAGAATTTAGTCTCTGTATGTACAGAAACATGGGGGAGGGGATATGGAAGGTCCACTACGTTCTTACATGCATGCATGTTCATGCTCATGTATACATGCATGCAGAGGCTGGAGAGCAAACTTAGATATCTTCCTTGGGTGTTGTCCACCTAGTGGCTGGAGACACAGTCTCTCACAGGCCTGGGACTTGCCAGGTAGGGTAGGCTGGACTGAAACCAAGCCCCAGGGATCTGGCTGTCTCTACCTCCCCAGCTGGGGTTACAAGTCCTTGATACCACACCTGGCTTTTTATGTGGGTGCTGGAGATCGAACTCAGGTCTTCTCACTTGTGTGACATCTTACTGATGGAGCTATCGACCCAGGCTCTGGCCTGAGTTTAGAAGTCCCGTGTTGGAGTCCTGTGTCTGACAGGTTAATCATCAGCTGGAAACCTTGGCGGCTGAACCTGTCGTGGGGTTACTTCGGAAAAGTCAGTCATGCTGCTTGCCGTGTCCACAGCCGTTGCTAGCTGGTGATGTTCTGACAACACTGACATCACTGCCCGCAGCTCCAGTGGACA
This sequence comes from Peromyscus californicus insignis, assembly GCF_007827085.1. Lineage (NCBI taxonomy): Eukaryota > Metazoa > Chordata > Mammalia > Rodentia > Cricetidae > Peromyscus > Peromyscus californicus. The sequence continues at coordinate 12,169,231 of NW_026294617.1, read as the reverse complement.
CCTGTCATCAGGTCGGGGACAAACCCAGGGGATTTGTAGAGAAACGCGTGCTAGGACTTAAAATAGGAAAGCACACAGCTGTGAGGAAGCATCAGGACCAAGGGATGTCACGGTGAGCCCAAGAGAGAATCTCTTCCATCAAGGGTCTTTGTTACCACGAAAGGCTGAAAGACTCAGGGCACAAGAGGAAATGGCTGGTCTGTTGGCATAGTTATTAAGACCACAGATTTGGGGGTGAAATGGGTGTGAACTCTTATTTAGCTCAGTGATTGTCAGTGATTTAACTTCTCATTCAACAAAATGGAGATGGTGTTTTCATTATGGAGCTGTGAGGATTAGATGGATTGGTATGGAAAACTCTTAGAAGTGTGATTTGCCAAATCTTATGTCAGTTTTTGGCTTTGTGGTTGTTTGTTTTTGTTTTTGTTTTTGTTTTGGTGTGTGTGTGTGTGTGTGTGTGTGTGTGTGTGTGTGTGTGTGTGTGCTGCACGCATGTGAGTGTGTGGAGGTCTTTCCTCTATTGCTCTCCACTGTATTGCTTTGAAACAAGGCCTCTCACTGAACCAGAAAATTTGCCATTTTGGCTGGGTGGTTAGTGAATTCTGGGATTCCCTTGTCTTTGATCCCATCTGCACAGTGGGACAGGGAGGTTCTGGGTATGCCCAAGTTTTTAATGTGGGTTCTGTGGCTCAGATTTAGTTCTTCATGTTTGGACAGAACTACGCCTACCCACCGAGCCATCCTTTTCAGCCCACCACCCCATTGTCTTTGCCTGATTCCCTGCTACAGGGTCGAATGCATCTCAGGCCATCCTTCCACTTGGGATGTAGCAAGGGATAACCTTGAACTTCTGATTCCCTGTTCCTCCTTCTACAGGCGTTACGGCCCTGTATCACTGCTCTTGGTTTAGGCAGTGCTGAAGATCAAGCCCAGGGTTTCAGGCATGTGTGGAAAGTATTTTACTGCCTGAGTTACAACCCCCTGCCCCCTCCCAGTTCCTGCTATGACGTTTATTGCCCAAGAAGCAATGGCTAAGTGTTTATCTCAGAATCCACCAACATTGTGAAGTAGATTCCATTGACATCTTTATGGACGTGGAAACTGAGGCACAAAAAAGTTAATTAACATCTCCATGGTCATTTAGCTAGTAGCTGGTAGAACTGGCAGTTAAACTGGGTCTTTCTGGCTCTGGAGTCTGCTTGTTAACTTCAGTCTACTACTGCCTCTCTGCTGACCTGTATTAGCATGAAAAAAATCAAATGGGTCGGCAGGGAGACCCAGCACTAGAGAGAGAAGACCCCCTAAAGGTGAGTGGAGTTGGCCAGTGTAGACAGCTGGACTGGACCCAATCACAGGTCTTGGGAAGGCTGGTAGTGCTGATGCCTTATCTTGGAATCCACCAGATCTTGTCAAGATCACATCTTCTGGCATAGACTGAAGTGAGGATCTGTTCCAGGTACCATAAAGGAGAAATGGGAAGATGGACACAGAGGATATCAACTCTTATTCTGTCTTGAGGGTTTGTCAAAGATATTCATGTCCTTGGAAACAGAATGGTTCGATCTGGTCATCACTGTTCATCTAACAGTACAGCACACAGTAGGTGCCCCATTCCTAAAATACTCTGAATGATGGGAAACCAGGAAGCATTAAACAAATGTAAAATAGTGTTACTTTCTTTTAAAATATTTGTTACTTTATTTACTTTGTGTGTGTGTGTGTGTGTGTACTCGGCATGGTCCCTGGGTCAGAGGACAATTTTCATCTCCTTCCATCATGCGGGTTCTGGTGGGCAATCTAGGTGGTGGGTACCTTTACCCTGAGCTGTCTGCCTGGCCTTCACTACTTTCTTGTAATGACTGACACTAATGTTCTTCTTTCAGAGGGTCCTGGCATCTCAGAAAAGGAACTCCTGCTGGAAAGATTATATCATAGTCACGAAGTGAGTCCCCCCAGTTCTTGCTACTTGATGGCTAAGAAAGATGAAAGGTATTTCTCATTCTCCACTTGTGTTAGCAATTTTATCTGTGCATAACAACAAAACACCTATTATAGCTTCATTTAATGTGAAATACCATGTCATTAGCTTGCTGCATTAAATGTATTTCTTCCTAAATATAGTAATCTCAAAGAGATTACAGTCTCTCTACATCTCAGTCAGTAGTTAAAATAAGATTTAATGCCCATCACTACAGAAAACAATCTCTATGGTTATGACCTTCTAGAGGGTCAGGTGCCTACACGTGCTGATGCAAAATCTGTTAACACTATTACACAAATCCCCAGAAATAGATGTTTTCTAACCAAGCATTGTCTCATTCCCATCAAGCAACACTGCTTTTTTTTTCTTTTGGAAAATGTGTAGCAATCGCAGCAGTTGATACAGTTCAACACTTTGCTGGATTCCCTTTGATCAGCCTGCATCAACAGCTCAAAATTTAATGCCAGAGCTTATAGCACCGTGAGCTCCAAAGACAGAAGCAAATGAAAAGCCAACCTTTGAGGCTGCACCCTTGTGCGGGCTTTGCACATATGTTTCCTACCCTCTGGCAACTGAATCCATTAGCTAAGAGAACATAGTCGGAGGAACTTTGTAAGCAACACGGCACAGAGACTGGAAAATGTCGCTATTAGGGAACTACAGTAACCAGGACTCTTTCTGACTATGTCTGTTTGCGCTGGCAGAATTCTGTCAACAGCAGGAGCCTGGGATTCACCTCGCTTGCAATAGCACCTGAGAGCCCTTGTTAGCTTTTTCCTGGAAAAAAAATGCTGGAGACTGCTCAGTGGCTGTGAGCTTCTACAGCCTTGGGTGGTAAAAAGTGCTTTAAGAGGTGGTGCTGGGGCGGAGGTGAGGGGTGGACACTGGCTGATATCTGCTGTGCCTACCCTTGTGGTTTAATTTTCTTGTTCCTGTGATGAACTAGCTGACAAAAGCATCTTAGGGTTTATTTTGTCTCATCATTCAGGGTGTGTCCATCATGGAAAGAAAGACACAGCTGTCCAGGACTTGGGGCCGCTGCTCACAATGCACCTGCAGCCAGGAAGCTGAGAGAGATGAATGGTGATGTTTGGCTTGCTGTCTCTTTTGTGTTTAACCCAGGACCTCAGCCCATGGACTAGTACCAACCTCACCTTAATTAACTCAGTCTAGAAACTTCCTCACAGACATGGCCAGAGATTTGTTTCCATGGGGAGTGTAAATCCCATCAAGATGGTAGTCAAAATTAATCATTAGGCCTTGTAATTTGTTTTATTTATTTATTTTTGTCTTGGTGAAAACCTAAGTATTGAATTCATGTCCATAGTTTCTAGAGTTGATTCATTTCAGCGTATTTCAAATATGTATGGAAACATCTCTCGAGAAGGTTTGAGCCAAGGAGACCATTGCCATGAAACAACAGTCCTGTCGCCACCTTTCTGTATGGAGCACAGTGGTTATGTAGTAGACAATTTTCTTTTTTGCCTTCTAGGAATCTCACTTACTGTAGTACTCAGCTTAGCCCTAGACCGTTCCCTAAAAGATGCAGTTTACTTTGCCCTGGACTCTACCCATACTTCAAAATATGTCTGTTCCAAGGCTTTGGTGACTTAGTCCCAACCCCCAGCCTCCCTTTATCAGGATAGGATTGGATACTTATTGGCCAACATGTACCACGGCACAGAGATGGGGAAGGAGGCCCCACATCGCATTGAAACACTATTCTAGTGTGTGTGAGGCCAGTAATCCAACACCATGTTAGGGATGCCCTGTCCCCAACCATATGCTGACACCATTTCTGCAGGCTTCACTTTGGGAAATTTTTCTTTTTTTTTTTTGGACAGCCTCTGTTTACTGAGCTGACACGGGTCCAGGATGACAGCCTCATTATAGTCCAGGATCCAGATGAGCCTCAGATTTCCACAGAGAAGATGTTAATTATTCCAGGGATAGAACTGCCTGAATGGGACCTTATTGTTTTCTGGTGTGTTTTTTTTTTTTTTTTTTTTTTTTTTTCATCTAATCTCAGGAAATCTGAACAGAGGACATTTAAAATTTTGCGCAAGTTTCACTTTGACAAAAAACGGTCATCTAAGTGTAGAAGAGGTCAAATGTGAGTCACAATTGTGGAGCCGCGAGTATCACTGGAGCTCTTTGCTCCACCACAGCCACTACCCTCCACAAAAGGAGTAGGCATCAGATTAGGGGTTGTATGAGGCAGGACGTGGGTGCGCAAGATGAGTCAGGCCAGACACAGATCTCTGTCTTGAAGAAGAGTATACTATTCTGCTGGAGATTTTATGAATGTGAGATATATTTGACTCTTTCTGAATAAATGTCCCTGATTTCTCTAACCATTCACCACAGAGTGGTTTTAATGGCTTTAGTCCATGAAATACATACTGACGGGGAAATTGCCTTTACAAGATGTTCATGACTTCTGATGCAATCATTTCTTTGTCAAATGTATTTTTATGAAGGATATTAACAGTTGGTTAGATTCTCTTCACCTGCCCATTGTGTTCATAAATCAGGGCATCCACAGTAGTTAAGAAAGATGAATTGGTTAAAATTTGCTATTATTCTTCCACATCAGGATCTTAAGAACTGAATGATGCTGATTAGTTACCCATTAATGTCGGGTAGCTCTATAATTAATAGGCAGCTCCACACACATCCTGTGAGCTATGGTTCGATGCAGTTAGGATTTATTCCAGTGGGATTTGAATAGTTTGTAAGGCAAGTTCATTTTCCAACTAGGTAACCACTGATGGTCCACAGTAGGTCATCTTGCTAGGCCAAGGATCTGCCCCAAGTGGTGGGGTACAGCAGGCAGTTTCAGAGCTGAACGATAGTTGTGGAACCTTAGTCCCCTGGTGACAATGGGAATTCCAGAGAAGTCAAGGTTTTTCATCACTCTCTCAGCCCAGAGGCAAAGGGCTGTAGGGAAAGGAGCCTCCCTGGGAAACGGCGAAAGGGAAGGCTTCTTAGGAGCAAGCCAGGCTCAGTTACGGGGAGAAAGGAGAGGAGGCAGAACAGGGCAGGCCTGACTTTGATGGGCCTAGAGGTCGTTGTAAAAAATAAAAAAAATCATGGTAATAAGACACACAAGGAATGCATCCCAATCCTCTCAAAAGGAATGGAAGTAAGCATTTGCTGAGTTTCCAGCAGGTGCCCCACAGTCGTCTACGTATGTTACACCTATGGCAATGCTGTTCCCATTGCATCCGAGCGCAGCCCCTTAAGTACATGTATCCATTCTGTAGATAAAGATAAGAGGTTGACGAAATGTCCATCAGGGTTCATCCCCAGTGAAGGGGATGGTCAAGTTCAGGTGCTTAGCTGATGCCAGGGCCTCGACTACAGACTCAACACATTAAGACCATTTCTCTTTTCTTTGGGTTTCATGTTTTAGCCCAGGCAGGCCATCAGCTTCTGAGTCTTGTCTTGTCCTTGTAGACCTATTTTGTTTTGAAAGAGGGATGATTTGTATCTCAGGTCTGTTGTTCAGAAAATGAAATTCTCTTGTTCCTTTGAGCCTGTGATTTTTCTCCTGTAAAGCGGAGCCCAGTTAGCGTCCTTGCCTCCTGATGCTGAATATTGCAAAGGAAATGATGCGTGTGTTAGCACAAGGGTGGGCTAAGACAGGATCTCAACACACATGGTCATAGATCTGATTGTAGCAGCAAGTGAGACCGATGCTGCATTTGTATCCAGTACACACACACACACACACACACACACACCACACAATCACACACACTACATACAACCACACACACACACACACACACCACACATACACACATACCACACACATATACAAACACTACATACAACCACACACACATACACATACACACCACCACACATATACACACACACCACACATACCACACACATACATACACACACCACACACAGCCATACACACCACACACAACCACACATACACTCACCACATATACACACACACACAAACCATCACATATACATACATACTACATACATACACACACACACACACACACACACACACACACACACACACACACACACACCTCAAAACTAAACCCCCTTGGGATGGTTATTTTTAATTGTTAACTTGACTTGACCAAGAATCCTCCATGAAGAGAGTCTCAGTGAGGAATTGTCTACATCAGATTGGCCTGTGAGCATGTTTACAGCAGATTGTTTTGATGGAGTTAATTGATGTGTCCACTGCAGGCAGCACCATCCTTTAGGTTTGGGTCCTAGATTGAATGAGGAGACAGAAGCAAGCTAAGTACCAACATTAATCTTCCTCTGCTCTCTGACTGTGGATGCAATGAGAACTGCCTCAGGCTCCTGCCACCAAGCCTTCCCCAGTAAGATGACCGTGCCTTTGAACTTTAAGCTCCTTCTCTTAAATTGATTGTGTCAGGGCATTTTGTCACAGCACGAGTAAAAATAACTATGGCAATGATGGTGGTAGATAATGAAGGAACTCTTGAGGACAGCTTACCGGCTGGCCATCTTAGGCTGTGCTTTGCATAGCACATTTAGTGTTTTCAAGGGAAAGAAGGAGAAGGAGGAGGAAGTAGAGTTGGCGATGGTGGAGGGGAATGAGGAGGAGAAGGAAGAGGAAGATGAAGTTTGTTAACCACACAATCAGAAAGTTTTATACAAAGCTTGAATTTTTGCATTCTCTTAAAAAGGGATAAAATGTATAACAATTGGTTGCTGTTCCACATCCATGGGAGCGGAGCTATTAATTGCATCATTTATGCAAGATCAAGCTGCATCATGAGGGTTGATGCATAGCTTGGTTTCCCTGGTGACATCCATGGCTCATATCATTGTTGCTATCATCATCTTGCCCTCTGTCTGTCCCTTCTCTCTGGTGTGCTCTTGGACTTGAGTGTTCTCTTCTTTATGTGATCTGCCTGCCCCTGTGAGCATGTGTGCCTATGAACTCTTGTTAAGGGCATTTTCTTCCTCTTGCCTGTATGCCAATAATAGCACACTGTTCCTGGAGGTCAGAAAGATTTAGCATTTCCACCTTCAGAAATAATGTTCACTCATCATCCCAAATGCAAGGAAAGGGTAACATCCCTGTTAAGTTATCTGCCCTCTGGAGAGCTTCCACCAGGCTTGCTAATTCGCTGGAAAATTTGGTGAGACCCAGGCTGTTGAACTAGATAATTCATTTGCCTTTGAGGAATTCCTTTAGCTCTGCAGTGGGAAAAGGAATCTGGAGTTTTCCCTAGAGGAAAATTCTTTGAAACACTTAAGCACAGGACTAAGAGGTTATTATCTCTGGCTGTGTGACCACACTGCTGCCTCGTCGGTGTTCTCTGCCTTGGCTGCAGAACTCTATCCTTCAACCTGTCACCTGGCCTAAGGAGAGATCCTCAATCTAGATTTACCAATGACAGTCCATCGGAGAGGGTAAGTGACAGCACCTGTGATGGCTACTCTCAACCATCAACATGACAGGATTTAGAGACCCCATTAGAACAAATCTCTGGGCATGTCTATGAAGGATTTCTTAGATCAGATTCATTGAGATCGGAAGACCCATCCTAAATATGGGTACCATTCACAGACTACGATCTTGGGCTGAGTGAAAAGGAGAAATGAATCTAAGCAGCAGTATTCACCTCTCTCTCGTACTTGACTGTGGACACAATGTGACTGGCTGCCTCGAGCTCTTGCCACCGTGACTGCCCCTCCATGATGGATTGTATCCTTGAACTGTGAGTTGAAATAAAACATTCTTTAAATTGCTTTTGCCAGGTCTTTTGGTGCAGCAATGAGGAAAGTAACTGATCAAGTCCCAGAAGTTACGAAGTCACACAGCTTGTAGCTATAGAGTTGACGCTGACCTGCTTATTCTGATTTCTCTGCTCATGGTCTTTCTGTCTTTCCCTGCCACACCCATTTTTCCTGTTACTAACTAAGGGTGTTGTTCTAACCTAAGCCCCCCACCCCTTACACTCACCATCTGCAATAGGGCATTGGAAATTATGTATCTTAATAAAAATCCTTGCTTACCATGGAGTTTCATATCCTACACATTGGGAAAGAGTGAAAGTCGGTCAATAGCTTTTACAAGGGCAATGTGGACTGATTTGATTCCTGACTTCATGGCACTTACATGAGGAAGAGGGACAGACATTAATCAAGTGATATTGGGTAATGTGCTTGCAAGCTGTCACTGGGGTCAAGACAAAGGAAGTCTCTGTCCTTAGGCATTTATTCTCCATGGATGAATTGAGAGCAGAGTGAAGCCTTGGGGAGAATTATGGAGAGGGAGGGTAGACAGAAGATCGATAACACTGACAACTCAAATTAAATAAACATTATTATTATTATTAATTATTAATTATTGTAAGACCAGATCTTCTTACACAGCACAAGCTGGTCTCTAGTGTCCTATGGAACCCAGGTTGGCCTTCAACGTGGATCTTCCTCTCTTACCCTTGTGAGCATTGAGATTACAGACCTGACCCGCCATCTGGCTTAAAGAACTATCTATCAGCACATACTTGAGGATTTACCATAAATGACGTCAGCAGATGCACAGCCTGCCTTAAGAGAATGCCCAGAGTTTCCTTGACAGAAGTCATTACAACAGGGTTCCACTTTGTAGAACCTGAATCTAATCCTGAATAATTGTCACCTCTAAGATGACTTCCTGACATCACTCTCAGTTCACATTTTATGTGCACCAGATCAAACCATTATGCATACATCCTTTACCACCTTTTTCATATTAAATAATATATAATATATAATATATATATATACATATATTTTGCCCACTTCCACCCCTTCTTAGAAGCTTCCTGAGGGCGGAGGTAGGTTTGGTGCATATGTAACACATCATGTTGATTCAGCAAACCACTGATTTAATATTTGATATTGTAAACAAGTTTACATTTGTTACATCCACTCTCCTAGACTCACCTTTTATCTGACACAGTACAGTAACACTCCCTGAAAACCAATGAGGAAGAGGTTTGGATACTAAACCAACACTCATTCTAACTGTAGCTTGTTAAAATGTAAAGGGAAGCCAGTTTACCGTCGGAAATGCTGCCCGCTCTGGGGGGAGAGGTTGACATTGACTTTGCCGTAAGCCACTGCAGTCATACTTGGCTGCGGAATTCTGGAGACGAATTCCAGGTCTTAGTCATCCTTGCACTTTCGCTGTTCTTTGATGAGGCTGAAAGGTGTTCTTTATCTACACACACCTTGGATAATTAATCCAGCCAGAGCTGGTTACAGTTGGTATCAGCAATTCACTTAAAATACTCAGCATTCTTGTTATGTCTTTTGAGGAAAATACTTCGTTAGTGTTATTCCTTTCACTGACTTCTCAGTTTATTTTTGATGACTTCCATAGCAGGTGTGTGTGTGTGTGTGTGTGTGTGTGTGTGTGTGTGTGTGTGTGTTTGGCATCTCTCTCCAGTGAGGCTCATTTCCAGGCATCTCCTCTGGAGCCAGTGCCCATTCTGAATGTCATCCAATTCCATCTGTCAACCTGCTCGCTGCGTGGGCAGAGGTGAATGGGCCTCTGGCGTCTTGTCAGGTGTTTCAGCGGCTCCTGGGGCCTGGTGCTGGACATTGCTGCTTAGCTGCAGGAAGGCAACACCCAGAAAGGAGAGTACAGACTGTTCTTGGGGAAGAGTACAAGAAGGCTCCAGTAGGCGTGAAGGCAGGAAATGTGGTCTGGCAAAACAACTGCAGACTTTCCAGGTTCTAATCACCACTCACTGTGGCCATGGTGGTCACACAGCTCATTAACTAACACTTGGGAAAGGCTCTGTTTTATTTTATTTGTTGTTTTCTTTTGTATGCACATGTATGTATGCATGTATGGCTGCATGAAGAAGCCAAAGGACAACTTTGAATGCTACTTCTTGGGAGCCCACCACCTTATGTTTTGAGACAGGGACTGTCACTAGCCAGGGGTTAGTCAGGCTGGCCAGCGAGCTCCAGCGACCTATCTGTCTCCATCTCTCAGCCCTGAGATTATGGACATATGCCATCATGCCTGGCTTCCAATGCAGGTTTTGGGGATGCAATCACTGTACTGATTAAGCTCTTTCCACAGCCTGAGAGTATGTTATGTATTGTTTACTTGTTTTCAATTGATAAATAACAATTACAGATGTCTGTGGAGTATAATTCCATACTTTGACATCATAGAAAGGGCCAGCCAAGCTAACTGCTATACCATCACCTCATTAACTTATCTTTTTCCAAATGGCGAGAATGTTCAACATTATTTTTAGCAATTTTGAAATATATAATACCCTATGACAAAGTGTGTTCACCACTAAAAATTTTCCTCCGGTCTCATGGAATCTTCGGGCCCTTTGACCAACCTCATCATTTTATCCCCCTTTCCCCATAGCCCAGGTTTCTATTTATTAATGTCATACATCCTCTTATGTGGCACAATGCAGAATTTTATGTTCACTCAAGAGTTTCAGTTTATTGAGACTTATCTTCTTTGCCACACTTGAAATATCATTTCAAGTAAATGTGTTGTTCTGGAGAAGACTGAGCCCTTGCAGAGGGGTTTGGGCCTCGCTCTGCCTGTGTCCTGGGAGGGCCGCGTGTTCCTCGAGTCTCAGATGTGTCGTGGTCACTGAAAAAGGGAGTGTGACATGTGCAAACACTAAACAAGTGGGACGCCACCTTACCTGTCCTCAGCATGTAACAGGGCGTAGCTGAGCCCCAAATGGTGGCTGCCCCCCGATTTGTGCTCTGCGGATTGCCTTTCTCTACCCTTGTACTGTCTTTGTCAAAACCCTGGGGGTCAAAGGGTTTTTACTTTTGTTGTTGCTAGGGATCTTCATTGGTTTGTTCTGTGTTTTGGTGTACTGAGACTGAACCCTGGACCTCAAGCACGCAAGGCAAGTGAAGTAAGTACTGCTGAGCCATGTCCCCAGCCCAGGTTGTTTGTTCGTTTGTTCTAAAATTTATTCTTACTTTTCCCTTCCTCTCCCTCTCTTTCTTCTTTCCTTTCACTTTCCCCCAATCTCTCCATTACAATTTCTTTTTCAGTGCTGAGGATCCATGCCAGGGCTTTGCAGATGCTGGGCAAGGGCTCTCCCACCCAGTCCTCACCCCTAACTAACGCAGCCTTGTCTCTCTCACTCCAGTTCCTTCTCTGTTAGCCCAGAAGCTCTTAGCTTGCATCTTGCACCCTAGTCCATTTCTGACTTTCAGGCTGTAGTAAAAGTTGCCCAAACAACTAATTTCAAATGACTTTATGTGTTGAGGCCTTCCCACAAGTCAGTGCTAAGCCCAGCATGCCATGCGTACCACATGTACAAGGGAGACGACACTCAGAAATGGATCTCCTCTCTGCTGTAGATGCTGCTAGTTTAGGTCTATCACGGTCAGATCTGGGAAGTGAGCTTAGAAAGGTCAGGTTATTTTACGGTGAACTGTGAGGAACCTGGAACATGAACTCATTCTAAACTTACCTCCCAAACTGTTCTCTTACTCCCAAGGCAGGTTAGTCTTGCATGCACGCTCACTCATCCACAAGGCAGTGTAGACTCATAGAGATGAACTTCTCTCATTTCCATCCAGATAGCAACTTGACCCGAGACTTGGGTCCTTCTGCTGTCACAAGCTTTGGTTCTTGGTGTCAGTCTTGGTACTCTGCTGAGCATGCGCTCTACCACTGAAGTAGCACTGGTTTAAAAACTTTGACCCAGTTTGTCTCCTGGGCCCTTTCAGCTCTGAACATAGTTCTGGACCTCCGGGGTGTGGACTGCTCATTTCTCTCCCATGGCTTTCTGCTGTCTGTCCATATTATGATGTAGCAAAGTGCTTTCCTACCTTCCTCAAGTCTGTTTGTAGTTTTAGTGTCTGTTTAATGTGGTGGTAGAGCTGCCGAGAAGGTGAATTTGACCCAGTACTCTTTGACATAGAGACAAAGCATGCAGGGAGTGTTGGTTTGACAATGGACTGAATACAGCAAGATCTGTGAAAGTGAAAGGTCTTTGCTGGTGTACAAAAACTAGGATTTTCGGGCACCTTGACTATCAAAATTTGAGGGGATCTCTGTAAGTCATTAGAGATGAAAACGAGTTGTCCTCATAGGCTTTAGAATTAGTACTCATGATCACTGCACTGAATTCAGTGGCTGGTATTAATAAGGTAAGACTGAAATAAAGGATTATTTGGGGATCTATTCCCAGAACTGGAACCCAAGGACTAAGACCTAAAACTTAGCTGTGCTATTTATCTGTCATTTGAGCACAAGTAAGTGATTTCACACTCTGGGCCAGGAGTTGTTTTTAAAAAGACTAGGCAAGATGAGGGTTAATTCCCCAGAGAGTTACCCAGAGGTTCTTTAAGGCCAGCACTGCTGAAGGAAACCAGGTTCCAGGATCTCCTGGAGGAGTCGCAGGTCTGTCTGTGGACCAGAAATTAAGGTCTTCCCTGTTAAGCATTTTTACAGGAGTGAAAGGAGATGGAGGAAACAACAATTACTAATTAATAAATTACTGGGCTTTTGGAACCCATGGTGCCACCTCTGAATCAAAAGTATTTGGAAAGACAATCGCATCTGTGTCGAATGTGTAGTGGCCTTTGCCACTATTTTGTGTTATAAATTGTTGTCTGAACACTTCAGAATAACAACTATTTACACAGTGCATGCACATACTGGCTATTACAGGTTGTTAAAGGAGAGTTAGGGCTAGGGAAATGAGTTTTGGTTCCATACATGTATCTTCTGTCATTTTTATATCAGGGACTGTATTCTGGAAACCTCTGTGTGCTGGAGAGCCTCAGGCAATCCACAAACAGAGATAATACCTCTTTATTTCTTCCTTCTCTATTGAAGTCCCTCATTACAGATTGTCCTGCCTCATCGCTGGGAGGAAAGGATGCTCCACAGAGCCAAGAAGGATTTGGCTAAGTAGGTCTTTCCAGGTTTCCCTCTCAGTCTGTTACCATGACGTCAGTCCCTTCCATCCCATCCATCTCTACGTGGTTGGACAGTCTTCCTTAAAACCAAGCACAAAAATGCAGAAGTTCCCAAGTGTTTGGGCCTCATTTCTGAGGGCTTCTGTATCATGAAAATTTAATTAAATTTATTAACTAAATAAATTAAATTTAAAATAAATCAATCAAGCCAATTGTAACTTTCTCATATTAGGTTATTGTTGTTGTTGTGGGAGTGCTAGCTACCCACTCACAACAGACAGGGAAATGTGTTGTACTCTGTCTTGCCCCCAACACCCCACGTTACAATATCCGTATAACAGAAAGTTCCTAAAATGCTGCAAAGTGGTGACACTACAAATCTGTCATCCCTGCTTGCAGAGGGGTGGACATATTTTTGTAGAGAGGGACTTTTCCTAACAGCTTAGGCATGATTTTCTACAATCCTGAGGAGAAGTCACACAGAAGTGGTAGGGTTTAGTGAGTTCAGGGCTGTCCTGATGCTGGCCAGCAGGGTCCTGTTCAAGAAGACCCCTACTTGGCTCTGTATTTCTTCCATCTTTGAATAAATTACACAAGAGCATCTTTATTATTTTATATTTATTGCAGGCCTTTCTTTGCTAAGCAGATGCACTTCTTTATTTTGTTCAGAGAGTTCTTAAGCATCTGAACTAGTTTCTGACACACACGTGCCATTTAGATGCCTGGTGAGTGGATGCAACACAGTGAGTCCAGAAAGGGTAATGCTTTAGCCTGTGTGTTGAGGGACAGCCTATCTGCAGGAGGTGCTGATACAGGAATGACAAGCAGGTGTCAATCACACGGAGGTTTGCAGAAAAAAACCCTGCAAAGCACAGGAAGACGTAATACAAGGCTCTATTGCAGGGACAAGCTTGGCTTTTGAAGATGAGAAGAAGAGCCCCGTGGGCATGAGCAGATGTCACGTCAGGAAGGTGGAAATTTCCTGAGGTAGCATGAAGAGTTGGCCTTTTACTGTTGGTGGTAGAAATAGACAAGTCTTAAGTTGGAGAAGACTTGGTATGATTTACATTTTAAAAAGAAGCATTCTAGATACTATTGGGAAAATTTTGGAAACCAGGAGACACATTAGGAATTCCTGGAAGAGCTGAGGTTGAATGAGGAGATGTTTATGTATGTAGTGATGATAGATATAGAATTAATATAATAAAAAAGGGAAATAGTACAGATGTTCTCTGTCTTAATTACTGCCAATGTCTGGCACCTCTCTTTTTTCAGATTTATTTTAATTTTAATTTGTGTGTGTGTGTGTGTGTGTGTGTGTGTGTGTGTGTGTGTGTGTGTGTTGAGATGACAGAAGAATATGTCAGAACCCCTGAAACTGCAGTTATGGGCAGTTATGGAGCCAGCCAATGAGGTTGCTAGGAACCAAAGTCAGGTCCTCAGCAAGCAAGCACTGCTAACCACTGAGGAGGTGCTTCAGCCACTCCTAATTCTTATTACGAGCACCTGTATCATGAGCAGGCATGCAACTGGTCACTTGAAGATCATACGATAACAAAACACAGATTTCTACAGCAATACATAGTTGAACTGGGATTGGTGTTGTGTGTTATATATTTTCATTAGGAACATGGTTTCCCTGTGGCTCGTGCTGGATGTTCTGCTGTGAACTGAAGTGATGGCTGTCACTCTGACTCTGCCATGGCACTTGGTTGCTGATGTGAGATAATGGCCATGTTCTTGGCCTTAGCACCCCACTCAGTGGCTATACTGAAAAGGTCCCTGTCAGCCATTAATGCTGGGTATTTGAGGGGAGGAAGGAAGCCTTTTTAGTCTAAGCCTCTGAGACATTTTTCTGCAGTTTAATCTAATGTGTTATGATTGACAAATGACATAAGAGGCAAAATTTGAAGGCCAAAAACTAATCCATCTTCCAGGAAATATTTGAGAGTGACCATCATGATGCTTTCATCTTCATGGTCAAGGTGACTGGATTCAGAATCACCTGGGAATTGTTTCTGAGCAGGTCCCTGAGAGTGTTTCCAGAGAGAATGCCCAAGGAAGAAGGGCTCAGCCTGAATGTGGCTGGAAGCACTCAGTGCGCTGGGAGCCTGGAGGGAATAAAGAGGAAAGGGAGGAAGCAGAGGATACTCATATTCCCACTTCTCTCCCTCCTCATCTATGTGGATGCGCTTTCCCACTGCTGCTCTTGGGAGCTGTTCCTGCTGCCATGCCTTCCTAGCCTAGCAGGACTGTATTCTCAAACCATCAACTAAAACTTCCTCCCTTAATTTGCCTATTGTCAGGTATTGGTCATGGCAATAAGAAAAGTTGCTAGTATAACCACTGTGCAAAGAAAACCTCCCCATATGCTGACATATAACTCACAAGCGGAGATGAGGTAAGATGTGAAATATGCCGGGAAATGGAATACAAACACAGTCTACTCCAGTATGGTAATTTATTAGGAAAGAGCTTTCCGGAGGCACCCTTGACCCAGTTGACTTGAGCCCAGCATTGGCCTAACTGAAAACCTCATCCCATGAAATATGAAAGTCAAGAGAGCATGAAGCTGAAGGGAATGGCTCAAAGAGATAAAGACGGCAAGATCCTAGATTATGCTGGAGAGTTAAAAAAAAAAATAGAAGGTATAAAATGAATGAAACACTCTATTGGATTTTGGTTTGCTGGCGGCCACTGACCCGGACTCTGTAAGGTACATTCCTTTTAGCCGTCTTCCTAATCAATACACTGAAATGGGACTGAGCTGACTGTACAGCACAGGAAACACCATCTGGGGAAGCTGGTGAGATCTAGACAGCGGGATGTGTTCAGCCTGGCTGACTTACTCATTTGCTCTGGGTACATTTTGGTCGGTTAGTATGATAGCATACAGCTGGTGAACCATTGCTTTCTTTTTCTCTTCCCCCATGCCTGTGTACCCCTGGTTAGCAAATCTAACTAGCACCCACCCACTCCAATTTCCTTTTGCAATGATTGTGCAGGGCTTTCTGGCCCGGCACCATAGAGGCAGCTACTTTTGTTTAGCCTATATTTTACTTTTTAAAAATTATATTGTAGGCCAGCATAACACATAAAACTTTCTCATTAAGAGTTAGCTAGGAAAACCCAAACAAATCAGATATAACAAAAAGAGTTTGCCGAAGCTAGATACACCTTTATAGACCAACACATGGTCCCTCGGTTTTGATCCAGAGGTGAAACAATTAGGTTGAGCTTTTGGAAAAATGACGGAAATGAAAACGATTATATAGGGTTGAATCTCGAGGAAATTTCCAGAAGTGGAGATGCTCACTACCTATTACTGGATAAGGTACCAAGTCTGAAGTGTACACACTATTTTAATTTCAATAGAGTGCATCCCTAGAGGACAACCACTCTTAGGGGATAACTGTAGCTGGTGGTAGAGGTGTGCATCATGAGTAAGTGTTTAGCAGGTGGAGGCAGTAAAGGAGATGAACCCCCCAGATCTAATTCTGACAGAGGTGAGCCAACAAGAATGAGATTCATTCTGAAGTCCATCTCGTGGGTTTTACCTCTTGGACAGACAGTGCTGACATGATTCACAATCCGACCCAGGAACAGACATTTGTCTGATGGAGGGCAACATTGCTTGATGTCCCTGCCTATTCGGTGCTCCCTATGTGAAAAATAAGTGATCCCATCTATTTTCTGCAGGTGTCCCCTCTGGCTGGCCCATTCTATTTCCCCAAATAACCTCACTGAATCACTGCAAAGATTTTTATGGAACTAAATACATCTTTCATGTCCTTTGACTCCCAGATCTCAAGCTCTCAGGGCTGTTGGGGTCCAAGTCTAAGTGAGTCACTCATCTTTATTATGTCTGATCCCTGCACAAATTCATTAATAAAAAGCCACGAACCAGAGACTGCTTGGAGTGAAAGAGCAATATTAATATGCACCACTACAATCAGAGTCTGTCCCAGAGCCTGGCGTGAAGAGATGACTCAATAATTATTATGTGTGATGGATGGAGGAAGTCAGAACGCCGGCTTACCACACAAAGCCTATACCTGCTTTCCAGGCACTGTGTACTGTAAGAAATAGACACAGAAGCAGATGGTGGCAAGATGGTGTGAAAAGTGCAGTGTGTGCATCATTAGCAGTATGTGTGGAGCAGAACAAGGACTTTGAAGCATCATTTCACCCACCTTGCATGGGTGGTATTAGCTTCCCCCCGCTGCCACAAGAAATTACTCATGGCTTGAAAAAGTTGCTGAGAGTTGGTCACTCATTTTTTTTCCTTATTGATCCCCACTCCCACCTTTAAAGTCAGCAACACTGCATCAGTATGAGCCTTTTTCCTGAGTTGTATTTCCATGTAGCCGGGAAGATGTTTTCCACTTATGTACTCATGCAATTATGCTGGGCCCAGCAGACTAAGCCAGGGCCATCTCTCCAGCTCAAGGTCATGAACACAATCAGTTCTGCAAAGTTCTTTCTGTGAAATATGGTGACATAATCTCTGATCTGAGGACAGAGCATGGGCATCTTTGGGTGTCTGTTGTTCAGCTTAACATAATAAGTAATAAGAAATGATGAAGGACATATAAAAGGAGGTGACATTGACTGATTCTTAACCAACATCAGCAAGGTGAACAGGGGAAGTAGAGAGATAGAGAAGTGATTGTTCGTATGTGAGAACCTCATATTTAGGGGAAGATGTCTTGAGGTCAGTAGACATATTTGAGACATATTAAGAATTAGAAATGATATTTCCTCCTTAGTATGTTCTGTTACTTCAACAAGCAGACCAAGAATTGTGCTAATACTAACATTAATTACTGCTTAATTAGCAACCAAAGTGAGGGAGGCCACTTGGCACTATTATTCTTGGGAGAATTTGTTGTTTAATTTTTTTCTTTCAAAATAGTGGTCGCAAGCCAGGACCAATGAGAGAGAGAGAGAGAGAGAGAGAGAGAGAGAGAGAGAGAGAGAGAGAGAGAGAGAGAGAGAACCTTCTTGGTTAGTTGAGGAGAAAGAGCAGTTACTGACATAGTTGGAGGCTGTGATCGTGAACTCAACATCTCAAATGATCAGAAGTGAAAAGTTCTTTCCTTCCTTTCTACTCACCTTGATCTCCTCCCTCCCTCCCCCTGTTCTTCTCTCTCTCTCTCTCTCTCTCTCTCTCTCTCTCTCTCTCTCTCTCTCTCTCTGTTTCTTCTTTCTCAAACAAGGCCTCATGTAGTCCAAGCTGGCCTTGAACTCACAGTGTAGTCAAGGAAGACCTGAACTACACATTCTCCTGCATCCACCTCCACAGATCTGGGTAGACATGTGCCAGCACAGTGGTTTTATGTGGTGTTGGGGACTGAACTTTGTAGCAAGAATTGTTAGAAGGTCTTATTAATAGAAACAAACCTGGAGCCAGGTATTGGGATGAATGCTGGAAGATCAGAGAAGCAGAACAAGCCACAGCCACCTCACCTCGCCAATTCCTCAGCTTATCCTGTTTCCTCAGACTGGAAGCCTTTGAGTCCTCGAGGATCCAGAAAGAATCTCAGCTGAACTGCTTCTCGAAAGCCTGAAGCTTAACCAGCTAAAAACTTCTAGGTCCTCATGCCTTATATACTTTTCTGCTTTCTGCCCTCACTTCATGGGTTTAAAGGTGTGTGTCACCATGCCTGGCTGTTTCCAGTGTGGCCTTGAACTCACAGAGATCTAGATGAATTTCTGCCTCTGGAATGCTAGAATTAAAGGCGTGAATGCCACCACTTTCTAGCTTCTGTATCTAGTGACTGTTCTGTTCTCTGACCCCAGATAAGTTTATTAGGGTGCACAATATTTTGGGGAACACAATACCACCACAGAACCTAAGGCTTTGAACATCAAGCATTCTCCCAACTGGGCTCCAGCTCTAAGCCACATGCTCTGTTTTCTAGAGAAGGTCCTCTACAGCAAAGCGGAGGGGAGAGGAAGAGGTGCTGATGGGTACCTGAACTTCTGTTGCTGCCCATGACCTCTTGTCTTAAGATGGCAAAAAAGAATGGACTGTGGGCTCTGCTCTGTGAAAACAACCTGATGCTCCCCAGACTCAGTGTACACTAGAGAATAAGCAGGGAAATGCATGAAGGAAACAAACAAACCTGCCAACTCAGAACCCCAAGTAAAAGTAACCCCAGAATGGCGGGAAATGAAAACATTTCCAAGTGTAAGGAACTGTAAGAATGTGTTGCCATAGACCTGCCCTAAAATGAGAAAGGAAGCTGGCTGGTTGTACGTCATTTGACACAAGCTGGAGTTGTACGGTAGGAGGGAGCTTCAGTTGAGAAAATGTCCCCACCAGACTGCCCGTGGGGCCTTTTCTTCATTGATGACTGACGTAGGAGCGTGCAGCTCACTGTGGGTGGTACTACCCATGGGTTGGGGTCTTGGGTGCTTTGAGACGGCAGACTGAGCAAGCCAGTAAGCAGTGTTTCTCCATGGCCTCTGCCTCAGTTCCTGCCCTCATTCCTCTCATTAATGGACTTCTACCTAGAAGTATTAGGATGAAATAAACTCCCTCGAATTGCTTTGTTTATGATGTTGTTTCATAGCAGTAGAAACCCTCACTAAGACGCCTTCAGACAGGCAGGAAAAGAGAGCACCAGGAATGAGGAGAGGCAACATTCTCTTCATGAGCTCCTTAAATATTTGATGGTTCAAAGAAAAATAAGAACGTTATATAGGAGGTTTTCAATCTGTACAGGTATAATATGTAAATAATTATAACACAAAGGGAAGAGGTTAAGACAATACATACAGTGGTAAGATTTTCAAATTTCATAAACAGAATTAATTATATGTGTACTATGTATTGTTACTACCCAGAAACTCATTAAAAATGATACAGTTAGAGATAGTAAAAAACACACTAGTGGGCAGGGAGTTGACTCAGCTGTCAAAATGCTCACCATGCCAGCCTGGCGACCGGAGTTCAATCCCTGGGACCTACGGTGGAAGTCAAGAACTGACCCCTGAAAGCTGTCTTCTGACCTCCACACGTGTGCTGTGGCACAGTGACATGCACAACAGTAACAGCAGCAGCAGCAGCAGCAATATTGACAAATAAAACAACTGTAAAAGCGCAAATCACAGATACTGAAGTTAAGCATTAAACATATTTAAATAGCAGACAGACATGGTTAGCAGCAAATATCTGTAATCCCAGGTCTTGGGAGGCTGAGGCAGGAAGATTGCAAGTGTGAGGCCAGCCTCAGCCATACAGTAAGACCTGGTCTAAAAAGAAAGTAAAATCAAAACTGTTCAAATGCTCAAAGTGGTCTAGAAAAGATAACCAAAAGAATGAGAACTGGGGGAAATAAGTAATAAAATGGTAGAACTAAATTCACAGTAACATTAGGTACAAATGATCTAAGTACATCAAAGAAAATATAGAGAACACCAGAATGGATTTGAAAAAAAGGAGTCAATTATAAGGTTTCTACCAGAAACTTACTTTAAGGGCCAGAGAGATAGCTCAGTGGGAAAAGGTGCCTGTCATCAAGTCAGAGTCTGATTTACGTGACTGGAAGGAGAGAAATAACTCCCTCAAGTTGTCTACTGACCTCCCTCCCTCCCTCCCTCTCTTTCTCTCTCTCTCTCTCTCTCTCTCTCTCTCTCTCTCTCTCTCTCTCTCTCTCTCTCTCTCTCTCACACACACACACTCTCTCTCTCTCTCTCTCTCTCTCTCTCTCTCTCTCTCTCTCTCTCTCTCACACACACACACACACACACACACATCTAAAAAACAAATTTAATAAGAACAGGAAAAAGAAACTTCACACAAAATGATGCAACTAGGTAAAAGCAAAGGGTGGAAATGCTTTGTCATGCAAACCCTGATCTAGAGAGCGTTGGGGTGGCTGCATTAATGTCTGAAAGCATCAATTATCAGGGCTAGGGAATGGTTCATTTCATGATAAAGGGTCAATTCACTAAAAAACGTAATAGTTCACAATGTGTATGCACATAACAAGTTTCACAATATACAAACCTGCTGTTGCTTAGACATGATATAGACAAATTCAGGGCTGGTGAGATGTCTCCACGGAATGGCTGGCTGTTGCCAAGACTGAGGACCTGAGCTTGCGTTCTCTGGGTCCCACATTGTGGAAGGAGAGAACTGACTCCCTCAAATTGTCTTCTGACCTCCACGCTCACACCAGGTGTATGTGCAATTATACACTGAGACACACATACGAGTAAGTATAATAAAAAAGAAATTCCTAGTTATAGTTGGAGGTCCCACAATTTCCCTATCAACAATCCATAGAAACCGTAGGTGAGAAATTAGTAAGGATCGGAGGTCCTAAGCAAGACCACACACCAGCATGGTCTGAGTGGCATTTGCAGTGTCCTGCCCTGTCCCTGCACAGGAAGTGTTCCTTCTGAAGCATATGTGGCAAATACTTCCAGATGGCCCACATTCTGGACCAAGTTGAAAAACACCTGAAATAATACAAAGTATGTTTCCTGGCCATAATAGTATTCAAGCCAACACATCTACTCACAACAACACAGGAAAAAACCCTGAGCACTTCATAGCTAAAAATAATCTTCAAAATAATATGTACCTATTTATGTGGTGAAAAACACAAAACACTGAGAAATGAAATAAGAGAATTCGTAAGCTGATACTCAATACAGTAAAGATGTTGATTATCCCTAAACTGATATGCAAATGTAGGGCAGTCACCTTCAGAATTCTGGCAGGATGCTTTAAATACAGACAACCCAGCTCTGAATGCGATGTGTAACGCCAAAGGAATTAGGAGATCCGAAACAGTTTTGAAGTAGTAATAAATCAGAGGAATGCCATTCTGTTCTAAGTCTTACTATGAAGGCTGAGTGATTGAGCCTGTATGACATTGATGAGGAAGAGTATGACATTGATGAGGAACAGACACACAGATCGAAGGAGTTAAACCGAGTTCAGAGTCTCGTCCACACAAAGGGGCAGGGTAGTCAGGCTAGTCAGCTTTTTGGATCTGTGTCAATGTCCCTGAGAAAAGCAGTTTAAAAGAGGCAAGGCTGATATTGACTCACAGTTTCAAGCCGTGCTTGACTCCACCGCTGCGGGCCTAAGGCATGACCCGGAGGAAAGGTACGGAGGAGGCAAGGGAGGAGGAAAGCAGCGCAGCACACCTTCCAGGAAGCAAAGACAGTGAGAGGGAAGGATCTAGTGACAAGTCCACCCTTCAAAGGCGCAATTCCAGGGACACACTTCCTCCAACTAAGCCCATTCTGAAAGCCCTCTTGGCTATGAACTCACTCATAGATTAACTCAACCTTCAACATGTGAGCCTGGGGGGGGGGGGGCATTTTCTAACAATGACCAACTGATTTCTTTTTACAAAAGTACAAAGAAAATTCCATGAAGAAAGGATGTTTTTCTTTCAACAAAGGTGTTGAAACAATTACATGCAAATGAAGAACTCGAATTTAGCCTCATTCTCCATTATACAAGTGACTAGAATAGATAATGGGTTGAAACTTTTAGGAAAAAAAACACAGGGATTAGGTAGAGTTCCTAGACATGACGCCAACATTTATAATTTATAGTTCATATGAGAAGGAAAATACAAGCTAGAAATGGAGGGAAAATATTTGTGATTCACAAGCAGCAAAGGATTCAAATCCAGAGTATGTAAAAGACTCAAACGTAAGAAAAAGTTCAAACGAAGAACATGAACAATTTGATTTGTAAAACATGCAAGTCCTTTTTCATCAGCGATGCAGAATTAGCACAGAAAATACAATCAGTTCATTAACTACGTGGGAAATGTGAGTTAAACCCAGAAGGAGGGGCTGGAGAGATGCCTTGGTAGGTAACGTGCTTGCTGTGCAAATGTGAGGAACCGAGTTTAGTTCTCTCACGCCCACGCAAGACGCAGGCTGTAGTGGCGAGCCGCGTCGGTCCCAGCGACTGGGACAGAGACAAGCAAGTCCCAGGGGCTGGTGGCCGTCTAGTTTAGGTGAAATGGAAAACGTCAGGGTGAGTGAGACAGCCTGTACCATCAGACAGGACTGTAAAATAGCACTGTAGAGCAGTTTCTTTCAGAACTAAGCACACACTTAGTGAGTGTAAACACGGGTGACTATAGAAGATTGTTTTATTACCAGAAGGTAAACCCACCCAAGTGCAAGCGTGGATGGGTCACTATTGTGTGGTGCTCTTCAGCAGTAAAAAGCCAACCCTGATCCTTCACTATGAGTGAAGGCAAGTTAATCACGCTCATCAGAATGAGCCACAGTGACAAGATTACAGGTAACCACTGGGATTCTTTTATGTGGCATTCTGGAAAAGGCATGAGTAGAGGGCAGGGGGAGATTCCATAACAAAAATGGATATTAGTGGGCTTCAGGGGACTCTGTATTTGGGCTATATTGTATTCATATGTTCATATGTGTGCTAAAATTTGTGGACCAAATGCCAAAAGGAATAAATCAGTGAATATATTTATAAACCTAATTTACTATATGAAAATTACTTTTTTATTTCCTTTTCTAATTAAAAGTTTATTTAATTTATTACTATTATTACATATGTGAATATGATGTGTTTATGTTTGTATGGGTGCACAGGAATGACGTGATGCAGAGGTCGGAGAGCAGCATTTGGGGGCTGGTTCCCTTTCACCATGTTGGTCCTGGGGAGCCAGTTCAGCCCCTCGGTCTTCCCAGGAAAAGCACCTCTACCTCTGAGCTGTCTTTCCAACTCGACAATTTCTTTTTAAAAGTGTGTGTGTGTGTATGTGTGTGTGTGTGTGTGTGTGTGTGTGTGTGTGTGTGTGTGTTGTGGGGAATGAAATATTTGGATTTGGAAATAAGAGGAGCCCATGAATATGCTGCCTGTCTCTAATTCGCAATCACGACTTTAATGTCAAACCAGAAGAAATATAAGCACCGTGAACTCATTCACTTAAAACTCATAAGCATCTCAGAGTCAAGTTTTGTAAGGAGACAAAAACTCTGAAAAGAAAGGACATCTAATCCGGGGAGGGAGGGAACACAGTGGAGCAGAGCCCTGCACACTGCCCTCTGATCATTTCAAAATGGCTGTCATCCCCAGCGGGGCCAGCTGCCACCTAAGTGTTATGCAAAAAGCTCCTGCTTGCCTAGTCCCTGGAGATAAAGGTCGAATGTGGTGTCCCCACATGCTGAAACGAATACTGAAACTGAGTTACCAAGAATGTCCACCGTTCCTGCAACTGCCTCACGGCACAGGACTAGCTAGCTAGTCCATGACCAGCCTGCTTCAGAAATTCCTGCCTTCCCAGGGCCGAGGAAGGACTGAGTCTCAGGAACTGTCGGGGAACGAGTAACGCAAGAGGCAGCTAAGCTCTAAAGTGCTGTGCTCCTAATCCAGAGAGAACCATCTAATCCAGGCTGGGTGCTAATGTTCAGGAAATCATCACAGGGCAGGCCTGGAGACCACGAGGGTCTCTCAGCCTAGTGACCCATCACTGTCTCCAGATGGCCCTCATTCTCATTAAATCCCACCTTCCAACACTTGGAGATTTATCTGGTTTCATGAGGGAATTGCTCCTGTTATACCCGGGACCTCAAATGCTCGAATCTGAGTTTATTGAGACAGAGGAGACATGTTTCTATGGTGTCAGCTGATATGTAGGTGAGGGCACAGAGGGGAATATGGGCCTGTAGTACACTGCAGCACCTTACAGAGTCCCTTAGAAAGCATGGCACAGCACACAGAACCCGGAAAATGTTCTCAGTCCTCACATCTCAATTTAGCACGTAGTTGTAAGCAGTGGTACACTATCATCCAGTTCAAAACTCAGCTAATCTTCAATGCCTCTGATCTCACACCTAGAAAACAGGGCCCCCAAAGATAACTGATTTGCCTTGAGGACAAAATCATCCAGTGCCATCATGGGCTTTCACTCTGATCTTCTGTTTCTAGGGTCAGGTGGAGGAAATGATCCTACTCTACCTAACTTGGAGATTAAAAGGTGATTTCCTCAAGGAAAAAATTAGACAGAAGCAGAGATGGATAAAATCTCATGCACTTGGTCATTCTCTGTGTGTGTACATATATGTGTGTATGTATGCATATATGCATGTTTGCACATGTGTGTGTTTGACATTGAGTCTCCCTCTGTCCCTCTCTAACACATTGGTTGAGGCAGAGTCTCCCAACTTCATGTCTTCTGTTTTGTTTTGTTTTGTTTTTTGTAGTCCACCAACTCCAGTAAGTGCTTCCCATATGCACATGTGTGGGGTCATCCTGTGGAGCATGGGTAACATACTGGTGGCCACCTCCATGCGAAGAAGAGTGACTCATTGCCTCAGCATCCATCAGCTGCTGTTAGCTTCTCAGCTAGGGGTAGGGTATCCGAATCTCCTCCCTCCTCTATGCTGGGGTTTCTAACTGGCTTGATCTTGTTTGTAGAGGCAACCACAGGAGCTTTGAGTTATGTGTGCATCTGCCATGTCATGTTCAGAGGCCAGGCTTCCACAGCTCTCCTCAATTTAAATTTTCAGAAGCCACCGAGACAAAGACATCAGAACCGACAAACTGATTCTGGCCCTCCTTTTGTTTCCTGAGCTAAGTACCCATCAGTAACCTGCTTGGGTTGCAGGTGACCTTGAGGCTGTCATACACCTTTGTGTCCTGTAGACTCATCTTATAATAGATTGCTGGCCATGCAGTAGGTGTTCAACAAATGCTCACTGAATAAGCTGATAATGTGGGCTTCGTAAGTTCTAAGGGGCCACAAAACACATTACTGTGTTGACCAGAAGATGATTCTCTGCTGTTTTAACGCCAGGTGTAAAATTAATTTCATTTGACGTGAGCAGAGGGAGTGCTGGGCTGCAGCTGTCCACTTCTCTTGGGGTGAGGGGTGGACGTGGGGACACTTTGGACTTTGGATGTGGATACTGAGGTAGAGACACTGACTTATGTCTGCACTTAGCTTTATCACTATTTGGAGGAACAAGAGAACCTTGCAGCAATGTCAGCTTGAGGGACACATATTTAAATGGCACAAGAAAAGTTCTGGGGGACCTGAGGGCATCAGAAATAGTTTCAGCAGTATGGCCAGGCAGTGCTGGAGGCCTGGTTCCTGAGGAAAGGTGGCCCTCAAAGATCCTGATAAACATGGACCAAAGGACAAATGAAGCAGAACACCACAGTATGAGAGCATTAGCTTTCTTCTCTTTGGTTTCCCATTTATACCCAGAAGTCTCTTGATGTTGAGATCTGTATTTCATAAATACACACACACACACACACACACACACACACACACACACACACACACACACACACATCTTTAATGTAGGTCTGTCTTTTTGTTAGCTTGGACATGGTGAAACTTCAATAGCTAGTGCTTTTTTAATGTTATTAAAATTTGCCCAAATAAAACACCAACACAAGCCTGATGATCACAAGGTGATCATTTGATTTATTATCCCTAAACAATGCTTTATGTTTTATAAAGCAGTGCCTGGAGGGAAAAGCTGACTATGTTATGTTCAGACCCTTTTTCTCAAGTGAACCATGTTCTGGAAGAAGTGATGTTCCTAAAGGGGCTTCACATTCTGGCCTCGGGTCAGATGCCACCGGGCTCAAGGTGTTCGAGCACCTTCAAAGTCACCACTGTGCAAGTGCGTGGGAACCCTCTGACCCCAAGTTATTCCAAGGCATTGTGGTGGTAAGGAGTGTCGGTTCTAGGTCCGGCTGTGCCTCTAACCAGCTCTGTACTCACAGGAGCGCTGCCTCCTTTGAAACTCAGTTTCTCAGTAATCAAAGTGGAGAGGACATGGTTTTTAACTCACAAGGTCATTTTGTTGGTTTTTTTTCAATAACTTTTTTCTTCATAATATATATAATAAAATACTTCAACTTTTAAAAGCATTACCACATGCATCCACTATTCTAATTTACTGGAATTAATGAATGTCTTATTCCTTCATTTTTGTAATTCCAGTGGCAAAGTGAAAACTAAAGCCTAGGATTGTGACAGACAACATGTGGATACTTAGCAAGTCCCTGACATATACAGAGTCACCCTCAGGCAGATCTCCAACATGGAGAGTCACTGACCAAGCTTTGATGGTGTCAGTGCTGTGGAAACCTTTGACACTGAGAACTCAGAAATACCAAAGGGAAGAGAGTCCAGGAACTCTGCTAGAGCATATGGGAT
This sequence comes from Peromyscus californicus insignis, assembly GCF_007827085.1. Taxonomy (NCBI): domain Eukaryota; kingdom Metazoa; phylum Chordata; class Mammalia; order Rodentia; family Cricetidae; genus Peromyscus; species Peromyscus californicus. The sequence goes on along the minus strand of NW_026294617.1, from coordinate 12,142,114 downwards.
GTACCTGCAGGATGGCTAATATTAATTGTCAACTTGACAGGATCCAGAGTCACCTCTGAGAGACATCTCTGGGAATACCCATGAGGATTCTCTAGATCAGGCTAGCCTCTTGACATGCCTGTGAGGGATTCTTTTGGTTAGGTTAATCAAAATAGGAAGATCCTCCCTGAATGTGGGTTGTGCCTTTTAGAGGGAAAAGCTTCGGTTTTTTGTTTGCTTGTCTTTGGGTCTTGTTCATGAGTTCATCTACCCCATCTACCCCATTACATTGATGCTGCCACCAATCACTGATGACAGAATTGAGTTTCTCTGGCTTCCAAATGTGGACCAGAGATGAGTGACTCTAGGAATTCTCGAGTCTTCAGCACGAGATTGGGACTATGACTGAGGCAGCTCACCTCATGGATTGAGTTACCAGGTCCTCAGCCTCTCTAGTGTGAAGATAGCCCTTGTTGGACTGCTCAGACCATGCTGTGTAAGCCAGTCTACTACCCCTCCCCCACATTAATACATTGGTTCTGTTCCTCTAGGGAAGCCTGACTGGTACACTGGGATGAAGCCGCCCACTGCCAATCCAGAAGAACCACTGACTGTTTGACAAATTGTTGGCTTTGCTAAATGGGGCTTGTGTACTCAGGTGGGAATGGCTGATGGTAAGGACACCTCCCTCCCCTCAACCAGGGAAAGGATTGACGATACAGGGAAAGAGAGGCTACCTGGCTGCTTATTCCAGTGACAATCAGGGTCACAGGTCACCAAGATCCTAAAAAATGGACCCTCTGTTTCTGAGGTCTTGGTCTGCTCTGTTCAGCTGTCACATACTGTGAAAGGGAAGCTCACGAAGCCAACAGCTCTTTGTTAATTGTGTACCATGAGCTGGTGGTGACAGAGATCACATTCCATCAACTAAACACACATGACATCTAAATATGCCAGAAGCACCTAGCATTTAATAAATATCACCCATGGAGAAGAAGGCAGGTCTCAACTGGGTTTGTCAATAAATCTACCCAGAGCAGCACAGTATGGCTTTAAGATTTATGTTAATATGCAGTTGACAGGAAAGCAGTCCAGATAGCAGTCCTAACCTGTCCCTCCTTGAAATAGGTGCTGAATCATTACTGCTCAGGCACACCCGGGACATCCATCACAGTGCTAAGAACTTGGACGTTAGGGGAGCAACAACCACGGAACTTCTGTGTGGATCCACGGGGGCAGAGCTTTTAGTATCTGTCTCAACCATCAGCGTGCCGAGACATTCAGGCTGGCCTACAGCCTGACATGCATATGGGCAGGCAGCCCTATAGCTAGGCAGACAGGCAGATAGACAGGCAGGCTGAGAGATAGGAAGACAGACAAGCAGACAGGCAGACATTCGTGCACACATGCAGGAAGGCAGACAGGGAGGCAGACAGGCCAACAGACAGACAGGTGGAGTAATATCAGTTCTTTATATGTCTCCTATCCTAATGAACCAAGCCGAGTTGTTAAGAGTTAAACTCTCCCATGGTTCTTGCAATCCCCCTAGAATAGAGCTCTAAAAGGAGACAGACAGCTGTTTCTGAAAAACACGAGGCAACAATCAGCCACTTTGCTTAGCACAGCACAGAGCTCTGGGGAGCACAAGCTGCTATTCAAATCAGTCCGAAATTCTTCCTCTCTTTGAAGCCCTCACACTGGAAAGTAGGCTAGCGCCTTCAGAACCCTCTGTAATTTACCTCTAAAGGGGCTCAGTGTTTGCTTTCTCTTCTGGGCTCTCTAGCCACCAGGGCGACACAAGCCTTCTCATTGAGGGACTCAGAGCTTCAGAACGCTGGCCATGCTTCTTCTAGACAGAGGAGCACTTCCGCTGTTCGTCCCAAGGTCAGGCTCCCATCAGCTTCTCAGAGGCCCAGCCTGGGGCAGATGCTGTGCCAAGCCTTGGCACACGGTAGATGTTCTAGAAATTCTCGATCCTGTCATCGTTGTGGTGAAGCTCACACTGGAGTAAAACAGCCTGGCCACAGTCCAGCAATTACAAGCTATTTGACCCCCAGAACATCTCTGTGGCAACAGCTCCGTGTCCCTGGTACATGGCTGGGCTGCCTCCTCTCACAGCCCTGTCTCGTGTCTACTCCCCACACGGTGCCTCTTCTGCCTGTATCGTATGCTTGCTCTGCCCTCCTCCCACGTGTCCTCCCCTGTTTTGACTGGACACGTGCTCACAGGTCCTACAAGACCTAGGTCAAAGAAATTTCCCTGGGTGCTTAGGGAAGAGTGGCTTTTCCTCTCCCCCATGACTCACTGTGTACCCTCTGAAGCCTACGGAGCACTTGTAATATACCTGTCTTGGGGTCTGTTTTCCTATGAGCACCTTGGGGTCTGTCTGCCTGTGTGCACCTCTGAGGGAAGGACTGTTGTTTAGGGTTAGCACAAGACTGAAGCAGTGGTAGCTTTGAAGGAATGCTTGCTGACAGAATAAACGAGGGAAGGTGGAAGCAGACTGTAAACCATGAGCAAGAGCAGTGAAGAAAGGGGGAGCCCCCCCCCCTCCCGCAACTGCTTGCTGCTGTGTCCGATTCTGTGACTCCTGGAAGGGAGAGGCAACTTAACCAATGCCGTGAATCGTTTCTTTGGAAAATCAAATCAATATCAAGGTTTTCTGGCTAGTAGATATTTTTGGAAATACCCCACATTTCTCATGGACAATAGAAAAAATGGTGTAGGGAGAGACCTTAAGCTTAATCAGAATAATTCAAGATTTCACATATGATGAAAAATTTTGTTTTTCTTTTAAAACATAAGCAGAATTTAATGAAACAATTCAGACACATGCTTCACTCACAGGGTCATGATGAGACCCTTGTACATTCTGGGGTTTGATTTGTGTACTTCCATACAGGCTTTCTCAGAAGGGCTGCAGGGCTATATCCGCAGTCATCCTCAGAGTACCCAGCATCCCTATTTTATTAAGTGGTACCATCTAGTGATAGCTTTGAGTGAAGGTATCACAGCATGTTTACTGGGTGGCTGAAGGCATCATGGCATGTTTACTGGGTGGCTGAGTCGGGTCCTACTAAGAGCCTTGGAACAGCAGGAAGTGTGATAGAGGTGGGCAGCTGAGCAGAAGTATAGTCCCATGTATCTTAACCACAACTGGATGTGGATCTGTGGACGAGATAGCTTGCAGCTCTTGTTTGTTTGACTTCTAGAGCTTTTGGACAGCATCTTTAAGGAGTGGGAGAGACTCAGGGACTAGGTATGCTCAGCTTCTGTTCTCAGCTGCGATATTACTTCTCTTATACTGTACGCCCATTAGGGATCCTTGAGGACCAACCTCACAGAACTGCTCTGATGATAACTGACAGCAGCTTGACTTCAGAAACTTGAGGAATGAAATGCAGTTACACTGAGTGTCTGCCCACATAGGATGGCAAAGGATGGACCTAGAGGGATGAAATGCAGTTGTTCTGAGTGTCTGCCCACATAGGATGGCAAAGGATGGACCTGGAGGGATGAAATGCAGTTACTCTGAGTGTCTGCCTGTGTAGGATGAAAACCTAAAGCAAAGTGCAACTCTGACATGTTTGCGTCATCATCACACGCCGATCACTGGGGTGCTGTGCAGACCTCATGTCAACCACCTTATCCTGATTGTACAAGGACACAGAGCGTTGTTTAAGATCACCTAGTTCTGTTCCTGTTAAGAGCCACTTACCCTATGTGGAACACTGTTCTCTGAGCACAGCAGTCATAGTTATCTTAATTCAAGCAGTTGTGACTACCCTTGAGACACCCTCAGTGGTGGGTGTGTTGACGTTCCCTCCTAGGAGGGTATCCCCTGAGATTCCAGCCATTTTCTCCTGTACTTTCCTGTAGCTGTTAGTAATTCTTGTTCCAGCTACCTTGGGAGGTGAGGCACTAGCCTAGTGAATGTAGGTGGTTAACTGCCACTATGGGAAAGGTACCATCATTAGTCCAGTGAGACATTTTAGTGATGTGGTTGTCTTGGGATGGGGCTTCTCACAGTCCTGGAAGTAACTAACAACTCGCCATGTATGCTCCTGTAAGTAAGCCCAATATATTCACTGGTCCGTCAAACTGGTAGAATCATTTCTTTAGTTTGTTGCTGGTGCTCTATCTGGAGTGAGGAGATGTTTGTTCATGGATCTACCATCAAAGTTCATGCAATACCCCCTTTTCCAAATTCAGTGTGTACCTGTGTAAAGTGTAACAAATTCTAAAGACCAAATGTAGATTCTGCATCTCATTCCAAACCTGCTAGAGCTGTAAGCCTGTGTCCCTTTTCTACCCTTTGCTACTCCGGGTCACATGTGTGCTCTGGAACGCAAGCTAAACAGGAAAACTCCAGGTTGCATACAAACGACCTTTGCACTGTGATTGAGGCAACCGTGGCTGGGGTTGTCCTGAACTGACTCTGATGTTTATCATGTGAGTGGCCTTGGGCACATGATTGGGTGTCTTTGGGTTTTAGGTTCCCTTCTGTAAGGTGAAGGGAATGGATTCAGCTGCTCTGGGCTTCTTAAGAAAACAGCATGCGTCCCAACACCTGGTGCCATATGTGTGTCGTAAATGTCACCTGTCATTCCTAGCATTTCTCCACTGGACTAAATGCTAGAAGAGCAACCTTCCTGCCTGCCTGTTGCATGTCCCAAACACCCAGACCACCCAGTGCCACTTGGAATGAAGGAGTCGGAGTGCTTGGTGTCTCCTGAGAGTGTGAGAGTGTGCAATCGCTTTTCCCAAGTTCCCATAACTACACAGAATCCACACTTCTCATTTTACAGATAGAGAAATAAGTTTAGACAGACAGTTGACTCAAATAGAGCACAAGTATGCTGAGTCAGTGCTTCCTACCTACAACTAAGTCTGACAGAAAATTTCCAGTAAATGGAGAATATTACAGAAAAGTTTATTTCACCTTTTTTTTTTCTTCTGGCCGATCAGAGATGACAGTGATGACATCTGGATCCCTTGAGTTCTAGGTGAACATTCTGCACTGTCCAAAGACTCATTTATTCTCTTGTTCTTTGGGGGGACTAAGACCCCCGAGGAAAAAGCCTCTCTGAATGGACAAAGTTTCTAAGCCCCGAATAAAACTAACCCAAAATGCCTCCTGTATCCTGAGTTTTTATACTTTGATGGGGAATTGACAGCATCTCCATGAGGATAGGACCCATGTCCATCCAGTTCTTTAGTGCGTCTCCAGCTGCTCACACACAAGCAGGCCACCAATGCCTATTAAATGTGGGTCAGAAAGAAGAATGATCACATGATGGGTGTGACTGAGGAAGCATTAGAAGGGCCAGACCTTAAGCCAGGAGCCTGAATTATAATATTGACATTACAACGGGAAGTAATAGTAAAATAAAATTAGCTGAAACCCTCCAAGCTTTGTTTCCTGCTTCAGTCAGTTCTGTGGAGATGAATCTACACACACACACACACACACACACACACACACACTGCCAAGGGAAGCCACTGATAACAGCCACATCTTCAGGCCTCTGATTTCCTCTAGCTGACATACAGTTCTGTAACTCAGGACTATGATGGTTTGGAAGCAGGTGCCTGAGAAGCATGCCCTCAGTGTCCCACACTACTCTGGGTCCTCTCCCAGCTTGGATGTGAGGAGTTCAAGGACTGTGTTAGGGTGGGAGAAGCACTCCAGGGAAGTTCTAAAGGAAATGTTCCCAGGACTCAAGAAAGCATTGCTCACTCTGTGCATGAGCTGGAGCTGTGCTTTGCTGACTCCACAGCTTGAGGGTGCCCAGGCATCCTTTCCTGGGTTTCCTCCTGCCTTGGTGTGGTATTCAGGGTTAACTGCATTCCTTCAGACTCTTGAAGACCACATGGCCCTGGCTGGGAGGGATCTAGACAAGTCAGCTCAGTAAAAGGCACAAGTGCCTGGTTAGGACAGTCAGGCTCCAGTAGGCTTCAGAAAAAGGAAACATGTATTTCTAGGGCTTGGCCTGAGGTGTAAGAGCCTGTGGTAGAAAGCGTGTTTGATCTGTGGCACCTCTGAAAGTCTGTGGCACCCAAGAATGAATTCCAGAAAGGAATTTTACCCATGGGATCCCAGATGCTTTAGCTGTAAAAATGCTCAAAACATTTCCCTTCTAGAACTGAGATGGGGATGGAACTAGATATATGTGGAGTTCCTTGAATGAGCACTACACTACAAGTGAAATCCTGGGAAGAGGGCAAGCAAGACCATTGCGATTGAGACGTCAGTGTGTTTGTTGGTTTTTTAGAAAGCTTTAACTACCCGGCAATTCTGGTTTTTTTTTTTTTTAAAGTCACCGAGCTTAACCAAATGAGCAACGTGATTCTAGAACAACTCTGTGTTACCCCAGCTTTTGCAATTGCCCTGCCCTAAGACCTAGCTTCAGAAAACCTGTACAAAATTCAACACCATCTTCTATGTTTTGCTTTCAACACTTGTTGTAGTCTAGATGTTCAGTTCAACACTTCTCATAGCCAAGCACAGGTGACTTAGCCAGGATACCTGGAAATCAGGAAGACTTGTTGCCTAGCAACCAGAAACATTCAGCAAGATCCAGTATGTCTTGAGTTTGGTGTTTGTAGCCCTCCTGATTTTCTAATACACTGAACAGATGTTAAGCCTCCTGTTTGAATTTTAAAGGCATAAAAGAGAGTAGTGGAAAGCAGAGACAGCACTTGCATTTACAAACTAACAAATTGGCTTCAGCTCCAAATCTGGGAGTTTGCAAAGACTCCTTTCCTTCATGTCGATTTTCCTTCTTCCTCCCTTAAATAGGACTTGTACAGTGCTATTTTTGTTTCCTTTAACCTATGAGGGGAGTTAGGCTTCTTATAAATCAGGGATTGTTGCTGAGAATGTTGATAAGAAAGGCGTGGATAGAGAACGACATCAGAACATCATTTATTTATTCATTCACTCGTTCCTTTACTCACTGGTAGATTAACCCACGCCATATTGTTTAGTAATTAAGAACCACACATCTGACAGACCAGCATTCAAGTGCTTGCCTCATTCTCAATGACCACGTCTGGAGTTATTTAACCTCTTACTAAGTAAGTTTCAATTTCTTCTAAGGGGGAGCACTAACAGGACCAAGGATAGGGCCTGCTTTCTAGGGGCTTTACGGTAAGAGTGAAAGGGACTAAGGAATGAAACCAACACAGTTCATGGAAGAGGGGCTCTCAGTTGACTGAGATATGATTGCTAGTGTTTCTTTTGCTTATAAGGGTCCATTTAGTAGCAATGAGTATCACCCCTGCAGCCAGACAACTCATATGTTTTTCAGCAAGATGTAAAACTGGTTAGTGTCTTGCTGGTTTTTTTTTTTTTTTGGTATAAGATGGAGTGATTGGTGGCATTGTTGTGAGAATGAAAGGAGAGAAGGTTGTTCTTTTAGCAGCTAACTCGATGCTACATACATAGTGCTAGTGCTTACTGGAAGTTGGATGCTGGCACAGACATCATCGTTGTCCACCACTGTTAGCAGAGTCACCAAGATGAACAAATCATTCCCCCTGAGCAGTCCTGTGGAAACCTGGGCACCTCAGGATCACACCTAGCTCAGGGAACTAGGAAGTGCCTACCTCGAAGAGACTAGAAGGTGTGAGCAGTAGACATCCCAGCAAGGGTGTGGCCCTCCTCCCAGAGCCAACAGAAACTGGGGACAAAATGGGAACGGGAACAAACGATAGACTTTCAGATTAAAATTTCAGCAGACAGTGGTTCATGAGTTGGGCAGCTCCCAACGGGGAGCAGTTTGGAGCACCACCCAAGAAGCATGTGAAAAAGACACTTACAGCCTGGATGTTGAAATCTAGCTAAAGTTCCAGCAATTGCCTTGCCCAGACTATCACAGAGGAGAATTCAAGACAACTGACCCAAGGCCTTGTCACCTGCTTGAAATGTGCTAGGCTTCAGTTCTATTTTCTTTCAACTAGCCACTTAGAGGAGTCAGATGTGATTTCTATGTGCTTAGGAAGACCCAGGGCTTTAGTACACCTTGTTCTAAAAGACTCTGGTGTTATTATTTTAATGATTCTTATGCTTGGCTACACATTAGAATTGTTTTAAAAAGAATATTTGGTGCTCTCATTCTTCCTACATGGGGTCGAAGAACTGTGGGTGTAATGTGTCTTCAGGACGCTTTTAAAGTTCTCCAATGGTTTTAATGGGCAACCAAGTGTGGGATTCTAGTAATCACTGCACCACAGCTGGCAGAAGTGTCTCAAGAGAGCTGTGAGTGTCTCTCTCACCCTGGTCCCTGCTGGAGTGTAGAATTGCAGAGCAGCCGTTGCAGTGTGGTGCTGTAGTTTAGATCTGGAATGTTTCACAGAGTCGGGAGTCAAAGGCTTGGCTCCCAGCCCATAGAGTTGCCAAGAGGTGGGGAAACTTTAAAAGGTGGGGCCTAGTAGGAGAAAGCTCATCATTAGGGACGTGTTTGGGGGAGGGTCCTTGGGACCTTGGCCCCTTATGTTTCCTGGCCACCATCAGGTGAATGAACAGTTTCCTGTTTCACAGATTCCTCCATGATTCACTATGTCACAGAAGTTCCCAAAGCAATGGCTGGACTAACCATGGACTGAACCTTTCCTTGTTATAAATGTGCTCCCTCAGGTAGTTTGCCATAGCGACAGGAAGCTAACACAAGTAGCAATGCCTCTTACTTTATCTGGCATCTGGCCTCTTATTTAACCATCCGCATAGTGCTAATATCTGCATACTTATTTATACAGACAAGGAATCAACAATCAGAGCATTCAGCTCTCTCACTGAGAATCTCACTGATAATAAGCAGCATCTATGTCTGCGGATGTGATCCCTTCCACCAGATTTCCTGAAACCGGAGTCTAGAAGTCAGTGGTCCCACATCCGCAGTCTCCTTCAGGCCTTTTCTTCTTCCACCTCTTCTTGTAAATGGAAGGCATGCTTTGCTCACTCCGGGGGAGCTCTGAGGCTGGGTTTTATGTGAACACACCAAATAAGTCAGGGCATCATTGGTGGAGTAGAGCCTTGGTCCTCACAGAGACACGGAAGCGTTGTGTTGACTGTAGTGCGAACTTGAAGAGGACTGGGAGGGTGAGGAAAGAAAGTGGCTGGTGGAGCTGGGCCAGGTCTGGGGCACAGGTGCTCTTGGGTCCTGGCCTAGGGACATGAGCCAGGCAAGAGCAATGTCTTCATTTCTTGGTGTTCCCGTGGGCTCAGATGCACCAGCTCTGATTGGAAACCAGATCATGAGCTCATAAAGACGAGGGAGCTGTCAGCTTGCTGGGCCACCTGCTTGGGTTTTGGAGCAGTGTACACTTTCCGCATGCTCTAGGTTATTTCAATGCTTTCAGAAAGACTGGCCTGTGAGTGGCTAACACTGCCTCCCAGTCCGCAGAGCCCCTAATCACTGAAAGAACCAACAGCTGCTGTGTGAGGAGGTCCTACTGCACGGGGCATTTTGCATATATTATCTCATTTAATCACAGACCGCTCTGCGTTTTGGATTGTGGCAACTCTGCTACAAATCAAAGCACTGAATTGCGAAGGCCCGAAAGTGTTTTGCAGAACATGAACTGGGTGGAAATTTGAGAACTAGACAAGTATTTCCTGCCTCCAAGTGCAGAGAGGGTGTGAGGAAATGAAGCAGGGTGAGTGATGGAGTAGCAAATTGTGTTCAACCTCAACCAACTGAAGGTCTGAAAGGACAAGAGTTCCCCTTCCAGGCTGGGGAAATGGCTTTGTCTGGAAAATGCTTACCATACAAGCATACAGACCTGAGTTCAATGCTCAGAACATACATTAAAAAAAATGTTGGACATAGCAGCCTCTGTTTCCAATTCCAGCACAGCAGAGGCAAAGACTGGTGATCTCTCGGGCTCCAGGCCAATGAGAAACCTTGTCTCAGTGAGCAAGATGGCGGATGTCTGAGGGTTAACACCTAAGACTGATCCCTGGTCTCCACACGCACGTCCATGCACACATACCTGTCTGCACCAAGTTCTTTTCCCTTCCTGAACACTTGGAGGCGTCTTTGCTTTGACAGGGTGCAGGGATGAGGGGAAAGGAAGCAGCTGAAGTTCTAACTATGTTTCCACATTTAGAAACATCTAGGTATCCTCCTCTGTTTCTATTTTTCTGAGTAAATTCACTTAGCAGGATTAAGCATGGTCTCTCCTATCATCCTGTTTCCTGGAGGAGATGGCTTTACTCTGATTTGTGTGTTCTGTGTTAAACATAATTATTTCTAAATATATCAAAGCTTAGAAATGGAGAATTAATTTTTTTGTTAGAAAAGACAGGACTGCAATAGACAACTATAAAAAGCATTCTCATTTTAGTCTTTCCCAAAATATGAACATTGCATAGCCCTTCTGGCATGTGTGTGTGTGTGTGTGTGTGTGTGTGTGTGTGTGTGTGTATTGAGAACTCATTTTCAAACCTTACTTCCTGTGTGATTCCGCTCCCGTTTCAACACTTCTGCAATCATTGATTTTGTGAAAACAAAGCCCACTCATACACGTCAGCTGATGGCAGGTGGCAGGCACTGTGCACAGCACCACGGCGTCTGATCCTGTTCCTGGGGAAGCTGCTCTTTTTCATCAGAGGATTCGATATCCAGTCAGCCTGATTCCTGACTGGTGTCCCCGATGTCCATGTGGACCGTTCCACTCCCAAGAAATGACTTGGAGGTGGCAGTGAGGTGTCCGTAGGCTTGGCTCATTCTCTTCTTTGCTGTTTGATATATGAAGCTGACTCCCAGGAATGTGCCCAAAAAGTGTGGCAATGCTGAGCTGATGGGTCAGGGACTCGAGATAGGTCTTTGCCCAAGAGTGTGGGGTGAAGCCACCAGAAAGCCCATATGGAATCTGCTTAGCAGGAGGTTCCCAGGCAGTGGCTGGAGGAGGAGCCCAAGTTGAGTGTTTAGGTTAGAGGCAGAGGCTCTTCGGGGACTTACAGAAAGGGCCTGGGATTTTGGCTCAGAGCACCCTAAAAAGGAGCTCAAAAGAAAGCATGTTTTTGAGTCTGAAGAGAAGAAAAATATGATCCTGATGGTTGTGGTGATGACAGGTCCCTGGGGAGGTGGAAATAGAAACAAGAATATCTGGAGATCTGCCAAAGCTTCATTTTATAGGAATCAGCCATGGATGGTAGACAGGCTCTTTAGTGTATCCTGGCCCTTCAAACGCAGCATTTCCTGCTTTCTGGCATGGTGTGAAGGTGCAGGGCAGGTGTGACCCAGAGGAGATGAACTGGAGAATTTCCCCCTCTTTAGCTGGGGTTATGGTGTGAGAAGGCCCCCTCCTTAGCTGGGGTTATGATGTGAGAAGGCCCCTCCTTAGCTGGGGTTATGATGTGAGAAGGCCCACTTGCCTCCTGAGCCTCACATTCTCCCATTGTAAGAGAGGGTGGAGGGATTTACTCTCTTGTTCTCACTTTTTCATGGGGTCTTTAAAGATGGGAAGATGTTTGACTAAGCAGTGCTGACCCTTACAGCACCACTCAACACTTCTGACTACTGAGCACTCTACATGCAGTACCTATGACTGATGGCTGCCATTTGGACAGCCTTGATCTGGATGGCTTTGAACCTATGGTGTACCTCTGCACACAGAACACATATAGGAACAGTGTCCTACATATTTTACAACTAACATAAAACAAAGAAGAATTTGTCTTTTACAAGATAGTATGTTTCCCTGGGAGTTACCATGACTGTTTGAACTACCACGGAACATTCACTTGAGAGCATAAGTTAAATGATTAAGCAAATTAAACACAGGGCATGTCATTTTTTTAACCAGACACTTGAAACTACACTGTTGTCTAAGGAGATAATGTCAAATGGAAATTATCCAATCGTAAGTAAATGCCTATTGACTACTGAAGCCATATTTCTCAAGTCCCAGTTTTATAGCCTTGGTAAATTTCTGTCTGGGTCCCAAGCCTGGTCTCAAAAGAATGGCATTTCTTATGTTGCATAAAACACACCCCCTTAGACATGCCCCTCCCTAGACACGCCCCCTTCAGACACACCCCCGTAGACATGCCCCCTGGGTTTTCTTCAGCTCAAAGCTCTTAGAATTGTGTGAGTGGATGCCCTCATCCAGAGAGTCCTGCCTCTACATCAACAACTCACGATCAATACTTGAAATCACTCACAATTTTGAGAGGGCTTTGCTCTGTGACAATGATGCTTCACGTGAAAGAGCCAATCTGTACTCACCCGTGGAAGCATATGTGTACCCACGAATGCCAGGCCTATGGAGAGCAGAACGTGTCTGGTAGCCGGGAAACAGTTATTAATACAGTTGGTCAGCCCCCTTCCTGGGCTTCCTTTCTCCTTTGGTCTACCTCATTTTTCTCTTCCTTTTATCCTGTTACTCTTAACTATCCTTTTCAAATTTTTCTTCATTATGTGACAACTTCAGTGGAATCAAGACTCTGTGTAATTATCTCCATCCTCTCTTTCCAGTTATCTCCTCTCGTCCTTGGAATGAGGATATGTGGTCATCTTACAAAATTAGCACATGGCTACCTTTATCTGTAACTAGCTGATAATGTAGAAGGAAGCAGCCAGGATGAAGCTGCTTAGGCAGGAATAAAGGAAGGAGAACATGCTTGTATGCTTTGAATTAAACACTCTCAGGTGCAAAGTCCATGCCCCAACCACACGTGATTCTCTAGAAAATAGAGAAGTGATAGTCAAGTCATAGAGGGGCTTCATATGCCTTGGTTAACCATGTTTGGCACCGACATTTGTTTAGAAGTGAATGCTATTGGAATTTCAAAGAAAAAGCATCAGATGAAATCTATTTTTGCTTTGAAAAACCCACATAGAATGTCAACAGCACTGAGTCAGCTCAGATTGGCTGTCCCAGTGAAGAGCTGGAGGGAGGGCCTTTGGCTCCTGCAATGCTGCTCGGTGGGGCTCAGTGTCACATTCAGCCAGGCAAATGCTGTTGCTTTAAGAACCTGATTTTAAAGTATGTCAATACAAGAATAGTTCCCCCTCTCCTCTCTCCTCTCTCTTTCTTTCTGTCTCTTTCTTTCTGTACATGGTGTGTGTGCATATGGTGTGTGTGTGTGTGTGTGTGTGTGTGTGTGTGTGTGTGTGTGTGTAAACATGCATAAGGAGTGTAGAGGGGCTTGTGAACTCAAAGACTTGCTGGAGTCACTGGGGTTATTTTCCAAGGGGCCTCTATGTTTGGACTGCAGGTTGGTCAGAGCAGATGGTCTCTAAGCTTCCTTCCCACCTGGAGCCTGTGAGGTCAAATCTCTTGTAGGCAAACTCTCCAGCGTGCTGCACCTGAGCACAGGCTTTCTAATGAGACCCCTATTTTATGAGTGATCCATTCATAAACGTTTTCTATAATGCATCATTCGAATAATGTAAGGCTAATTTCCCCCAAAGGACTAAGCTTAAAGATAACAGATCTCTCCATCTACCTCAGCAGCCCCTCCCTGGCTCCCTCCTCACCTCACCTTACCCTTCCCTTTTTCCTCCTCCCTTGGGCTTTCTCTTGCTCCCCTCCTCTCTCCTCCAACTCCCGCTCCATCTTCTTTCTCCTTCTTCAAAGATGCTTTTGTTTGCTTAGGTTCAGAACTGTCTGCTCTCTCTGAGAGCAGCTCAGCTGTTCATTGTTTCCTGGCAGTTATGTGACTTTCTTTAGATTGTTTTAGCACATCAAATCTTTGTTCCAAACTCTTTTGGGGGGTTGTTTTATTGTAACTTGATGAAAGGATAAAAACTGTTTCAGAATATAAAATGACCACGTATAACCATAGCAGTGAGTGTTAATACAACAAAACAATCACCAAGATTATCAGCCATCATCTTGATATGTATAGCAATGTGGTCACATACGTTTATCAAAAGATAATAATTATTAGTAGTGCTCAATGAAAGCTTTGCAATTTATAATTCACTCTGTTTGCTAACTTAGAAATTTCGTTGTTTTATTTTTAGAAAAGATGCCTGGTGGTGGTGGTGGTGGCGGCGGCGGCGGCGGCGGCGGCGGCGGCGGCGGCGCACGCCTTTAATCCCAGCGCTCAGGAGGCAGAGGCAGGTGGATCTCTGTGAGTTCTAGGCCAGCCTAGTCTATGATGTGAGTTCCAGGACAGTCAAAGCTATGCAGTGAAACTCTGTCTCAAAAACCAAACCACAAAAAAAGCAGAGATTTTTAACTATATACACTTTTTGCACAAAGTTATTTAATAATTTCTGCCATATAATTTTAAATGTACATAATCTAAATGTGCACAAAACATCAATTATACCACATTAGAAATAATGCTTATGTGTCCTTTTGGTAGGGTCTTTCCCTATTTTCAGCTGATATTTCTGGAACCTCAGTTCAGCCAAACTTTATATTTCATAAAAATGAGAAGTGCAACAGTACATAAGAAAGAACAAAGAACATAATCTCTTGAGCAAACACTCCCAATTTCCTTTAGATGAGTGTTTCATGTGTGTCTATCGACCCACAAGCTAAGGTCCAGCTGCTGCTCAAGTCCCTGATGTCACCCTCCTTCCCATTGGTCAGTTTCCATTTCTACCTCCAAAGCAGATGCTGTGGAAGAATTATTTTGGATAATGTGAGTGGAGTAGAAGACTCAATTTGTAATCAATTTCCGTTACTTACTTCTTCAAGATCTTTATAAGACACTGACACATGTGCAGTCTCTAATTTCTTCTCAGAGAAAAGAAGGGAGATCTGGGCATTCCCCACAGGATTTGGGTATTAAATGGGATCCTTTGAGTGACCTTGTTCCATAACTTCTAAACAGCTATGCAAATTCAAGGTGGTTATTACTACTGCCAAAACATACCTTCTTTGAACACTGCACAAATCATCATGGAGTGGGAGAAAATTGTTCTTAAAATTTTCATGATTATTAACATGCCCATTATTATCAAGTCAATGTATCAAAGTAACCCTCTGAATCCTGAGGATTCACATCCATGGGTCTGACCAACTGTGAACCAAAATCAATCACCAACAGAAACTCTATGCTACATGCATATCTGTGTTCTCTGCTGTTTCACCCACAATATCCAGGAAATGGACCCAGCTGTCCATTATCTGAAGAGTGGATCATGAAAATGTAGTTCGTATATATAAAATGAAGTATTAACCAGCTATAAAGAAAATGAAATAATGAAATTTGCAGGCAAATGGATGAAACTGGACAAAATTATACTGAGTGAGGTTACCCAGGTCACAAAAGACAAACACCATACGCCCTTTCTCATTTGAGGGTCCTAGCTTCCAATATTTTTTGTGTGTTTTACATGGAAGAAGAGAGACTAGAAACAGGTTATTGCTGCACGCACACATGTGTGTGTACGTGTGTGTGTGTGTGTGTGTGTGTGTGTGTGTGTGTGTGTGTGTGTGTGTGTTGGGAGGCAGGAATAGTAAAATATAGATGAAATGAAAGTAGAAAAGAGAATACTGGAGACAAAGGGTCGTGAAGGTGGTGGAGTGGTCAGAATAGGGAAATGAGGGGTCTAGGGAATCCTTGACCAACGTGAAGTGTGCATGAAGAGCTGCTTGGGAACCTATAGTCTAAAAGTGTAAGAGTAGACCGTGGAACACACGGGCTATGAAGGAACAGAGGGTGAATACTGGGAACTGGTGGTTTAAGCGGGGATAGAACAGGCATGGTAGTGGAAGGAACGGAGAATAAGGGGTGGAGGAACCGAAACTAAGATGTGTGGAAAAGCCTTGTGAAACTCACACTAGCTTGTGAGCTAATTAAAAATATAATTAATGACATGGAGTTTGAATAGAGATATATCACAGCAGTGAACAATGCTACTCTCAGAAGACATGGGGGATTCAATGAACATTTTAGTGCTATGCATGGGATACCTTCCCACAAGTGACTGGCCAGGGAAGTCCCAGAGGTTCCCAAAACAATATAGGCCGTTGGCATTGCTCTTGGTTGCTCATCATAACTAGGTGGTAAGACATTGTTGCTTAAGACACTACTCACTTGGGTTGTGAGACACAGAGAAATTCTTGAAGTGACCAGGAAACTTTCACTGCTGGCTAACACTCACAGTGCTGGAAGGCACTAGGCAAGGAACCAGAGGATAGGCAGCAGGGCTGTGAAATGCTGCCCTCTGGACCCACCTGAACTCCCAGGAGCTGTGTTTCCCTGCTTGAGACCTGTACAAGATCACAGAAGGGAAGGGAGGGAGGCTCCTGAGGCCCTCTGCAGAGGAGCTATTGATAGCTGATAGCTACTGGACGAGGAGGGGACACTTTTCCTTGGAGGTGTGGCAGGAACCTGGTATGTGTCCCACACCCCGATGCATAATGGCAGTACCAGTTGGACTCAGGAGGGAAAAGAAATACATTTTTAAAAAGAGAAAGGTCAACTTTTGTTGTCACTGTCCCTTGAGCATGATGGTGACTTACACTATGCTACATTGCATCAAGCATCATGAGTACCCTGCAGAGGACTGACAGTACATGGAAAGATGTGCATAAGTTATGTGGAAGTCTACTGCTTTTCATATATTGTCGAATATATTTTCTTATTGTAAATTTGGTTTCCTCAGTTCCTGAATCTGGGGCTACCAAGGGTTGAGTGTACACTACTGCAGTGTACTCTGCCACTGAGCAATAGTCTTGGCATGTGTTTCTTTTTTATTACCACTTTTGATGATAGAATGTCATGAATAGACTCTAGTAACAGAAATTTATGTTGTAACACAAAGGGCTTGGCATTTCTAGACTATTAGAAGTTTTCATTTCAAATTTGAAAAGGTATAGAGATGTATCTGAACATATTGCACCAAAACTGATGTTGAGAATAGATCTCACATTGTAGTGGAGGCTGGCCTTGAACTCATGGCAATCCTCCTGCCTCAGCTTCCTGAGTGCTGGAATTATATGTATGAGCCACTGTACCCTGGTTCACAGATTCGTTTTCTTTTTCTCTTTTTGCCCTCTATTCCTTACATTTTACATTCCTTTGGGTTTTCTTTTACATGTGAAGGATGCTGTAGAAACATTTGCTGTTTCTGGAGCATCAGAGCTGGTACCAAAGCCTGAAGCACACTGGCTTCAGGAACACACTCGACACGTGAACTACTCAACTCTGCCTTTTCTTCGAACCGTAACTTCCTTTGTTTCACCTGCAAAAATTAATGTGTTTACAAGTACTGCTAAATGTAAAAGTTTCACAAAAATATGGAATTTGAACTAGAAGCTTACTTTGTGGTATAAACATTGGAAATTCCACCTTTATGTATCCTTCCCTACTTTTTTATTTCCTTTCATTGCTTCTAAAACTTCAGATAGAATTAAAAAAGTCACTGGCCTCTGAGGAAGAGGTTCTGCTGTTATAGTAAAAATGTCCTGGGACCATCAGCCTCATAGTAGGTACATTTATCTAGTTCTGTATCGCATAAGTTATAGTTTGTGGATTCTCCCCACTATAAATACAAAATCTTCCAGTAAATTGTTATTTACTGTTCTGTCACTTAATTCAGAATCCAAGAGGCTATCAATCAATAATATTTGACGATAAAGTTCCTAAAGTTGTCATAAAAGTATAATCATATACTTGAAGTTTAAAAATGCAGGATACAACTTCCATGTGAGCTCTGTTTAGCCTAGAGACAAGGAGGCAGAAGTCATGTCCTAAAACTAAACCTTAAATTATTGACCTGGAACCCCTTCACCTGAGCACTTGGGATCTCATTACTCCCTCATCTTCACCAGCCTTCAATTCTGAGACTCTGGTCGGAAACTTAAAACCAAAGCTGGGAGCTGTCAGTCAGGACTCGCCCCTTAATTCCTCATTCTCGATTTTCTCACTTTTGCCTAATCTTTTTTCCTGTCCTCATATTTAATTCACAAGCCCAGGAATATTACCCAAACTTCAGTTGATCACATCACCTTAGCAACAGTGTGCCCGCAGTTCTCAGCAGGAAGATTTTGGAGGTGTCCGTCAGGAAGGGATATTTTCCTTCCAATTATATTCACTTGTACTTTCTTTTTGAAGAAGAAAGCTCATTTAAAAATGAATAGTTTGTAGAAATCTTCTTTTACCAAAAAGTTCGGGTTTACTTTTTTATTTCATTTTTTCACTTCTTTTCTTCACTACATTTTAAGGATGTTTTCACAGAAGAAAAAAAAAACTCAAGTTCCCAAATGCCTGTGTGCCTGTAGTATTTTCTAACAGTATCGAACTTCTATAGTGGTTTTTCTTTCGAGACAGGGTTTCTCTGTGTAGCTTTGGTGCCTGTCCTGGAACTCACTCTGTAGCCCAGGCTGGCCTTGAACTCACAGAGATCCGCCTAGCTCTGCCTCCTGAGTGCTGGGATTAAAGGCCACCACCGCCTGACTCTTCTCTAGTGTTTTCCCATTAGTCTGTGTTGTTGAGAAACAGAAAGCGGAATCGTGGAGGTAAAGACCGGAAGTTCAGGTCCTGTGGTGAAGCTGCTCAGGTCTCTGGGTCTCCACCAGCCTGCAGAGCTCTTTAC
The DNA here is from genome assembly GCF_007827085.1 of Peromyscus californicus insignis. Lineage (NCBI taxonomy): Eukaryota > Metazoa > Chordata > Mammalia > Rodentia > Cricetidae > Peromyscus > Peromyscus californicus. The sequence continues at coordinate 12,123,623 of NW_026294617.1, read as the reverse complement.
AGCTCTCCTCCTCCTGTGACTCCTAAGCAGTATGCTAATTGCCACAAACAGCAGGACGCTTGAGCTTCCTGCAGGATGCATGTGTCTCTAGGTATCTCTGCAAAAGTCCTTGTTAGTAAAATCTACTTGATTCCCACCGGGCAGCGATACAGAAACTACTACTCCTACACACAGGTCCAGCATCAAAGTATAATGGGATTCAAAGAAACTTTGGGTTTGGACATTAATCTTCCTTTTATCAGGATATGACCCAAGAGTATCTGATCTGACTTTCTGCATTGTTATTCATGAAGTTCCTTGTCCTCCTGTGGAAGTAAACTAGGCTTAAACCTCTTTTAATGACATTGTCTTCTATTTGGAAAATGCCATGGTGACAGCCAGAGATGTAGAGAGGGCTCTCCATTCTGATGCCCAATATCTTTGTGCAGATTCCTGGATGGAAATGCAGGACACTTACGTTTTCCTTTGTAACCTACACCTAGCAACCTTGTCCTTGAATGGTGTTTGTTTTCCTAATCAAGTCTGCTTAAGAGAAATTCCACACACATATAAATCTCAGACAACACAGAGGTGCTTGCTCACTTGCTTCCATAGTTTATGAAACTTAGCAACGACATCATCAACAACACCAGCAGCAGCAGCAATAACAACAACAACAGCAACAACAACAGTGACAACATCATCATCATCAACAACATCATCATCAACAACATCAGCAGCAATAACAACAACAACAACAACAAAACCACCTTTGTTGTACTTTGCATAAACTCATGATCTGAAGCTCACTTGAAGATTGTTTTTCCTTTTTGGGAATGCAAAGTTCCCTGAACTAACCAGATAGTGTATGTTCAGACACACTCTTACCCCACCAGCGAGCACTGTTGGCAGTTAACTTTCCCTGTTATGGTTTGTCTTTGGGGAAAGTACTTACAATGAGGGAGAAACACAAGAGTAGCACACCAGATACCGCTCATGCCTCATTACTGTAGGTTATCATCCAATTCAGCTCTCCATGAATACCCATTTCTTCACCAAAACTAGTACTACAAATGCACAGGCAGATTTACTAGTCACTTCCTTATGGAGGTTCCTACATTATGAAAACTTACTTTAAATTCAATCGTACGTTTTTATCTTGCTAACTTATCTTTTATCACAGAAACCTCAGTCACAAACCTGGAATGGATGAACACAGACATTTCTCATTCCTTTTGTGTTGAAGTCCAGACTCCTGTTTATAGAAGAGTATGGCCATCAAGGTTTCCTTTGTTTCTTTCTCAGTGAAACGATTAGGAGTTGCTTATGGAAGAATGCTGGCTGGATTTACCTACGTAAGTAGGTTTCCCTACTCTGGCTCCTATACACAACCACTTTTTTCTCTAGAATGAAGGAGGTAGCACTTGCCAGACTGTGGGGACATTTTTGAAGAAGTCTGTGGTGAGGAGACAAAAATTATTCTGGTTTAGAGTTAATAACTATTTGACAAAATACTCCCATCTACATTTCAATAGCCCCGCCAGGCAATAGATGATGTGCAAAATAAGGTGGACTAAGATATTAAATATTAATCTCTTAGTTTAAAAATGGAACCAGTGCTGGTGACCTGGCAAGGATGAATGTTAAGAGCTGCTTTGCCTCCTGGTTGTCTTCTGATGATCCTAACACCCAGTCTGGCATGTGCTAACCTCATGTCTCAATGTTACAAGCCTGTGGAAGACTTCCCTATCAGTGCAGAAACTCAGAATTGGTCAAAATATTGAGAGTAAGTGACAGTTGTATGCTCAGTCCTAAATGGGTCATCTATATCAAGTTTCTAAGACTTTGGGGACATCATGGAAAAGGAATGGAAAGAATGTAAGAGCCAGAGGATGGAGAAAAGTGCTGTGAAATGCTCTGTTCTGAATGGACACGGCCACTGCAATCATGAACACACATCATCTGTGACTACTTACACAAGAGCTGTGCAAGACTGGTCCCTGATGACATGCTGTCATAGACATGTGAGGAGCTCCCGGGGCCACACCCTTCCACGAGGAGCCATTGGCAGCTAGTGGCCACTGGAGGAGAGCATCTTCTCCAGTAGTGTCAGCACTGGCAAGTTACCCATGTTCCTATAAATAACTCCTCACCGTGACCATGCGGCCAACCCTGATTAATCCCAGTGGATACACACATAAACACAAATGTAAGAAGAAAGAAAGGTTACTGTTTGAAAAGATGGGGTTCAGTGGGAAGAGGAGGGGGCAAGTGAAGATGATAGGGTGAATATAATCAAAATAAATTACATGCATGTGTGAAAATGCCACAGAGGAAATTAATAATGGAAAGGGTCATCATTGTGTGTGTATTTTCCAAAAATCTCTATTTGTTATTATGGGGCAGGAGTGTGCATTCCATGGCAAACAGTGACAATCAAAGGACGGCTTTGTGGAATCAGTTCTGTCCTCCCATTTTGACAAAGGCTACAGTGAATATAAACCTGCACTTGCCCCACAGCAGAGTCCTCATTCTTTACCAGGTCGTTCCATATCTTGTAATCATCAGACCTCTTCTCCATCTGTGACCACAGACCCAGGGGAACCCGGTTACTATAGCCACACCTCCCCAGGGAGCCTTCTAACACACTCAGCTCTGAAAGAGAAGGCTGAGAAAATGAGGTACACCTGCCTGGTGGGAACCTTAGGCTCTTGTGTAGGTAATAAAGGGAGGACAGGGCAGAGGTTTTCCTAAGCGTTTCCTAAGACTGCAAAGTTGGGGACACTAACCAAGAGTAGCCTTAGTCACACTGGGCCACTGAGCTTTCAAAATGTGTCCAGAGTGTGCTGGGATGTGCTGTAAATAGCACACATACCAGAATTTGAATATGATATAAAAAGGAGAGAAGAATATTTCATTGGTGATTTTTATATGATACCTTAGGATAACTAAAGTAAGTCATCGAAGTTAAATAATTTCCTTTGATTCAGTGTGTAGCCATCTAACAATTTGAAATTACTGTGGTTTGCATTTGTGACTTTTATAGTGTTGCTGTTGGATGAAGCTGACCTCTCTCATAGTGTTGCTACTGGACAGAGCTGAGTTCTCTCATAGTGTTGCTATTGAATGGAGCTGACCTCATGAAGAGACTCTTTACGAGATGCTGAGTAGGTAAGTGATAAAGGAAATTGTACTTGAATGTGGTCTTTTTCTGTAGCTCCAAAAAATTACATAAAGATTCTAAATGGAGCAAAGTGATGACTAATAATGAATTATGTGAGAAACACAGGGTTCTCCCTTAGTTCCATAAGCACCTTGGTCTGTCTGTGCTTTCTGCTTTATAGATAGAAAAGACCGAGGTTTAGCAATAGAAAGTAACTTTCCCCAATAAGTTAGTCTAGTGAAACATACATGGAGATTCTAATTCATAGCTCTTCATGCCTGTATGGATTGAATGTGAAGTGTCTCCAATAAACGCATATGTTTGAATACTAGGTGCATCTGGTATGTTGTGAACCATTTAGGAGGTGGAGTCTCGATACAAGAAGTGAGTCTCTGGGGACAGACTTTGAGGGTCTATAGGCCAGCCCCACTTCCTGTCTGTTCTCTGCTTCCTAACTATGGATGCAATGTGACCACTCTCACATTCCTGCTGCCATGCTGACCCTCCAGAATGGACTGTTTTCCCTCAGACTGCGATCCACACAAGTCCTTTCTCCCTTAACCTCTTCCCCCCTTCTCAGGTGTTTGGTCTCAACAATGAGAAAAGTAACTAATGTACAATGCACTTGCACTTGGCCAAAGAAACAGAGAACAATAGGAGCAACTCATATGAGAACCTGGCAATAGAAACACCTAGAAACACTACAGCCAAAGACCAGCAGGCTCTGAGCAGTAAGACCAAGGATTCAAGCCACCTTAGACTAAAGATACGTCGGGATAGTGAGAATGGTAGGATAAAACCCTGAGTCCTAAATTGGAGTTTTGTTGGTTAAAAGAAAATCTCAGGGTCTCCAAACCTGTTACCAGAATTCGTTTCACTCATATATCTGCAGCGGGCTTCCACTATATGTAAGGCATTGTCTAATAGGACGGCGTGGAAAGGATTATAAAACAGAACTTCAGCCTCCGTCTCTGTGAGCAAGCCTCCAAAGGCACTTGGGAGGCCACAAGGTTGCTCTGGTAGAAATAGCATTACCTCAGTGGGTGTCAGAGGCCCAGGTTCTTTCTTACCCAGGATCTTCAGTGTGATTTTGTATCAATCACTTATGTCTTCTAGTGCCAAATTTTCTTATTTGTAAAGCCGGTGTGCATTTATTTGTTTATTTTGAGGTATAGTCCCATGCATCTGGTTGGCTTTGAACTCTCTGTAGCAGAGGATGGCCTTGAATTTCTCATCTTTCTGTCTCCATCTCTTGTGTGCTGGGATTCAGTATGTGCCACCATGCCTGATTTGTGCAATCTGGGGATGGAACCCAGGGCTTCGACTATGCTAGCCAAAAGCTCTACTAATGGCTGGTTGTTGGTGGTGCACACCTTTAATCCCAGCACTCAGAAAGCAGAGGCAGGCAGATGTCTGTGAGTTTGAGGCCAACCTGGTCTACACAGATAATTCTAGGACAGCTAGGACTACACAGAGAAACCCTGTTTTGAAAAACAAAAACAAACAAACAAACGCTCTACCAGCTGAGCTGCATCCCTAGCCCTGGTGTTCTGTTATCTTTCCTACCCACCATAAAGTTGATGGGATAAAAATCCAGAGGTGGACAATGTATTGATGATGGCCTGTAGCTGGAGATGTCTCCAGTCCTGCCTGGCCCACAGTCAGAACAAATCTCTCTCACCCACCAGTCCCGCAGCTGCTTAGACCCAACCAAGTAAACACACAGAGACTTATATTGCTTACAAATGTATGGCCACAGCAGGCTTCTTATTATCTAGTTCTTTTTTTTTTTTGAGACAGGGTTTCTCTGTGTAGCTTTGCGCCTTTCCTGGAACTCACTTGGTAGCCCAGGCTGGCCTCAAACTCACAGAGATCCGCCTGCCTCTGCCTCCCAAGTGCTGGGATTAAAGGTGTGCACCACCACCGCCCAGCCTAGTTCTTATATCTTAAATTAACCCATTTCTATTAATCTATAAGTTGCCACGTGACTTGTGGCTTACTGGTACCTTGCATCTTGCTTGTTGTCATGGCGGCGGCTGGTAGCGTCTCTCTGCCTCAGCCTTCCACTTCCCAGAATTCTCTTCTCTCCTTGTCCTGTCTATACTTCCTGCCTGGCTACTGACCAATCAGTGTTTTATTTATTAATCGATCAGAGCAACACATTTAACATACGGAACATCCCACAGCAATGCCCCTAAATTTATGATGGGGTTGTATCCTTATTAATCCTTTTAAATCTGAAAATACCACAAGTCAAAAGTGAATTTAGTATACCTAGCTCATTGAACATCATAGCTCAGCCACACTGTGCAGTGCAGGGTACCAGTCCAGGTCTTTTTGATCTCATGGCTAACTGATAGCTGCAGCTTATGGCTGCTGCCCAGCACCACAAGACAGTACCCAACTGTATATTGCCCCCTGAGAGGACAAGGTCCAAAATCCAAAACTTAACTTGTGGCTTCTACTGAATATATCACCCTATAGGCATTTAGAAAGTTGGAAAATTGCTAGAGCAAGAGTGAAAATTGAGAACTGTCAGCATGAACGAGCTTTGCAAATTGTAAAAAACTGCATCAGACTTGGAAATTCATTTACTAGCTGAGATGAGGCAAAAACAGAATAGAGCCACTGTTGTGGGCATGCCAAGTCCACAGAGGTCATCAGGCATTCTGGTTGGCTTTCTGTTGCTGTGATAAATACCATGGCCAAAAGCAACCAGGGGAGAAGGAGGTTTCTTTCCTCTGACAGGTTTCAGTTCATCACTGAAGTGGTCAGGACAGGAACTGAAGTAGGATCCGCAGAAAGAACCAAGAAGGGAAGCTGCTCACTGACTTGCTCTCCGGTTCCTTGCTCTCTCTCATAATTCTCTGGTTGCTTTTGTATAAGGCCCTGGCCCACCTCCGCGTGGATGCTGCCAATCACAGTGGGCCGGGCCCTCCCACATCAATCATCAATTGACATGATTCCTCAAAGACATAGCCATGAGCCAATTTGATTGAGGCAATTTTTCAGTTGAGAGGTTTTTCCTTTTCAGGTTGCTCTATGTTTCGTCGTATTGACAATAAAAACTAAGCCATTACATCAAGCCTCCAACTTATACCTAGTCACACCCAAGTAGGAAAGCCACTGACTGCACCATTTTAAGAAGTCACTGAGGGTGCTGATGAGATGACTCAGCTCGTAAAGGCACGTGCCGCCAAGCCTGATGGCCCAGTTCTGTCCATGGGCCACATAGTGAAGGAGAGAATTGACTACCATGCTTTGTCCTCTGACTCCACTTGCTCATGCACACACACACACACACACACACACACACACACACACACACACACACATACACATACACACACACAAACACATACACACACACACATACACACACACAAACACATACACACACACACACATACACACACACAAACACATACCAAAATGTAATAAAATGATTTTTAAAAGTTCTCAAAGACGATTCCCAATGGATACATCTACAAATAACTCCTGTGCCAAAGGCTCAGGGGTTATTGTGGAAGAGGGCAAAAGATTATAACATGGAACATGGAATTTGCTGTGAGACTGTATCTCCTAGGAATGTCAGAAACTACACCCATGAAATCTTACCAACATGGTTGCCTAATCAAGACCAGAATGAGGATGACAACAAGAGATATTCTAATTGGATGGGGGAAAACTCATGAGGCCACAATCCTACACAAAGAATTACAGGCAGCTAAGGAATGCTGGGAGCTGGAGAAAGAGCCTTCCCCAGGGAAGAGCACATCAATTAGTTATCCATTACTAAATGGTCAGCTCTGAAAAATATGCATACAAGTACATTATATGCTAAGCATAAGTTATTTGTGTATTTAAGAATATTTGTGTATATGTATATATGTATGTAACAACAGTTAATGAAAAAAAGGAGTCATGAATTTGAGAGAAAACAAAAAGGGATGTATGAGAGGATTTGGAGAGAGGAAGGGAAAGGAGGAAATTATGTAATTATAGTATAGTTTCCGAAAATAAGAAGTTATCAAGGACATCGTTTAGTTCATACTTCTTAAAATAATGCTGTCAAGTTGGTGTGCTCAGTAGATTTTATAAATGAGAAAATACAGCCTTGCAGGTTAGCGTGAATGGAGGGTCCTAAGTATACATGTTCTTTGTTATCCAGCTGCCTGGAGTTCCAGGTTTGAACTAAAACCTTGGTGCTTGTACATGACACAGTTTTGGACAGCTACCAAGAGGATGCGGGCCTAGGCAGTGTGGCAGTTACAAGCTCTCACATGCCTATGGTGTCTTAAGAGGTCGCTGGGGCTCTAGGTAGTGAGAGCATTCCCAGTCTGTCTCCCAGAGCTTCTAATGATTGCCCCATTTCTGTTCTCAGGCAAACAGGGCTGTCTAAACCCTTCCACTGGGCCCTTCACATCTCCTGGTGTTCTCTCGAGGTGGCTACTGAAGAAACTGGGCAGGGGAGTTTACTCTAAGAGCAATGATAGCCTTACAGGCCATCCTTCCTTTACTGCACACATCACTGAAGCAAGAGTAAGATTCTGTCAATGAGCCCCCGAACAAGGCAAGTGAGTGAGGAGTGAGCAGAGCCTGGCCAGTGTGGGCCCTTAGGCTGTCTAGATCAGCTGCAAACTGAGCTGGTGAGAACCCCACCCCACCCCGCCCAAGAGAGAAGATGTTAGAGAAAGGACTTTGCAGGAGACACATGAAGCCAGATTACAATTTACTTGTGTGAAGATTGAGTTCTACTATTCCCCTTTTCATTAAATTGTAAGTTATTTTAGTTATGCTTCTATTTTCCCATGTTTTCAATTTTCAAAATGGTGAATCAAAACTCCTGAGTCGTGGAGATGGCTCAGTGGGTGAACCGCCATCTGAACCAGGATGAGGGCTTGAGCTGGGATCCCGAACACCTACATAAACTCCAGGCACAACAACGCCTTCCCGAAGCCCTTGCTTTGGGGTGGAGACGGGTGGATCCCCGGGGCTTGCTGGACAACCAGCAGATCTGAAATGGCGAGCTCAGGTTCAGTCAGAGTTCCTGTCCCAAAACCAAACAACACATGGCAAAAGCGTGGAAAGTGGCTGAAGAAAAGGAGGTTTGCCTCTGGCCTCCATGTGTGCAGACACACGGACACAGGCTCTCGATCTCTCTCTCTCTCTCTCTCTCTCTCTCTCTCTCTCTCTCTCTCTCTCTCTCATGACAGCAGGAGGGTGTATGAAACAAAATGTGTGCCTTTAGCCTGCTGGGCCATGAAGAGACCCTGGTCCTCACTAGGCAGGCACTGGTGGAGTCAGATTAAAGGAAGAGGCCCAGCCCCCCACCCTGTCAGCTTCCTAACCTTATCTCTCCCCGCAGGCTTTGCTGTAGCATTATTTGGATTGGGAACACTGTGCAGTCTTATTCCCACGGAAGGTAGAAGTGGAAACAATTGGCTGCTAATTTGTGTGCAGGGGGGATGCTCTAGGGCTCCTCAAGGTCTCGGGTTCTGCCTGATAAGAGCCCTGGAGTCTGGGCAGGTCCTACCTCCCTCCTTTACTTGCCAAGCTCAGTCCACTGTGCATTTGTTCATCCAACTGTGTGGCAAAGAGCTTCGGGACATCACTGGAAGACACTTCAAGGACAGGGCATCTTGAGAACAGGGGCATTTGAAGCCCCACACCCCCTCTCCATCTTACTTAAGTCCTCATCAGAAAGAAGTGTAGGCAATGAACTTAAATGTGAGAAGCTCGGGAGAGGCCAGCTACTTGCCAACTGTCCTTTGGAGCATTCCTGTCTCAGGTCACCCCATGTGCTTGTTGGGCTTCTTGTCTTGACATTGGCTCATCTCTGTTTAACTGATACCTGCTAGGTCAAGCAGGATGGGCCAGAGAGAGACAAGAGGAGAGCATAACTTCTCTCTGCATCCCGAAGTCCTTGAAATGTGTATGCAGTCTCTAGACATTTTAATTCTCAGTCATTCATTTTTCTGGTATGACTTGAGCCTTTACTTAATAATACTATATTACACTAGCAATAAATGCTAATATAGCTGATGATCATCTGGGGCCAGTTCATAAATGAAAAAACAGCTGCAGGGATTGTGGGAGCTCTGAGAGAGAATCAATGGAGAACTTATTTTAGAAAGAGAACCCAGAGAAGCAGATTGGGCTCTTCAATCAATCCCGGAAGGTGAGGAGAAAGTTTCAACCATGTCAGTGACTGAGGGAGGCCAGCCTGCTGTGGGTCCTCATGCTAAGCCAGGACACCACCTTTCTCAAAGGAACTCAGTACCCAGCACACCAGGATATAAAAGATGTGCACACGTCTTCCCTGTCTCCTTCTGACACGGTTGCTCAGATGCTTCCTGAAGGGATGGGGTCTAAGTCTCCAGGAACCGGTGACCCTCAGGCAGGGGACTAAGTCTCCAGGAACCGGTGACCCTCAGGCAGGGGACTAAGTCTCCAGGAACCGGTGACCCTCAGGCAGGGGACTAAGTCTCCAGGAACCGGTGACCCTCAGGCAGGGGACTAAGTCTCCAGGAACCGGTGACCCTCAGGCGGGGGACTAAGTCTCCAGGAACCGGTGACCCTCAGGCAGGGGACTAAGTCTCCAGGAACCGGTGACCCTCAGGCAGGGGACTAAGTCTCCAGGAACTGGTGACCCTCAGGCGGGGGTGCTGGTTCTGGACCACATCAGAAAGGAGGGGACTAGAATGTACAAAATGCTCCCCAGGGTAATCCCCTTTGATCAAACATTTCACAAAGCTGAAGGTCAACAAAGTTTCTAAGTGTGCTCAAGATAGCATCACCAGGCCCCCTCCCTTCAACACCTTCCCCCAGCTTTGACATCTTTTTCTCTTTGGATGAAGTGCAGTTCTCTCAACCCAGACACAGACTCCAGGTTGGGAGTATTGGGAGGTCAGGAAAGACAGAACAGGGCCCAAGTGCAGGGGGAGGCAGAACAGAGGTCTTCTTATGTGACACATGTCCTCTCCTGGTCTCATCTCTTTGACTGTCCATTATCCTTATCCTTCAGTTCCTTTCTTGTTCAGAGTTACAGCTGTTATTCATGTGGATGTTCTCTGATGGCTTCCAGAGTTTACCTAGCAATGCCGTTTGCCAAATAGCAATGAAACAGTCAGAAGTCTAAGACTTAAGAGTTCTGAGAATTGAAGGCACACATTGAACCATTCCCACAGCTCTAAAATCAGAACTGGAAAAAGTTGCCACACAAGGAAATGCAAGCTAGGCTAAAGGGAATGTATCGCTTACAGGGCCTGGTAACTCAGATCTATTGTTCCAGCTTCTTGGAAGACTGAGGCAGGAGGATCACAGGTACAAGGCCAACTTGGGCTAGAGTGAATTCCAGTTTGGGCACTTAGTGAAGCAGTCTCTCAAATGGAAATGAAGACGAGCTGGGCACATAGTTCAGTAGCGAGCGCTTGCCTAGAGAGTATCAGGTGGCAGGCTCTATGCTGAGTACAATTACTTTCTCAGAACCAGCATTCCCTCAAGGGGCATGGGGTTCCTCCGACTTGGGTGGGAGGATCTGCCTCCCATGGTCGCACGAGGATTCTGAGAGGAAAATGGGCTGCAGCTGGTCTGTAACCATGGAAAGGTCAGGAGTGAGTGTCAAGCAACACAGAAAAAAAATGGTTTAGTGTGTGTGCTGACCTGCCCACATTGGGGCAGTGGGTTAGGCTCTGGGATTGTGTTAAGGACAGTAGCTATGAGAACATGTTGCCATGTGGCTTGGTTTCTACCTCATCGGGGCTTATGCTTCCCAGGTGCCAATGTAAACCTCGAACAGGGTGCTGAGTGGCAAGCTGGGAGAAGAGGGTGGCATAACTGAAGCCATTGGAGCAGGTCCCTTCTGTTTCCAGTGCTGAGGTGGGCTTGTGGAGGGAGATGGAGGGAGCCGGGCAGGATGTGAATGATGTCTTGGATTTTAGGGAGAAAAGAGAGGGGTGGGTGACCCTGCTCTCGGTGTCAGGGTATGTTTTCCCTGTCTGTGTGACTGAATATCCATGTGTCTGTCCACTTTTCTATCTGCCAGGATCTACTAAAGTATCAAAATTGGCATGAAGGCTTTGCTGGTTGTCCCCCAGTCAAGATCTCGAGACTTGTACCACTGAGTGTGTCCAGGGGTTTGAGCTGGATATGTACCTTGGGTGGTCTCAGTCCCTTGTCTGATCCTGTAACTGGTGCTTATTTGCCAACCTCAACCTACTCTCCTTTCCATGCTGGATGCTTGCTGTCAACAGCGGCTTCATCCTCATGCAAGCTCGTCAGCACAGGGTCAAGAGACTCAACTCTGAACTCTGACCCCACTGTGGTCTCTCTGAGCGAACCTAGACAAGCTGCCTGCCCTTTCTGGGGTTCAGTGTTCTCATCATTAGTGGTGGTAGTGTGTCTTAAGTACTTGTGACACATGCAAGTACCTGACAGCCCCACCACAGAATCCTTGGCTAGTTATGTAGTCAATGCACTCTGGTTACTGCATGTGGAGAGACTTCACAAAAAATAGGTGTTCCCGTCAGCATGATAGGTGTCCAAGATTCCTCCACAGCTGTACCTGAAGCTGTGGTACAGTGATGCCCTGGACCCTCTCAGTTCTACTCGTGGTTATTGATGGCTACTTCTAATGTAGAGTCTCCCCTCTTGTCCTCAGAAATAATCAGCAGACCAGAGCAGAGCTTCTCTCTTAGATATGCCTTTCCAGAAAAACATGGAATCACTGCTCAGAGATTCCCTGCATCTGTCAAAGCAAACTGGTGAATGTTAAATAATGAAAATATGCCCAGAGATGATTTGCCCCTCTTCTTGCCCGTGCCTGTCCTTGCTCAGCTTTGTCCTGAGCCCACTCAAGCAGATGTGTCAGAAGTCCTGACACCTACAGAAAGCGAGCCCTGCTGGAAATCTGGCAACTCATCCTTCCGTACTGAACTCCGCCCTGGTCTCCTTGGAGTGCCCTGAGTCACGACACCTGGTACCTGGCTTGATTCAATGCAGAGGGATAAACTCCATCATTTTGAACATCATCAGGACCTGGCATCTTGGCTGATGTTGCTGCTCAGCAATTTGAATACACCAGGCTTTTCAACGTCATTTTAAAAGGCTCCCTGGGCTTAAAAATGCTGTACAGTTTTGCATAGGACATGAGGATGAGTGAATAAAATGAATCAAAAATATTTTAAAATTATATTATTCTTCATTCAATATTTAGCAATTTTTTTTTTTTTACCAAGTACCTACATTGCCCAGACATGTGGTGCTGCAGATCAATAACAATAAAATTGCCTGCCCTTGCAGAACTTCCTCCTTTTACAGCACTGTGCCTTTCTAGGTTCTATCCTGTCCTGGCCCCTTGCTGTCTCCTCTCTGCTTCCTGGCTGCCTGGAGGTGAACAGCCTTCGCTCAGCATTCTTGCCACCATGAATTCCTGCCTCACCTCAAGCAACAACAGATCCAGCCTACCTAGAACTGACGCCTCTCAGGTCATGAGACAACAGAAACCTTCCTCCTTGTAAATCCTCTCTCTCAGGTACTTGCGACATCACTGAGAGCTGACTGACACGGAGAGGGAAGAGTCCAGAGGGTGGGCAGGGAGACTCTGCTGTAAAGAAAAGCAGAAACAGAGGCAGTTCTGGCAGAGGAGAGGAACCAAGAGGAGGTTCTTGAGAGAGTAGATTGTGGTCTGCCTCTGGGTTGCTGCCGAAGGAGAAGGAAAGTTCAGCAGTGCTGTGGAAGAGCCCTGTGGGATGCTGTGAGTAGATGTGTGAGGGTGGCCCTCCCTCCCACGGTTCCGGTCACTCAGAGCATGGAGACCTTACCGACACAGGTGCTGGGAGGTGGGGAAGTGAGGCTGTGGCAGCCTGAAGGAGTTCTTTATGCAGTTGCTCCCCCCCTTCGGTGAAATCAGAATCAAGGTCATCCGCCGAGGAGGAGGATGCAGGAGTAGAGGCTAGGAATATGAGAAACAGTAAGATAGAGAGTGAAGGAATATTGCATTTCGCGATACCCTAGGGAATGTAATGTGCTTGCCCTTAGGCCTGTTGAGGTTTATGGTTATGAATAAAAAGGAAGACAACTTTCCACTGTGCACCTCTCTCTGGCTGTATTAACCACATGGGAACAAGGGTAAGTGTGGAGGTAAATTCAACCAGGACTGCAATTTTACTGAATGAGTGTGAGAGGGGCCAGGCAATGAAGGATGTGTGTGAAGAAGTGATGAAGCATGACTGGCATGGAGTTGCTGAAACTGTGCACTAGAAAAGGAAATAGAGAGACGAAGAGGCTGGGAAGGTAGTCAGGCCTAAACTGTGCCAGCAACAGCTTTTGGTAAGATAGAGAATGTATGCCGGAACTGAGAGGAAATGGTCAGAGTGCGGCAGTCAGCAGGGAGGAGCCCTGCAAGCTTAGGTTATGGACATATCGAGGGGATGGAGTGCAGGCATGTGGCCACAGCCCTGAGATAGGGATGGGAAGTACCCAGACACTGACAGACAGGGTCTGCAAGGCTCATGGTCTTAGTCACCTTTCCTGTTGCTATGATGAAATACCCACACAAAAGCAACTTGAGGAAGGAAGGGGAGGGTTGTTGTAGGCTCGTGGCTTGAGGGTACAGTCCGTTGTGTCAGGGAAGTCAGGGCAGCTGGTCACATTGCATCTGTAGTGAGGAAGCATAGAGCAGTGAGTGTGCTTACCAGCTCCCATTCTCCTTTTTATGTGCTCCAGGCCCCAAGTGCAGGGGTGGTGCCACCCTCCTTTAGGGCGGATTTTGCCACTCCATTAACATATTAAGGCAGTCCTTTACACACATGCCCATGCCCACAGGCTACCTTCAAGGACCCTCCTGGGTGTGCTGGAAGCTTGCCTTCTAAGTGACTCCAGATTCTGTCAAGTTGACAGTCAATGCTATCACTGTCATCCACTGTAGGTACTAAGGATTTAATGAGTTCCTCTCCTTTAGATAGCAAGGCATCTGTTTAGCGTGCATTATCAGTTTTCTCTGCAGGTATACATCAAATGTTGCTCTCGATGGATTGCACTTTTGTAAAAATCAAGGAGTCAGTGTTAGCGTAGGAAATGAAGGAGGTGTGTGCATTGGATGAGCTTAAGACGCAGCTCACATTCAGAGGGGTCGTAATGCGCAGGTACAGGACTGTACATTAGAGTGGGAGGGGGAACTCAGGGCACAGATGCTGGTCGGCGGGTAAATGTGACTAGAGGAGCTGAAGGAGTTCTTTTAGAGTTGTTTCTTTAGTTACCCTTGTGTGCAGTCCCCCTGAGCTTCCTTGGGCAAACTGAATCCCTCTAGGACAGTGTCACACTGCAGCAACTTCTCTTTATTATCTGCTCTCCTGACTCAGCCACCAGCTCTTTAAGAATAAGAGTGCTGCAATTAGTCACAGAAACTTCAAAGGCTGCCACAATGCCCTACTGGAGTCCACAGAGGTCAAGAACACCTATTCTAAAATCTCAAAGCCTATAACTCTCACCTCCTTCCCTCACATTAGCTATATACACCTGGAAAAGACACGTGAGCCCATTGTTGCGTATGAAAAATGAGGTGTGGCAACCAACGAACATAAGTCTTTACATGTGCAGTGCTCACTCAGTGCAGTTCTAACGTGCAGAAAATGCCTGGTCAATTTTAAGCACTCACGCATGAAGAAAATAAGACTTCCTGTTTGGGCTCTTCTTGGACTGTATTTCTACACCAGCATGCCAGTGTAGCTATCCTCGGGGTTGGGGTGGGGGGTGAAGGAAACCAACTCTGGTTTCTGGTGATCCCCAGTAAGAACTGATGAGGGAACGATTCCATTTTTTATTAGAGCAGACTTCCTGAGTTCTCTGAGACAAAGGTGCGCACCATTTGGTCCAGATAACCCTGGAAATGTAGCTAGCATCTTGGTCTGCGTATTTACCAGGGAGTGAAACTGTGTTGCTGTGATTAAGCCAGGGGTAACAGAGACAGACCCAGCAGGGTGAACTGAGCTAAAATGTATGTGGTCACATGTAAGGTAGTCGTTCTCTGCTTTTTGTAAGTGCCCCAGCCCTTCTACTGGTCAGAAAATAGTGTGGACCGTTCATTCTGCCTTCTGCCTCTATGTTTCTCCCTGAACTCGGAGCTCACGCTCGGAGGCTCTGGGGCTGAGATAATGAGTCTAGACTGCTCATTTGCTGTGCCTGGCAGATGGGAGCACCCGCCATGGGGCAGGCTGGCTCGCTAGAGCTCGGACAGTGCCAGAGAGTCAGAGCCTTCCTGTAAGTGTCACAAGGTTATACAATTAAGGGAGGGATGGAATGGAAACATCTTATTTCAACCCTCAAGCAACCAAGAAGTCCGTCTTCCTGTACTTCAGGTTGGGAGTTTAGTGGAATTACACTGAATGGGGAACTTGAATTATAAAGGTTTCTTACAATGCTCCTAGAAGTTTCTGAAAGTAATACACACAGGTATTTTGATTCTTTTTTTGGGCCTCTTTAGAGCCTTTCTGACTCAACCAGCAGTAACCAAGTGATCTGTTTCTGTGTGTATGTGCTTGTGTGTTTGCCTGTGTGTATGTGTGTATGCCATGTGTGTGCCTGTGTGTGTGTGTGTGTGTGTATGCCGTGTGTGTGCCTGTATGAACCTACATATGTGTATGCCTCTCCGTGTGTGTGCCTATGTATGTGTGTGCCTCCCCCACACCCACTCTGTGTGTGTTTTGTGTGTGTGTGTGTGTGTGTGTGTATGTCGTGTGTGTGCCTGTGTGTGTGTGTGTGTGTATGCGTGTGTGTATGCAGTGTGTGTGCCTGTGTGTGTGTGTGTGTGTGTATGCCGTGTGTGTGCCTGTGTGTGTGTGTGTGTGTGTGTGTGTGTGTGTGTGTGTGTGTGTGTGGTCATGCTAATTGTTTTAACTCAGGAATCAGCTTTCAGATTGTTCTGAAATCCTATATGTTGTCACTTGTTACTCCCTCCAACCTCTCCTGTAGCCAAGCATGTATCAGTACACCACTAAGTAGCTGTCAGCCTCCCTTGCATGGCCCCAAAGAACTCTAAGGATTGGGGAAACATCTGCAGTGGGAGCCCTAAGACCTGGAGATTTTTTTGCATTTTTGTGTTTTTTGTTTTTGAGACAGGATACTTCTGCCTCTGACCATACCTTGCTCATTTGGTGCAGGGAATAGAAGCCAGGGTTTTGTGCCCCCTGAGCAAGCACTGACTGAGCTACATCCTAGCCACTGGCCGTAGATTTGAGTATCAGGGCAGGTACCCACAAATGGATGACCCATCACAGTACCTCCCCGCCTCAGCTTTCGCCTCAGAGGAAGAAACACACTTTTGATTGAGGAACTTTACAACCCCATCAGCAGGGCACTGCTTGCTACTTAGTCAAATCCTGATTTAAAGTTTCAGAGTTAAATGAATTTGGACCTCAGTTTCGTCACCTGTAGAATGGGGTGACAATTGTTTCAGCTTTTCAATGTTGAGGTGTTCTAAGGCACAGTCCTGCTTCAACTTGGACAGTGAGCGGTGGTCTTTGCCTGTGTGTCTGTGCCACGTGCATCCACTGCCCGTGAAACCAGAAGAGAACATTGGAGTCCCTGGAACTCGAGTTATATATAGATGGTTGTGAGCAGCCACGTGGGTTCTGTGAATTGAGCCTGAGTCCTCTGAAAGAGCAGCCAGTGCAGACCACTGGAGTCATCTCTCCAATCCTTGTCTTCAGCCCTTGTTTTTTTTTTTTTTTTTTTTTTTTGAGACCAGGTCTCATATAGTCTTGAACTTCTGATCCTCCTGCTTCTGTCTCCCGAGTGCCTGGATTACAGGTGTGGACCACCATGCCCAGTTATGTGGTCCTGGAGACCAAACTCAGGGCTTTGTGTATGTTAGGTAGTACTCTACCAGCTAAGCTATCTCCCAGGATGTGGTCTTAGGTATGCTTATTTGTGGCTCCATTAAAAATCACCCAGCAGCACCATGACAAAGACCTTGGGACCCTGGCATTAGCGGTATTGCTAAGATCACTAAGGTGCCACCTAGCTTTAAAATTGCCTCCTCTGTTTTATATGGCAGCCCTTCCTTAGGATCTGTCCATACCAGCTAGAAGTTAATGGTTCTAGTAAGTAGTCCCCCATCCTCCGAGATGTTCCCAGACTCGCTGCAGAGGACACAGTGACTGTTGCAGTTTAAAATGATGCTCAAGTTGGGCTGTAGTGGGCACGCCTTTAATCCCAGCCCTTGGGAGGCAGAGGCATGTGGATCTCTAAGTTTGAGGCCAGCCTGGTCTACACAGTGAGTTTCAGAACAGCCAGAGCTACACTGAGAAGCCCTGTCTCAAAAACAACAACAACACAATAATAATAATAATAATAATAATAAATAAAATAAAAAATTGAAAGGATTCTCGAAGGACCACGTGCTCAAGGCTTGGTCCCCAGGGTGGTGCTGCTGGGAGGTGATGAGTTAAGAAGTGGGACCCAGTGAGAGGCAGGTCACTGGAAGTGTGCCCTGGAAAGGGACTGTGGGTCTCTGGTGTCTAAATTTCTGTCCAAATTCTTCACCCTAGCTACTAAGAAAACTGTTTGTTCTTTTTTCTCTTCCTCAGATAAATGATTTTATAACTTTTTTCTAGCATAGAATAATCAATAAAAGCACGTGTACCTACAAAAACATCAGCTGCATCTACATTTATTGTCATTTACTGATTCATTTCCTTCATCGGTCGTGGGTTCTAGAACAATCTCACTCTTCTTGAAAGACCCACATCATATATGGATCCTTCTCTACAGCTCTCCCAAATCACTCGAATGTCTCCTCCTGACCTCTGACTCTGAGCCCAGTGGTTTATGCCTCACGACAAACCTCCTGTCTTGCCCCGTAAGATGGCTGTAATCACCTTTCCTAGGCAGCAATTCCCAGAATGGCAGGGACGGACTTGTCTTCATTCAACTCATGTCCAGAATTCAGCTCAGCGTGCTGCCTACAGCGGAGGCTGTACCAACAGCTGTCGAATGACAATGCTGTCCCCATCACTAACTCCCATCCCCCATCATGGTCCCTGCACTGGCCCAGGGAGACCAGCCGTCACAGCCCCTCATACTCCCATCCTCCTCATCTCTCCTCTTTTTGTGCTGAAGGTTAATTATTTTCATTGACAAAATCTGTCACGATACACTTCAGTTGTCTGTTCTTTTCTGTTAATGTTCCAGGCTATTTTAAGAATGCGATAAAAGGTGACAGCCACTATTTATAAACTAAGACGGAGTCCTGAATTCCCCTGTGGGTCACATGCTCATCCATCTTCATTTCTGTTTGAAAGCCTGTGAGGTTCACACCTTCCCTGGTGTACTATGTCCCCTCACCACTTTACCAATCAGAGAGGATTTCCATGTCATTTTTGCCCAGGCTTCACTTTACATTTGACTCAGGTCCCTCTGTTCCTTATAAAAAACAAGAGCAGGGGGAACTTAGTTAGGATATGTAAATACAGCGCCACTAGCCAGGAGAGCTTCATTATTGAAGGAAAAGTGAACCTTACTCTTGTGACTCAGGTTGAAGTGTGTGCTTTATAAAACCTCAGCATTAAAAAAGTGATGATAATATATAAAGACTTTAATGTCATAGTCATTCAGTATTGAAAACTAAGACATGGGCTGGGGAGATTGATCAGTGGGTAAGGCGCTTCCTGAACAAACTCAAGGATCTGAGTTCAAACCATCAATCCCATGTAAAGCTGGGTGCCATGGCACACACGTGGAATTCCAGTGTTCCTATGGTAACTGGCAAGCAGACTGGAGGATCCCCAGGAGCTTGAGGACCAGATTTTAGGAGGACAGAGTAGTGAACAAGAAGAGACCCTATCTCAAACAAGGTAAAAGGTGAGAACTCACAGCTGAGGTTCTCCTCTGACCTCCAAAGGTTACCAGGCCTGTACTCACAAAAACCAATTTAACAAATGAACACACACACACACACACACACATACACACACACACACACACACACACACACACACACACACACACACTCACACACACATACACACACACATTAACAGTTGCAGTCAGTTGCTAGTATCCCCTAAGTCAAAATTTTGTCCAAGGCTCTGTCAAAAACCCTGAGTTAGGGGCAGAAGTGGAAGTTGGGGCAGGAAGCTTATATGGCTTTAGGGGGCAAAGTCTAGGGTGGCAGAGGCCCTGATTGGGGTGGACATTGCCTTAATATAATTGTTGTAATGAAGTACCACAGACTGGATGGCTTACCCATTGGCAGCCGATTCCTTCCTGATCTGGAGGTTGAAAATCAAGATTAAGGCATCAGCAGGATGGGTTCTTCCAGGGCTCACTCTGTGGTTGTGGATGGCTGTCCACCTCTGTCTTTGTGTTGACCCATTTTGTACTGTTACAGTAAAATACTTGAGACCCGGTAGCTTAACACTGGGGTTTTATTTCCTTGTGGCTCTGGAGGCTGAGAAACTAAACCAAAGCACCAGCATCTGTTGAGAGTCGTCTTGCTGCGTCTACACTCAGTGGAAGGAAGCAGGAAGGGCAAGACAGCCCCACACCGCACAACACATGTGCCGTCTGTGAGGAAGAAGCCCTCTCAGCCCAAGGTGCTGTGAGCGGCCCCATCTCTTAACACTGCCACACTGGCAACATCTGGCTATTGAAGGGGACACATTAAGGCCCTAGCACCTAGTGTTCCTTTGTGTGTGTCTGTGTCCTGATCTCTTAGCAGATATCAGCCTGGGATGTAGCTCAGCTGGTAGTATGCTTACCTATCATGTACAAAGTCGGTGTCCTCATCATTGGATAAGTACAACATTACAGTACACTCATGCTGGACTTCAGTTCATCCCAACAGTCTCATTTCAACTGAGTTGCCTCTTAAAGAACCTGTCTCTAAATTCAGTCCCATTCTGAGGTACTGAGACTGGGAAATCAACAAAGAAATTTTGAGGGGTCACAGGCAGGCTGGTAATAGAATGGTCACTGAGACAGCCGTGGCTAGCCACAGGACTTCTAGAGGACAAGGTTTCCTCAAGGCCTTGGCTTTGTTTTTTTTTAACGTCTCCTCTGAGGGCAGCATAGTGAGTATTTTGAACTGAGGATGGACTCAGAAGTATAAAAGATCTCGTCATGTCCTTCTGCATGGGAGCCGAAATCAGCGCTGAAAATGGGTCGGAGGATGGGCGATGAAGGTGAGTTGACAAAGCTATGCTTTTGGATATGAGTATTTGAATCATTTTAAATCCACTTAACCGTGGGCAGCAGAGACGGCCCAGTGGTTAGCGGCGATTGCTGCTTTTCTAGAAGACCCGAGTTTGAGCCCCAGCTCACAATTGCCTGCCAGCTCCAGGGAATCCGAACCCGTATTCTGATTTGTAGGTACCTCCACAAGTGTACACACACCCCTATACACACGCACATCTTTAAATTCACTTAACCATTCAGGGTATCTTCCTTACAGATACTTTGTTACCAAGCATAGTCATGGCATTTTTGATTGTCCAGTTATTGCTAACACTATTCATAAGATGATTTCCGATGGCTCTTAAAATAAGGAACCAGCTGAGGATGTAGCTCAGTTGGTAAAGTGCATGTCATGCAAGTCTGAGGGCCTGAGTTCCATCCCCAGAAGCCATGGAGATACACAGCTGTGGTAGCCCACACTGGTGAGCCTTGCGTTGTGGAGGCAGAGACAGGCAGCTCTCTGGACTCACCGGCCAGCCAGTTGCCTAGATCAACTGGGTACTACCAGGTCAGTGAGGAATTCTATCCCAAAACACAAGGTGGAAAAATGGCACATGAGTTTGTCTTCTAACTTCTACATGCACATATGGGCACATGTACCCACATGTGCACATACACATATAATATGCACACATACACACATAGGCAGACACACAGAACCACTGTTTCTGCCACATTGTCCTCAAGCATCTCTTTCCCTGACCTGTATATTTAGGAGAAGCTGATCTGCTGGTCTCACTTGTTCTCAAAAAAAAAAAACAAAAACAAAAACAAAAAACATGCTGATGCCTAGAACTGCCATTTTCTACAATATCTCCAAACCAGGTTTGAAAAGAACCTTTCTAGAACATTGACATTACCCTTGCTGATGGCCAGCAGCAATCCACGGGCACAGGATCACTGCGTTGCACTAGACAACCGGTGTTCATGTGCGGAGGGAGGGAAAGCTGTGTTGTATGCATCTGTCTGCTTGGGTGGGAGTCATAACAGGACATAATGTGGACTGTTATTCTAGGACCATTCTAGGATTTTTAGTGACGGAAGATGCAAGGAAAAACCCTTGGCAGATGGCTGTGGTCTCAGCCTCACCATCTGTTGTCCCTTGATGCTATACTACAGAGTTATGTCTTCACGTACTTGCAAATATTCATTATAAAAGGTAAGCACTATGAAGTAAGGACAATGGCCTGATTATTTAAAACCCAATAGCCAATATTCAGAGCAATGCCTGATGCTAAGCAAATCACAGCGAGGCAAGACAGATTATAGGGACATGGGACACAGAGCATGAGGAGGAAAGGTCTGGCTTGCCTGTCCTGCAGCAGTCGAAAGACTTCAAACAACATGGATGAAGCCCAAATTGGCTACAGAGATAGTATATATTTTCCAAACGCCATCTTGTCAAAAACAGTGAATGGGCCATGCTTCCTTAGGGCCAAGATGATGTATGACCTTGAGTTCCTAGCACTCCATTTTCAGTCCTAAACTAAGCCCCTTCCTTAATTCTACTTCTTAACTTTGTTTACAGAAGGAAATCCTTCAACTTTTAGCATTGCTGGGAGCTACAGTCTCTGAGCAATGTTAAAAGGGGGAGGGGCACTTAGTAACCTTTTGTACTGTAGCTTGAGAGCCCCCAATCTCCTGTATATGCCCACTGTAAAGAAATCCAGCTGTGGCTTTTTCTGGTGAAACCCACAACCACATTTGGGTATGTGTCATCCTTTCCCTGAGTGCCTCTTTCTATTAACTCCAATATTTGTGGTCTATGTAATAATGCCTTCTAATAAAATCTTCAACTCTGCTTCATCCTGCAATTCTTTTCTGTGGTGAAGCCGCAAATCCCAGTTTTGCCTGAACAGAAGTCTCCAAGGAAAAAAAGGGGACTTCTCAAGCTTCTGCATCTGTCCCTATCACTGGTGACAAGATTGTCTCAGGCTAAAATGCTCCTGTGTCAAATGGTAATCCCCATCCATGGTCTGTCTCACCTCCAGGAATTGAGATAATTAGTAGAGACAGTGAAGGACTCTGGCAGCCCCGAGCACTGCGACCATGGCTCTAGTAGGCCTTGACCAGGATCCTGCATTCCCTCTGCCTCGCTCAACCATAGATTGCATTCCTAAAGCTAGCCACCAAGGTCTAGTCCCTCATTTGGCCACTTCCTCTGCCTGAGATTGATTACCAAGGTCCAGCTATCGAAGTATTGAAGTGAAGTATTGAAGTCCAGTAATCAAAAGCCCCCTATGGCTCACGTAATTAACATGCCCAATCAAAACAAACGAACTCATCCTAACATGGGGATTTCCCTCTTTCCTTTATAAACTGCCATTTGCCTATGGATCATGTTTGTCTCCTCTCTATCCAGAGGCAGTCCTTTGTCCCTGGGAAATACCCCTGCCCCCTCTCCCTTGCTTCCTCCCCCTTCTTCCTCATCCCCTAGCTTCGTCTTTGTCTCTTATTCTCTGCCCTCTGTCCCTCTGGAGCAAGTCAATCTCCTTTGTACTGAGAGCTTGGTCTTGGGGTGTGGTATACAGACACTGGTTGGTTGGTCCTTTCAGACAGAAAGGCAATTTGTTAGCCATAGCCTTACTTGTAAAGATGTGCTCATCAGTGACGAATGTGTGTGGTTTAGAATCACAGGAAATACTATATGGAGACAGAATATGCCCGAAAGCCCTACTGAACCTAAGGACCTCAGCCTGGACATCAAAAAGACTTCTAAAGAAGTAGCCAGTTTGCATTTGCTGGCTTGTCATTTTAACATTGTAAAAAGTTTCAATTGTCTTTGAGCAGATGTTGCCTTTGTTTTTAGAGTAATTTTAAATAAATCACCTATATCTGACAGCACAAGATGTTGAATTATAGCCATACACAAACCCCTCTTCCTTGGTTAGGAAATTCTTTCAAAGTTGCCCTCAGAGAAGTGCTTTCTGTGAGAAATGACTTTGGAAAAACCTTCAAGGTCACTGGGGATTTCTTGAAGGCTGCAGTGTAAATAATCACGGGGCACGACCACTCCTTGAGCACCTCTGAGGCGGGATGGATTCTGCACCTTTGGGAGCTCATGAATTCACTTTCAATGGCATTAAGTCAGGAAGAGTCCCAAAGCAAGGTCAGGGCTCAGGTTCTATCAAACAGCTGTCCTTTCTCGTGGATGGTACAAGAAGCACATTTGCTCAGGGCAAAATGTTTTATTAAAATTCTTTCTTTTGTTCTTTCCTGTAGATGAGTTTTTGTGACAATAGACTATGGCAGTATGTCTCTTCAGGACATCCGTTGTATAATGATGCTAACAGTGCATCACTGAGTGCTACATTAAGTTAATTTTTCCCACTGTTTTCTCTAAGCATGCCCTTATCGTTTATACAGTGATGACCTCCTTCCCTCTCGTTCTCCCTCCTTCTTTCTCCATCTCTCTTTCCCTCCCTCCCTCTGACTTTCTCCTTCCTTTCTTTCTTTCCTCTTTCCTTTCTTCATCTTCTTTTTTCTTTTCTTTTTGGTAAATTGTGGGATATTTTTTAAAAGGCAGAAGAAAATGCAAATCTCAGATATGACGGGCATTTCTCAATCATCTGGGGATACAAAGGATTGTATTATTTATTAATACAGATATTACAAAGGAAAAAGCAGGCCTATCTTCCTTGTTTTACCCCAGCTCCCATGATTTTATCACCTAGCCATTACTGGTAGAACTAAAAAAAACCCACCAAAACCAACAGAGATGGTAGCACAGAGAATGGTTGTGTCCAGATTTTCTGACTCCAGAGCCGTCCTCTGTGGCTCAGACCTGCATTTCCAGCACTGCCTTCATACAGCCAACTGGTACTTAGCACCCTCTGTTGCTTGAGCAATCTCTCTCAATGCCGCCCTCATCAGAGCATCTGTTTCACATTCCTGTTAAAATCCTAGTCTCAGACTTTCTCCAACGTCTCTGGTGTGACTGAGATGATGTCCCTATCCTGTTAGTTAGGGTTTCTACCGCTGTGAAGAGATGCTGTGATCACAGCAACTCTTATAAAGGAAAACATTTCATTGGGCTGGCTTACAGTTCAGAGGTTTAGTCCATTATCATCATGGTGTGACATGGTGATGTGGAGGCAGACATGGTCCTGGAGCTAAGAGTCCTACATCTTGATAGGCAGGCAACAGGAAGTGGTCTAAGATACTGGGCATGGCTAGAGCATAAATGCGACCTCAATGCCTGCCTCCACAGGAGCACACTTCCTCCAATAAGGCTACACCTACTCCAACAAGGGCATACCTCCTATTAGTGTCATTCTCTTTGGGGGCTATTTTCTTTCAAACCACCACAACCCATCATGGGATTCCAGTGTAAAAGGCACTGTGTACCCTGAAAAGAGACAAGTGTTAGACATTCAAAGTAGGGGACTGAACCTTAAAACCCTGCCGATTGCCGTTTCCCTTTATATGATGACCAGGGCCATTTCTATCCTTTCTATATCAGTAACACCTCTCTATGCTCCATAATCTTAATTTTCTTGTCTCTAGTGACTCAGCTCTGACACATATTTTGCACCAATGGAATTACCTTAAAATATTCTTTTTGGCCGGGCGGTGGTGGCGCACGCCTTTAATCCCAGCACTCGGGAGGCAGAGCCAGGCGGATCTCTGTGAGTTCGAGGCCAGCCTGGACTACCAAGTGAGTTCCAGGAAAAGGCGCAAAGCTACACAGAGAAACCCTGTCTCGAAAAACCAAAAAAAAAAAAAAAAAAAAAAAAAAAAAAAAAAAAATTCTTTTTGTACCATGCTAAGAAAGCCTGCCTAACTTTCAGATGCTGGAGGGAGAGCCCAGTGTACATAAGAGTATCACTCACTGGAGGGTTGTATGTTGACAGTACAATGTTACACAGAGTGGGGCAATGCTGCTATGTTTTCATGCGTTAATGCCACCTTCAGTATTAGCTCCATCCCTAGAGAGGTTTATGTAAAGTTCAATCTTTCTCATGTTAAGAAGTGAAAAGGAATCTCCTGCCATTAATTCGTGCTTTCTTAAGTCTACCATACAGTTCCTGGGATTTTCTGTGGTAAAGGAATTGTCTAGACATGTGATTTAGAATGCCAGTGCTGTTTCAGAAGGCAGTTGTTAAAACCACAATGTAAATAGAAAACAAGTGTGCGTGTGTGTGTGTGTGTGTGTGTGTGTGTGTGTGTGTGTGTGTGTGTGTGCGCGCGCATGCGTGCATGTGCACACATGCTTTTGGTGGCAAATACTATGTGCTGGTTACAATCATGAATGTTAAAGTCAGAATTCTTTCAACTCAGAACATGCATTTGCATTCAGAGTAGAAGAGTTCAATTCAGTAACTTTCAAGGAACCTTGCCTCTTAGACACATACTCTTGTTGAGGTTTTGACATCTTGATTTCAGATTTGAGACCCAAGTGAACCAGTGGGAGGCTTGACAGGCACCTATTCATTAATGGTTGTCTTTCATGCTGCTCACTGGAAGCTACTGAGTCATCTCACCAAGTGAAGAACTGACTTCCTTCAAGTAGAGACACCATGGGAAGAGGGGCCCCAGTCCTCTCAGATGCAAAGCCACATGGAGCATAGATGAACCAACCCAGTTGAGCCCAGCCTAAACTGTTGACCAAAAGAATTTGGAACAAAATTTTAAACAATTATGTTTCAAGGTGATTTTGTACCTAATAATAATAGCTGACTGGTATACCAGATGGCTGGTTACTTAACTTAGATTTATTTTATTGTATCTAAGTGGGGCTATGAGTGCTAGAGGATAGAGCATGAACCTAATTAGTCTAATCAATAAGAACCAGGAGTCAAATACTGGGATAATGTAACCTGAAAGATCAGAGAAGCAAAGGAGCAGCCACTAGTGACTTCTTACCTCTCCAGATCCTCAGACTGAAAGGGGGGCCGAGATCATGTCTCCACCTCCTAATTGGGCTGGAATTAACGGCATGAGTCTCCCAAGTGCTAAGATGAAAGGCATGAGCCTTCCAAGTGCTGGGATTAAAGGTATGAGCCACCACTGCCTGGCCTCTGTGGTTATCTAGTGGCTAGCTCTGCCCTCTGATCTCCAGGCAAACTTGATTCATCAGAACACAAACAAAATATCACACAACATTAGAAGGTGAAAAGGTTGAAGGGAGTATGCTAGATGGAAGTTGGATAACCAAGCACAGATCAGTAAAGCAAATATACTTCAATATTCTACAGCACAATGGAGTGATTACAGCTCACAACAACCTACTGAATATTTGAAGCTCTAGAAGAGAAGAACTCAAAGGCTTCAATCACAAGGAAACAGGGAGATGGATGTTACATCCTGATTTGATTGGTACACTCTATGCCCATGTGTCACATTGTACCTCATGAATATGCACAATTGTTTCAAATTAATCAGAACCATAAAATAATTGGGGATAATTTTAGGAATTTAGAGTTGTGAAGACTGAATAGGATAAACCATTTAGAAACACTCAAATGAATAAATAAATAATCAGCAAACATTAAATAGTGTGATTATATGTTATACAGAAATTATGTTATACTGCTTAAAAGGCCATTCAGTTTGGAGTGGCATAATACAATATTTTCATATTCTAGTGGAGTTATTGTTTGGGGGGATTTTGAACCTATACTCACAGTCCCATACTAAGCACATGCTCCATTACTAAGCTGTACTTCAAGTCATGAACATGCCTCTTATTTCATACTTACACATTCTATGAGGAATATTATTATTCATGCTTGTGAAAAAGTAGAAATTAAAGCTATGCTTCACCAACAAATGTTTTATTATTGTAGTTGTTGTTGTGTGTTATGGGAACATTCTGTGTGGATGGGTGTATGTGGAGGTCAGAGGACAGCTTTGTGGAATTCATTCTCTTTCCCAAATTTATGCTAATTCTGGGCTTGAGCTCAGTTTGCCAAGGTATGCATGTTAGGTGCCTGTATGTGCTGAACCATCTCACCATAAACAAGCATTTTCTAAGCTTGGACTCTTAGCACTACAGAACAAGTTCTGGCTGTACTTTTTAAATGAAAGTTTAAGTGGGAATGGAGGTAGGAATGCAAGGCAAAGAAGGGGTAAGGGGTGGTTAACTAAAACTAAAGATACATGAAGAAGTCTTGCAGAAACCCACTGGTTTAGTTTATAAGATAATTAAAAATATAATATACACAGAAGGGAGCTGGAACAGAGGTACCTTGCACGGGTGAACCATGATGCTCAGGAAGATATGAGTTATCAAAGGAAAATCTCACTGCCAGTTGTGGGATATGACCTGGCAGGGATTTTTGGAAAATGATTATCTGGGAAGAGGAATCTTAATTGAGAAAAGCCCTCTATCAGATTGCCTGTAGGTAAGCCTATAGGGAATTTTCTTGATTAATGTTGGAGGGCGCAGCACATTGTGAGTGGTGCCATCCATGGGCAGGTGGTCCTGGGCTGTGTAAGAAAGCAGACTGGTCACGCCATAAAAGCAAGCCAGTAAACACCATTTCTCCATGTCTTCTGCTTCAGTTTTTGCCTCACCTCATTTAGTGATGTAGTGTGACCTGGGAGTTGTAAGATGAAATAAACCCCTTCTGCTCCAAGTTGCTTTGGGTCATGGTGTTTTAGAAAAGCAACTAGATGAGATATTTCCCTATGAGTTATTAGTCAAGAAGACCCCAGAGGCACCAAAAGAATACAGGCCTTTACCATTGCTCTTGGTTGCCCATCACAATTAGATGATAAACCCCTGTTGCTGGAGGCACTACTCATTCTGAATGCAGGACAGAGAGAAATCAACCTGGACTTGCCAGAAAACTGCCTCTGCCTCTGCTAACTACATAGTACCAGAAAGTTCTGTGTAGGCTACTGGGAAAGAAAAGATGCCAATGGCCTCAACCAACTTAAATCCTATATGCTATAATACTTACTTTAATGGCAAGATGTGCTCACTGGTGCAAGAGTAGCATTGATGGTTACAGAGGTAGCCAACCACTTTCTGTTGGTTCGGATGCCTGTCCTACAAGAGGGCTTTCATGCCAGATACTGGAAAGCTGGTCAAAGCTCATGGCTGGGAATATCATAGGCCCTAGGGAGGAGTCTACTCTTGTTATGTTGAATAGTCATCCTACCTACAAATATCGACCTTTATACCCATAGGTTTGTGCTGCTCTCAACTTACGTCAGAGAAGCTTCTTTTCTGGGTATTGGTTAATGTGGAGACTCATAATCGGACAGAGTGCCAAGTATGAGTAACTTTGAGTGCTCGTTTGTGGATGAATCATCTATATTAACCTCTCCCATGCAAGGCCTATGGGACACCCCTGACGAGTGGGCAGAAAACTAGAAGAGCTGCTAGATGAAGAAGAGAGCTGTGAAATGCTGGCTGCTGGACATGATGTGGCTGTGGTACACACTAACTCGCAGCAGCTGTGGTTACCTGCACAATACCAAGCCAGTCAAAATTCCAAAAAGAACTGGGGAGGGACCTCTCCTCATACTTCACACCTGGCAGGGGAGCGTGGGCAGGTGATAGCTGCTACTGGAGAGAGAGAGCGTTACTTTCTTTTGGGGACATGGCTGCTGGTAGAGCATCCATGCCCCAGGAAATGACCCCTAAACCTGTTCACATATGGTCAGTACTAATTGGATTTAGGGAGTTATTTACTACAGTAACAAAAATGGGAATATGAAATTGGATGGGTGATGGGGTGGGGGTACTAAGGGTATTTGGAGGGAGATAATATTGGATAGATATGACAAAAATACATAACAAACATACCAAATTTTCCAAAATAAATAAAAATTAATACAGAGATAAGATCCTATGGAGAAAGCCCAGGACTGTGTGGCATGTCTTTTGCAGCATCGTAACCCCTGGCCACATTTATAATTCAGTTTCCTACATCATTCCCTTATTTTGCCTTTTATTTCATATGTGTCTGTAAGTTACTTCAAATTTTTAAAATTATTTTTAGTATCTATTGGAAAACAATACAAAAAAACATATTAGTCATGACATAGGTCTTGAAGAGTTTCTGATGTCAGATAAAATTGAACCAACAGTGGTGTGGAGAATGCTCAGTCTGGAAAGGGGCATTCCTCTTTGATTGTTACCTGTGAGAGTGAAAGTGTGTTTCTGTAGCTATGTGATGATTTAGTTAGCATTGAAACATCTATATTTATAATCAGGTTAGCAATAATTCTTCAACCCCGGCATCAGTGCCTCTGAAATGCCCCGTGTGGCCCTTGCACAAGCCATTTTACTGATTTGATTCCTGGTTCAACCACAACACTGTCTGCCATCTTGTTGTTTCTTTCAGATATAGAGTTTTTGTATCCCTGTGTACAAAATGGGAAAGTAATGGTCACTTTGCTCTGTGGTGACAGTTGTAGCCCTGTTGCTTGTATTACACTCAGTATGGTATGTGGATTGTAAGAGGCATTCTGCAAGTTGAAGACACATAGGGCAGAGTCATGAAGGTCAATGTGCACAGCAATCTTGCAGTTGTCTTTCTGGAGGCCAAATTCTAATTTGGTGGCTTTGGGGCAGGGTCCATAGTGCTGTCCTTTCTATGGATTATGGGTGCTGTTGCAGATGCTGGTGTGGACCACATTCCCAGAAGCAGCAGAGGGGGAGTGGGCAAACCATGCCCGTGGGCCAAATCCAGCCACAAGGTTGCTTTCAATAAAACCAGCATTGCAAGAACACAAGCATGCTCGCTTGTTTATGAGTTGTCTGTCTTCTTGTACATTATTGTGGTGGAGTGGAAATGCCACAGCCCCCAGGGTCTAAGATGTTAAGAGTCTAGTTCTGGACAAAAATAAAAACCAATACTTCCAGAGCATGATAGGCTCATAATGTAGTCTGCACCAGGCTGCTAACTGGACAAGACAGGACCTGTTGGAAGAATCAAGTAACTTCACTGGTCCCCATAGGGACTATTAAATAGGTTAAAGAAGACACTGGCAGTGAGTGAGAGCCATTGGTGTGAGACCCTGCACGTGAAGCAGCAGTACTTGTGACAAGTGAGCAGCTGCCAACCCCAGCTCTGCACTTTTCATATCTCTTGCCTCAGTAAATTCATCTGCAAAGTATGATTCATCAAGCTAGTGTTTGTGTTCTCTTGGAGAACTAATGACTAGGTCTAAATTATATTTAGCTCATAACCCACTATACTAGGTCAATAAAATAACTGTTTCCAATCCTTGAGTCTAAAGAAGAGAGTCTTGTATTCTGAGTGACATGGCCACCAGAGTTTCTGTCACTGTGGATACTCAGAGTCAAGGGTCTACATGGACTCCTGGCAAAGGGTTATAATGAGCCAGTTGGATTTTGGCTTTATCATAGAGCTCCAGTGTGGATGGTAACAAGTTCTATCACACAGAGAATATTCACAATGACTAACTTCTGGCTCACTGCTTACTGCCATCAGGTGCTACACCAGGCACCTTTTCTACAAACTCTACAATGTGCTTACTATCACTCATGTCACTTTAGAGATGACAAAAAGTAATGTTCAGTAGAATCAAGTAAAGGCTAGGAGGATGGCTCAGTGGGTAAGAATTTCTACTCTGAAAGCCTGAAGACTTGAGTATGGATCCCCAGATCCACACAAAATATCAAGCATAGTGACATATGTCTACATAGGCAGGTCCTGAAAGCTCATCAGCCTTAGCCTGGCCCAAAGCACAAACTTCTGATTCAGTGGCAGTCCCTGTCTCAATACAATATGGCAGAAGAATGATAAAGGAAGACATCAATGTCCTTCTCTGGCCTTGACACATGCAAGACCATGCACTTGCACCTGTACATTCATATGCATCCAACACATACACATATACATGGAGAGACAGAAAGAGAGACAGAGACAGAAACAGACAGGCACAGTAACTCAGTTAAGCTCAACCAAGTAACAGCTGGCATGCATTTGTGAGACTATCAACATTCTTTCCTCTGCTGGCTAGTTTTATGTCGACTTGACACAAGTTCAAGTCATCTGAGAGGAGGGGATCTCAATTAAGAAAATGCCTCAAGAATCTGCCAGCTCTGATTGGACAAAGAGTGGCTCCCTGAGCACAGAATCTGCCAGCTCCAATTTTAGACCAAAAGATCCAATTGGACTAAGAGTAGATCCCTGAGACACAAACACAGCAAGCACAGATTGGATCAGGAGCAGCTCTCTCAGACACAGACATCTCTTCCACCTATTAGAGGAAGAGATGGGTAGACGCCAGTGCAAAAATACATACTACAACATAAAGAGCAATATGGCACCACCAAAAACTAGTGGTTCTACAACAGCAAGACCTGAACATCACAACATAGAAGAAGCAGAAGAAAGCAATCTTAAAAATAACTTTATAAAAATGATGGAAGCCTTTAAAGAGGAAATGAAAAAATCCACTTAAAGAAATTGAGGAAAAGACAAACAAAAAATTGGAAGACTGAAAATAACAGGAATTAACAATCACCAGTCATTAATGTCCCTTAATATCAATGGACTCAATTCACCTATGAAAAGACACAGGCTAGCAGAATAGATACAAAAACAGGATCCACCCTTCTGCTACATACACGAAACACACCTCAACTTCAAAGACAGACACTGCCTCAGAGTAAACGACTGAGAAAAGACTTTCCAATAAAATGGACTTAAGAAGCAAGTTGGTGTAGCTATCCTAATATCTAACAAAATAGACTCCACACTAAAATCAATTAAAAGAGATTGGGAAGGACATTACATATTCATTACAGGAAAAATCCATCAAGATGAAGTCTCAATTCTGAACATTTATACTCCAAATACAAGGGCACCCACATCTGTAAAAGAAATAATACTAAAGCTTAAATTGCACATCAAAACCCACACACTAATGGTGGAAGACTTCAACATCCTACTCTCACCAACATACAAGTCTGTGAGACAGAAACTTATTAGAGAAATAATGGATCTAACAGATGTTATGACTCAAATAAACTTAATAGATATCTACAGAACATTCCACCCTAACACAAAAGAATATACCTTCTTCTCAGCACCCCATGGAACCGTCTCTAAAATCAACCACATACTCGGTCACAAAGCAAATCTCAACAGATCAAAAAAATTTGAAATAACCTTCTGTATTTTATTGGACCACCATGACTTAAAATTAGATTTCAACAACAACAAAAATTTCAGAAAGCCTACAATCCCATGGAAACTGAATAAAACTCAACCAAATCACCAATGGGTAAAGGAAGAAATAGAGAAATTAAAGATTTCCTAGAATTCAATGAAAATGAATGTACAATGTACCCAAACTTATGAGACATTATGAAAGCAGTGCTAAGGGGAAAATCCGTAGCACTAAATGCACACATAAAGAAGTTGGAGAAATCTCACACTAGCAACTTAACAGCACACCTGAAAGCTCTAGAAGAAAAAGAAGCAAACTCACCCAGGAGGAATAGATACCAGGAAAAAATCAAATTGAGGGCTGAAATCAATAAAATAGGAACAAGGAGAACAATACAAAGAATCAACAGTACGAAGTGTTGGTTCTTTGAGAAAATCAACAAGATAGACAAGCCCTTATCTAAATTAACCAAAAGACAGAGAGAGAGAGAGAACATCCAAATTAGCAAAATCAGAAATGAAAAGGGAGACATAACAATAGACAATGAGGAAATCCAGAGAATCATCAGATCACACTTTGAAAACCTGGACTCTACAAAATGGGAAAATTTAAAAGAAATGGACAATTTTCTTGATAGGTACTACATACCAAAATTAAAGAAAAACCAGATAATCAATTTAAATAGACCTATAACCCCTAAGGAAATAGAAACAGTCATTAAAAGTCTCCTAACCAAAAAAATTCCAAGACCAGATGGCTTCAGTGCAGAATTCTATCAGAATTTCAAATACCAATACTCTAATACCAATACTAACCAATACTAACACCAGTCAATAGATCTAGTACCAATACTCTTCAAATTGTTCCACACAATACAAACAGAAAGAACATTGTCAAACTCTTTTTATGAGGCTACAGTTACCCTGATACCCAAACCACACAAAGATGCAACAAAGGAAGAGAATTACAGACCAATCTCCCTCATGAACATTGATGCAAAAATACTCAATAAAATACTGGCAAACTGAATCCAAGAACACATCCAAAAAATTATCCACCATGATCAAGTAGGCTTCATCTTAGAGATGCATGGATGATTCAACATATGAAAATCTGTCAATGTAATACACCATATAAACAAACTGAAGGAGAAAAAAAACATGGTCATCTCATTAGATGTTGGAAAAGCCTTTGACAAAATCCAACACCCCTTCATGATAAAGGTCTTGGAGAGATCAGGAATACAAGGAATGTACTGAAACATAATAAAGGCAAATTACAGCAAGCTGACAGCCAATATCAAATTAAATGGAGAGAAACTCAAAGCAATCCCACTAAAATCAGGAACAAGAAAAGGCTGTCCATTCTCCCCATAGCTATTCAATATAGTACTTGAAGTTCTAGCTAGAGCAATAAGACAACAAAAGGATATCAAGGG
Source organism: Peromyscus californicus insignis (assembly GCF_007827085.1). NCBI lineage: Eukaryota > Metazoa > Chordata > Mammalia > Rodentia > Cricetidae > Peromyscus > Peromyscus californicus. Next base: position 12,089,709 of record NW_026294617.1, on the reverse strand, counting down.
GATACAAATTAGAAAGAAAGAAGTCAAACTTTTGCTATTTGAAGACAATATGATAATATACATAAGTGACCCCAAAAATTCTACCAGAGAATTCCTACAGCTGATAAACATCTTCAGTAATGTGGCAGGATATAAGACTAACTCAAAAAAATTAGTAGCCCTCCTATATACAAATGATAAATGGGCTGAGAAAGAAATCAGAGAAACATCACCCTTTACAATAGCCACAAATAATATAAAATACCTTGGGGTAACTCTAACTAAGCAAGTGGAAGACTTGTATGACAAGAACTTTAAGTCTCTGAAGAAAGAAATTAAAGAAGACATCAGAAAATGGAAAGATCTCTCATGCTCATGGATAGGTAGGATTAACATAGCAAAAATGGCAATCTTACTAAAAGCAATCTACAGATTCAGTGCAATCCCTATCAAAATCCCAACACAATTCTTCACAGACCAGGAAAGAACAATACTCAACTTCATATGGAAAAACAAAAAACCCAGGACAGCTAAAACAATCTTGTACAATAAAGCAACTTCCGGAGATATCACCATCCCTGACCTCAAGCTCTACTATAAAGATATAGTAATAAAAACAACTTGGTATTGGCACAAAAACCAACATGTGGACCAATGGAATCTAATTGAAGACCCTGACATTAATCCACACACCTATGAACACCTGATTTTTGACAAAGAAGTCAAAACTGTACAATGGAAAAAAGAAAGCATCTTCAACAAATGGTGCTGGAATAATTGGATGTCAACATGTATTTGCAAATTGTAATTGCAAATGATTGCAAATAGATACATATCTATAGCTATGCACAAAACTCAAGTCCAAGTAGATCAAAGACCTCAACATAAATCCAGCTACACTGAACCCGATAGAAGAGAAAGGAGGAAGTTGGCACAGGATATGCCTAAATATGACACCAGTAGCACAGACACTGAGAGCAACAAATAATAAATGGGACCTCCTGAAACTGAGAAGCTTCTGTAAGGCAAAGAACATGGTAAATAAGAGAAAACAACAGCCTACAGAATGGGAAAGATCTTCATCAACCCCATATCTGACAGAGGGCTGATCTCAAAAATATATAAAGAACTCAAGAAACTAGACATCAAAATACCAAACAATCCAATTAAAAAATGGGCTACATAGCTAAACAGAGAATTCTCAACAGAAGAATCTCAAATGACCAAAAGACACTTAAGAAATTGCTCAACATTTTTAGTCATCAGAGAAATGCACATCAAAATGACTCTGAGATACCATCTTACACCTGTCACAATGGCTAAGATCAAAAACACTGAAGACAGCTTATGTTGGAGAGGATGTGGAACAAGGGGAACACTCCTGCACTGTTAGTGGGAGTGCAAACTTGTACAGCCACTTGGAAATCAGTATGGTGGTTTCTCAGAAAATTGGGAATCAATCCACCTCAAGACCCAATGATACCACTCTTGAGCATATACCCAAAGAATGCTCAATCACACCACAAGGACACATGCTCAACTATGTTCATAGCAGTATTATTCATAATAACCAGAACCTGGAAACAATCTAGATGCTCCTCAACTGAAGAATAAATTAAGAAAATGTGGTACATATACACAACGGAGTATTACTCAGCAGTAAAAAAAAAAACAATGACATCATGAAATGTGTAGGCAAATGGATGGAACTAGAAAATATCATCCTGAGTGAAGTAACCCAGATTTAGAAAGATAAACACGGTATGTACTCACTCATAAGCGGATACTAGATGTAAACTAAAGGATAACCAGACTATAATCCACAGCTCCAGAGAAGCTAGGTAACAAGGAGAACCCTAAGAGGATCTCCCTGGGAAGGGGAAATAGATGAGATCTCCATGAGTAAACTGGGGATGAAGGCGGCCAATAGAGGGTAGGGGATGGGGGATGAGAACTTAAGGGAATGGGACAGTTGAGCTGGTAGAGAGATGGAGTGGAAGAGCAATGAAAGAGATACCTCGATAGAGGGAGACATCATGGGGACAGGGAGAAACCTGGTGCTAGGGAAGTTCCCAGGAATCCACAAGGATGACCCCAGCTTAGACTACTAGCAATAGTGGAGAGGGTGCCTGAGATGGCTTATCCTGGTAATCAGGTGGGTGAATATCCTAACTGTCATCATAGAGCCCTCATCCAGTAATTAATGGAAGCAGATGCAGAGATCCACAGCCAAGCACTAGATGAAGCTCCAGGAGTCCAGTTGAAGAGAGAGAAGGGGGATTCTATGAGCAAGGAGCATCAAGGTCATGGTGAGGACACCTACAGAGACAACCAAACCAAGCTAGTGGGAACTCATGAACTTTAGACCAACAGCTGTGGCACCTCCATGGGACTGGATTAGGCCTTCTGCATAAGCAGGACAATTGCATAGCTTTATCTGCTTAAAGGGCCCCTGGCAGTAGGATCAGGATCCATCCCTGGTGCATGAGCTGACTTTTTGTAGCCTATTTCTATGATGGGACACCTTGCATAGCCTTGATGCAGTGGGAGGCACTTGGACCTGCCTCAGCTGAATGTACCAGGCTCTGCTGACTCTCCAAAAGAGTCTTTGCTTTGGAGGAGGTGGGACTGGGAATGAGTTGGGGCAGGGGAAGCCGGGAGGGTGGGAGGAGGGAGGAGAGGGGCACCTGTGGTTGGTATGTAAAATGAATAAAAAATTTTCTTAATAATAAAAAAATAGCCTCTGTAATATCAGGCTGTAGGTAAGCCTGTAGGGTACTTTCTTAATTAGTGACTGATGGGGTGGGCCCAGCCCATTGTGAGCGGTGCCATCCCTGGTCTAGTGGTCCTGGGTTCTATTACAAAGCAGGCTGAGCAAGTCATGAGGAGCAAGCCAGTTAGCAGCACTTCTTCATGGCCTCCGCATTAGCTCCTGCTCCAGGTTTCTGCCCTGTTTGAGTTCCTGTCCTGATTTCCTTCAATGGTGGAAGTGTAAGCCAAATAAACCCTTTCCTCCTCAAGTTGCTTTTGGTCATGGTGTTTCATCACAGCAATAGAAACCCTGACTAGGACATTTCCTCTTTCTGGTAAAAAGTGTTTCCCTAAAAAGACATCAACATTCCATGAGATGAGATGAGAGACTGTTGTGGGGCTTATGTTGCAGGAAAAATGTTCATGTCAAAATCTGCCATGCATTACCTCTTCATTCTATCCCATTCACTTCAAGAATAGTTGAGTATTTTGCTCCCAAAGACCAAAGACCAGTGGTTTCCATTCTGGATCCAGCTGTGCAGACAAAACGGGCCTGGGCTACAGCATGGTGCAATGCTGAGAGTGAGCTTATGGAGGTCGCATGCCCTTTTACTTTTCATTTAAAAAATCTTAAATGAAGGAGGTAGTACTAGAAAGTGTCTCATTGTGTGTGAAGGGGGCAGTGAGAAGGTAGCAGATAAACGTGCTTGCCATACAAGCCCAGCAACTGGAGTTCAATTCCCAGAAGGCATGTAAAGGTGAAAGAAAGACTCCACAAAATTGTCTTCTGACCTCCATACTCACACCATATGTGCCTCCAACCCTGAGCAGAACATACATATTCATACACACACACACACACACACACACACACACACACACACACACACACACACTTTCACATGCACAAATAAAAAAGAAAAATGTTTCATAGCTATTTCAACACCGTTTTAAGATTATGATAAATTGAAATGCAACTGACTAATGTTGTTTTGGAGAAATTTATCTTTAAAATGATAGTTTTTAACAATGTGCTGAGGACGCTGACTTTCAAAGCTCATGAGAACGTTTGAAGGTGAAGGACATCTCAGCATACATGTGAGTCTGTGCCTCACAGATGCCTGGCCTGGCTGCTGACATGAGAGTGTAGAATATGCTTTGGAATCAAATCGCATCATCTTATGCTTCTGTGATTTTCACCTGGCGGTTGTCACATTGGATCTGATCTCTGCTCTGGAGACATGCAGTGGATTCCAGAGCAACTGCTCCACCGATGAGCTGGATTTCTGATCTGAAATGCAGACAGCATCCTTAGCCTATTGTTTTGAGAAGGTGCCTTTAGCATGGGGCATGGGGGAGGCCACAGCGAGAAGGCTCCTTTAGTTTGTTGTTGGATTTCTTTGAGGCTCAGTCAGATACCTGTCCAAAGGAATGGTCTGATGAGATGGGAACTGGCTCTCACATATACCATTCATCCCTAGTCTAGGCATATTGTAAGCCTTTGATATTTATCTGAGCAACCCTTTAAGTGTGTTTAAATATGTGCCTCTGCATATATACTGTGCATGGTATAACACCATCCCATGATATGGACTGGCTACAGGACAGAGGCTTGGGATGAATTTGGGAGGACATAAGATGTGACCCTACACTTTCCCCCTATTTCTGCCATTTAGACCTGTGCTTCTTAACCTTCCTAATGCTGTGACTCTTTAATACAGTTCCTCATGTTGTGGTGACTCCCAACCATACAACTATTTTCATTGCTACTTCATAACTGCAATTTTGCTACTGTTATGAATCATAATGTAAATATCTGATATGCAGTATATCTTACATTCAACCCCTGCAATATCTTATATTGCAAAACCACTGATCTGGGCCCACACACAACTAGTCAGCAAGAAAACATGGCTTTTACACATGTTCAGGGGCTGTGATTAGATATCTTAGCTCAGAGGAAAGGGACAAAAGGAAAGAGTCAGAGAATCAGCAGTGAGGATGTTGGGGAGTGTGTAGTGAGGGAAAGAGGAGAGTGTGCAGTGAGGACATTGGGGAGTGTTTAGTGAGGGTGAGAAGAGTGTGCAGTGAGGGTGTGAGGAGAGTGTGCAGTGAGGGAGTGAGGAGAGTGTGCAGTGAGGGAGTGAGGAGACTGTGCAGTGAGGGTGTGAGAAGAGTGTGCAGTGAGGGTGAGAAGAGTGTGCAGTGAGGGTGTGAGAAGAGTGTGCAGTGAGGGAGTGAGGAGAGTGTGCAGTGAGGGATTGAGGAGAGTGTGCAGTGAGGGTGTGAGGAGAGTGTGCAGTGAGGGTGAGAAGAGTGTGCAGTGAGGGTGAGAAGAGTGTGCAGTGAGGGTGTGAGAAGAGTGTGCAGTGAGGGAGTGAGGAGAGTGTGCAGTGAGGGATTGAGGAGAGTGTGCAGTGAGGGTGAGGCGAGTGTGCAGTGAGGGAGTGAGAAGAGTGTGCAGTGAGGGTGTGAGGAGAGTGTGCAGTGAGGGAGTGAGGAGAGTGTGCAGTGAGGGAGTGAGGAGGGTATGCAGTGAGGGAGTGAGGAGAGTATGCAGTGAGGAGAGTGTGCAGTGAGGGAGTGAGGAGAGTGTGCAGTGAGGGAGTGAGGAGAGTATGCAGTGAGGGTGAGAAGAGTGTGCAGTGAGGGTGAGAAGAGTGTGCAGTGAGGGTGTGAGGAGAGTATGCAGTGAGGGTGTGAGAGAAGTGTGCAGTGAGGGAGTGAGGAGAGTATGCAGTGAGGGATTGAGGCGAGTGTGCAGTGAGGGTGAGAAGAGTGTGCAGTGAGGGTGTGAGGAGAGTGTGCAGTGAGGGTGTGAGAGGAGTGTGCAGTGAGGGAGTGAGGAGAGTGTGCAGTGAGGGAGTGAGGAGACTGTGCAGTGAGGGATTGAGGCGACTGTGCAGTGAGGGTGAGAAGAGTGTGCAGTGAGGGTGTGAGGAGAGTGTGCAGTGAGGGAGTGAGGAGAGTGTGCAGTGAGGGAGTGAGGAGAGTGTGCAGTGAGGGATTGAGGAGGGTGTGCAGTGAGGGAGTGAGGAGAGTATGCAGTGAGGGTGAGAAGAGTGTGCAGTGAGGGTGAGAAGAGTGTGCAGTGAGGGAGTGAGGAGAGTGTGCAGTGAGGAGAGTGTGCAGTGAGGGAGTGAGGAGAGTGTGCAGTGAGGGAGTGAGGAGAGTGTGCAGTGAGGGTGTGAGGAGAGTGTGCAGTGAGGGAGTGAGGAGAGTATGCAGTGAGGGAGTGAGGAGAGTGTGCAGTGAGGAGAGTGTGCAGTGAGGGAGTGAGGAGAGTGTGCAGTGAGGGAGTGAGGAGAGTGTGCAGTGAGGAGAGTGTGCAGTGATGGTGTGAGGAGAGTCTTCTTCCAGTCAACTCTGGAGATGACTTCTCCAGAGTGTTTAAAGGAAGGAACTTAATTAGGAATGAAGCTTTATCTTGATTCCACGATGAAGATGAACAGCTGGTTTTAATGCCAATTTCCCGGTGATGGAAAGAGCAGCAGCATTATCGAGCCATGCCTTGTCAGGGAAAAAAAAATGTGGTTTTTGATTTTGAGATGGTCTCGAGTATCCCAAGCTGACCTTCAACTCACTGTGTAGCTGAGGATGACTTTGAACTTCTTCTCCTCCTGCTGGGATGTCAGGAGTGCATTGCCATGCCTGGTCTGTGTGGTGGTAGGAATGGAACCCAGGGCTTCCTGCATGCTAAGCAGCTCCTGTGAACCTCCCTCCTTTTGATTTAATAGATAGTTTGGATGTTTGACAAGTGGCCCGAGAAAATGGAATGTTTCTGAAATGATGTGAAGGTTTAGAAGCAATAACGGCTGCTCTCTTCTCTTCCTCTTTCCTCCTTTTCTGTTTCTCATTTCTCTCGTCTGGATGTGCTCCACACATTTAAGCAGGGTGGGATTCTAACATGCTGCTTCCCAGCTGAAAACAATGACAAAATCGAGCCAGATCAACTTTGCCAGACACTTGGAAGATATAGACTAAAACATTAATTGTGGAGCAAAAGCAAAATCCATTCCAGGACTCAGCCATGAAGGTCTCTCATTTGATGATAGCCAGTCTGCCATGGGCTGCATCACCACATTTGAAAATGGACTCCTGTGACATAGGCATACGTGCCCCAACTTCACAGATAAAGGCATATACCTAGAGTTGACATTGCTTTATCATTTCATTCACAGAGGCGGCACTTCCTCAGTCAGCTCATCTGAGAGCAAGACTTCAGATCCAAGGTGGAATCAATTCAGAACCAGCAACTGAAGACAAATAAATACAAGCACCCAGCAAAGACTGCAGAGCCATTAGGAGAGAGCACAGGAAGAAAGAACTCACTCAGAGGAGCTTCCTGTGTGGTGTGGGATCCCTAGACACCTTTCAGGACAGCACAGCAGAGGGGATTTAGAGTTAATGGAAGCTTGCCATTGTCTCTGCCTTTTACTAGCTCTGTCACCTTGGACCAGCAGCTTCCAAACCATGTGATGTATTTTCCTCATCTTATAGAGATCCAGCAGCAGCCAAGGTCCTGTGAGACTTCCTAGTACCCACTCAAGCAAAGAGCGAGTGTTCTGGAAGGTAAATTCTGATTTCTCCTTCCGCCTACAGCCTCTCTCTCAAACTTCGGCTGTGCCCACTTCTTTCCTTTGGACCATGGGAAGGTTCATTTGAATCATTGTGATATATCATATTTTAACTTCACACTTGAGACTCAGGCTTAAATGAGTGTAGCATTCCTGCAGCTGGTTGGGAGAACACTGCCCCCTTCTCTATTAGAGCAATTACCACATTCCTGACACATGCTATCATGCCATTACTCAAGCTGAAGTCTCAGGTGATAATTTTCACTTTGTCGGGATGTCATTTCAATTCAGAATTCATTAACATTAATGCTTGTTAATCTGTGAAGGAAAAAGCTTGCCTTGTTTGCACAGAATCATTCTTGAAGGCTTCTTGTTCCATCCTCCTCGACTCTCGTTGCTAGTAACACACTTAGAGTTGCATTTCGGAGACAAGGAAGCATCTTAAGAGAAATTAAGCACAATGTACATATGCTAAAATAGTAGAATTGAAATCGCATTCAGCATTTTCTGGATCCTTTTCCACGTGATACTGTTTTAACATGTCTGTGCCGTGCTTGCTCATCTAAGAAGGAGAATCTTACCACTTTCAAAATGGAGAAATTCATATGTTCATGGCTTCCTTCATGGAGAAGATGCCCAGATCCCTCAGACTCCACTACTCTTCCAGCTCCTGGTGGGGAGAAAGGGTATCTCTTGTTCACCTGCAAGCGGTGCACCTTGTTTATCTGTAAGGGGTAACTCTTATTTCCTGTAAGGGAGTATATCTTGTTGGCTTGTAGGGACAGTCAGCTCTGATGCAGCCTGTGAAGCCCAGGAAGTCTAAGAAGCCCCCAACCTCACTTTTCAGCACCACGTATGAGGAATCCTCAGATGACTTAGTTTACTGCTTAGAAATGGGTTTTGATAACGGAAGGTGAGGCTGGACACTTAGCTGGTGTTGTCTGGTACCACCTGGTGCCACCGAGCTACTCCCTATCTCTGGAAGCCTCACTCTTCAGAGGAGCAAATGGCTCCTTCACCACTTCTGCAGGCCATCCCTCCACCCACACTTCTATTTTATTGCTAGTTTTGAGGCAGGTTCCCATGCTGCAGCCCAGGCTGGCTTTGAACTTGTGGTCATCCTGCCTTAGCCTCCTGAATGTTGGCATTACAGTTGTGTATCATCCTGCCCAGACTCTTCATTTTGGGTGTGTTTTGTTTAGTTTTCTGAAATATTCTCTTAAAAATGTTGGGCAAGCTCACAAGAGAGCAGCCGCTAGAGTGTCTGCTGTTCTGCAGCATTCAGTTCTTGGTAGTTACTCAAAAAAGGCCTTCCCTTTCAGTTTCTCCACGCTCCATCTGGGCCACAGCTGTGATGTGTGGCTTCCAATTCCTCTTTCCACACTGCATGGACGGAATCCAGGCCTCCTTCTGCATCAGCTATTTGCCATTGACTTTCTTGCCTGTGATGTGAAACTGCCTGATATGACTTTAAGTCTGAACCTGAGAACATTCTTGCTCACGCAGTGCTACCTCATTCAAAGAAGAAGTGAAATGTACACTCCATCGTGTCTTATTAGTTTGTCTGAGATTAGTTTCAAAGGAAGGAAATCTATTTGAATACAATGTATTCTCCTAAGGCCTCCACAGAGGAGAGTTGATATTACTGAACACAGCTCTGAAAAAATTGCATGTTTTATTTCTCTTCATTTTCAGGTTTGTTTTAAAGATCTGAGAAGACATAGCAAGAAAGGGGTGTGGCTCCAGTTGCACCCATTCAGGCTGACTGGAGAGCTAACACCAAAGAGGAAGTGTGCTGGAATCAGCCCTAAAGTGCCACAATGAAGATTCACCTTACTTTTTGCTTGTTGATGTGGAAACTCACTTTCACAAGCTTCTCCACCCCAGTGGTTTTTGCTGTTAATTTCTTTACTTTGATGCTCTTGTTTCTTTGGGCTGCTCTATTACTCCTTTGAGTTGAATCACTCCATTCAAATTTTTGGAACTTCTTGTTATGTGTTTAATATATTCCAAATTATGAATTTTTCTCTAAATACCTTTTTAGCTGTGTCCCTCTTATGTTGATATGAGATGCTGTTTTTACCCTTCAGAATAAAATATTTTACCAATTTTATTAAGTAAAATAAAAATCTCCTTTGAGCTGGGTATGATGGTGCATATCTTTAATCCCAGCACTAGGAAGGCAAAGGCAGACACATCTTTGTGAATTCAAGGCTAGCCTGTGCTGCAGGCCACGAGAATATGAAATAGAGATTCAGCTATATATGATAGAGATATACCTTGAAGGATCAAGGAATCCTTCTAGAGGAGAAGTCAAATATCAAGGAATATTTGATGTCATTCAGCTTTTAATATATCATCTGTTTCCTACTATCAATTTCTTGTGTGCCCATAACTCCTAGACCATAATGGCAAACAGTATAAGCCTCTCAGACCTACTGCTGATCTGTACTAGGTAACACCCCTATAGAGACAATGCCTATATCCCAGGCCTAGGAGACAGGCGGATGTGTAAATGCATAGCTTTATTTCTTGTGCAAATGAAGCTCAGACCATCCCTTTCTCTCACAGGCCTAGTGGCATCCCAGAGCTATTGACTCAGAACAAAAAGGTTTTTTGCATAACCAGGTAGAGTGAAGACTGGGCAAAATTCCTGACTCCTGGTTAGGGTTAGAGTGGATCTGCCCAAGGAGAAAGAGCAAGGAAAGATTTTGCATGTTGTAGATGGATTTTGAGTCAGGTCAAGAGAGTAGGAGAGGAAGGAAAGATGGGGGACAGAGGAATGGAGGATGAAGATGAGATCGCTAGCAGAAGAGCTTAGCTAGGGCAATGAGAGGACAGGAAGAGAAGGGACAGAGAGAAGCTAAGCATGAGAGCAGAAAAGAAGCTGTGTAGAGAGAGAACTGACTCAGAAGGATAAAGTGTATGGCCTAAAGAGTTTTGAGTACATAGATTCATTTATTATCATCAAAGATTAGATATTCAGCTAGTAGCAGATTCTTCCCAGACCCTGGGAGTAGGCTTTTGAAGGGCTGGACCCCCCCAACAGTATGCTATAACCCTGGTCTACATAGTAAGTTTGGGGCCAGCCAGGGATTTATAGTGAGACCCTGATTCAGAAAACACAAACAATCCCTCCAAACTCCACCACGTAACAAAAATAACCAAAACCAAACCAAACCAAAACAACCCCCTCCCCCCAAAAAAAACCCAAAAGTGAGCAAACAAAAATCTTTGAAAATATAAACTGGAGAAAAAAAACTTTTGATGAAAGTAGTTTTTTTAAGATCAAAATATATGCAATAGAGAATGGAAGAGGGGGAGTGTCCAGGGATCTGAAAGGCACATACAGGGTACAAGGGGGTGGGGGGCAGAAGGAATTGCTGTGAGCTTACAGATTTGAATGAAATGAAAAGGATTCCCGAAAGTGTGTGGAGTGCTATCATCTGTCCAAAAAAGGATCATCCTGGAAGAAACTCAGGCTGCCATGTCCAACCCAGCTCACAGAGGAACTGAGCTAAACACACAAAAAATAGACGATTTTCCTGGTATAAAGAAGTTCTCAAAAAATGGTGAGATTGTCTAATTTCATGAAGCTAGCACAATTCTGTGACCCAAGGTAAATAAGTGCAGCATATACATGCACACCAATGTATACATGCACACATACACACCCATGTACACCTGCAAACATACACACTTTGTTAAAAGCCAATTTCATTGATGGCTATTGAATATAAGTGAGATGACAGCTAGTCAAATCCAGGTGTAATTTCCAAACAACATAACCAAGCACAGTTTAATACTCAAAACATAAAGAGGAGTTGATATTAATACATCAGTGCAATGCATGGCAGAAAATTATAGTCAACTCAGTTGTTGCTTTTGTTGAGATGCAACAAAAGTGATAAGACTGTTCATGTTTCTGCAAGTCCCAGGGAGGACCAGGCCTTCCTTCACTTTCCTTCATGGTCTCTTAAAGCCTGGAACAAACCTCAGTCTTAATAGAGATGCTTCAGAGTCCGGCGCAAACAAGGTGGCCCTAGTCTTCACAGGGCATGCACTCTAACTATGCAGTGAGAAGTGAGATAAAAGGAAAGAGCTGAAAGGAAGAGATGTGATTGTCATTATTTGTAAAGGACATGAATGTTTACATCAAACAAGAATGAGAATCCACAAATAAACTGTAGAAAGTAATGAGTGTTTAGCAAGCTGACTGGGATTGAGAAAAGCCTAGTAGTTTTTAATGTTATCAAAAATCTAATAGAAAACATATCATCAAAAGCTATGGATGTAAAACAACTGATACAGTTCATAGCCCCCTGTGCACAGAATGGAAAAATCCTACTAATGAATATAAAAGACTGTTTAGAGGAGCCTTAGGGCTGTGTTGACATCTAGATAGGGTGCTGTTCTAAAGTTGTTAATGCTTCCTAACAATATGTAAATGAACCTATTGCTATAAACACAATTAAAATACCAGAAGCACTTGAAAGGGAAACTTACAAAGAGGGTATGTTTCTTAGCTAGCATGTTATTAAATTAACCAAATTTAAAGCATATTAACAAAGACACAGTCCTATGTTCATAGTAGAAACACAAACCACCATATTTTATAGATCAGAAAACTGGCCCACAGTGTGGAGCCTTGTGGGGCCCTACCTACCTCACACTACATGTGAAACACCTCTAATTGAAATCAATTCTAAAGCCAGACACAGCAGCCAGTGCTGCCTGTAGTTAAAGCTACTCAGAAAGCTGAGATAGGAGGAACCTGTGAGCCCAGCAGTTCAAGGCAATATAACAGAACGCTGCTTAAGTTGGGTGTGTGTGGTAGAGAAAGAGAGATAGATGGAGAAGTTTTTGTTAGTGTTTTTTGTTTTGTTTTGTTTTGTTTCTGAGACAGGGTCTCAGCAATCACAGGATGACCTTGGACTTGCTTCATAGCAGAGTTTGATCTTGAACTTTGGGTCCTCCTTCTCTACCTATCTAGTGCTTGGAATAAAGGCCTTTGCCACCATATCTGGCTTCAGGAAAAGTTAAGTTCTAAATAGACTAGCAAAAATATAAATATCATTAAAGGTAATGTCTGGGGAAAAGAACTCTAATTTTTAAGTAGAGAAAAAAATATTCCTAAACAAGACTAGAAACCCTTAAAGGACAAAAGTAATCACTAGATTAAATCAAAGATGACAAACTCAGAATTTTTTTTTCTTCTGCAGAATGTCAAATAATACTGACATATTCACTGTGGGAGATTAGACTCAACAAGAAATGGTAGGAGACCCAGGGCAAGTGGACAATGTTCCCTTCAGATGCAATGGTACCACAGCAGTGTGTGTGTGTGTGTGTGTGTGTGTGTGTGTGTGTGTGTGTGTGTGTGTGTGTATGTGAGAGAGAGAGAGAGAGAGAGAGAGAGAGAGAGAGAGAGAGAGAGAGAGAGAGAGAGAGACTCGACTAACTAAAAAGTAATCTGCAGACAGGAGAGATGTGAACTGCAAAACAATGAAATAAATGCCACTAACTTCCATCAAGTGACAAGTATTAGTGCATCAAATAATGCTGTGCCTTGGCAAGCACAGGAGGACTAGGAAATGATACAGTGACCTATCACACACATCCCACCTGCAAGTTCTGATACCTGGATATGTGAACAAACCAAACACCACCAAGGAATCCACAAAGATAGGGGTGGAAGGGTGTTCATTGTGGGAGCACAGAAGAGGATTCTTCGCTGTCTACTGCTAGAAGGACAGAGAAGCAAAATGCCACCCGTACGTACACAGCACAGTGTAGCAATGCAACTTCCTGTTGAAGCCTCTACGATAACAGAATGCTTCACAAAAGAGTGGAGCATTACTAATTAATAAAGAGAGAGAGTTTATTTATAACATGGTCCTTCAATATAAGTAACATGGTACAGTGTTCAGCTTTCTGTTATTGTAACATACTACTAAGATAATCTCTGTAAAAAGAGAAAGGTTTTTTCTGGCTAACAGTTTTGAAGATTTTTGCCCATATTTTTGCCTCATTGCTTTTCACTTTTGGCGAAGCAGTAGACTAGGGCTGTGGTGATATTTTATTTGTGCTCTAACAAGTAAAGCTTGCCTGGGGATCAGAGGGAAAAGCCAGCCACTGTATTAAACATAGAGGTCAGACAGTGGTAGCCTTTAATCCTAGCATTGGGGAGGCAGAGATTCATCCAGATCTCTGTGAGTTCAAGGCCACATTGGGAACAGAGCCAGGTGTGGTGGCACACGCCTTTAATCCCAGCACTAATTAACCATAGAGTTGTAGAGGTCTGTACAGACAGACAGGAAGTGATAGAGCTGGGCAGAAAGAGGAAGTGATGTAGCTGGGTGAGAGGAAGTAAGATGGCAGGGCACAGAAAGGTATATAAGGCATGAGTACACAGGAAGTATATCTCTTAGGCTGAGGATTTCCTAGCAGTAAGAACTTGTGGCTATGGACTGTTCTATTCCTATGATCTCTCAGCCATTCACTCCAATATCTGGCTCCAGGTTTTTTATTAATAAGACTATTCGTGTTACATAGCAATTAGTGTTACATAGGGCAAGTACTGCTTGGTAGAGTTCATTCATATCATATGAGGAACCAAAAACAAACAAACAAACAACCAAAAAAAGAAAACCCCAAAAAACAAAGACCAGAGTTCCACAATACCCAGAGCATCATGCTTTATGATCAGATCCCATGTTTTACAATGCTCCCAGTAGTATCATGGCCTGCAGATGAAGCCTTGAACTCTCGGGTCTTTGATGGGGTACTCTAAACCAAGCCATAGCACATGTGAATCCAATACATCTGTTTCAAAAGCGTGAGAGGTCCTGAATGAACACATGAGAGTAGAGGGAACGGACATAGCAGAACTCTGGAAGGAGGCCTGTGCTGAGATGAGAGAGCTAAATAGGGGCAAAGGTTAAGTAGAACTTGTATGGACTTTGGATGAGGTCTGTGATGAGCTGAACATCATATGAACATATGTAAGGAAAATAACTTCTTTTATCTACTGTCATATTAGAATACTGCTTATGCTCTTAGGATTGATTTAGTCACTGTTGTTCACTGTCTGCTTTAAAAGAAGACCCTTATTGATTATTAATTCATTATAGAAAATATTTGCTCAGTGATTATTTTACATACTACACATTTTTGTTGTTTTGTATATATATATATATATATATATATATATATATATATATATATATATACATGTTCACGTGTGTAATTATGTGTGGACACTTGAGGCTGATATCAGGTGTTTTCTTCAATCACTCTCAGCTTTATTTTTTGAGGCAGGGTCTGTCACAGAGCTCGAACCTTGTAGATTCTGCTAGGCTGCTTGTGCAGCAAGCCTCCAGGATCCTCCTGTCTCTGCCTTCTCAGTGCTGGGGTTGACAGTCACATGCCACAACTCATAGGTGCTGGGAACTGAACTTAAATTTGTGTGCTTGTGTGGCAAGCCCTTTTTATGACTGAGCAATCTTCCCAGGCCCTACTGGAGTTTAATGGGGTCTGGACCATATTCGCTGTATTTATTTTTATATCCCCAAGCACTTAGAACATTACTGGTGGCCCATGATAGGTGTTCAATAAAGATTTACTGAGTAGAAATGGAATGAGATCTACATGAACAGCCTGGACATGAGTGGGGGTAGTGAAAGGCGAGGGTCGAGGGAAAGAGAGCTTGGGGGAGCGGGAGATCCCAGCTGGATCAACAGCAGAGAGGGAGAACAAGGAATAGGAGACCATGGTAAATGGAGACCACATGAGAATAGGAAGAAGCAAAGTGCTAGCGAGGTCCACAGAAATCCACAAAGATACCCACACAACAGACTGCTGGCAATGGTCGAGAGACAGCCCGAACTGACCTACTCTGGTGATGGGATGGGCCAAACACCCTAATTGTTGTGCTAGAAACCTCATCCAACTACTGAGGGATCTGGATGCAGAGATCCATGACTAGGCCCTGGGTGGATCTCTGGGAGTCCAATTAGCGAGAATGAGGAGGGTTTATATGAGCGAGAATTGTTGAGACCAAGGTTGGATAAAGCACAGGGACAAATAGCCAAATGAATGGAAACACATGAACTATGAACCAATGGCTGAGGGGTCCCCACTGGATCAGGCCCTCCGAATGGGTGAGACAGTTGATTGGCTTGATATGTTTGGGAGGCATCCAGGCAGTGGGACCGGGTCCTGTGCTCATTGCATGAGTTGGCTGTTTGAAACCTGGGGCCTATGCAGGATTGTTTGGCTCGGCCTGGGAGGAGGGGACTAGACCTACCTGGACTGAGTCTACCAGGTTGACCTCAGTCTGTGGGGAAGGCTTTGCCCTGGAGGAGATGGGAATGGGGAGGGGGGGCTTGGGGGGAAGGTGAGGGGGACGGGAGGGGGGAGAACAAGGGAATCCGTGGCTGATATGTAGAACTGAATTGTATTGCAAAATAAATAAAAAAAGAAAAAAGAAAAATTATGCAAAGAAAAAAAAGATTTACTGAGTGGATATATAAAATGAACACCATTATCCAGAAGAACACAAAATGAATCCTACTTAACTGTTAACTACTTAGAACACTGTAGGTGACGCAGGTGGTCACCAAACACTATGATGCTTTCTCATCCACTCTTTAGGTGAACCTTGAGCTCAGAGACTTGATGGTTTTTGTTAGGTTTCTAGGTGGTGAAAACCAGGATTTCAACTCTGATTGTTTTGACTCTAGAAGTCTTATAGTTACAAAGCATTACTAGATCATGATGGGAAGCAATCATGCTCTGGATGGCAGATGGCTCAATGGGTAAAGTTCTTGCTGTGTAAGCATGAGGACTTGAGCCCAGTCCCTAAGACTCACATAAAAGGAAGCTGTGGTGGTGGAGGCTTATAATCCCAGCACTCAGTCAGAGGCAGAGACAAGAAGATCCCTGGGGCTCACTGGCATGTCACCCTGGTCTAATTGGTGAGTCGCAGGCCAGTGATAGACCAATGTCTCAGCAAAACAAAACAAAACAAAGCAAAACAAAGGTGCGTGGTACCCAAGGATGTCTTCTGGCTTCCACATGCACTGGCATACATCATGTAGACTTGCATGCATACACATGCACATACCACACCCCCAACATGCATTCTACACACACATCACAGGCAACACACACACACACACACACACACACACACACACACACACTACACATGTACGCCATATTCATATACTATCCCCCACCCTACACAAGTGTTATATTCACTTTTTAATTTTTTTTATATACAGTCTTACTATGTAGCTGAGGTTGGTCTTAAACTTACTAACTTCCTACCTCTGAGTACATTTTCTCTTCTTTTAGTCTCTGACTTTTGCAGCAAGTATATTTCTAGACTGAGAAGGGGGAGGGAGAAGTGGAAAAACACACAGGCTATGAACTCGCTACCCAAAGGGGATCTATTCCCTGTCTTACCCTAGCACCTGGCTCCAGTGTGCACACAAGCCAGAGTCAGGTCAGGTTTCTCTGCTTAGAGCAGGCAGGATTATAAACTGTGTCAGCAGAGTCAGAATAAACATGCTTCCACACACATTTTCAGTTACACCTAAGATCCTACCTGTTTCCCTTAAAACAGTTTAGCACCTACCTAATCATATACAAGAGGTGTTCATTTGGATATTAATTATGTGAATATATAACAAAGAAGACTGCTGGAAAGTGCCATTTTAATATAGATAATTTATCTGTGAACCCAACGTCGTTTTTATTGAAGTCATTTTTCTCCTTTTTGAGTTGAGGATGAATGTTCACTACTGAATTCTGTCACCATGGCCAGACCAAGTTCATTAACAGTTCGACACACCATTAACTTACCACACAGAGTTGCGGGAGATTGATGCCATGGCCCTTCGGCCACCTGCCTCTCTGCCACCCTAAGAGGTGAGTTCTCAGAGCTGCTATCCTGGAGGAGTGACTGTGAGAGCAGTCAATGGGCCTTAGGAGCCAACACGGTTGCCCCATGACTGCTTTCTTGTTGTGTTCCTTTAATTCAGAAAAATAGGTATCCTTCGCCTCTGGAGAGTCAGTCTACACTTTCCTGGCCAGTGTAGACAATTCATGTGAGTCCAGGCTAAAACGAAGCTGTGAGTTCACTTTAGCAAGCAAGCTGTGTGAAGTAGAGGAAAGAGATTAACATGCCTGATGATTCGTTACAGCCCATGTCTGGGATGTGCAGCCCCTGCCAGACACTTGCTGTTTCCAGAGCCTTAACAGAGGCGGCTGCCCGGTACAGGTGGTGCTCTGCCTCTGGCTCTGCCCTACAGCTGTTTGATTTCCCTTTGGTTTTGAAACTGTCTCTCTAGAACGTTCAGTGAGGCAAGGACATGGATGCCCTGAGGAAATCAGTGTTCCAGGCTCACTTTTCTGTACACTGTCACCTTTGTGATCTGAATTCAATCGACTTGTGTTCAGATCATGTGCTTCTTTGGAAAGTGACAACTTTGGATGCAGGCTCCTACACAGGAAAAACATGTCCTCATAATATGTACCCAAGAAGACCCTGTAAAACACACACACACACACACACACACACACACACACACACACACATACACACACACACACACACACCAAACACAAAACAAAGAACGTGCTCTCCACTCCCCCTCAACAGGTACCAGAATTCTAGTAGACCTGTTAACTGCCTACACATTTTTCTTAAGTTAAAATTTAAATATGCACACTAAGGTGTTGAATTGTTTTTATTTGAGACAGGGTTTCACTATGCAGCCCTGGTTGGCCTGGAGCTTGCTGTATAGACCAGGGCAACCTTGAACTCACAGAGTTCTTTTTATCTTTGCCTCTTGAGTGCTGGAATTAAGAGTTTGAGCTGTGATGCCTGGCATGTGTTGATACAGATGTGTTTTTCTGATTCTATCATACAATCCTTGGTCCCTATTCTCTCCCACAACACTACTCAGAGTGTGCCTTTAACGTGTCTACAGTGCATAACCACCCACTTGACTGTGTCCTTGCGTAGGTCCCTCATGTCTGCTATGCTGCCTGCACAGCCAGAAGAAGGTACCATTAATGCCTCACCAGGAGCACACCTATCCAGTAGTTAGATAAAAGCCTCCATTTTCCCTGTGTCCTTCTATGAGGCCTTTCAGGGACCCCTGGCAGGTTCACCAGGCCACAGAAGCAGCTGGTTCATATTGACCCTTTCTGGTGGCCCTTCCTTCTGGATCTGAATCTGATTCTTCCTTCCTACTGTTTCCTATAAAAGGGAGTCCCATGCTCCTCATACAGATAGCCCTGAATTTATCCCAGGATGTAGGTGGGCAGAATCTGGAGGTGGTGGTGATGGGTCATGGCACTTGAGAAGGAGACCACAGGGTAAGGAAGTATTAGTTTGTTCTAGATTGTACAACTATGAATGGACCTGTGATGGGGGAATATCTTTCTGTAAGCTGCAAATATGTATTGCTCTGATTGGTTGATAAATAAAGCCATTTGCCCTATGCAGGGCAGCTTAGAGGCAGGCAGAAAAATTCAGAGAGACAGGAAGAAGGTGAAGAGAGACACCAGGGAGCCACCCAAGGAGCAACATGTGGCGATACATAGATTAATAGTTATGGGCTAATTTAAGATATAAGAGCTAGCTAGCAAAAAGCTTGAGCCATGGCCATGCAGTTATAATTAATATAAGCCTCTGTGTGTTTACTTGGGGCACGTGAGTGGGAGAGATTTGTCCCAACTGTCGGCAGGCTGGGACACAGGAAATCTTCCTGGTACAAATGGCGCCAAAACATGGGGCAAGTGTTTCCACCTAAAACCTGAGAAAGTTTAAAAAAAAAGATTCTAAAATGGAGCTAAAAACAGCTCCCTAGTTGTCTCTCTCAAGCCAGCTGCAGCCTGTGGGCTTGAGCTACTCTATGGCAGGTTCATGGTGTGGGGGCTTGACCTGCAGCATGGTGGATTCCTGCCGCAGTACACAGAGGCATCTCCAAACCACACATTACACTGTGTGGTGGATTTAGCCTTTGCTAGTACAGACCAAAAAAAAAAAAAAAAAAAAAGAGGTTTCTGGGCTACACACCGCTTTGATAGAAGCATAGACCCACTGCCTCCCAGAGTCAGCAGACAGCATGGCTCCCAGAGCTGGAGGTGAATTATCTCTGCCATGTTGAAAAGCTTAGATGGGCGGAGTCAGCAGCCAAGGCTGCTGCTTCAGTACTAACCACTGCAAATTAAAGCAATAGATTCACAATAAGGCAGATTCAGATGGAATAAGACTTTAAATGGTTTACACTGTGTGTAAAAAATGTATGTAGGCTTGAAAGAGAGAAGAAAATGAATATAGACAGTAATATAAAGAAACAGAAAAATTTAAAAAATAAAGTCTTTAAAGAGACAGTAAAGGTAATATAAAAAATAAGCCATGTAAAGATGGATATTATACAGAGTCTGGATTATATTGTCTTTGGGATTTTTAACTGCAGAGAGACATTTGATTGTAAAAGCTGCTGAGTTAAATCAATATGTATATTTTAAAGATATCTTGATTTCAAAATTTATGTCTAAGGATACATTGCTTTGGAGAAGAGGTTCTGCTTTTGTTTCCACAGAAGATGAGAACCTGTGGATTGCTTCCAGGCTAATATGGTTTGACCAGGCAAGATCCCCTGAAAAGTCTCTGATGACACCATGACCCAGATCATCCAACATCTACAATCAACTTCAAGGCAACTGGCTCAAATACAGTCTCCACAGACAATTCCAGTCAGGACTTAACTATAATTCTTAATTTTCTCAGGATCCCCATAAGACTGCCAGCACCCTCACCAGCAGGAAGCAGTATGAGAAGCTACACCCAAATTCCCAAATATTGTTTATGAATGTTTATTTTTTATTTAAAGCAGGTTGATTATAAATGGAATCATTTTCTAAAGGAGAAAAGGGAGGATATTATAGATATGATAAAATGAAAAGGTAGATTACTGAATCTACTTTTAAAGAGCAACAACTTGTTTAAAAATGCTTTACATTGCTATGGATTTTAGTTTATTGATATAAATTTAGAGTTGATTTTGTTATACTATATATATATTTCTACTCTCATTTAAGGTATTATATTTATGTAACTCATTTAAATTGTAATGGATAATTAAGAAATACAGATTAATAACTAGTCTTCTATGATAGTCAAACTTATAGCTACATTAAGTTTTCTAGCCATATATAGATATAATTCAATTAGGTAGGTAATCTTCAAACACTTCAAAGACCTACAGAATATGGCATTTAAAATGTTTTAAAAACTTAGACTTTCTGGGCAGTGAGACATGTCTGTTCCTGGCAGCACCAATTTACTTCAGAGAGAAGGCTGGGATTGAAGACACTCTATATGGAGTTTATCTTCTTCTTGGCAAAAGTAGCCATTTGGGCAAGAAACTGTTCTTTCCTGGACTGCTTGACAAAATGTTGTATCGACTGGAAGTGCAGGACCCATAGAAAGGTGACCACTGAACTTTACAAGGCGAGATGGTCCTTCATGTTCCTGCTTCACATAGAAGACTGCCAGACATTCTACAAGACACAGAAAAAAAATGACTGAGAGACTAGGCCTATGGGTTAAAGATGGATGCCCCAACGTTACAGAGGAACATTGGGTAACTGTCCAGACAGGCAGCTGTCTCTGTCATTTTCAGAACTTTGGAAGTTGCTTACAATGCTCTTCCTGTTTACTTAGGTAATATTATATCCTTCTTGGGTCTTTGATGTAGTAGAAGACTAGATAGTTATAAGTATAATTTTCCTTGGTTATGATAAAAGATAAATTAGATATGAAACCTTAGACTCACAAATATAGGATACATAGAAAATTTTTTCTTTCATTTTACAAAATACAAATAGACTAGATATTGTAACTATAATTCTTGCTTGATAACTGTTTTGTTATATGTAATTTTAATATTAAAGTTAAAACCTTCCTTTTGTTTAGACAGAAAAGGGGAAGTAATGGGGGAATATCTTTCTGTACACTGCGAATATGTGTTGTTCTGATTGGTTGATAAATAAAGTCATTTGGCCTATGGTAAGGCAGCTTAGATGCAGGTGGGACATTCAAAGAAAGAGACAGGAAGAAGGCAGGGGGAGACACCAGTGAGCTACCTAAGGAGCAATATGTAATGAGACACAGGTAAAGCCATGGAACATGTGGCAATATATAGATTAATAGTTATGGGCAAATTTAAGATATAAGAGCTAGATAGCAAAAGGCTTGAGCCATGGTCATGCAGTTATAATTGATATAAGCCTCTGTTTGTCATGGGGGACATGAGTTGGAGAGATTTGTTCTGACCGCTAGCAGGCCAGGACATAGGAAATCTTCTGACTACAGACCTGACTCTAACTTCATTCTGCATTGGACCGATCAGACATCTGTCTTTTACATGCAGGTAAGCTCATGGCTATGGTTATCTGCACAGTATTGCACCCCTCAACATTTCATCACAATGAGAATGAGCCATGAGGCTTCACCCCTCCTGAGGAACTACTGGCAGTGACTGGCTGTTAAGGTACGGGGTGTCATTTTCATCAATGGAGCAGCCACCAAAGTGCTCTTGCTCCAGTAAATAACCTTCCACTCCTCCTTGAGCAAGAAACTTTAAATAAATTCCATGAGTCAAACCCAGTCACACCTAAAAAGTAGGCATGGGATTTTAGCACCTGCTGAGGGAGGATGGGAAGCATGTTCTTTGTTCTCTCTTGTGTTTGTTTTACAGGGTCTTCTTGGATCTATATTATGAAGATATATTTTTCCCAGCTAGGAGGAAGACAAGCCTTCATCTACCTCTTACAACTATGTGTATGCAAGAGCCTGCATTCAAAGTTCTTACTTTCCAAAGAGACATGTGATTTGAGTACAAAGTGATCCAATTCAGATCACAAACAGTGACAGTGTGCAGAGAAGTGAGCCTGGAACACTGATTTCTTCAGGGCATCCGTGTCCCTGCCTAGCTGATAGTCCTAGCAAGAAGGGGATATATTGGAAAGAAGACTTTCAGAGGGAAGTAGAGGGGCATGAGAGACATGAATGAGGTAGTGTGTGTCTGTGTGTGCCCATGTGTGCCTGTGTGTGTGTGTGTAAAATGACTGAATTTTATTATATAATTGTAGGAAACTGTCAACAAATTATTAACAATTAGAAATAAATCTTTGCTTTTTCTCTTGCAGACTACTTTATCATTTGACTTTTACAAACTAAATGTCAACATGTCTCCATATGTAGCTCTATGGCATTAACTGGCTGAATCTGATATTTGTAAACAGACGGTCTTCTTTGATTGTTTCCCCACAAAGTTTTCAAAGATATTTAATGCAAACCACTGTTCACTCTTGCTCAGGATTGCTGTAATTTATTTTACCTGGGGGCAAAATTTTAGCTATTTAGGAAGTCTTATAAAAAAATCTCCAGATGGCTTAATTATACCATTTAAGGAATGAAAGACATAAAAATAAAATGGATAGATAAGCACAACTTGGAACCATATAGAAATGAAAAGCAAAAGTTAAAAGAAAAATCTGAGTCTTCAAAGATGAGGTCTTCCCACTCGTGTTGAAAAACTCAACCAACAGGAAAACATGGAATTCTTCCACCTGGTAAAGAACTTGCACTTCACATTCAACACCAGAGCAAGGGAAGAAATGGAGCATTTTGCTCCTCAGATGGGGAATAAGGTAAGCAATTCCTCTCTCACCACTCCCATTCCACATGTTACCAAAGTCCTATTGACCGAAGTAAAAACATGAAAGAGAAGGACTCAAGAGATGGCTCGGTGGTTGATAGTCCTTGCAGTAGACCATAGTTTTCAGTTCCCAGGAAGCACATTGAGTGGCTCACAATCAGCATCTCTAAGGGATCTGATGTCTTCTGGTCTCCACAGGCACCTACATCCATATGTACATACCAACATACAGACACATGCACATATATGTAAGTAAAAATAAGAAATAATAAGAAAGAAAACGTATATAGTTTGCTAAATAAGAAATATAATTATCTTTACTCATGGATGTTAAGGTTATTAATGTAGAAAATCCCAAGATTTGATGAAAAATTTCCTGTAATAAGTGATAATTAATAATGTGAGGTTGGTATGCAAAAGTAAAATGTTTTCCCATGCACCAACAATAAAACAAATGAAACTTGACATGAAAACATACAGTATTAGGCTGGTGGGATGGCTCAGTGGATAAATGTAGCCTGGCAAGCTGAGTTCTATACTGAGAACCCATGTAAAGGGAGAAGGAGAGAACTGACCATGCAATATTGTTGTGTAATTTTCATGGGCCATGACATACATGTCCCTCCAACATCATGCACAGACACCCTCATATTTCCAATCATTAAAACATCCACTTGCCACCTGCCTATGTAAGCTGCTAATCCCAAGTGTCACCCAGTCAACTAGTCTGTAATTCACACACACACACACACACACACACACACACACACGGAGGGGGGAGGGAGAGAAATAATGAATAAGATTTAAATATACAGTATTAGACTTTTCACTACAGTGACAAAACACTGGAGAGAACCAGCAGAGGAAAGTCTTGGCTCCCAGTTTCAGAGCTGTCACTCTGCGGTTGACCGAATCTATTGACTTCAACCTGAAATAAAGACTATCATGGCAGTAGGAACCTGTGTTAGAATAAAGCTCTTTAGCTTAGGGTGATCAGGAAATAGACAGAGAAAGAGAGGAGGAGGCCGGGAATAAAGCAAGTCCCCAGTAAGGTTATTCCTCCAAGTAGTGCCAGCTTCCACAGGTCTCCCACCTCCCAATATCTATTCAAACTATAACTTCATCTCGAGGCTAATACATCAGTTAGGTCAGATTCTGCAAGACCTATCTTGAAGCCTATCTAGCCATACCCAAACCTCCTACACATGAGGCTTCCAGGGACGCCAGATTTAAACTGTAACTGCACCATTTCATGTGTTCTGGAAGGCCAGACATAACTCTAACAAAGTGAAGAGACAAGACATGAAGCTGGGAAAGTCTTGGATAAAAGAAGGCAGAGAACATCTAAATAAATGGAAAATGTTTCATGTTCATAGAAGATTTGATGTTGCGATGATGTCAAATCCCCCCAGTCTAACTATAGAGTTAAAATCCTCATTAAAATTCAAGAAATCTATTTGTAGATATTAACATAATGACTCTAATGTTCACGCAAATAAGCAAAAATTCTAGCATCACTAACATGATACTGAACAACAATCTTGAAGGACTCACGCTGCCTGATTTCAGTGTTCTATAAAGACAGTGTGGTATGGTGAAATAATAAACACATACATCATAGAACATGTTTCAAGAACCTGGAGTTAAGTCAACTGATCTTTGACAAAGGAGCAAAGACATTTCAATGGAGAAAAGTAGTGTCTTTAATAAATAGTGCTAGAAAGGTGGAATCCACATACACATGAAAAGATAACATGGACCTAGAAACTTCATGAAATTTAACTCAAAATAGGTCATATACAAAAGTGAAAAACTGAAAAGCTTCCAGAATTAAACACTAGAAAATCTACATGACCTTGGGTTCCAGCTATGAGCTTTTAGGTGCAATCCCTCAAGTACAACCCATGAAATAAAAGTGGTTGGTTAACTAATCTCTACTTTATAAACATGCACTTTGGCTCTGTGGGTTGGAAGTTAATTTTTTCCTATAAATAATATTAACTTCAATTGGGATACATTTTGTAACATGATGAGGAAAAGGAGGACTCAAGGCATTCAGCCTTATAATTGTGCCTTTGTGTCTGTCACACTGGGTTGTAGTGGGTGGGGAATACAAAGTTCACAAAGAACCTTGCTGGCATTTCTGATCTTGATAGTGAATGGCAGTTTTCCTTCGGAGTTAGAGGAAGAAACTAACAGTCTAATGTGCATTGAGAACCTGTTCTGTGTCAGGTATTACATCGATCTGTACGTAATCACATGAGGAATTTCCTTCCTTTGTCACCTCTGGTCCTGACTTTAAGCATGCCCAACAGTGTTCACACTCATTCTATAAATAAAAAACAGAAGAATGGTCTTCAAGCTGAGAATTCAACCAGTGATGAAGAAAGGACCTGATGTTTTACAGAACCAAGTGAATCTAGGTGTGTATGTGCCACCAGGCTTCATTCTGTTCTTTTTAATACTGTAGCGAGCCTTAGAAGTGAGTGCTACTTCACAGGGAGTGGAAAGAAGAGGAGAAACATGCAAGTGGTGAATCACCATTTAGAGACTGTGTGGAGTGGCTTCTTCTCAAAGGCAGGAGCTGTTCTGAGGGTAAGAAGCCTGTGGCTGGATTTTATAAACACTAGTTTATTCATTTTTAATTAGGAACTCTTCCAGGTTTGAATCATCTGACAGAGGATGGAATGAGCATCAGAGAGATGACAAGGGTTTTTCAAAGTCACATAACTTAGCAAATATCAGAGGAGGACTGAAATGTTGTGTAAGCCCGAAGCCAGCTGTCCTGTTTACAGTAGCTCATGTAGAACAATGAGCAAGTGGGCAGAGCTGGATGCCAAGCTGTCTGGGACTCTCCTTCTGGGTTCTCCAGTTATTTTCTGTGTGGTCTCAAGTCAATGTTCAGCGTAGCCTTGCCTAAGATTCACACAGGAAAATCAGATAGCCTCGTATAGTAGCATGAACATTAATGGGACAGTTAATGCCAGACTTTTGCTGTGTCCTGTGGCATAAGTACAGGATGAGCACAGGTCAGGTAGGATTACTTAATATGACTTTGCTTCTTTGTAAAGAACAAACAATATTTGAAAATATTTCTTGAATTTTCAAAATACCACAAAGCATATAAGCAGAATTTGAGTATTTGAAGACACAGAAAAAAAATGTCAGCTCAATGTTACTTTAAAAGGCTTGAATGAAATTGATTCCATACGGGGCGGCCACCTGACCCACTGATTTCTGTGATCTTTCCACTACCGGGGGAAAGAATTTCTGGATGAATTGTAATGTAGTTGTTTTTCTTAATTTTATCTTCTGATTCAAGAACTTCAGCTGTGAATTTTCGATATGTGTGTTTCATTTGGAATTTCCCTAGAGGTCAGGAAATTAGGAGCATGGGGGAAAGGGTTGGCTTTCAAGGGAGGGAAGGTAGAGTGCAGTAGTATAACAGGTTAAAGGGGAGAAATGTCTCCATCCAATCCCTCCTCTCAGCGCTCAGAGAGGAAGAGGTGGAAAGAGTGTCAGAGCCGCAGGGGATGGAGGACACCAAGGAGTCAAGGCCTTCTAGACACAACAAGGCTGGCACACATATGAACTCACAGCTAGGACAGCATGCACAGAGCCTGCACAGGCCTGCACCAGATGGGGGTCCCAGAGCTGAAAGGAGAAGTGGACACATGTCCCACCCCTAACCCAGAAACTCTCTGAGACTGATAGCCACTTGCAAATGGAGTCAGCTCTCTCCAAGGGCGTCTCTACTACTACTCTACTACTCTTTAGGATAGGCCCTATGCCCAGCAGTAGATGGCCAACACAAAAAGAATCCAATGAAATCTTTAGAGGTTCTTGTCTCATAATGTTAATTCAGGGAATTTAATTTTTATTTTATTTTTTTACCTTCCAGGTCCTTTGTGCATATATGATGGCTTCTTGTTTTTGTTTTTATGGGATTCCTGTGTGTGCAAATGGGTGTCTCTGTGTCTATATGTATTTCTTGTAATCTTTCTTTGGCTCTTTTTCTTGTTGGGTTTTATTGTCCTATTTCAATTTTTAAAATCTTATTGTATTTATTCGATTGTAGTACTATTTCTTAGGCCTGTTTGTTTTCTAAGGAGAGATAGAAAATATCTGTCTGGATCTGCATGGGCAGCGAGATGGGGAGGAACTGGGAGGTGTAGGGAAGGGGAATTACAATCAGAATATATTGTATGAAGAAGACTCTATTTTAACTTAACTAAGCAGGGAGGGGTGGGAGGTGGGAAGACAGGGCGGAAGAGGGAGGAAATACTGACGCTGCATACCTGTTGGAAAAGTAATTAAGGAATTAAGGAAACCTGCTACTATAGACATTTACCAAAATATATACATATAGATGTCTAAAAAGAGTTTAAATAGAGTTACCCTCTAATGGGGTTGATAATGCCCTATTAGACACTCCAGGCTAACAAATAAAGGGCCCAGGATCATGGGTTTTTTTTTCCCACTGGGTTACTTCTTTTGGAGTTATTGGCCAGTGAGACCCCATAGGTCCACAAACACTACAGTCTTTTGCCAGTGCTCTAGGTTGCCCTCCAGAACTTGATGACAAGACGTTATTGATGAACACACCCCGTAGAAACATGGAGAAATCAAGTTGGCACTGACCTGGAAGCTTCATCCTTACTGGCTAGTTTCCAAAGTACTGCAAGGTGCTATGTATGCTACCACAGGAGAAAAGCAATCATCAATGTTACCCAGCTGTGAAGCTTGTGGGCTACAATATGCCCAGCCTTGTAGGACATGATCACTGGTACATTAGTCACATGAATGTTAAGAGAGTCAGCAATCACTCTCTGATTGAATTTAAGTCCCACTCTACAAGATAAAACTGATACCTGGCATTATTATCTGGGTCAAGAACCTGCTCATGGAGATAACCTACCACTATTATGGACACAGTAACTTGCTGTGGGATATTAATGTAAGACGTGTTACTTTTATGCTGTGGAATATTTGCTTAATGATGCAAGGATATATTGAATTCTCTTATGTTACATTTGTTTAACTCTGTGAAGCTGCATTACTTTGCCTGCCTGAAACACCTGATTGTTCTAATAAAGAGCTGAAGGGCTGTTAGCTAGGCAGGAGAGAGAAATAGGTGGGACTGGTTGGCAGAGAGAATAAATAGAGAAGAAAGAAGAGAGAGGAGCCAGAAAAGGGGAAGGAGAGAGAACACTAGGAGACAGCCACCCAGCTACACAGCAAGCAACAGAGTAAGAAATAAAGAAAGGTATATAGAATAGAGAAAGATAAAAGCCCAGAGGCAAAAGATAGATGGAATGCTTAAGCTAAGAAAAGCTGGCTAGAAACAAGCCAAGCTAAGGCCAAGCATTCATAAGTAAGAATAAGTCTCAATGTATTTATTTGGGAGCTGGGTGGAGGGCACCAGTTAGCAAAGATTAAAAAAAAAAACCAACTACGCAACTAACTCCTAATGACTTATTGTTAGACCCATGGATTAGTGCACCTCTCAAACCTCAACTGAGACTCTTCTTTTTTTAGTTGATAACAATTAACACAGAGGCTCACAATTGGTCAAGGTGTAGAAAATGAGAGACTGTGGAATACTCATTCCTAGATGGGACATCATGCTATACCCCCTTTTCCAAAGGCTCAAGGGTCAAAGCAGAAGAAGATGCAGGAAAACTGTATAAGAGGCAGATGTGGTAGGTTACTGTTAGAAAACAGTGTTCTCCAGATGCAACAGGGAAGTTGTACATAAGGACTTACAGCCGTTTTGACAGCATGCCCAAGTTCTATCCCAGCCAGACAAAAATCTCAGCATGGGGCTGAAGGGTGACCACAAAACCCTACCCCTAGCTGAGATCTATGGGCAGTTGGCAGCTCCTGGGAGAGTCAGTGTTCTTTAAGGATGCTCCCCAATAGGTTGACAGGTTCCGGTGGAGGACCACACACTCAAGAGTACATGGGCAGCACAAGCTGAACTGGATGGGTTTAAAACAAACAAACAAGAAGCTGGGTGAATAGAGAAGGGCATGGATCTTGGAGGAGTTGGGGTAGGGCGGATATGGTCAGAATACATTGTATGATAGTATCAAAGAACTGATTAAAAATAAGGACAGAACCAAAAATGAATTGGGCATTACCTTAGTTACTCAAGAAGCTTTCATTTCATTTTCAGTGAGGCTTTTGTTTTTCACATGGTCTCGTTACACCAGTTTGGCTGGTAGTCCAGGTCTGCCTTAGACTTGCAGCAAGCTTCCTGCTTCTGCTTTCCAAGGTTTGGGGTTACAGGCAGGTGTCACCAAAGAGTGTTTTCGCAGTAAATACTTTAACATAATAAGTGAGAAGTGTCACAGCGAGGTGCAGATTAAACACCATGGGTGTTTGGAGGCAGGGAAGATTGTTTTCAGGAGGAAGATTTGGAAATATTCAGAGAAGAGGTGGCATTTGATTGGTGCCTTGACACAAGAACAGGTTTAGATGTGTGGAGATAATGAGAGAAGCAATCTAGAAGGGAGCAAAAATGGGAAAAATACAAAAGAAATCCAATGATGTTCAGTAAGCTAGATGCGTATGTCAACAAGGCTCAAATGAACACAAGAACGGAAGTCGGCTGGAATCCGGGCCTAGGAATCTTAAAGCTGTCTCGAAAAGCGTGGGTGGGTTTTATGCACAGGTTAAGGGGACAATTGACTGTGCTTGAGAATAATGGTCTCTGACCTGCCCTTTGGGAGATGACTCAGGCTGGGGGGCAAAGAGGGCATGAGGTGCTGGCTTAGGTACTGTGGAGGCCACCCTGAGGTCTGGACTAAGGTGCTGAAGGTGAGGAGGGCATGGCAGTGATGACAACCAGAAGAGTCAGCAGGCTTTCAGCGCTGTTCAGATGTGTTTCCAGGAACAGAGAGGAGGCCAGTCAACTGTGAGAGCGCATGGCAAGGAGGGAGCTGGGACCTTCCACAGACACAGAAATGGTGGGGCTGACAGAAATCTGAAATCATGAAGTCCATTTGTTAGAGTCCCAGGCAGGCATGTCCAGCTAAAGGGTAGGAAGAGGGAATGGTCTATCAAAATTGGAAAAGAACCACCATGCACTGTATTTGGTGGAAGCCATGAGTGTTCTCTACCATCACCATGACTAGTGGCCCCCAGCTTTACCTTGTGAGTTTATTGGTGGTTTCTTCATTTACCATCTCTCCCTTTGTGGGTACTATTTCACTTACACTAGGTCATTTACATTCAGTGACATATATCTTTGAAGAACAGGTGTGGGCCTTAGAAGTTTGTCTTACTCTACAAGATCACCTGTAGACGGGGAAACTAGAAATGCTGTCATTGATGTGGACCTTGAAGAGTATTGGACACTAATGATGAATCACTTCATCATTCTCCACCATCATCCATGTCCTACTGTGTGACAAGTCAGAGATGACTCTGACCCCTGCAAAAGAAGCAACAATGCTCAGAAGAGACCCCATCCAGAGAGAAAGAGTTCCTAGGAAGGGCCTGCAATGACTTGTTTAGGCTGTTGCTAGTATTTTATATTTGCTCCACACAGATGAGGGAAAAGCTAGAATTGTCTAGGTATCAAGCTGAGGGAATAGTGGTTTTTTTTTTTAGTGTATGTATTTATATATGTATGTATTCACATGTGTGTTCATAGGGCTGCCTGGCATACTTGTGTTTGAATGTATGTGTGTGTGTATGTGTGAAGGCCTTGGGTGTTGTTCCTATGGAGCCATCCACCTTGTTTATTGAGACAGGGTTTCTCACTGGGACCTGGCACACCAATTAATCTGAACTGACTGGCCGGCAAGCCCAGGGTATCTGCTTACTTCCACCTCCCCAGCACTGGGATTATTACATACACACTCCACCAGACCTGGCTTGTTAGATGAGTGCTGGGGACTGAGGTCAGGCCCTCATACTTGGCATGACAAGCACTTTACTGACTGAGCTATCTCCCCAGCTTCTTGATTACACAGCTTTTTAAGTCTCCAATACACAGTGGCATTACAAGGCAATGAGCTAGGATGTGTTCCTTCCCTTTGAATTCTGAAAGACATAATTCATTAAAATGAAAGGGATGTCTACATGAGAAGTAATTTGTGACAACCTCCTTGGTTGGAAAACTTGAATGAAATTAGATTATTAGAAATTAGAAATCTCCATTTCTGAGGCTCCATATAGATTTCAACTTCATCAAATCCTCAAACAATTAACTTTCTTTATTGTATCTAATTTAAAGTACTAAATGAGTCATATAAAAGTGAACAAACCACATGTAGTGTTAGCTGTGGAGGTGGAGTACCCTTTTATCTCCTTTCTAAAAATTGTGATGTCTACACAATTGTGAAACCTTAGTTGTTCATTAATGAGTTGTGTTATTCCACAATGGACATACTGATTACTATCAATTAGTAGGTAATGAGCAGCAATCGAAGCATTGAAAACTTGTAATTATAGTCATTTATCTTTGGTGATATCAGTGATATTTATGATAGCAATAAGCTAAAAGTTCATTTTACACTCAAAGACACAGAGACTCGGAAATGAATGACTGGTACATGTAGGAGACACAAAATGGTTATCTGATCACAGGACTTTTTAGTTTTCTAACTTGACCATGAACCTTGAAGAGAGAATGAATAGGTCACAGTAAACAGAGCAGGAATATGTAGTGTGTGATGGGATGCTGGTGTTGAGAGTTTCAGACACTGAGTATGTCTAATAATTTATAGAAGCCTGTGATGTAGGGCTTCTCATGTAAAGCTTTGCATATAAATCTGTTTCTTATTTTTCCCTCCGCCCGGTGTGGAATGAACTTACTATGAAAACCATGCTTCTCTGTATGTGCATGCATACTCACACATACGTAAGACATATCATGGTTACTCCATGCCAGAATCCTGTCTGCTGGCATCTTATCTGAGTAACTTTACCAGCCAGGTAGAGCAGAGAACAAGTCAGCAATTTGTATCAGGATTGTGCTGGTGCTTTGCTCTCACAGATAAACAGACTGGGTAAGTTTCTTCCCCAGGCAGGGGTGGTGGCTAATCTCCAGGACTGTTGAGCTTTGCTCAATCATCCTTTCCCCTGATTATTGGGAGCCACTAGAAGCAAAACTCCATGGGAGAATACAGCAGTGACAACTAGAGTTCAGAAGGTCAACCTATCAGAACTAAGGGTTCTGTTAGAGGAAACCATCATGCAAGGCATCATGGAATTACTGCCTTTTGAATGAACTGGCTGTCTCTTGTCGTAAACTTCTTTATATAGAAATAACAGCTATGATTCTCCCCATTTACTGTGCATTTCCACATTAAGTGTACACGTAATCTCACAATTGCTTCTCAATCTTGGGCACAACTTTCCCTATACATTTGGGATAATTGGATAACTGTCCCCAGTTGTGTTTATTTTTCATTCACATATATCTGACCAGGGCCATTCTCCAGACAAAAGTATTTCAGCAAAGATACCTTTTTCCAAGGACAAAACTGCACATAGATAAACATTAGCTCATCTCACCCACAGATAGAGAAAACAACCACTAGCAAATTAATTCTCAACTCCTTACCTTCACCCAGGATTATTTACACAAGATCCTAATTTAAGAGATTTACTGCTCACATTCCTGGGATGATGTTTTAGCCACTTGCTAGTTACTGAGTTAAGGTAGTTACTTCCCACTGACCCAAGGAGATTCCCTTCAAGGCCAGGCAGGCATAGGTGACAAGCTTCTTTCTCGTGCAAATTAAGTTTTAACTCCTCCTCAGCCAGGGGAGGATTCCCTAGATTCCCTAACTGATCTTAGCCTTTAGTTGGCCTTACCAGACAACTCCCCTTTAGTCACTCCCCTTTTAAGTTGTAATTAGAAGCTGACATTTATTGCTTTATGTGTGGATCTTTATCACCTCTCTCTGTGACCCTGAAAACTTCAAGACTCTACTGTTTTGCCAAAGAACTACTGTGTATATATACTGGTCCCCTCACTGCAAGGGAGAATGTATTTGGAAGAACAAAGATGAGGACAGAGATGGAAAGAACTAGATAGAGATGAGAGAACAGCAGAAGGGACTGAGAGCAGGAGGGACTGAGAGAAGCTAACTATGAGAACAGAAAAGAAACTGTGTAGATGGAATTGACTTAGAACAAAGTGAATGGACTAACAAACTCAGAGTACTTAGACTCATTGAATATCCCTCAGATTAGTGTCTTTAGCAGCTTGAGCATCTGTTCTGGACCCTGATATAAATCTCCTCAAGGCAGGCACTTGGGGGGAATTCGGTATCCTGATGTTGCTGACTTTCCTCTTGTTATCCCACCACAGTAGAGTACTATGTTGTACATGACATTATATCCTGCTGTGTCCTAATCTGGCAAATCATATATCAAAGAGAGATTAATTTTTAAATCACCTCAATCCATGAGCTTTGGTTCACTTTGGATGGGGCAGGGAAAGAAGCATCCACATTCCCGTTGTGCAATGCCTTAGAGTCTCAGGGACACATGAACGGACTCATGACTACTCTTCTGCCTTAAGCACTACCCTCTGAGATTTCACATCAGAAAGGTAGCAGCTGTCTACCTTGCATTTTTGATGGAGGCTTGAATTGGGATTTACACTGCTGAGAAACTGTCTTGGTTTAATCTGGGGTTTTGTGTGTGTGTTGTCTATTTATCCTAGCCAGACTCTCCTTGTGAACCTATGCCATTGCCTGTTATGGAGTCAGGAGCAGAAGGACACATCCCACAGTCAGGCAGAGCCCTGTGTTTTGAACCTCTGTATCGAGATGTGCACTTTTCTGGCATGTTCTTCCTGCTTCCAAAAGAGTCAAAACCACCACAACCAGGCCTCACCTCCCAGATGACAGGCTAATCCATGGTCTCAGTTAAACAGCTTCCATACCTGTTGCAATGTTGGCCTGCTACAGTGAATGTCAGTTAAATAGTCAATATTTTCATTTTGGCTAAAAACGTTTTCTAGGAAAGCTGGGAGCTGTGCATGCGATGAAACAGGTCTAGAATTGCCATTTTCCCATATACACAGCTTCATTATGTTAGGCACACTTGGGTGGCTTTAGAATCTTATCAGCACAGTTGACTCTTAGTAAAATCCAAATTAGTCAAAAAGAATGAGCTTTACTTTGGTGGCTTTTTACTTAATTTGCTGTATTAAACCTTTTAATTTGACTTAAAACAACTGGGTTTTGAGTTTTTCTTTCATATTCTGTTTTCACTGGTTCCAGTCAAATCTATCCACACATTATCACCTATCATCTGTCTATCATCAACCATCTATTCATCCATCCAGCATGGAAGCATGTATCCATCCATCTAGCCAGCCAGCATCTGTGCATCCAACTATCCATCACCCCACCCGTTGTCCATCTATCATCCATCATCTGTTCATCCATCTGACATGCATGCATGCATGCATGCACCCATCCATCCATCCATCCAGTATCTATGCATCTATATCCATCCATCATCTAGTCATCTACTCATGCAGCATGCTTGCATCCATCTGTCTTTCCATCATCTATTATTCATTCACCATCCATCCACCACCTATCAATCATCCAACATCTATTCATCCATCTAGCATGCACACATGCATCCAGCCAGCCAGGCAACATCCATGCATCATCTATTATCCATCCATTGCCATCCACCCATCCATCCATCCATCCATCCATCCATCCATCCATCCATCCATCCTTCCATTATCCACCATGCTTAAACATGGACAGCAAGAGAATATCAAACAATCCCAGCTGTGCTGACAAGAAGCTGTAGAGCAGTAGTTCTCAACCTTCCTAATGCTGCGACGCTTTCATACAGTAACTCATGTTGTGGTGACCCCCAATCATAAAATTGTTTTTTGTTGCTACTTCATAACTGTAATTTTGCTACTGTATGAATCATAATGTAAATATCTATGTTTTCTGATGGTCTTAGGTGACCCCTGTGAAAGGATCATCTGATCCCAAAGGGGTTATGACCCACAGATTGAGAATCACTCATGTAGAGCTTTCTCTGCTCATGGGACTATAATGATAAACTACATCCATGTCCTTTTAGCGATGAAACTAGGCCCTATAGCCCTTGTTCTCAGTGTAGCTGTGACTGACAACACTAATAATTTGACATTCCCCTTTTGGCTTATGTTAGGCAGGAAATACCACTGTGAGTGACACTGTTCTAGAAATCACTGCAGGTACCAAGAGGCCTATCAACCACCGAGAGGATGGCATGACAAAGGAAGACAGCCAAGGGAGCTGGGCTGTGAGTGAGAGGTGGTTTCCACCTCCCAGAGAGGATGGAATGACAAGGGAAGACAGCCAAGGGAGCTGGGCTGTGAGTGAGAGGTAATTTTCACCTCCCAGGATCATGTTCAGAAGAATGAAAAGGGTCTCTGCCTGTCTTTAAGTTCAGTCATTGCAATCCTTTTGGAAGTTAAACTTCCAGCAGGTGACAGTGAAACGCCTCCTCAGCATGAGGCTTGCTGCTTTACTGAGTTTTATTATTTATAGTACGAGTTTGGGTTTGTTTGTTTACTTGTAAATAATATCCCACATATCGACATTATGAAAAAGAAGGTATTTTACAGATATCACTTTTCCACATAATTTAATTTGCTTCTTAAAACATTAAAGCTAATAAACTTTGTTGACATTTTATTAAAACAATTTCAGCATTTCTGATCTTAAAAAGTTGACCACTACTGTAATGGAACATATTGCTTATAAGATTTGGGGCTCAGAGCTTCAGTCTCTGTATCAGTTCATCTACTGGAGCACACAATGGCCATGCTTTATATTTGGAAGAGATAAAAGAGAAGGACAGGACAGGGATGGAAGGAATGGCCTGTGTGTGTCTCACCTTCTCACATTCTTGAACTTACAGCACAAGGGCAGGCCACCAGCTGTTTCAGGTCCAACCCAACCCCAGTAGCGATGACAGCATAGAGTAAAGAGTTTGGAAGAGGCCGTTTCCTCAATGATTAGCATCCACAAAGTTGAAGAGTCCATGAACTTAGAATTCTTTCATAGGAGAGCTCAGGGTGGTAATCTCGTTAGGCAGGGATGCTGATTTTGTGTTCCAACATGAATTTTAGGTTATATGCCTATTTGGTGATGGGTTCTAGGTGAGTATTGATGAGAACTGTGAGGACCAGTGGGGATTAAAGCTCATTCCAGGCATCCTCTGACACTGTGATTCTTGTCATGGTTTTAGCAAGAGCAGAAATGACAAATTGCTGCAAAATCTCTAGTAGGAGCTTCGAAGAAGTGGACTTGGTTTTCCACACACATTCAAGTGAGGCAAGGAAAAAAGCAAGATGGTTGTGAGATCTCCCATGGCACCAAAAACAGAGACCAATATTAGATGGAACTCTAAATGTGAGTCTGTTGTTCATGCAGAAGGAGATGGTTAGTATGGGTTGCTAACTTGACAGGGTCCAGAATTCACCTTAGAGGTCAATCCTTTGGCCATGCCTGTGCAGTATGACCTAGAGCAGATTAGTTTCTAACCACACCTGTGAGGATTATCTTGGTTAGGCTAATGAGGTAGGAAGACCTAAAAGTGGGCGGCACCATTCCCTGGACTTGAACTCTGGACTGCACAAAAGTGAGAGGGCTAGCTAAGGATCTGCACTCACCTTTTTCTGCTTCCTGACTGCAGATATAACTGACCAGATGTCTCCCTTTCCTGTTGCCAGGACATTTCCCACCACGAGGGTCAGTACCCTTCAATTATGCACCCAAATAAGCCCCTTTACCCTCAAGTTGCTTTTTTTCAGGTCTTTTATTACCACATCAGGAAATGCAGTTGAGTCTCTGGGCAACACTGGCAGGGCATTAAACATGACGTTGGAACAACATTCACCCATATCCGCTGGCTACTATGAAATGCTTTGTAATGCAGAACTAGCACTGAGGGTGGAGGTATGAGGTATTTTTTAACCACTGAGGGTGGAGATAGAGGTGTTTTAATCTTACTTTGTCTTGACCTGAGTGCCTTTCAATTTGGAAACTCCAGATTGGCTGCTTTCATGAGCCCAAACTCACCCTTCCACCTTGGCCTTCCATTCCGGTCTTGACTTACAAGTGTTCACTCTGTAATTCTTCCAGATCAAGGGGTTTGTCTCACTGCTCTTTGTGTATGTGTCAGAGTGTTTCACATAGAAGATGCTCATTAAACGTTCCACAACAAAGTGCAAAGATGCCTTGGATCTAGAGTTCTGGCAGCCTCATTCCCTACAGCAGAACCATTTTGTATAGTTTTGCATCTCTCTGATTCAAGATAGACTCAATGTAACCTCAGTATCCACTATGCTTCCCAACCCATCTGCCCTCACCATCAACTCCTGTACTGTGGATAGTCTCAGGGATTTCACTGCTATTCAACTTGACCCATCTCCTCAGAACACTTTGTGTGTGTGTGTGTGTGTGTGTGTGTGTGTGTGTGTGTGTATGTGTGGTGTGCTGTGTGTCTCTGTGTGTGTGCAGGTTGTATGTATATCTGTGTACTATGCATGCACGTGTGCAGGTTGTATGTATGTCTGTGTACTATGCATGCATGTGTGGAGGTTGGAGGTTGATGGCAGGTGTCTTCTTCATTGCTCCCCACCTTGTTGTTTGACCCAGTGCAGCTCAGTGAACCCGGAGCTCACTGATTCACAGGGACTGGCTGACTTTGGAGCTCCTGGGGTTCTCCTGTAGCCCCTCCACAGTGTTGGAGTTACAGGTGCTTGCTGCAGTGTCTGCACTTTTATGAGGGTTCTGGGTATCTAAGATCAGGTCTTTATGCTTGCATGACATCTCCCCAGGCTCCCTCAAAACTGTCAGCAAAGGGTTTGTCTATTACTTTCCTACTTTTGGAGAGAACTCAGCCCTTTGTTAAGGTTTCCAGCAGAATTTCTTGTTTACTCTGCATTCAGAAGACACTATTTATGATTAACAAGTCACAAGGAAGTAAGTGATGGGAACAAATGCACTTGAAAATTTAGACTCCTCAGAGAACAGTGAAGAATTTGCCATCGATGGAATGAAAAAATATAGAAAACAAGTCAAAGAACAGAACTTTGGAAAGCTAATCATGCCCTGAAGCAAGTTTGGGGTTATTACATTGATAATTATGTCATTTAAATTATTATCGAATAGGAGTGCATTGAGTGAAAACAGTGATCATATTAAATCTAATTAATTAAAGTTGTGTTATGTCAACAGGTACATATTGTCCTGTTAGTAACATCAGGAGAAAGTATCTAAGGAGGCAGAACTTGCAGTGACATGAGCCACACTCCCGGGCCTGGAGGAATTTAAACTAGGCGTGTATTCTCTTAGCTATAAATACAATGGTTGTAACTGACAGATGATTGGAAGCACTTCCAACACAGCCACAATTCTTCAAAGAACTCCGACCATAGACCATCCCTCTTCCTCTAAAACGATTTTTCCTTCTCTCCATCTGAGTGATAAGCCACCATTTTTGTTAATACAAATGTCAGAAAATATCCTCTGACGGGGGAGCCTGCTGTTTATGCTGTGAGTCTTTGACAATTCATCTTCAGTTTCTCTCAACTGTATCCTGAACTGGATGCTGAAAACCTCATGTTTTCCCCACTAGTTTTAGACTGTAATTCCTTGACAACATTGCCCAGTCACAATCATTGAACCTCACTCTCTAACCTCAGAAATGTTGGTTCATCTACCCTCTCCAGTATTTATATCATGTTTATTTTCTGGTTTCTGTTCTGAGCTATAGGAAATAAAATGCTAAGATAAATGTACTTTAATTGGTAGAAACAAGAATGCTCATTTTTCTTCTTTTCACTGGATTTTTTTTTTTTTTTCAAAAAAACACTAACTTTGAAAATTCAGAGAAAATCGGGTCTGGTGTTTGGAGAGGAAGGCAGGTGCTCCTGACTGCCTTTGTTGATTCATCTTCTTCTCAGCATTACATGGTACAGTGATACACAGAGGAGGAGGATTTGAGGGAAGAGGGTATAGGGAGAAGTTTGGGGGCAGGACCAAGGGAAAGATGGGGCATGATACACAAATAATCTGCTCTAAAGTCCCTAACCATACACGGCAGGTTTTGAGTGCACCTTGAGCTGTTTGGAACAGAAGTCACGCAGCTAAATCCAGGGAAGCGTTGAGCCTGTGCTCATCAGCATTCGCCAGGAGAGTTGTGTGAGTCTCTTCCGTGGGCTGTCACAGCTGCTGACTCTTCCCCGTTTTCAGGGTGTTCATGCTTCACTTTTCCTTCTGCAGCAATACTTGTGTTTTCAGTTCTCTAGAAATCCAGTGACTGTGACGCCAGCGCAGAATGCCAGGCTGCCCTAGAGGCTAGCGCCGCAGTGTCTTTTGAGTCTGAGAACCATTGATACATTCAAGTACAGTATTAGCAGGTCAGCATATTCAAGGTTGACATGGTTCGGGCAGTACAACACAGCAGTGCACAGTTAGAGGCTGTAGGTCTGTCTGTCCCACCTGTGACAGAATCAAAAGGCTTCTCAAGGACAGCAATGAGAAGGGGCTGAGCGTTGGGGGTGGGGCGTGCAGTTTGTTTGACTTTACGTGTTACTATAAAAGGGAACGAAGTCAAAAGAGATGTCATTGCTATTCCACCACCTTTAAAAGAATAAGTGTGAAAGCTCCCTGTTAAAGAAGAACAAGGGGCGCTGGGGGAAAGGCTCTCTAAAGGTGCCACCCTGAGAGACCCACAACAGACCAGAGCTCTACCCTGGAACCCTCATGAGAACTGGGATGTGATTCTGTACATCTGTATTTCCTGCACTCCTACAAAGAAAATGGCAAATGGGGGGCAG
Source organism: Peromyscus californicus insignis (assembly GCF_007827085.1). NCBI lineage: Eukaryota > Metazoa > Chordata > Mammalia > Rodentia > Cricetidae > Peromyscus > Peromyscus californicus. The sequence continues at coordinate 12,049,819 of NW_026294617.1, read as the reverse complement.
GTGAATCCACCTGTTTCATAGATCAGCTATTGTGGGATATGAAATGCAGCAGAGACCATAAGAGAAACCCTGCCTCAAAAGGTGGAAGGTGAGAACAACTCTTTTTTTTTTTTGGTTTTTTGAGACAGGGTTTCTCCGTGTAGCTTTGGTGCCTGTCCTGGATCTTGCTCTGTAGACCAGGCTGGCCTCGAACTCACAGAGATCCGCCTGCCTCTGCCTCCCCAGTGCTGGGATTAAAGGTGTGCGCCACCACTGCCCAGCGAGAATAACTCTTAATAGTTGTCCTCTGGTCTCTACAAGCTCACTGCTTTATCCTCTCTCCCTCCCCCGCTCCTCCCCATCCTTCCCCCCACTCATATACACACAAAAAGATAAGCACTATTCTAAAGGAGTAATAAGAATTTCAGCCTCTCTTTTTGGTCACTTTAGAAATGTTGGCTTTTAACTGAGAGAAAATTAATTACATTTCAATATATGTAAACATCCATAAACCCAAGCCATAAACGCAAAGGAAGCTGTCAAGGAGGCAAGACTAGGCACTTTCTCTCCCAAATGCCCGTGCTAATCTTAAATGTTGCCCTTGCCAGTGCAAGAGTTACATGGCTAGGAGCAAGCTACCTCTTGCTGAACGCACCAGGTGTCCAGGTACCGTGCAGGCATCGGCTTACACTGCTTTATTTAAGTCTTTCCACTGTACTTGAGGGAGACTTCGTTATAGCTTTCACTTTCACTGTACAGATGAGGGACCAGTGCTCAGACACACTAACAGTTTACTTGAAGCTGCCAGTTAATACACAGCAGAACTCCTGTTGGACGTCTTTGGCACCACGTGGCCTTTGCTTTGTTGCAAAGATCACAGTGTTCACCAGCATACATGAGGCCTAATGAAGCAGTGGGGGCTGCTCTTCAATTTCCTTGGCTGTGTTTTTGGGATGAGTTCAAGCACCAGAAGCATTCTGAAATGGTGCTTCAGCTGGGCACCCCTCGTCAGTTTCTTTCTAAAGTGTCATCCATTTTCTGTAGACTGTTTCACAGACTGGCGAATGAGATGGAGGAATGCTTCAGCAGCACTAATATCTGCAGCAGAATCAAGTCTTGGCTTTGTGCTTAACTTGATATATGTGAAGGGACATGAACAGATGACCCCTGACTCATGTGGGAGAAGACGGAAAAGTGACAGCTACATTGTGAGTGTGTTCTCTGTGTCACCTACATCTCCAGCTGAGAAAGACAGTTCACCTTGCTACCAGATTCTAAACAGGAGTTAAACTCACAAAACAGGTTCCAGTGTAACTTTTTACTATTCCTTTTGATCAATAGCTTAATAGAACTCCACTGATTAATGTTAACTCTATGAACTTTTGAAGTCTCAATATAACAATAGCATACAGAGGGAAAGAAATCTGAAACATTTCTTTAAATATTTCAGAAATATTTAAAGGAATTTGCTTTGCAATGACTGCTCTCAGTAATCAACCACCTGTGTCTCGTGGTAAATGATTAGATAAAAAAGGTTTAAAGTTTATACAAGTTATAAAGGTCTAAAAAGGTGTTTTAAGGTATGTAAATACAGATTGTAAAGGTCTGAGGTTATGAAAGCTTAAGTAAGTTGGAGGATGTAAGGAAGTGTTTTAAGGTATATAAATGCAGATTATAAGGGTCTGAGGATACGAAAGCTTAAGCTGTGAGGGTTTAAGAAAGTGTTGTAAGGTGTGTAAATGCAATTTGCAAAGTTATAAGGAAGTGATTTAAGGTATATATATTATTTCATTTCTTTTATATTAAGACTTTAAAAGTTCAGAGTTTTATCATTAATCAATGGAGTTGTGTTAAGCTATTGATCTAGTTCTGGTAAGCACTGGCTACTATCGTAATCACAAGTTCAAGATTTTAAATTTCCTTTGGTTGTCCTCTAAGTATAGACTTAAGAGTGCTTCTCACTGTGCTAAACACATTTGTCTAATCTATGTCCACCCAGTCTCTGGATAGGGGAAATAACGTCAACGCTTTTAGCCTAGAATCATTTTTGGGTTCCAAAGCTTTTACTATGACTCAAAGGCAGGAGTCTACTGCTCTTTATGAAATGTGAATTTTGCTACAGATTGCAAACAGTGGTAATGTGAACATATCTAAAACTTTTGTCTCTTTTTATAAACTTAAAAAAATTCTTGTAAACTTCAGAGAATCAACTTGGATCCACCTCTCACAGGTCAAATGGACTGTTTTCCTGACTACTGCTTATTCCTAAGAGTGGAATCTCTCCCCCTTTCCAGATCTTGGGCATGGAAGTTTCAAATGTACACCCAAGATAAAAGGTCCCCCTAAACTCCTTAACTTTGCCTTCGGTCTCTAGTCTATGTGTCCAGCAAATTTCAAATCAACTGCAGACTGCTCCACTTCTAGCTCCAAATGTCCCCACAGAACATGCATCCCAGACAGTCCCAAGGTGGCTAGCCTTAGGTAGTCCAGCCTCACAAACTGCTTGAACTGCACTGTCTGCACTTCCCTGGGCTCTCCTGATGGACAGTGAGTGAAACAGCCTGCTGTTCCTGGACTTGGCCAGCATTCCAGCTTCATTGGGTCCCCAACAACAACACCCCAATGTCAACAGGAAGTAGTCACAGAGAAGATTACTTTGCCCTGCTGTGGGACATTTGTACTCTGTGTGAAGATGTATGACTGTGATTGGTGTAACAAAAAGCTGAACAGCCAGTAGCTAGTCAGGAGGTATAGGCAGAACTTCCGGGCAGAGAGAGAACTCTGGGAAGAAGAGAGGCAGAGTCTCCAGTCAGAGGCAGCAGGATGGGCAGTATGGAGATGAGGAAACGCCACGTGGCACAATGTAGATTAATATAAATGGGTTAATTTAAATTATAAGAGCCAGTGGGACAAGCTAATGGTCAAGCTTTCATAAGTAATAATAAGTCTCTATGTCATTACTTGTGAGCTGGTGGCCCAAAGAAAAATTCTACTACATTGCCCCTTATCATTTATTTCTTATCAACAAAGGGCTAGGATATCAGGTCTAAAGCCCCGACAAAGGGCTGAGGTGCCTATTTAACAATCAAAGCAGACCTGGCTGCCAGAGTTCTTCCAGCATCCCTCACTCGCGACCTGTCACAGGGTTTGGTTGGCATTACCCCCTCCCCCAAACTTCTCCAGCCCAGGGCTGGGCTGCCCTTCCCCCAAGTGCCCTTCCTATATTGTTTGTTTTTTGTTTTTTGAGATAGGATTTCTCTGTGTAGTTTTGTGCCTTTCCTGGAACTCGCTTTGTAGCCCGAGCTAGCCTTGAACTCACAGAGATATGCCTGCCTCTGCCTGCTGAGTGCTGGGGCCCTGCCTCTTTGGGGCCCCCTGACTGCTATACCTGCTTTCCTTCTTCCCCCTCTCCCTTCCCCTACTCCCTCTCTCCCGCTTCACCCCTCTCCTCATGTGTCACAGGGTCATGTCCACTCTGGACTTTCCCAGATGTCCCTGCCTTTGGCTATGCTCTCTTTGGCTATATTATATCTATAATAAACTTTTTCCTCCACCATACCTAGGACCAGTTACCATGTCCTTTACTTTTTATTTCTTCTTTTTTCATTCATCTGGTGCTGAAACTCAGGACCAGTCATGTTCCTTTCCATATGTATATATGTATATATATATATATATATATATATATATATATATATATATATATTATACTTTTTTTTTTTTGGAGACAGGGTTTCTCTGTGTAGCTTTGCTCCTTTCCTGGAACTCGCTTTGTAGACCAGGCTGGCCTCGAACTCACAGAGAGCCGCCTGCCTCTGCCTCCCAAGTGCTGGGATTAAAGTCGTGCACCACCACTGCCCGTCCTTATATATTATACATTTCATTCATGGTAGAAACGGAGAGAGTTCAGTGTCAGCTACTTGAGGCAGTAGTGTGTTCCATCATTTTCTTAAGTTATGACATTTTACTGCTAGGGGGAAAATGTATAAATATCCAAAGCAATAATGGAAAAAAATCCCTTTTCTTTCTTGAGTGTATGTATGTGTGTGAGTGTGAATGTGTGTGATGTATGTATAGGTGTGCAAAAAGACTAGAAGACACCTGAGTGCCCTGCTTGTCCTTTTCCACACTATTCCTTTGAACCGGGTCTCTTGCTGAACTTGGCTCTGGGCTGGCAGTCAGCAAGCCTGGGTGTTCTTCCAGCCCCCCCACCCCCGACCCCGGCCCGGACACACACACATATTGGGGTAACAGGCATACTCATCCAGACCTGGCTTTTAATTGGGTCCGGGGGAGCCAGACCCTGGTGCTCATGCCTGTCCAAGCACTCTCCCCTGCGAAGCCATCTCTTAGTCCCAAGAAACACCGTTTTAAGAAGTTGACTTGTTCCGGAGCCAGTTGCCAATCAGACAACACATAAAAATAAACAGACATGCCAAGCAGGTCTGTTTCTTTCTTTTCAGGTTCTTGGAGGATGGGTTACCCGAAGGCTGGGTCCTGCCTGAAACCTCGGTCAGCTTCCTGTTCCCTGCTCAGTGCCTGTGGATGGGGCCTGGGTATCTGATAGCTCTGGGAACTGAAAGAAACAAGTAGGTGCTAATCCACCAGAACTCCATGCACTATAGAGCAGTAATTTCTCACTTCTGTGGTGCCCTTTGTTTTGAAGGCCTCTGGTTACTTGGGAACTCTTGAAGACACCCTAGGGCAGGGATCCTCTAGGGAAGGTCATGCCTATACTTTGTGGAGCGAAAGGCCTGGCTGGATTTCACATTTAGCGTCATAGGTGGTGTCTGCATGTCATTTTAAATTGAGGCCTTGATATGGTCCATATAGTCCATTAAATCAATTTATAGATTTCTTTAGCAAATTTGCCTCAAACAGGATTTGCTAAACTTTAAATAAAAGTCAAACATTATTATTTTTATTGTCTACTGAAGTAGGAAATGAAACCAACTTTCTTTTTTCTTTTCTTCCCCTGCCCTTGCTTCCCTCCCCTCTCTTCCCCTCCCTCCCTCTCTTCCCCTCCCTCTCCTCCCTCCCCTTCCTTTCCTCTCTTCTCCTCCCTCTCCTCTGTTCCTCTCCCTTTCTTGTGCGTTTCCTTTCCCTTATGTGCGTGTACCGGTACAGACACACTCATACAAACATAATTTTAAAAATCTGTTTTAAAAGAGGAGTTTCTGACTCTGTAAATAGGGAGTAATACCAACACCGACTTCATGGGAAAATCTGAAGGATAAGATGAAATCTGCCTGTAAAAGACTTTTCAAAGTCACTGATAAAAAAATGCACTGCAAATCAGCTGCTAGCTATTGATCATGGTAAATGTAGTGAAGGAAAAGTGTAGGGTCCCATGAGGGAGTAAAACCCGAAGACCTGGTCTGTACCAACTTAGAGAGGCAGGGAAAACTGGAAGATATTTAAAGCGAGCCACAAAAGATAAAGTGTTGAATAAGTGTGTCAAGTGCAGAAAAATGTCCTGAGCAGAGTGTGTAAGGATGCCAGCAACTTGTTAGCTTCTAGGAGGAGAAAACAGCCAATGTCCCTGAAATGGATGGAGTGTAGGGGTGAGTTGGAGGAGAGGAGAAGGGAGCTCTCCATCTGCCATCCCATTGACATGATACTAATTCAGGCTATGGCATTTGGGGCCTAAACCATGCTAATGACTTACTCATCTGGCTTGCCTCTCGCCTCTTCCATCCTTTATAGATAACCTCAGAAGATGAGGTCCTCTTACCCCTTTGATCATGACACTGTCCTGCCAGGAAACCTCCAAGTTGACTATTGTACATCAAACAAAATTCCTCTGGTAGGCAGTGATACTTCCAACATGGCTTCAATCTTCTTTGGCTTGTTTTTCTCAAGTCTATTAGACAGTCTCAAAATTTGTGTTCTGAACTTCTCTGTAGTGAGTCCTTCTTGCTCCTTGTCACCTAACCTTTGCCTGTACAAGCCCAATCTATCTCTCAAGGTTGGTAGCCAATGTTATCTGCTCATTAGAAGTTATTATCTTCTCTTTAATTCTGTATATTGGTTATTATTTGCTCTGATTGGAATACTGGTATCTCTCCAAAAGTCATGTATTGAAGTTTTAACTTCCAAGATCATGATGAGCCTAGGGTAGGCTGGGGTCATGAGGTTATAGGCTTTAAAACTGGAATTACTGCCCCTATCAAAGAGACTCTAGAGAAGTAGTTGAACTCCCATTCTGGGGACAACAGAGATGTCCCATCCATTGAGGGAAGCAGCTTCCCCTGAACCCCCATTGAATCTGCTGCCTTAATCTTAGACCTCCCAGACTCCATATCTATGAGACCAAGTTTCTGCGGCTTTGTAACACCATCTAGTTCATGCTATTTTGTTAGTCTACATAGATAAAATCACCATCATGACTATAAGATGTTGTTTAAAAAATAAAATAAAATTGCTTTTTTTAAATTAGAAAACTATTTATAGGAAACACTCATCATCCATCATTCTACAGTTGGAAATTAATTCTTGCATACTTTTCATTATTATGTTATATCCACAAAAATCATTGAAAATATTATTTTAAGGGCTTTATGATATTCAGGTCTAAGGACATATCCTAAAATTAGTTCTCTATGAGAACTTGTTTCTCTGTCAATAAAAGGAGTCAGTGAGAACATTGTGAAGATTAATGAGGTGAGTATTAAAGTGTTTTGCATCAATAATGAGGATGTTAGATGCTTAATGGAACATGGTCATGATCTCTTCTATTGTCCCAGAACATTCTCTCCTGGCTAATCTGCTGTCAGATGAGGAATGCGGTGTGTAATGGGGAGGGTGGGCAACTGGTCCCTAAGGGGCTTCTTAGCTCCTAAAACATCCATAGTTCTGCCTGCAAGAGACAGTCTTTCTGTTCCTCGCATGTTACAGACCCCAGACTTAATAAAAATAAATATCTAAGAAATACAAATTCTTACTTTAAGCCACTTGTTGGGTCAAAAGAGAGACTGGACGTTTATTAAAATGTGGTTTGGAGTTGATGGAGAATTTAAATTTATTCATTTTTTTCTGACCCTTCATTCTACATGTAATTGTGGCTTTAGACTTATCTGGCTCCATCGATGCAGCTTGAAGTGCCGCTGGCTCAGTTTCTTTACACTGTAATAAACCTTCACATTATATGGCTTAGAGGTCGTCTTATTTCATTCCACTCCCTCGAAGCGCAAGAACGTATCGTGGTCTGTTTAAAGCCTGTAAATCTTTGATAATCTCACCTAATAGCCATCCTCTTCTCCACTAAGCACTGTGTGCTTCGCAGCTGGACTGTTTCTTTAGGTTTCTTTTGCCTTGATCACACTGCGCAGCCTACTTGATAATCCCTGTAATCTCTGTATTTTAATATCCACGTGGTTTCTTTGGCCTTCTATTCTTAAAGAGAAGCAGCTCCCCATGGGAAGTAGATCTGCAGCCCTTGCCCATGTGAGAGGACTGGCTATGAGACTTCCTTCTCCTTCCCCCGCAAGTTCCCCAAACCAGGGGCTGTGGCCTGCCCTGCAGTGTGTCCCCACACCAAACTATGTCTGGCACAGGGCAGCTGATCTGCCCCGTGGCTGGTTATTTTTAACATCATGGTGATGAAACATCTGGCATAGACAACTTCAGGGAGGGAGGACTTGTTTGGTCACCTGGTTTCAGTCCGTAGTCCTTGGCTCTGTGGATTCTGGATAAGGAAGAACACCACGGTGGCAGGACCATGTTGGGCATGAGGCTGTTCATCTCATGGCAGACAGGAAACAGAAAGAAAGGGGGAGGGCTGGGGACCAGAAACAACCTCCAAGGGTCTGCATGCCTCAGTGTCCTTCTCCAGCTGGATCCAAACCAGTAAAGCTTCCAGAATCTCCCCATATTAGTTGCTTTTCTCATGGCTATGACCAAATACTATAAAAAGCAACTTAAGGAAGGGTTTAATTTGGCTTACAGTTTAAGGGGATACAGTCCATCATGGCAGGAAAGGCATGGCAGGCAGCCATTGGTCATACTGCATTGGCTGACAGAAAGCAGTGAGCAAACAGGAAATAGGGCTAGGCTATAAACCCTCAAGGCCTGCCTGTAGTGACTCACTTCCTCCAGCAAGGCAACACCTGTTATAGGTTTCACAGCTTTTCCACACATACCTCCATCTGGGGACCAAGTGTTCGAATACTTGAGTCTGTGGGAAACACTTCATGTTCAAACCATAACACGTCCTAAATTGCACATCCATCTGGTGATGCAGTGCTCAACACAGGAGTCCGTGGTAGACATTTCACATTCAAACCACAACAGTATTAGCTGAATGCACTAATGACAAATCCACTTTCTTCATGCTGTTAGAGACATGTATTTAGGACACAGAATTTGGATCCCACTAACTGGCTTTGTGTTCCTGGGCACCATTACCTGGCTTCTGTAGTTAGCAATTTCCTATCATTACACTAGGAAAGTAATGCCTACCTTGTTATAGGTATAAAAGGAATTAATTTGTATAATAGTATTTGGACATGAAACATACACTATAAAAAATGTGTTCTGCTGTGGATATTGCTCTGTATAAATAAAACACTGATTGGCCAGTAGCCAGACGGGAAGTATAGGCAGGACTAACAGAGAGGAAAATGGAGGGAACAGGAAGAGAGGAGACACTGTCTGCAGCCGCTGCCAGGACAAGGAAGATGTAAGGTACCAGTAAGCCACGAGCCATGTGGCAAAGTACAGATTAATAGAAATGGGCTGAATATAAGAGTAAGAGCTAGACAATGATAGGCCTGAGCTAATGGCCAAGCAGTTTAAATAACGTAAGAGTCTGCGTGCTTATTTTATAAGTGGGCTAAGGGACTGCCGGGGTTTGGCGGGACCCAGAAAGAAAACTCTCCAGCTACAGTGTTCCTTTCTCTTTGAGGCATCCCAGTTGAATCTGTAAAGATGATATTTGCTTCTCCTCTGAGATTAGGTCAGAAGAGAACACAGTATGTGCGGGGATGGCTGTGGAAAACAGTAGGAAGATTGGGAAAGGACAGTGACATGGGAGGTTTTCCAAAGTTTGGATTTTCTTTTGGCAACTTGCATAATAAAATAAAATGGAGGGTGCTCCTGTTGATCAGACGGAAAGATGGCGATCTGTTAACCTCTGTTTCGTACTTTCAGAGTTCAGTGAGACGGAAGAAAAGTAAGTGTCAGAATCCCCACACTTGTCCTTTGCAGCTAAGCATGAGGCTCCCCAGCCCTGTTCTGGGGGATATGCACCCGGATTTTCTTCTGGAGCTGTACAGAGGTCATCAGGAGAGCAGGTGACTCATACATGTGCTCAAGTTGGTGAGATTGTGAAAATAAAATAATTAATGTGAGGAAAATCTTAGCCAGGTTCCTGGCACGCAGCAAGTCCTTACAGTGCAGTGTTACGAAGATGATGATGGTGATAAAAGAAGATCAGAGCCCTGCTGAAACAAGTAAAAGCTAGTACTTGTGTAGTTACAAAGTCTTTTGGAGGGGGAGCTGTGAATAGGCCCATGCTTTATATGCTGGGCAAATAATCTAACATTAGGAAACTAGAATTTGAATGTGTATGCTTTAATATTTTTGTTTATTGTGCTTTATATACAACCTATAAGAAATAAAAATAAAATTCATTATTTCTATTTCTGACTAAATAAAATGCTGTATTTACTATGGATGGTTTATTCATAACTTATTCAAATTTTATACATCAACTTCTATCTGTAGTTGTATATGTATTGAAAAATACAACAGATAGTGGTTTCTTATGGTCTACAATGATTACACCTGGGGGAAAGGGCTACTTAAGGTGGGGTTATCTTAAAATGTCTATCCTTGTATTTTAATGCATTAAATGAAAATCTTAGCATCTCTAGAATACTATGATGGTTTTTTAAAAACTGGTATAGTTTCATTTCTACTGCTGTGATAAAGTAACCTTACAGAAATTGACTATCGGAGAAAAAAGTTTATTTGGCTCACAGTTCCAGGTTACAGTCCATCACAACAGGACACTCACAGTAGCAGTAGCTTGTTATCATGGGTGTGTCACATTTGCACTCATGAGCAGAGAGAGAATGAATGCATGTGTGCTTCTTCTCAGTTCGCCTTGCCCACGCTTACACAGCCTGGGACCCAAACCCAGGAAATGGTGTGTACAACAGTGGGCTGGATCTTCACATATCAACAATCAAATCAAGATAGACCCCACAGATATGATAGACTCAACAGGCCAACCTGACCTAGACAATCCCTGTGCCAAGTTGTGTATTAAACTTAGCCCTCACACGAAGTAAAAAAAAATCATAAACAAATATTCTAATAATGATCAGTTCTGGGTGATAGGGATTTGGGCAATTTTTACAAATAACACACATACACATACAGTAATCTTCAAAATTATATCTGACTAAACAAATAAAACATCTGTACCTCCCCTGGCCCTAGCCACATTTCTCCACTGGGTAGACATATTTTTTGCTCCAGGATTTCTTCAGGAAGTAAGATGAGCTATTCCCCTGGTCATCAGTGTTAGCCTGGTCTAATAAGAAAAGTGTGTGGTGAGACACAGGTTCGGGCCTCATATCCCATTTCAAGAAATGATTTGGCATGAATATACAGGTACATCATAAAAGCTTTCTCCCATCTATGAAAAAGGGCTTATAAACCCATCTGTTATGATGTGAATCTGAAATGTTCCCTTACAGGCTTATGAATTTAAGGCTTGTTCCTCAGCTGCTGGTGCTTCTGGGAAATGGTGGAGACATTAGGAGGCGGGGCCTACCTGGAAGAGTTATGTAGCTGGAGAACGCATTAGAAAGGGTCCTGTTCTTCCCTTCTCTCTTGCTCCTCATTCTCTTTCAATCTCTTTCCCTCTCTGCTTCTCACCCTTTCCAGCTACCATTTGGAGAGGAGCTTTTCTCTACTCTAGGGAGAGCAGAAAAACCCTTCCCCCATGTTATTCCTTCCACAGGTCAAGAAACAGCTGGGCCAATGGCTGTGGTCTAGAACTTCTGACGCTGTGATCCTAAGTCAGCCTTTCCTCTCGCTTTTTCTCAGCTTTGACACAAGGATGGAAAGTGAACTAGCACACAGCTCACAAACACAGGAAAGCTGTGTGTATGAGAAAAATTGAAGAGGGTTTGAACCTTGAAAAGTACCTCTGTGTTTTTCAGCCTCCATGTAAAGCGATAAAATGCATTTGTATCCTTGTTTATTTTATTTCTTAAGTTAAATAAACCCAGAAAGTTCAGTTCTTTGCACAGCTGTGATTAACACCTGCTGCTTTTCTTCCAAAGCTTCTTTGCTCTATTCATCCCCACTCCCTGCTTTTACATATCCGTCAGGCCCTCTGTCCTGTGCAGCCTTTTCCACTCAATGTGCATTTTCATGTTTGTTTAGAATAATTCATTCTGTGACCACATTTTAATCTCCTACATCCTGTGTGCTCTCCAAGATTCCAAAATACTAAAACTTGATTTAAAGGATAATTCTAGAACTACCATAGACATGGCATTCCTGGTAGCTATATGGGAGTATGGAACCCATACAAATTGATTTATTCTGAAAATATTTCAGCTAACCTATTTCTCAAGAACTTTATTGATAAATGCCAGGACACAGATGTTTTGAAATGTTTTCCAATAGATATTCTTTAGTTTGACTCGAGAAATCAGAAATACTTCTTTAAAAAGAAAAGTAATTAATTTTTATTTATGTACATGTATGTGTGCCTTCATGCTAGTATGCATGCATGCGTGTGTGTGTGTGTGTGTGTGTGTGTGTGTGTGTGTGTGTGTGTATGTGTGTGTGTGTGTGTGTGCCCACAGAGACCAGAATTGGTGTTCAACAACCCAACATTGGTCCTCTGCAAGAACATCAAGTGCTTGTAACTTTCACCTAGGGATGCTCCTTATAGCTTCATTGTCGGTACTGTCAGTGGACCTAAAACTCATAAACTTGGGCATGAGCATGAGTGGGTACACACACACACACACACACACACACACACACACACACACACACACCCCTTTCTGTAAGAACTATGACAGACAATTGCCATTTGAAGTGGTAATCATATTTTCTTTCCTTGCCTCCTTGGCAACCCTATATTTAACATCTCAGACAAAATGAATCCGTTACTGAGTTTGACATGCACACAGCCTTCACCGGCCGATGGACTAGTAACCAGTAGCTTAGGAGACTTTTGAAGATACTCTCCTTAAAAGGGCTTATTGGGAAATGTTATTATTTATACTATTTTCTACAGAGAAAATATTTTACTGTTTAAAATAACCCTGGACTTTTAAATTATAACCTGTTTTTATGTTCAGGCTATCTGAGTATTATTTCTCCTGCAATTGTACATAAAATGTTTTTACATTCAAAAAAAGGACACATACTTTAGAATTGTATTACATGAAATATATAGAATATACAAATTCACAGAGACAGAAAGATTAGATGTTATCTCAAGACAGAGAAGAAAGGAATATGGAACAATGATTTCCTAAGTACAGAATCTCTCTTTTGTTTGATGGAAAAACACCACAAATGGACAGTAGTATTAGGACATAATATCATGAATGTAATAAATCAATACAATTAATGTAATTAATGAATATCATAAATATAATTATTGAATGAATACTGCAAATGTAATCAATGAATACCATAAATGTGATTATTATCATGAGCATAATTAATGAATATCATGAGTGTAATTAAAAATAAATGAAAAAAAAGAAGACACTCATAGACACAAATGTTAGTTTTTGATGGTTACTCATCCTCCAGCCTTTTTTACTTAGTTATTTTTATTATGTGTATGCATGGTTGTGTATGTGCTGACATGTGTGTGGGTACATGTGTGTGGGTGCATGTGGAAATCAGAGGTCATCCTTGGATGTTCCATCACAGCTGTCCACCTACTGCTTGGAGACATTGGCTCTGACTGGAACCTGGAGCTCACCACTAGGCTAACCCCTCAGGAAGGCCCAGGGATCCTCTTGTCCTGTCTCACTAGGCACTAGAATTCCAGGTGTGCACCACCACATCCAACTGCCTATGTGGGTTCTAGGGCTTGAACTCAGATCCTCACGCATGCAAGACAAACACTAAGCTATCTCCTCACCCATACCCACACCCACAAGATTTCTTAACTGATAATCTACTTTGCAATTCATTTGTTTCAAGTCTTTAGAGCTCAGTCAAACCATCTAGGAAACTACCATTGCATCCTTCCCTTACCCCCACTCACTGCCAAGTTTCTGCTCCCTACTTTGGTGTGTCCTCGCTTCCCTACACGAGACCTAAGTTCTATGAAAGACAAATACTTGTCCTGGGTCCGACTCTGGGTCTTGTCTTTAATACTCTACTCAGCTATCAAAACGAACAGAGTGGTGACAGACAGCAGAGAAGCATTGTTCACAGTTCTGGAGTGTCATCACTGGTCCTCATGTAGGAGGATAGACGGCTTTTTTGGAGTCTCTTTAATAAGGATACAGATTCCCATGATTTCATCATCAAAATCCTCATTCCTAGCACCATTAAATTCCAACAGGGGAATTTTGGGGACATGGAAATTCAATTGATTGCCAGTCCTGAAAACACTACTTGACCTTAAGCAAGGTATTCAATTTTTTGCAGTCTCTTTTTATGGATCAATTAAAATAAATGTGTTAAATTTGATCTATCTAGACTTTCATCACTTTTATGATTCTGTAGGTCAAAAGTTGTTATATTATGGTTATTGGTATAATTTGTTATGTTACATAATTTGTAGGCTAGCCAGGGGCTTATAGATTATTTAATCAAATTATATAACTTTACTTATTAAAAATGATAGACTAAAAGAGTGACTTTGTATAAAATAAGTTAATAAACAATAGAACTAATTCTGAGATTCTGGGCTTTCTCATATAAGGCAAATCACTATAAAAATAAGTGTGCTTAATCATGTACAAATCAGATAAATGCTTTGGTAAGGGACAAGCTAGCAGGTATTGATTAAAATAAGATTCTGCCCTCCCCCCAACCCCGGTATTCCTATAATTTTAAGAATCAAATTGTGTCATCCCAAACTGAAAGTTACCTTACCTTAGTTCATTTTGAAAACTCCATAGAACTTTTAATATTGTACTTGAATCTCAGAAACAAGATCAAAAATTAAATTTGGATTTTGAGGAGAAAAATATGGACATTTTAAGAGAATTATAAGTGCTGCTGGCCAAATGCTGTAATGTATTTGTGGTGCTAGGTTACACATTGCATTAATTTTTTTATTCACATTTTTTCATAACATATATTTTGATCATACTCTTTCCTATCCCAACTCCTCCCAGATCCTCCCCACCTCCTTTCCCACTCAACTCTGTTCTTTCTCTTTCTCAAAAAAACAACCCACAAAAATACAATAAAAAAGCAAATGAAAATTAGAACAGAAAAAGAAAGAATAAAAAATCAATAAGTCAAAACAAAACAATACCAAAACTAAACAAAAGCACACAAAAAAAGAAATGGAATTGGTTTTGTGTTTGCCAACTACTCTTGGGCATGGGTTCTGCCCTAGAGCATGGCTGATACATCCAGTGACACTCCATTGGAGAAAATGGGTTTTTCTTTTCCCAGAAGGTTGTAGCTGAAATTTTGTTGTAGCTGAAATTTTCTTGTATCTTGCCTGGTTCGCAGCCGCTCAGACCCAAGTAAACACACAGAGGCTTATATTAATTAAAACTACACGGCCATGGCTCAAGCCTTTTGCTAGCTAGCTCTTATATTTTAAATTAGCCCATAACTATTAATCTATGTATCACCACATATTCCATGGCTTTACCTGCATCCCATTACTTGTTGCTCCTTGGGTGGTTTGCTGGTGTTTCTCCCCCCACCCACCTTCTTCCTGTCTCTCTCTTTGAATTTCCCGCCTGCCTCTAAGCTGCCTTTCCATAGGCCAAATGGCTTTATTTATCAACCAATCAAAGCAACACATATTCACAGCATGCAGAAAGACATTCTCCCATCAGAAGGTATCAAATGTAAACAACTTCTTGGTTGGGGTACGACTTTGTGTCTGCTTCCCCTTCTCAGTGTTAGCATTTTGTCTGGTTTGAAACTGTAGGTCTTGTGAATGCTGTCACAATTTCTGTGAATTCCTATGTGTATCACAGGAGAAAATTGATCATCAAAATCACCCAGCTACAAATCCTGTGACCTACAACAGAGACCTGCCTGGAAGAAACACTGGTACAGTAGTAGCACAAATGCTATGGGTGTAACCAACCAATTTTGATTGGATTTAAGGCCCACTCCATGAGATAGAACCTGTTTCTGACACTGATAACATGGAAAAGGACCTGAGACTAGACAGAATATGGACCTAGGAAAAAGATATTACTATTATTCTACTAAAGAAGCATAGTAATGAAATGACTACTAATGACATATTGCTATACCCATAGATCAGAGCATTGCTCAACCCTTATCAGAGAAGCTTTTTCTTGCAGTAGATGGTGATTAACATGGATGCACAACTGGACATTGTACAGAGAGTGAGAAACTTTGGAGTATTCAGCCATAAATGCGATGTATTTTTCAAATCCTCCCTTTGAGGCTCAGGGACCTCTGTGGGAGAGAAGGTGGAATGATTGTAAGAGCCAAAGGTGGTGGATGACTCCAAGGAAGTGGTATCTTCTGGACACAACAGGACTGGTAGATGTTGCATTTTATAAAACAGCTTTACTTGCTCTTCCAGTACATTTTCTAGATTGCAGGTTAACCTGTTCAGGTAGGGTCCTCTGTATTTTAGAGTTAATTTTATAGTTTATCTCAATCACATCTGACCTTGTCCATTTATGCTCTGACTCCAATAGTGTTTACAGTTGCCAAGGATTAGCATCCCTCTTCACTCAATCCCTGATATGAGTACATTGAGGGTAGGTGAGAGACAGGGTGCCCACAAACAGAGAAGAACATGAGCAGAACATGTCTATGGTGATATCTTATTTGTGCTGAAATGTGATGTTATTTGTATGTTAAAGTTGTCTGGGAATCAGAGCTAAGAGCAAGCCATTTAGCAGAAGTCTGACGGTGGTGGCACATGCCCTTAATCTGATCACATGGCAGGCAGAATCTCTGTGTGTTCAAGGACATAGCCAAGTAGTGACTCAAACCTTTAATCTCAGTACAAACCATAGAGACTTGGAGGTCTGTATAGACAGGCAGTGATGAGGAAATCATGTGGCTGGGTTTAGAACCAATGAGAAGGCAGAACAGAAAGGCAATAAAAAGACAGGACACAGGAAGAAGGTCTCTCTCTCTCTCAGGGGAAGGACGGCAGCGAGTGGTAAGATAAGGTGGTCTCAGCTCTTGGCTACTGTTCAGTCTCTGGGCTTTTAACTCTTTATTTGGCTCTGTTTCTTATTTAATTAGACCGTTTAGAATTACATCTACACATGTCAGGTGACAGCCTCTGTTGTCACTACTGCCCTCATCTGGTCTGCATCTCCTCCATGTGAGGACTCTTGGCTCAGACCTTTGGATGGGTTGCCAGCCCTTTTCCCTTTATACCAATATAAGTGCAATGTCTGTCCCACTTACCAGTTTTCCTGGCTGCCTTCCCATAGAAATGACATTTTAAAATGTGCCCCCTGAACATAAAATTAAGGCATTTGAGCCAGAAAATCAGCCATGGAATTTCCAATTCTGATAGAGTTTCCTCTGCATAAAATATGTCATCATTGCTCGGGCACTGTCTCTGGCACTTCTACCATTCTCCCACAATGCTCTGCTCTGCTCTCCCAGAGGTCTCCTCCCTCCATGATTCCAAATCCTATGGGTTTCTTGGCCTCTTTAGTTAGTCTTCTCAGTGGTCTGAAAAGTGCTTGGGGGACTCTCTTTCTCTCTTGGACACTTTTGGTAACCTCTACGAACTTTTGGTTTTCTTTTTCTGCTTTCTCTTTGCCCATTCCTCAAATTAACCCCTCCACTCTAAGAAATTGTTCTATAGTGGATTAATCTCCACCTTCTTGTGGCTCATTCCCACATCTTCAAGTTCTGTCTCTATGATGCTATTGCACTTCACCAGAACCTTAACCGGCCTCTCCATCCTTTATCTACTTTAAGGGTAGGTGATAGATACAACTGAAGTAACACACCATTGCTTATTACTTTGTACTCAGGAAATTTAAAAGCAGTGCCCTCAGACACAGTGTTATTTCTGGTCCAAATATGCTTACCTCTTTCTATCTTCCTTTACTAAATAACATGGCCCTTCTGCTTCCACATTCCAAACAACTCATTGTCTTCCTAAATCTGATCTTTGAGAATGGTCAGAAATACAGCCTTAATCATTTCATTCTCTACCACTCTTCTCAACTCCACTGCCTTCTGTATTGTCCATTCTCAGGATTCAGTCCCAGAGCAGCTGTGTCAGCCTCACACAGAAGCTTGTCAAATGTGTGTTCTTCAGCCGCCTGAAATTTTTAACTCTGCAACCGGCTTTGGTGCTCACTGAAATGTGAGACCCTTGCCACCCTCAGAGACTCATTTCATGGTTCTCCTACTCAACTATGGTCTCCTTCCCAGCACATTCATCCTTTCCCAAAACATGGCTTCCGTGTGTGCTGTTCTTCATCATTTGCGACCCTAACCTTAGCTCCTGTTCCACAAGCTAAGTTTAGATGTCACTTCCCTTAGAGAGCCTCTCCCAGAACTCTGTGACATCTGTTTTGTGAACCCTCTTTGTTGTGATTCTAATCCCCTGGCTGTCATGATTGTTGGGAATTCTCAGTGTTAGATAGATAGATAAATATTAGCAGCTTGGAGGTCATTGAGGACAAGCTGCTTGCAAAATCAGGAATGGAAATTTTGGGACTCTGATCACTGGTCAAAAGAATGGGAGCTGAGTGGAGATTTGACAATCTGGACTGCCCAGAAATTATGAGGTTCCTGCCTGGCAGAGGCTTTCTGGTAAAAACAAACAAACAAAAAAAAAAAAACAAAGGTCATTGTTCCCTCA
Source organism: Peromyscus californicus insignis (assembly GCF_007827085.1). Lineage (NCBI taxonomy): Eukaryota > Metazoa > Chordata > Mammalia > Rodentia > Cricetidae > Peromyscus > Peromyscus californicus. The sequence continues at coordinate 12,031,824 of NW_026294617.1, read as the reverse complement.
CTTCAAAGTTAATCCGGATGGGCCTGTCAATCACTGGGCTATCCAGAAGTAGCTGCTAGAGTGTGTAGAAATAGTACACAATTTGCCTAAATATGAAGATTGGCATGGTGGTCTCTTTGGCCACTGTCCACGCTCCTCTTTGACAGTGCTCCACTCTATTCTATGATAAGCTCTGTCTATCTTCCATACTACATGTTCTTCTCACTCACAGAAGCCTGGGATCCAGGGAAATCCAGAGTGGGATCCCAGGGATATGAAGATTTGTGAGGCCACCCTTTATCTGTTCACTAGTGATTTATTTGACTAAAACTGATCATCATATCAGGATTTTCCCAGGCACACAGTAGGTTTCCCCACCCCAGATGTTTTGCGTTAATAACTGAATTTCAGCTTGTCTCACTGTGGTTGCATGCTACTTTCCATTCACAGGTTGTACTTGCCTTAGATGGGCAAACTCTTCCACCTATCCTAAATCCATACTTTTCCTTACCCCAGTCCTCTGTCATATTGATAAGTTAAATTGGTGACCAGGTAAGCTGGTGATGAGGGAGTGAACCTCAGTCTCTCTTTCTTATACCTCCCTCCTTTTCCATAGCAAAATAGTTAATAAACCTGAAGAAAAATCATCCCAAATGGTTTTATTCACACTACGGGGAGTGGGGTATCTAACTAGGTCTGACCTAAACACTTTCAGCCTGCAGCTTACTCTGTTCTATGCTTAGGCTCTTCTAAGTGGGTGGGCAATCACTGGCTGGATATTTGCATAATAGCTTTCCTGTTGTTTCTTTTGTTCTTTTGTGACTCCTACTAATTGTTTGAGAATGCCAGGGTTAGCTCCTAGGCTCTGATAGGAGCCCTCTCTATTGACCTGTAAAACTTAGGTAAATTGCCTTTTCAAAACATAATGCAGAATTTATTGGTGCTGCTGTAACTTTTGGATATCAAAGGAGATGAGACCCTTCTCTATGTCTTTTTACTCTAGGACTCTAAAGGAGAGCCCTTTCTAGAAGAGGGTGCAAAAATAGATGCAACTTTTAATTTTTCTGTAACACTTGTAGATTCAGCTGTATCTTAGTTGCTGTGAATATTGCTCTGTATAAATAAACACTGATTGGCCAATAGCCAGACAGGAAGTATAGGCAGACTAACAGAGGAGAATTGAGGAAACAGGAAGGGAAGGGAGAGATTGTCTGGAGCCGCTGCCAGGACAAGGAAGATGTAAGGTACCGATAAGCCACGAGCCAAAGTATAGATTAATAGAAATGGGCTAAATATAAGAGTAAGAGCTAGACAATGAGAGGCCTGAACTAATGGCCAAGCAGTTTAAATAATGTAAGAGTCTGTGTGTTTATTTTATAAGTGGGCTCCGGGACTGGCAGGACTTGGAGAATTTCTCTCCAGCTACACTTAGTTAAGGTTTTTATTGCTGTGCAGAGACACCATGACCACAGCATGGTTTACAGTTTAATTGGGCCTGGCTTATAGTTCAGAGGTTTAGTTCATTATCATCATGGTGAGAAGTATGACATCATGCAGGCAGATGGGGTGGTGCTGGAAAGGTAGCTGAGAGTTCTACTTCTGGATTGGCAGGCAGCAGGAGGAGAGCATGATACTGGGACTGGCTTGAACTTTTGAAACCACAAAGCCTGCCCCCAGTGACACATTTATTCCAAGGACACACCTCCTAATAGTGCCACTCCCTATGGGCATATAGGGACCATTTTCATTCAAAACACTGCAGCTGCAGACAAGAACCCTCAATGATTCAAGGATTATGTTAACCATTGGTTCTGTTTTGTTTTCGTATAATTGAGAACTTCTCACAGTACCAAAACCATAGTAGTAGCAGCAAGGCATAGAACCCCAAGACTCTGTTCACTTACTTAACCTCTCTGGTCTATCCTTTCTTGTTCCCTCTGTCCTGGATTCTCCACATTCCATTCTCTCCAAGGAAGCAGATTCTTCCCCATCTTCCATGAAGAAAATTCTTCATAGAACTATGTTTTACAAAATAAATAAAGCTGTATTCCATGAGGATATATTTTCTAAAGGGCAACTTTTTATTTTTTTTTTTACTTCTTATCAAGTTAGTGAATTTCCAAATAAAAGTAAGAACAAAATTATCGTTTTATCCAACAATTCTACTTCTTGTATCATCACATATCCAGAAGAATTAGAGCAGGTTTTGAAGATTTGTACAATCGTTCACTTTCCTAGTAACATTATTCACAATACCAAGGAGAAGAAGCAATCTGAACTTGTATCCAGGAACAGATGTATTAAAGATGTGTTGTATATAGACAAAATGTTAATAACTGGCAAAAACTCCCTAGAACCCTAGAGTTGGTGAATCAGTTTGAAAACCAGACTCCCTCTGGACTGGTCAACCCATTAGGTTTCTGTCCTCTTCCATCAGTTCTCATATCTGCTGGATGAGTCTCTGTGGAAGATGCAACTGACCTTGACATTTCCCTGGGGGAACATCCTCAGCATGTTCCCAGCTCCGAAGTGTGGGCTAAGTCCTATGGTTCCCTGTTGTAGAATATTATTTTAAGATGTGTTACATTTTGTTTATGCTGTGGAACAATTGTTTAATTATGCAAAGATGTGTTGCATTCTTTTATGTTGCATTTGTTTAACTCTGTGAAGCTGTGATAGTTTGCCTGTCTAAAACACCTGATGGTCTAATGGTCTATTAAAGAGCTGAATGGCCAATAAGGAGGCAGGAAAAGGGACAGGTAGGGCTGGCAGGCAAAGAGAATAAATAGAAGGAGAAATCTGGGATGAAAAGAAAAAAGAGCAAGAGAGCAAGGAGAGGAAGATGCTAGGGGCCAACCACCCAGTCACACAGCCAGACATGGAGTAAGAAGTAAAGAAGAGGTACACAGAAATAGAGAAAGATAAAGGCCCAGAGGCAAAAGGTAGATGGGTAATTTAAGTTAAGAAAAGCTGGCTAGAAATAAGCCAAGCTAAGACTGGGCCTTTATAATTAAGAATAAGCCTCCATGTGTGATTTATTTGGGAGCCGGGTGGCGGGCCCCCCAAAGAGCAAAGAGCCAAAAGAGCCAAAACCAACTGCAGGTCCCTGAACAACATTGAAAATGCCAACCTCAACCCCATCTACCCAAATAGATCAGCTTTCTTGGGATAGGCGCCGAGGATCTTACTAACATCCCCCTGCCCCCAAGTGTAATATGCAGCCAGACCTGGAACATCTAACGTCCTGGAGGAGAGTGCACAGGCCGCAAACCTGACACAGGATCCGGTCTCTCCCCAACTAGGCTTGCCTTCATCATGGCCCCACATCCCAGAACACCAGGGCCCCCGTGTGCTCAACGCTTTCTGGCTTCTCAGGCTCTTGCCACTGGCCTGACATTTTCTGTTCTAACCCGGACAGACTGAGCTCACAGCACCTGACTCCACGGCTCAGACATCACTGTTCATGTTGGTCCCTTTCTCCCTCCCTCTGCCCTGATTGATTAACCATTACAACCACAAGTTTCTCTTTTGTCTCCCTCACTGGTGTCTGTTTCATCATTGGTATGTATCCTTGAGGTAGATTTCCTCTTAACACATGAATAAAAGCAAATGGACAAAGACTGATCAGAATACCTACAATAGTTCTGGGAAATCTGCACATCCTACATCCACAGAGCAATCTACATTTCCTGAGGCTACAAATTTCCCTCCCTCCTCCCGTCCCTCCTCCCTTCCTTCTTTGAGACAGTCTCACATAACCCAAGCTTGTCCTTTGAACTCACCACATAGCTGAGGATGACCTTGAACTCCTGACCCTCCCACCTCTACTTCCCAAATGCTAGGATTACAGGTGTGCACCATCACACCTGGCTTATCAATTGCTGGGAGTGGAAGCCAGGGCTCTGTGCATGCTGTGCAGGCACTGTGCTTAACTGAGCCACACCCTCAGCCCCCGTGGTTTGTTTTTGTTGCTAGTCCTTTTCCGCTAAGGTTTTCACACAAAAGGAGCCGCAGAGATTATAAACAGACGCAGCGTTTACTAGTGTAGCTCTGTCAGAAAGGGGAAGATGAAAGCCAGCTTCTAATAACCTTGCCTGGCACCATGTCAATCACAGAGCAGGGCGGGAAAAGGAGCTCTGAGCATCCCATTTAAAGGTATTTATGGAGAAATTAGTGACGCAGCACACTCCAGCACCTCCGGTGTTTCTGAATGCAGCACACAGTGACTGGTCTGTTGTATCAGAGAGCCAGTGAGCAGAAATGACAATGTGACTTTGTCCCCACACTCATGCTCTGCATGCCAATCCTATCCTGATGGAAACTTTCCTCCAGGTGACTCAGTGGGGCCGCCTGTGCAAACTCTATTGCCCAGAAGGTGTGAGGGAGAAGGAAGGAAGGAAGGAACCTGACACTTCGAAGCAAGATTCACTTGCCTAGTAGCTGTGGCCTGCGGGTCATTTCCCCTCAACTAAACTGGCTGGTAACGGCATAGTTACCGAGCAGTCAGTGAGTACCTTTTTCCTATTAACATAACAATCGACAGAACATTCAGAGAGACCCCACAACACAATTGATTGGGCAAAATAATGATTTCCAAGTGGCTGAGAAACAGCTTATGAAGCCGCGGAGGGCCTCTGTGGGCATGAGAAGTGACAGCTCACACACTGACTGTGAAGTGCTCCTAGGAGACTTGTTCAGGGCAGGCATCTTAAGATGGAGACTAGCTTTCTTCTGTGAGTCTCTGATGTGTGGCATCCACTGGAGAGCGGCAGGCAGCAACATTGGTGGCAACACAGTCTCAAGATGGAACCCACCCGTCTGCATTCCTTCTCTCCGCCCATAGGCCTCTCATGTGATACCATTGTTTGAGAAAGGGAAGGTGTGTTAACTGGATAGGGCTCTCTATTAAGTCAAATGAGCACACTTTTATGGGATCGACTTGCATCCGACTTAGTGTCTGAAACAAAATCAAAAGTTCTGCCTGCTAACTATACAGAGACCCTTTTGACTCTAGTTTCTAATATATCTCATCTGGTCTTCACTGACTATACAAAGGGTTTGGCAATTTCCATGTGGCCATGGTAGGGCTGTAAGATAGAGGTCGGAGAAGATAATGGAACCTTTGAATCTTTTAGGTCAGAAACGGGGAGAAGAATGGGAAACAGACACAGTTTGGCTCCTGTTTGCTATTATAGTGCAGTGTTGATGGGGGCGGGGCTAAGGTGAGGGAGTAGTAGGGGGTGGGGCTAAGGTGAGAGCAATAGGAGCAATAGGGGGTGGGGCTAAGGTGAGGGAGTAGTGGGGGTGGGGCTAAGGTGAGAGCAATAGGAGCAATAGGGGGCGGGGATAAGGTGAAGGAGCAGTAGCGGGTGGGGCTAAGGTGAGGGCGCAGTAGGGGGCGGGCTAAGGTGAGGGGAGCAGTAGCATAGTTGGGAAGAATGCGATCTTGGGAGTTAAACAGACTTAAATTCACACTTCACCCCTCCCGTTTTTTTTACATGAAGCAATATTTTCGGGGCTGGAGATGAAGCTCCATTGGTGGAGTGCTCGCATGAAGCCCTGCCTTCAGCCCTGCGTTCCATCCCAAGCACCACATAAACCAGGCTGGGTGGTGTATGGCTGCAAATCACAGCATTAGGAGGTGGAAATAGGGGAGCTTGAGGTTCAAGTTCATCGTCAGCTACATAGTGAGTTCGAGACCAGCCTGGATATGAGACTCTGTTTGTCTCTGTCTCTTTCCCTCTCTGTCTGTATATGCATACACACACACACACACACACACACACACACACACTCACACACATACATATATACATATACACATGCATGTGTATACTCATAATGAGTTTGTTTCCTCATTTGAAAAGGAGAAAGACAATTTTTTTGTGGAGTTATAGATCAGCTACCAGTGGTTCTCAACGTTACCAATGCTGTGGCCCTTTAATACAGTTCCTCATGTTGTGGTGACCCCCAAGAATAAAAGCAATTTTCATTGCTGTTTCATAACTGTAATTTTGCTACTGTTAAAAATTGTAAATATCCGTGCTTTCTGATGGTCTTAGGTAGAGAAGCTCTTTACCTACTGTGTAGGTAAAGGGCAAGGGTGAATGAATATAAAGTCAGTAAGATTTGTTCTTTTGATGCTCCATCCCACCCCAAGGCTATCTGAATGTGGATACATGGGCTCTGTGGATAGATTCACCAACTTATGTCATAAAGTACAAATATCTAAGGGATGAGGATTTGATGTAAAGATGACCTGTCAGTGCCTCCACATCTACAGGGGCAAGCAGAGACTCAATGCTAGCAAGGGCTGATGAGGGGCTGAGCTGGCTGAGTGGGAGGTAAGTCCAGACACATTCACAGGGTCAGCATTCTCTTCTGCAGTATGTCTTCGGCATCTCAGATCCACTGATCATGCTTAATTCTGGAACACACACAGCCTTGCTGACCTTGTGTACGGTATTCTGTGAATGCCATTTAGTTTCTTGGTCTTCATTTGGAAATTGAACAAAGACCCATGGGTCTTATCATGTGGAAGTTTATTGCCACAGAAGCTGGGGTGGGGATGACCTTGAGCTCCTCATGGAGGTGACAAACACAAGCGGAAGGAACACTTAGACTACCGGGGTTCAATGCACAGTGACTCTTTACCTCTTCAAACGTAGCTTCTGAAAACTTCGATGAGGTACAAGAATGATGGACTGCTGTGGATAGTTGAGGTGAGGCACAGAGTCAAGGAGACCTAAGGGCCCATCTAGCACACTAGAAACTGGAAGCCACTGTATGACAATGTGAGGGGTTTTTCATGCGCCCAAGCACTTATTAGCTGTGATAGCCATCTGAAACGAGATGGCTCAATCAGACTGGCATATTGATTTTGTTCTGATGTTTGCAACTATATAACCACAAAGGCACAGGCGAGGAGGACATGAGTGACTGAATATTAGAAGAGACAATTGTGTTTGCTATTCTACATTAACCTAATAAATAACTCCATTAGCAGCGTGTCCTTGGAAATGAGAGCTGCCAACACGTTTCCACAAAAGAAGGCAGTGAACAGTAAAATCCCTGGAATGATAGAGATCAGCTCTGTATGTTACTTACAGTTCAAATTTGGATCTCCATCAGTATCGTGTCTTTATTCATTTCACTCTTTAGTGGTTTATAATGTGTTAACATTTTTCTCCTCTATCTATATTCATAAATAATGTCTGTATGTTGACAGCTTTCAAATTGAATTTTCTCGTTGTAAGCTCTCCCTTCAGTTCCTGACTCACAGATCCATCCACCTACTGGCATTCTTAGAAGGCATCTTAAATCCAACACCTTGGGAAGGAATCAGCTTTGAATTTGCTAGTATTCCATGAAGCATCCTCTTCCTCTATCCCAGACAGTGGCTACTCCAATTTTCCAATTCTTTTACCCCAAACTCTGCACTCACCCTTGTGGTCTCCTCACATAATACATCAACGCATCATCAAACCCTGTCAGCTCTGGCTTCGGAGCATATGCAGAATCTAGCAACTTCCTACCAATCCCACTTCCCACCCACCGTCACTGCTTCCCTCCATCTCTGCTTCCTGTCCTCTGCATTTTCCACTCTGGCCTCTTCCCACCAACTCTACCACTTCCTGAGCAATGCCTTGCTCGGGCTAGTGTCATTTCCTCCTAATTGATTGCTCCACTTCGGCCCTTCTCACGCTTCCACTCACACAAACATTCTGATTCCGTAGCCGGAGGTGGCTTTAAAATACAAGGCAGACCATGCTAGTCCTCTGTTTTCATCCCGCTATGGACTTTCCAACTCAGTAAGGACATAACAACCCACTTGGACTGCTCTGTGTATTGTTTCCCACACTATCTTAGGAATATTCTTTGCTTATACTTGCCGCAGTGGCCGCCTATCTATAGGCCAAACATGCCAGGCATTCTGGGTAGGGAAGGAGGGGGGAATGGTATCCTCAAAGTTGTGGGTCTCAAAGATAAATTTAGTGCCTGTGGGGGAGTGGGGAATATGGTGGATATGCTTTTAAAGAAAAAGACTCAGCCAGGTAAGAAACAGTCTCTTTTGTCCTAAGTGTTGGATTTTATCCATAAAGATGGTTCATAAAGAGCTAAAGGAAAGTGATGTTATGATCGGGTTTTCGTTTTAAGAATTTGAGGTGGAAGATGCACTGAGAAAGGTAGGAGGGCTATGACAGGCAGAGGGGCATTGGTGGTAGAGAGAAGGGTGGGTAAGAGACATTCAGAAAGTATGGCGTGTCCCACTGTGTCGTATAAATAGTCCAGATGAGGAGCAAGAGCAATCTCATCGGTCAAAACTGAGAGAACAAATTATAGTGTTTCCAGTCAGATGGTGGTAAGAGTTCCATGGTTTGAAATAACTCCTTAGAATCCGATTTAGGAAGTATAACTCATGCACTGAAAAGTCGACTCATAGAAGGCTGATTCTCCTATTATAAAGCAGCACCTTCTGTCTAGATCCTGCACCAATAACTGTAGACAAGACACATTTTCTTCTTCTGTCCTTCTAGGAGGAAGTGAGCTGGGTGCCATGTGACTTCTCAGTGGCTTGCTTGTTTTATTAGATACTTTTTTCATTTTTGGGTACTTGTTCCCAGGTGTATCATTTTCCATTTCACACTCCATAAATATGTACATAAATATTTTAACAGTTTCTGTCTCTGCAGGTTGAATATGTGCCATATAATGGATAATAGCTCAAACTGAAAAGTGCCCAGGTAATAAATTGCTCTGTTCTCCAAGTTTAAATTAATCCCAAACTCAGAAGTACTGCGATATGGTTAGCAGACTTCAGCCATAACACCCACCCCAATATCAGAGTCCCCATTCCTCTTCTGCCTCCTCCTCCATCCTGAGACAAGTTCTTATTCTGTAGCCTAGGTTGGCCTGGATTTCACTATATAGCCCAAGAGGGCTAACCTCAAACTCCCAGCAGTCCTACTGCCTTAGTCTCAAGTGCTGACAGTACAGATCTGAGTTACCACGTCCAGTCCATGTCGTTTTATTTTTCGGTGCTGAGGATTGGACCTGAGTCCTTGTGCACACTTGGCAAGAGCTCTAGCATTGAACTACAGCCTCAGCATTCTATTTTGCTTTAAAAAAGAAATTGTGTGGTGGGTGGACCTGGTGAGGCCAATACCTCTGGTGGTTAAAACATTTAGAATCCATAAATGGTGTTTTCTGAGGCTATGCTGCAGCCAAGGTGTCTCACACAAAAGGAAAAGTCGGGTTTGGCAGGCTTCACAAGCTCCAGAGGGTACAGCTGCTTCCTAGCCCTTTGTCCAGAGGTGATTCAGTACAATCCTGCACTTTGCAAAACTACCTCCCTGCCGTGGTGCTGGTGTAGATGGCTCAGCTTCTATACGCCAAGAATAATTTAAATGGAACAAAACACCTTGGCATAAACAATAAATGTATTAAGACATAAAGTCTTATCACTTGGTGAAGTCTGTTTTACTAATGGAAGCCGCTTGTGCCCGTCAGAGAGCCTTCTGTCGCTAGAGCTGACCTCACGTGATAACTATGAGCTCAGCTCTGTCTGTCCTGCAATGTCCGTCAAATCCCCTAACTTCCATGCATTTCACATATGCATAGCTCTTAAGAGAGCTGAATATGAACATAAATATTAAACGGTCTCTTTGTCTTGGGGGGCCTCTGCCTCAGGAAGGGAATCTCTTGGGGAGGCAGAGACTGAGCAGTGTGACATTGTGTCCATGTAGGATTTCGCTTTCTCACAGTCTGAAACAATGTGGTCACTGTGCGTCTTCTGAAGCACTTGGGAGAGGTCTAGATTGGGAGAGTACATATTCCATAGTAGCTGAAATGTCATCTACAGATGCTGATGTGACTGAAGACAGCTCAGGCTCCCTATAAACATGACCAGTAAAACCAAAGAGGACAAGGTCCTTGGAAAACAATGACTGCTTCTGATAACAGGTGTATGAGAACAGGCATTCTTTTGGCTTTGTCTGGAAAGATAAAAAATTGAATTTTTTTTTAAATTGCAGAATCCAGGAATCTTTTAATCCATTAATTTTTAGCAGAAAAAAATTGTAGCAAAGTCCTTTTTTCCCCAGTTTAATATAGAATTTCTAACTACAAAGTGGTAAAGACAGAGTTGTCCTGAGAAGCCAGGGGTGGCAGGGAGAGAGGAAAGCTGGGTACTGTCTTTTCAACCTGATGACTGGCTCAAACAGAAGGCACCAGAGGGCCGAGTTTCCTAGGATAGCCGGGGTGGAGGCTCAGGCCTCCATTTAAAGAGCAGCAAGTGCAGGGTGTGAAGGGATTGCTGACAGTCCAGAAGGGCTCACCAGAGCCTGGGGACAGCTGCCTCTCACCCCTGGATCTGGCCTAGAGATTGCCGCAGTCCTGTACCAGCCATGGAACCAGGCAATAGAGCAGGTGCTGGGTACCGATCCTACTGGACAGGTTTCAGATGCTGTTCTGATCCTTCTGGCAAGGATGGACCGACTAGGATGAGCGATATTGATTTGTGGAAACCTCACCCCAAAATGACTGGAAGTATACGAATTACTCCACGTTAGCTTGCGCCATTGAAATAAAGCAAAATAAAATATAATCACTCCCCTAAAAAATCCAAGAAAAAGCCCAGGTAAAATTGGGAAGCAATTTGCTGCCAGTCATTAGTATTCCATGCTTTGTGGTTTGGTGGCTCGAGGCTCATGAGACATCATACATCACAGGACATTTTGAAATAAAATTAGTAGACTCACCTTTTCTTTCTTTCAAATTAGAAAAATCTCCCTGCTTGGAAGTTAAAAGTTATTCCAGTCCTGTTCAATGTTTCCACTAAAATGTGGTCATTACTCTATTGTAAAAAATCTCATTACCCAGCTCAGGCTGATGTGGAACCCACTATGCAGACCTGCCTGGCCTGGCTGGTGTGGACCCCACTATGCAGACCTGACAGTCCTGGCTGGTGTGGAACCCACTATGCAGACCTGACAGTCCTGGCTGGTGTGGAACCCACTATGCAGACCTGACAGTCCTGGCTGGTGTGGAACCCATGATGTAGACCTGACTGGCCTAGAAAGCATGCACCACCATTCTTGGTATAACTCTACTTTCAAAAGTGTTTGAAGTATTTGTTACATGAAAGTAAGCTGGTTGAGGGTGTTGGAATCAGATTTTCTGGATTAAACATTTTTACTAACTTGAAGCTGTATGGTTCTGGATATGTTTTTCACCTACTCTGTGCCTTAGAAGGGATTTAATAGCAATGGCTACATCCGAGTGTTGTTGAGGACTAAATAATATGGTGTACACAGCTCTTGAAATGACTGCACACAGTGAGTGTTAAGTATTATTTTATCCATAACAGATGATAATTTTCCTTATTTAGAAAAAATTAATGCAATTTTTAACTTTTATGTTATAGAAGGTAATAGATACATTAAAGAAAAAATACCTAAGTTTAAAGCTGAAAGTTAAAAATTTTGGTAAGTTCCTCTCTTTCTTAAATTCAGTGTCAACCTGAAGTTGAACTTTTGAGTGAAATGTTGTGTTTATTAAAAGGAGAGAAAAAGGAATGGGCGGACAGATTTCTTCCACCTCTTCTTCCAGAAAATACTCATTTTCCCCTCCTTTCTTCTTTAACTGACCACTTGTCCTGTGACTTCTAGCATGGAGTGGGAGACGGAAGGAAGAGAGAGAAGACAAGGAGGAGTGAGGTTGGTCAGATGCAAGTCTCTGCCTAGGCCTTCCCAAACCTCAAGGGGACGACATTTTAATCTCAGCATCACATTTGCAGACCAGTAAAGGCTGGCACAGTGATAAGAGCCCAGATCTCACTGCTTTGTAGATTTACAGAAGGCTGTGGGTATACACTAGGCTGTGGGTAAAGAAGACGTTGTGGGCACAGAGGAGGCTATGAATAAAAATGAGGTTGTGGGTATAGATGAGGCTGTAGGTATAGACAAGGTTGTGGGTATAAACAATCATTCCAGAATGAACTATTTAAACTGTTACGACTTCCTTCAGTGATTGGTGATGCTCTGTCCAACAAACCCATATAGATTTGTGAATGTCTGACATAGTCACAGGTTATAAAACCTCTGGCATGGACAAGTCACTGCCCTTCCTTATGACCTCTTGGAGTCTCTTTTCAGTTATGGGGGGATGCTGGCCAGGTTTAGGCTGAGGGTTGGTTGTGATCTATCTCCTAAAGTCTGCTTGTTGTGTTTGAAACACCAGGGATATCCTTGGAGATGTCCAGGTGTGGTGTGGAGACAGCATTCAGTTCAACTGATATAAGCTGCTGTGTTTATTGTAGGAACATGCAGGATCAAGCTTATTAGCAAAATTTGATGACTTTTTGAAGACCTTGAATGGGAACCTGGGGCTCTCAAAGTGGGACATAAAGCTGCTTAGGGCTGGAAGGGAGAAGAAGGTGAGCTATTGAATGTTAGGATAAGGCAGCCTTACATTTGCACCACATTAAGATTTTGAATAATGCTTTTATTTTGATAAATTTACTTCCTTCTTGCTTAGAGTCCTTCTCAAAGCTCTAAATGATGGTTTTCAGGAAAACAACTCTAGAGCTAGTATGATAGATCAGCCAGTAAGTGATTGCCTTGCAAACATGACGACCTAGTTTGATTCCCTAGAACCCTTAAAAAAACAGTTGGAGGCCAATGAGAGACTCTGTCTCAGAAAAACCTAAGTAGATGGCACCTGGGAAATGACAGATTGTCCCTGGTCACCATATGTGAGAGTGCTCGTGCGTGTGTGTGTGTGTGTGTGCGCGCACACACACACACACACACACACACACACACACACACACACACACACACACACACACGGAGGGAGGGTGGGAAGGAGAGAGAGGTAGATTTAGTTCTGATATGTGCCTGAGGGAATTTGCTAAATTCCTCTAGGATCCATAAGGCCACTTAATAGTTGTGTGAGCTGATTATCTATCAGCTGATGAGCATGTATTAGTTCCTTGCTATAGGCCTCACATCCTTTATCTCATAAATTGTAAGAATCCTATGAGTGCCTCTTCATGTTTTACCCTCGAGGCTCCTGGGACTCGGGCCTGCACTCATCACCAGAAGTTCTTATAGGTAGTGTGGCATGGCGAGCTTAGCCTCAGTGTGTCAGGTATGAAGCAAAAGTACTAACAGTTGTTCCTAGTGTGGCTTGTGACTGTGAGGAATGAATGTGTGTATACACATATGTCTACATGTGCAATATAACATATATGTACACATGCATGACAATGATACAACTTAAAATCTATCATCTATCTATCAATCTACTATCTATCTATCTATCTATCTATCTATCTATCTATCCATCCATCCATCCATCCATCCATCCATCCATCCATCCATTCATCCATCCCTTACATATGCTTGTGTGTATGCGTGCTACACAGGAAACATTTGGTCAATGGTGCTATCTTCATTGGATTACCTTCTATAGAGACCAGCTTGCTTTTCTATAGGAATATGTGTGCCTAAGAAAGCCAAGGGGGAGTGAAGAGGTGTTGGCTGAGGCTGCCCATACACTCCCAGGGTATCGTTCATTCTAGTCACTCCTCTTCATCTTTCTGCCCAAGGTTCCTGCACACTACCTAGTCTGTTTTAAGTGCTTTTGGAGACCATTACCACGTGCGCGCGCACACACACACACACACACACACACACACACACACACACACACACACATAACATATATGTACACATATATGTGATGCCTTGCGCAGCCTTGATGCAGGGGGAGGGGCTTGGACCTGCCTCAACTGAATGTACCAGGCTTTGTTGACTCCCCAAGGGAGGCTGTACCTTTTGGGGGGAGGGGCTGGAGGTGGGCTGGAGGAGAAGGCTGAGGGGGGGAGTGGGAGGAGGGATGAGAGGGAGATCTGTGGTTGGTATGTAAAATGAATAAAAAGTTTCTTAATAAAAAAGAAATAAAAAGAAGCTTCTGTGTTGTGCTCAATAATGATGATGGGACTGTTAGCCTTACTTTCATTGTCATTCATAGCTGGAATGAGAGTTTTTTCCCTGTGGAGATATTTCCTTGCCAACCAGACTGTTAACTGTTAAAGGCAAGAGTCAATCAGGTCACATTTACATCCACTGGCCCAGAACTTGATAACGTGCACAGGCATGGTTACTATCTGCATCGGTGTGAGGCCAAACACAGCCCTCTGGATCCCTCCAAGGCAGATGAAAGAAGGCCAGTTCTCCCTCAGACCTCAAGAGTCTTTCTTTTCCCCTTTGCCTTCCAACACTTCCCCAGCCTTCACACAGTCTACAACATTGATTATGGATTATCTGCTTAAAACAGACTAATGTAGGGAAGAGCTTTCTTGGAACATACAGCCTACAAATTAATGATATCCATATAATATCACAGTGCAATGAACAGACCAAAGGAGCAAAATCAGGGTAGGACAATGCCCTCTGCCCTGCTACCACATTGCACAACCAATTTGGTGTTTCAGATCAGCCAAGGAAGAGGAAGTTTTTTATTATATATGTTTGGATAAAAATAAAGACTACATTCTCCTGGAAGATCCAAAATAAAATCCAGGTGAACTAGAATTTAAGACATTAAAATATATTGTACTGAAAAAGATATAGGGGAATCATTTTAAAGTTTGTCAACAAACCCAAAAACCATATGGGAAAAGATTGGCATGTTTTACTGCAAAAATAGAAAGGATGATATACTATGTATTTGGGTATAGAGAAAATAATTCCATAGTGTATTAGCAATGGTATGTTTAGCAGGCACACCTCAGAGAACACATGGATACATGCTATTTGGACTGTTAAAACAACATGAAAAAGAAACATGTCTGGAGGAACATAGGAGAATTTATCATGCCCATGCCTCTTCTTCCCTTTATCCAGCCATCTATCTGTGTGGAAAATAGTGGGGATCCTCCTTGTACTTCCTATTTTCACATGTATCCATGATGTTTCTTTCATTGACAGAGATTATTTCATCTCTGCTACTTTGTTTCTAGACAGTCTTCTTCCCCAAACCCCTTCCCCTCTTCTGACAAATGATGAGTGACTGCTTTTAAAAACTGACTTTTAAGCACCCATGGACATTGGAATGTGAACCGCAAGCCCTTAGACTCCCTGGCTTGTGTGATTCATGACCATAATTACTATTTTGGGCTTTTATTGCTTTCTTGCCTTGATAATGACATATCACAAAAATCTTTTCTAACTTGATCTCTGCTGGTATTTACAGCTTGGAATTATTTTCATCTTGCATTTAGAGTAAAAGAAAGTCAGGGCTACAAGGACCCTTTAGCCCACCCCGTCAGCTCTCCCATTCTGAACTTGAACTACCTCCACAAAAATCCCCTTTTCATCCATTAACATGCTTCCCAGTTTGTGTAAATGAAGCAAAGAGCAGAAAGCAGGGCAGAGAAACAACATGAAGGGGAACAATGACAGTCTCTTCACTCTGAAATCTCAGTGTGTTCCTATACCACTCCACCATACAGGAAAAAATTATAAATCAATTGCAAATTGGTTTATAAGAGGCTTTGCCGTCTGGGTAGAACTTCTACTCTGCCATACACACTAATAAACTTACTTGGCAGTGTTGGAACGTTTATGTGAATGAATTATTCCTAAATTATCAGCTCATATTATCATATAAATAATTGCTGTAGCCTTCTGTCCCAGCAGTGCTATAATCTCTAATAAAGCAGTTTATACTGGCTTTAAGTGAAACGACAGTGCCCTAGAAAACTAACATTATATTGCTTTAATAATAAAGGAGCAAAGTTATTCAGCCAGCTCTTATTGGCTCTCCAACTCTGTGGATCAGACCCAAGCCAAATCATCTACATCTATGAGGAAGACAGCAGACTGACCCTGGATGTGGTGCTGTATGAAATAGCCCAGCCTCCATATATTTAGAGCCCTTGGTGAGAGGATGGAGTCTGTTTTCAGCCTCCTACTCTCTCTTTTTCCCAACCGTGTAAACTCTTCCTATAAGAACTTGAGTCTCTGCAAGAGAAGAGAAGTAGAAAATAATGGTCCTACCTTTGGTGCATGGTGGTCATGACATGGACAATTAGAAGTTGTCTAGTCTATTGAGAGGGCTGGTTAATACAAGGCTTAGACTTAAATGAGGCAGAATGGCTCTGTGCAAACAAAGAAGAAATGACCTGAGGGGAGGAAACAGGTCTTCACAAATGTCACGTTGGGTCACGTGGAACAGAAGAGCCACTGAAATTCGAGTATATGCAAGTACATTACGATGATGCTGTGTGCAGTAAGTTCTGCTGGAGACTCTAACCACAAGCACTTTCAGAGTTGATAATTGCCCAGAGAGATGATCTCCTTTCTGTTCACTGAGATCTAAGACAGGGAAAGATGATCCTGTCCAGAGAGTTTTAATTTACTTGAAAGCCTTAATCAGATGATAATGTTTTCCCCCTGCGGACCCCTCTCTCAGTCTGTCAAGAGGAGCCCAGCTGCTAAAGCTGAAACACTGGCAGGCAGACACTCCCTGTTAGAAAAGAAAGCATTGTAGATAGGCGGTCCAAGGATGGTATGTACACATGGCTGTGACTCAGATGGTTTCTCTTGTGTTTGCAGGAAGTGGAAGGAGGCTATTGAAATCTGTGCCAATGAGAAAGAGCAAGTGTAATAATTAACTCTCCCTTTTAGCAAGAGAATAAGTTTGGATGGGAGGTGTTGTGTATGCTTACTTGTTATTCATGCAGTAGAAATCTATTTGTTCTGAAAGCAAGAAATTGGGATGCTCTTTCACACACGTTGGCCCTTGGAGGGTGAGGATGCAGGGACTTGGAAGAGTATCTTGCAACTGCAGAATAAATACTGTCTGGGGTAGTGCTCTGCCTTTTGTTCCCTCGTTAGCAATAGAGCCTTACCAATCTACCCTAGTCTGAGGATGTGACACTCCTCCAACCCTCCTTTCTCTGAGCAACTTCTTAGACTTGCTGAGGGATGTAATGCTGAACAGTGGATGCATATGGAGTCACCAGGTGCTGTCAGCACTGAGATATAATGACCATGCACTCCTGCAATGAGCCATCTCCCTCAACCCCTTTTTGAGGGAGATTAATGTAGCACCACTCAAGGCAGTCCCCTGGCTGGTGACTTTTGTTTCTGTATATCCTCTTTGTCCTCTTGGGGAAGTTGGACAACACAATCCATTTATAAAGCAGTACCATTCCTGGTTGGATAACTAATCTCAACCTAGCTTTTCTGGGAAGGGAACAGATGATTTAGTTGGGACCTCACAGAACCCAGTTTCACCCAAATGTTGTATCGCCTTCTAGGTGGAAGAACACCATAATCTCTGCTGAGTACCCTGCCTTGAAACAAAGCAGCCAGGAACTCTGGCCGTTCCCTGCTTTGGTTTTCTGAGTGCTGTCAAGTACATTGGCTTATTAGTCTTCAAAAGAGCCATCCTGTGGAGTGGATGGCAGACAGCATCCACACACTTTGAGATCTGGGCTTCTGAAAGCTTTGGAGCAATTAAGATTGTGGAGATGGAAAGGAAGTTGTCATTGCGGGAAGAAAATATCTTCTCTTTCCAAATCCCATTCTCTTAAGATCTTCAGAGCAAAAAGTTCAACCAAAGGAAAGTCACCATTGACTAAACACTTAGTAATTCAGTCATGTTGGAAACAAAAAGATTAAATTTCTAACTGAATATTCTGACCATAGGATATAATCTCCCAATGCTGAATTAGATAATGTTTTTGGTAAATTCCCAGCCAAGAAGAGATTAGAAGTCAGAGTTATTAAGTTCCCTTTTCATATCTGTATAATTGAATTCTGGTTTAGACAAGAAAATAAAATTTGGCCTGTGATTAGTGTAGCCTAATGCAATTGCTTGTGTTTCTTTATGAAATGCAGGTAGCAAGGAGAGCACATTTTAAACAGCCAGTTATTCCATAAGCATAATGTCAATTTTAATAGTGTTCTAAAGTTTCCAAAATACACATTCAAAGTGGAGCATTAACTCTGAGTTAACCATTACTTTTCAAGTAAATGTGTGCTCTGAGCCTCGTCACTTAGTGTCCTAGCCCACACATTACACTGAATTCAAACACAGCGTTTTGCTTTCTCCCTATAGTCAGCTGAACATGGAGAAAGTTGGTTTATTTTGAAAGAAGACATACATCACTGAGTTCTTCCCTTGTGTGCAGAAAACTAACATACGCCATCTCTTTCCTTCTTCAATTTTACAATTGGGGAATCTCTGGAAAGTTAGCTAGTTTATTTATGACCATACATTTTTTTTTACAGTCAGTGAAAATAATGTTCTAACTAGGACCATGGACCATTTTTTTAAATATAATCTTGTCCCATAAATAAAACTGCTGTCTGGTTCTTAAAAGTGCATGTGTAAACAGAATCATATCCAAATCTTTCTGGCTTGGGAAGGGCAAAAGGAACATGCACAGTGGGTACAGAAGAATAAAAGATGACTCTCCAGGGCCACGCTCAACACCTCAGCTGAGGAATTGGTGGGGGTGGGGTGGTCAGTCGACAAGGGGCCTGTTCAACAACTTCCACAAGTGTTTGTAGACCAGAGGAAAGAAATAAATGGAAACACTTGTCATGCTCTTTCTCTGCTTTTACAGGAGCTTCATCTGACGTGGGAAGGATGACAGGAAACTTACAAAATAGGGACAAACCTCTGACTTTAACAAAAAGTTGAATTTTTCATGAGAGCCAGGTCTGGGAATTACGACATCCTTAGACTAAATGATGAAATGAACACTTTGATTTTAAACAGTGTTTCAAACAGGTAACGCACAGACACATGCAGATAAAGCCTTTCCTGAGCGAAGCTCAGGCTGCATGGGGTTCAAACACACCAGTAGACATCCCAGGTATTAAGACAGCTCGGCTTCCAGAATGTGAAGTTGGTGGGCTCTGGTGTGCCTGGGAGCCAGTGTGCTTCCCAACACTCTAGTTTGACCTGAACATTTATATAAAAACTCTTGCAGCTTTTTTTTCTAGTTAACGTTTAGCCAATAAATAATACTTTGGAGTAGGAATCACAGCAAGTTATTGCTGTCTCTGCCTTCTCCTAGATGGTCCCCTTGATGTCCCGGATGTGCACCCCCTCCCGTGTGTTCAGAAACTGCCTGTCCACAGCTTGGGATGGTGAGCACAGATGACACTTGGCTTCCAGTTGGTTGACTTACAATTCTCCAGCTACACAACGGTGTGAGAGTGACACATATTTAATAGAACCTAAACTTCAGATTATTAATTTCATTTTTTCCAGACCAGCAATGATTAATGCCATGTGCTATTGCCCAGCTTGCCTGCCACATGGACACATGACCTCGAGCAAACCAGTGACACGACAGTGTATTGTATCACTATGGTGCTCAGTAGACCAATTGTATTACATGTGTGTTTTTTTTAATTTCTCCACATTCTCAGCTTACATTATGAGTGTATCAGGGTATAACTGCATTGTAAGGTGAGGGGCATCTCTGAAGTTTAAACTTAGTATACTAGTTTCACCCTGGTTAGTGGGTAGAACTGGTTGAGAACACAGAAGACTCAGTACTCTTTACTTATGGTATAAGGGCACAATCTACCAACTTAACCATGCAGTCAAAGTAGCAACTTGATCCCTTCCCTTCAGCTAGTGATTTTCAACATGTATTTTAATATTTCTATAGCATTTGCTACTAGCTGAATTTATCTTGTTTTAAAATTTTTATTATTTCCTCTCCCAACTAGAATGAAAGCACCCTGAAGCACTTCTGAAAAAAATATCTTATTCATGGCATTGCATCCATTTTGCATGGAAACGGGGAACTTAAGGAGTCACATGACTGTCCTTCTATAACCAAGCTGATTGCAGGATGGCTGGCTGCCTGACTCAAGGGTGGTGAAAGCCCCATGGAGATACCTTTTTTGGTAATCACAATGAAGAGAATAAGGGGAGTTGACATTATGTAATAATTTCCAAAATGTAAACATGTGTAAAGGGGATCCCAAGGTAGACATGGAGGCTGGTAGGGTGAGGGCAAATGGAATATGAAGAAGACTATGTTCAAAAAGCAGAGAGAAAGGATGTGCGTGGGACAAAAGGTCTGCATGTTTCTGCAGTGGGAGGAAAGGGCCCAGTGAAGAACAAAGTGGAGGTGGACCCAAAGACGGAGAGGTTGACTGCTGCCTTCATGCTTGGTACCCTTCATCTCCAAACAAGCCTTTGCCTCAGGCTCCTCTACAAGGACCTGTATCTTCTGGGGTAACAATGTCTGTTTCTTTGAGTCCTGTGCTCTTAGTGGACCTCTGTTCTGAACTCTGAAAATTTTAAATTCAACTGCTTTTATTGACATCTAACTTAGACTACAATGTACTTACTTTGTACATTTGGAAAGAATCAAACACTAGAACAGCATTTGATGGTTTTCAGCATCTTAACGCAAATTCCGCTCTTTGCTTCTCATAGCAGCACCACTGTCCAGCAAGTAGTTCCTGATTTCCTCTCTTGTGTCCCTGACCATCACTCTAGTCTCTCCCTTAGATCAGGAACTTCGTCTTAGCCTCCTAGTACCCAGAACCTAGCTTGTCTCAGCATCACAGGTCAGGCAGCAGTTTCTGAACAAAATCTTCAAGGGATATGAAAGCACTTTCAAGACCGGATGTGGAGTGATGTCACCCATTCTAACTGCAGTCACCTCTATGACTTAGTTGGATCCGGAATTGCAAACCTTTGGAGTTATAATATGGAGCTTTTCTTTCTTCAAATATGCTCATGATTGTGTTTTGTCCTTACGAGTCTCTGGAGAATCTCTTGTAATAATACTCATTATGAGGATTTATAAACAAAGACAACAATCCAAACACCCCTCATTTTATGCGATTCCAGATTGACTGCTTTGAGGTTCTAAGCCCTTGCTTGGGTCTTTAGTCTTCCAAATCATAATGCTTCAATACCATGTCTCAATACAGTTCTGCAAATGTGGCAATTGATTTTCTTCCTGGGTAAGTGGCATCCTGAGGACTGAGTGGGGTAGGTAAGGTCATTCCCACAGGATCTACATTTACCTAAAAATAGTAGATTTTCCCTTTGTTTCATTTTTCTGTTTTAGTTTTTTAGACATTGAACTAAAAGAGAAGAAGCAAAGCATCACCAAAATGAAAAAGATGCTAAGGCTCCCTCAACAGCCATGGAGACTACACTGGAATGCCGCATTCCTATGCCTCTGTTTTCTAACTGAGTGCGTGAGAGGTTCTAAGGACCTGTGCTCTGTGTACTGGTTCCATATGACTGAGAGTCCAAGTAATCTTACATTAACACCAGAAGGAAAAAGAAAGCATTTGGTGTTTGTGTGTTTCTACCCTTCACAAAAATCAGTGGGCTCCTTTTCTGGTAGCTATTTGTCAAATGAGTATTCGTGTATTCATGTTATCCAATTACTATTTATTGAATTTGAATTCATTGAACAGCTGTGACATCTTGCTGTGTACTATGTGAGGAACAGGGGAAATAAGACACAGAGGGGACATAGACACAGCTGATTGCCAAGTGTCATAGCAGGTTTCAAGATAGAGCTTACCAGCTGACAGTAAGTGTTGTAAATGCCCCAAGGACAGACTTGGGAGCCCCGCTTTGTGGAAGAGTGGAAAGATGGCTTAACAAAAATGAGCTGAATTTACAGAAACAGAGTGTTCAGCCTGAAAAGCCATAACATGCTCCTTTTTAAAGAAGTGAGATGATCTATGACCATGTCACCATGAACATGCCTGCCGCTGTCTGAAAGAGAAGTGATGAGACCTGGGGATGCAGTGACAAGAGGCTGTCCTGGGTCACTGCAGAGGCATGGGATGCAGTGACAGGAGGCTGCCCTGAATCACTGCAAAGCCATGGGATGCAGTGACAGGAGGCTGCCCTGAGTCACTGCAGAGGCATGGGATACAGTGACAGGAGGCTGCCCTGAGTCACTGCAGAGGCATGGGATACAGTGACAGGAGCCTGCCCTGAGTCACTGCAGAGGCATGGGAGGCAGTCACAGGAGGCTGCCCTGAGTCACTGCAGAGGCATGGGATACAGTGACAGGAGGCTGCCCTGAGTCACTGCAGAGGCATGGGATACAGTGACAGGAGGCTGCCCTGAGTCACTGCAGAGGCATGGGATGCAGTGACAGGAGGCTGCCCTGAGTCACTGCAGAGGCATGGGATACAGTGACAGGAGGCTGCCCTGAGTCACTGCAAAGGTATTCAGTGCAGCTGAAGAGAAAAAAAAGAGAGCGTTGGGAGAGAAGTTATGAGTGTGCACACTCCTAAAGAGCTTGTTCTTTAACCCAGGGGCAGCAGGGAGTCACTGGAGGACTCAGAGAAGAGAAGAGCAAAGCCAGAGTTTCACAGTAGGAAAGGCAGGAGAAGGTGGGGATGGCATCACAAGTTAATGTCCTGTCAAGGCCCACTCACAACACAGATATCAGCTGAGTCATCATGCTGTGATTTACCTCTATCAGTCCTCAAATGCTCGGTAATTCTGAAGTTTGGAAATTAGACATTACTGTCTAAAGCAAGTGAAATGTGTGCATTAGATACCACTCCAGAGCTGAGCATGGTGGTGTGTGACGTTAATCCTATCCCTTGGGAAGCTGAGGCAAGACTGAGAGTTCAAGCCCAGCCTGGGCTACAGAGAATAATCCTGTCTCACACCAAAACAACACAAGTGCCACCCCAGAAGGCACACCATGCCTATCTGCCAATTGGTCTACCGATAGCTCCAGTTCACACTGGCAGGAGGAAGGGAGGAAGGGGATGCAGAGGCACCACAGAGTTCAGGAGCACAGAGAACAGGAGGCTCAGCACTGCCTGGGTGGGGCAAGCATGTCGGATTCCTCTGCTACAGGCATGGAATGGTGTACAGCAGAACTTACAGATGCTAGATAGGAGATGCTAGATAGGAGAACCAGTTCAGCTACAAAACATCACATGACTTTAAAAAGTAATTGATTTCTCCGAGCCTCTTTAAAGCACCTCACGTGTGTGTGTGTGTGTGTGTGTGTGTGTGTGCAGGTGCACATGTGTGGTGTGAGTGAGGAGGTCAGAGGTTGACATCAGGTGTCCTCTTAAATTGTTTTCACATTTGTTTTGAAACGGGGTCTCATCACTAAACCTGAAGATTTCTGATTCACCCCAGAAATACTTCTGTCCCTGCCTTCACAGCACTGATTCAGGCCTATTTGGGTTTTAGGGGGAATTGAACTCAGGTTTTCATGTTTGGGTGGCAAGTACCTTACCAAATGAACCATTTCTCCAACTGTGCACAGTTCAAATTGTCACTGTAAGAGTCTATGCAAGACAGTATCTTAAGCACAGAGAATCTTAATGCATGCATTCTTTCAAAGTCAAGGCATCCCCGAAGAAAGCCAACAGTGAGAATCCATAAAATACAGCCTTATAGAGATTCTCTCTTTAGAGTGCTCCAACCACACACATGCCTGCTGAGAACCAAGTTGCCATCCCCAGGTTTTCTTGCGCCTCATCTATTTTCCACTCTAAATTGTTCTGTGAATGAAAGAGTTTATATTTCAGATTTAAAAATTTACCATTCTGGGTGTTATGCAATGATCATTTCTTCAAGAAAACAATCAATTTTCAGGGATAACTGTGGTGATATTTTATTTGTGCTATAATAAATAAAACTTACCTGGGGGTCAGAGGACAGAACCAGCCACTAGATTAGACAAAGAGGCCAGACAGTGGTGGCATAAAAGCCTTTAATCCTATCACTTGGGAGGCAGAGATCCATCTGGATCTCTGTGAGTTCAAGACCACACTAGGAACAGAGCCAGGCATGGTGGCACACACCTTTAATCCCAGCACTTGAGATCTCATGTTTTTGCTTGGGAGGACACATGCCTTTAATCCCAGGAAGTGATGGCAGGAAGCAGAAAGGTATATAAGGTATGAGGACCAGGAACTAGAGGCTTTTTAGCAGCAGTTTAACTGAGTTCCTCAGGGGTGAGGACTCAGAGGCTTTCAGTCTGAGGATTCATGGAAATAAGATCAGCTGAGGAATTGACGAAGTAAGGTTGGCTGTGACTTGTTCTGCTTCTCTGATCTTTCAGCTTTCACCCCAATATCTGGCTCCGGGTTATCTATTAATAAGGCCTTTTAAGATTTGTGTTACAGATAACTGTAGAACTTGTATATGTGAAAAAGAGTGAGACTGTTCAGTGTAAAGTGTGTGTATGGGGCACTTGTGCACATGCTTGTATAAGTGTTGTGTAAAGTGTGTATATGGAACCCTTGTGTACATGTTTGTGTGTGTGGTATATAACTTACTTTACTATAGAGAAAGGAGCACTCTTGTGCAATAATATCCTTTATTAACTGGGTCAACTAGTTACAAAATTATTTCTGTGAGACGAAAAGTACATCTCCAGAGTTTATCTTACAAATATTTCTTTTGCTTCCATTAAATTCTCAGAGGAGTTATGCCTGGGAGGATACCTCAGCAGCGTTAGACATGAGCCTTGACTGCTGGGTCTTTGAAAGATACTGAAGTGAGCTTCTTTAGATCTCCTCATTGTTAGAAAAAAATGTTGTCAGAATAAGAGACTCACAGAGATTTTTCTTTTTCTTTTTTGTCTTAGGATCCCAGTATGTGTAGTTGACCTAAGCTTGCATAGACTCCTGGCCAGCAGATGGCTCTCTAGTTTTCAATAAGCCCATGCGCTGTCCAATATCCTGAATTGAAATTACTGGTCTATACCAATGATCCTCAAGCTTCCTAATGATGCAACCATTTAACACAGTTCCTCATGTTGTGATGATCCCAAACCATAAAATTATTTTCATTACTACTTCATAACTGTAATTTTGCTACTGTTATGAATTGTAATGTAAATATCTGTGTTTTCTGATGGTCTTAGTTGACCCCTGTGAAAGTGTCCTTTGACCCTCCCAAAGGGGTTGCGACCCACAGCTTGAGAACAACCTGTTTGTACTCTAAGGATGATTGAAGTAATGACCTTGGGATAAGTATTTATGGGGATGAGGACCAGGGGCCTGGATCCCTCTTCCTTCTGGTTAGGTGAACCAGAAAGGTGAGATGTGCTGATGTGGAGGTTGGATCTTCATTGTCTTTATGATTGAGTTGAAAGCTGATTGAAGTCTTTCATGCTTATTCACCAACAAAACCCTTCATTAGTTCCATCTAATTTTGAAAAGCCATGGTGGAAGTGTGTTAGATCAGTGTGTCTGACTGTAGGCTCACTGAATGGCATGCTTGTCAATTTTTATAACCACTGTTAACCAACCAACCTAAGAGATGACTTTGGTTACTTTATTTCACAAACATAATTTCGATCCTCAGTAGTAAGATGTTAGATGCCTTCACATTCTACATGAGGCTGAGCTACCAAGTGGCTGAGGAGTAAAATTACAAGTGGAACATACAGAGGGGGCAAGGGAAAACAAAATCAGTAAAATGAACTAGGGATTCCTTTTAAAGGCCATGTTGCATTCTAGTATTTTGAAAGAGCATGGTTAATTTATGGGAGGAAATGAAGCAGCTGTGGAAATAGAACACAATGTTTGAATCAGAAGATGGTTAGCCTTGCTCTCCTGGGAAAACCACTTCAAAGTCTGAATCTCAGTTTCCCAATTGACAAAGTGATAAAAATGTGAATTTGGTGTCATAGCTCGGTTGGATGGTTATGCTCTCTGAGGCAATGCAGGTAGTCTTTAGTACAACTTAGGAGTAAGGCTGGGAAGTAGCTCAGGAGAAGAGTGTTTGCCTCATGTACACAAGGACCTGGGTTTCACCCCATGTGGCACAGTGCAAGGTACAACAGGAACTCACATTCTTGGCCAAAGCTCATTTTCTTCTTACCCGCCCCCACTGGTTCCGTCTTTGTGAAGTAGAGCACTTGGTGTTTTCTGTCACATTTTTGTGACCTATGCTGTGGTAGCTTCCAGCTTCCCTCATTTCCCACTTCCTCTTTGCTCTAGAATCAAGTATTCAGGTTTCCTTTCTCTCTTGCAACAGCGGGTGACAACTATGTGGTGACTCTGGACAAGAAGTCTTTGTCAAGCTGAGTTATTAACAAAGGAACTTGCTTTCACAGGTGTGAAATGGCACTGTCATTCCACTGGTCATTGCGGGGCGAGCGTGGAAATGAATTGCTATTGTCGTAGTGCTCCTTTTCATAACACAACGTTTACTCTTGTCTGGCCTCAAATATACTCACATTTTGTTTGCTTACAATGCCATTTTTCAGACTAAGTAAAACACATTCTAAGGGGCAATTTTTGACTGTAGGGCACTGTGAGTGATAAGAAACAAGCATGAAAACACCATCTTCCTTTTAATTTTGTTATTTGCTAATGACTTCTCTCTCCGATGTAACTGCAAACCCATGATAAGAGGAAAATCTTGAGAAGTGGCTTAGAAATGGAATTTTAGGCAAACGAGTGAAAGGCTGAACTGATTGCAAGGAGCCCTGAAGTTTCTGGAGTCAGTGACCTGGATCACTTTGTCCTGCGTGGAAAAAAGAATGTCCTCTATGGGGCAGTCCCGGCAGAGAACATCAGATGATAGCTAACATGGCCTCTTCCCTGGTCTGTTGCAGCAGGCAGCCTGGGTGGGGGAGGGTTCCACCGGGAGGTCAGAAGCTCTGTTTTAAGGTGATGCCGGGAATTTTAAAGTTTTATCTTCAGCCCTTTGTAATGTAACGTGAGTCAGGAGAGAAAGGAGGCAACGCAAAGCATGAAGGATGCAGGGGCTGGAGCCTTGGCTGGAAGCAGCCCTTGTCACTTCTAGGATAGCTGAATTTGGGGGCAGCACGATGTTTTCAAACTTGAGGTCAAAGACAACTCACTCTATTTCTGTAAATATTTACACTCACGTGGTTTCTTTTGACAGTTTACAAAAGGTGGCTTTGTGTACGTTATTATTTTAAAAGAGTGTGTACTGTGTTTCGTGCACAATGTTGTGAGAAAATATTCTCTTCCTCTGCAGGTGTTTAATCCCTGAGTCCTGGGGTGTGTGAGCAACTGGGACAACATGACTTAAGTGTCAGGAGGGACTAGTAGAGTCTATGATGGAAACTTACAATAGGGAATAGGAGGTGACTATTTTGTCTCTTCTGTACCCCTTTTACTTTGAAAATTGACCTTCCTATTACCAACCACCATCACAGGGCCCTTCTGTGATGTCACACCCCACAGATACAGTTCCATGAGTAGAATAAAGGTAGCCAATCAGAATGCTATTCTGATGGCATGATTGATCACCATGATCACTTGGGGCCAATCAGATTTCAGTAGGGTCACTTGAAACCCCTGTTAATGTGAACATTTGGATGTTTGACGAGATCATTTCTCTGTCCTTTTGATGACAAAGTCAACACAAATCTGAAGCTTCTGATGGCTACCCAGAATGCATCCTACCACAGGAAGACAATCTTCTGGAAAGTGAAGGTCTTCCGAAAGCAAAAGAGCCACAAAGGGAAAAGAGAAAAAAACTAACTAGCTGGACTTAGCTATGTGCCAAGACTAAGTAACTGCTGACACAATTTATATCACCCAATATATTTCTCATTTGCTTGGATATATTTGAATTATATTTCTGTCATTTATTTCCAGAAAAGTTCTGAGTAATACGGAAACTCAATTATCTTGACCCAGCTTCCTTCTTTCTCCCCTTCCCCCATCCCTCTCTTCTTTTCTATTTTTCTTTCTTCTTCCTTCCTTTTCCTGTCTAATATTAAAAAACTTCTCTGAGCCTTGCATGATGGTATGTGCCTATAATCCCAATACTCAGGAAGTATACAGAGGAAGATTACAAGGCCAGACTGGGATATAGAGTGAAAACCTAGGTCAGAAAAACGATCTCAGTGGTAGAGCACTTGCTTAGCATGTAAAAAGCTTTGGTTCAGGCCCAATACTACTTAAAACAATCAGAAACTGTTGGGTCCCATAAGGCCCGGGCTTGAGGCCCGGTATAACTTCCTGAGCCTAGCTCGAGTTTGGCAACCTGTCTTCAGACATGACTTCTGCATATGAGTGACTCAGCTCAACCCAACCTAGTAACTCTGCCTAGTAACTGCTGAGATAGCATCATCTCATTGGCCCGCTATCCTCACTCCATCCCTCATCACCCCACCCTATATAAGTCCACTCCTGATGCAATAAAATGAGTTCCTGCCTTGACACGACTCCCAGCTCAGTGTGCTTCTCTCCGGTGGACAGGGCAGGTCTCGGCCATCAACACTCACCATCTCACTCAGCACTAGGGAGAGACTGACTGGACCAGTTCTGCCTCCTGTCGGTCAACCCAACAAGAGACAAGAAACAACCCCTCAAATACCACCTTTGTATATTCCAGTTCTGCCAAGTGTGCGTTATTAGTTCTGTAGTTATCCTTAAAACCCTGGACATTACACCACTCTATCCAGTCCATTTCACCATTCTCTTTCTTGGCTATTAAATGTTGTGACTATTAAATGGACTGATATTCCCTGGACAATAGCCTGGAGCTCCTCAGAAGGGCTTGTAGTCTGTCAGAGATACTCCTTTCTCTGGCAGGGTGGGTGGACATAGTATCACCCCTGTGCTGGTTAGCATTAATTATCAACTTGACAGGACCTAGAATTGCTTAGAAGACAACCCTCCAGGCATTAAAGGACTGTTTAGTAAAGAATTCTTTAGTGTGAGGGATTATGTGGATTAGGTTAATCTAGGTGGGAAGACACACAGTAAATGTGGATGGCAGTGTGCCTGGACTGGGACCCTGGAGTGCATACACCGAGCAGTGAGCTGAACACTGATATCCGTTACTCTCTGCTGCCTGGTTGGAAGCGGTGAGACTCACCAGCCACTTGAGAGTTCTTGCCGCCCTGACCCGTCTGCCATGATGGGCTGTACCCTTGAACTGTGAACTACAACTAGAAACCCTTTCTCCCTTAAGATGGTTTTGCCAAGTCATTTAATCTCATCTACGAGAAAGATGCTAAGACAGCTGCTGTTTATCAGTGTGTATTGTGGAGGCAGACATTTCGCATGTGAGGTCAAGTAGATGAGCAGAAAGGTGTAAAACCACAAGTACGCTTCTGTGGATATGAGAGAAACCCCTGAGTGACTGAAGCCCTGAGTGAATGTGTATTCTGACACGGATGCAGCCATGCCAGGGACTTCAAGGCCTGGAACCCATGGGACAAGTTGGCAAAGCTGTTACCCATATGGGCCAGAAGAGAAATGGCAAAGCTTTCTGGGGAGTCCAAGTATGAGTGTTTATGGACCATTGCTCAGTGTGTGCAAAGTCTAGCAACCATGGTTTCCTCCTCCAGAAGGTTTACAACCTGAGACTGCTCCCTACAGAGACTTCCAATAGAGAACAGTTAATCCTCACTCTGTGCTGTGCCCAATAAACTTGTTGAAGTTCTGAGTCACAGCTGTAGTATTTGAGAAGCCCATCTTATCCTAACTTCTATGTGTCCATCCTATTCCTCATTGAGGGTAGCCGGGGTTCCAGGACCTAATCTGCTTGGGCTCGGGCACACTTCTAAGATTAGCTCCTCTAACAGTGGCATTGTGACTGGCCCTGTTTCAACAATTATTTCACAGCTTGGGAAGTCTGAGGCATGGCCCAGATGAGACGGAGAAAAGAACATTATTTCTCCTTTCTGCGTTTGATTGCCTATCTTCTCCCCTGTCTGTGCTAGAATATATATTATGTGTTAGACCAAGTCTCCCTATTCATGGAAGCATAGTGTGGAAGTGATGTTGATTTCTTCAGAAAATAGAAAACCTCTTTAAGTGACATACTTCTTTGACTTTATATTGTTTGAAAGATGTTGTTTAAATGTATGTATGTATGTGTATATATATATATATATATATATATATATATATATATATATATATATTTCCACATTTTCTTAAGCAAAGTTTGGTAATAATAGTAATAAAGCTACATGGTATGTCCCATAAGGTGGCCCTTGTTTTAGTCATTGACACTGAGCATTTCATTCAGACCTACTCTTATGGAGGAAGACATGAAGTACCCATTTAAGAGAGCAGTAAACGGAGGCCTTGCAGAACCCTGTAGCTTAGCCAGAATCACAAACACATTGAGCTAGAGCTGGGATTTGGGTTTGAGTCCTTAACTCCACAGTCACCACTCTTAACACAGTGTCCTCATCAATAACATGAACTGTGTACTTTGCAAAGACTAACCACAGCTCCCCTCCACCCCCAACTCCCACCTCCCACCTCTGGCTGTTACTAGTCTGCTGTGTTTCTCCTTATGCTCCTCCTGGGAGCTACTCTTGTCTTTTCTATTTTCTCTTGTTCCCCTTATTATTAAAATTGTAACTGTAGTTCTGCCCTTCTATGTGGATTTGGCTTTGGAATATGTAGCCTCTGTGTCTCTGTGAAAACTGAGTAAGTGTCCATGGTGAGTGACCCCAGACCCCCCAGGAGGCGATGTGCCTGACAAAGACATTGCATGGTCATCTCTGATAGAGAACATTGAAGAGGCATTGCACTGCTCTGGTAAAGCCTCACTTTTAGACTTTCCTATTGGCTACTTGGGACTTCTTCTTTGTTTCTGGGTCTCAAGGAAATATTAAACAGGTTGGTATTGGCTAATAAATAAATCCAGGTGTTATGGTTGGAATCTGAAATGTCCACAGGCTCATGTTTCCAGCATTGGCCCCCAGCTTGTGGCTCTAGTTTGAAGGTGGTAGAGATTTTAAGAGGTGGGATTGGCAGAAAGAAGTAGATAACTAGAGGCAGAGCTTTAAGGATCATCCCTGGCCCTAGCCTGGCCTACTTCCTTGACTTCTTGGTCTGTTGTGATGTGAACAGCTTGTGCATCATGCTTTCCATCCGTGTCATGCCCTCCCTGTCATAACAATCGAAACTTCTAGAACTGAGCTAAAATAAATCCTTTCTCCAGTTGTTGTTTTTTAATGTATATGAGTGTTTTGCCTGTGTGCATGTCTGTGCAGTGCTCACGGAGGCCAGAAGAGGGCGTCAGATCCCCTGAAACAGGAGTTGCCATGTGGGTGCTGGGAATCAAACTTTGGTCCTCTGGAAGAGCAACCAGTGCTCTTAACCACTGAGCATCTTTCAGCCCCTGTTTTGATTTTTCTTTTAATTAAATGGGTGGATAAATGAATGAATTTGGAGACAGAGTCTCTATTCTTAGCCATCAACTTTACTACATCTGGAATTAACCAAAACCCAAGCAGCTGGGCTCTCCTGTGAGGGACTTTTAGATCTTAAGCTCAGATAATTTGAAGCCAGAAGATACACCTTGAATCTGGATTGTTGAGGTCAAGACTCACCCTAGATCTGGGCCACATCTTCCCGTGGCAGCCTACAGAAAGGGCATGGAAGAAGAATGCTTGCTCTCTGCCTGATTGCCCTCCCTGTCCCTGGCAAGTCCATCCCTCCACTGGCATTAGAGCCTGGTTCTTTGGGATTCTGGTGCATGCTGAAGAGCAGCTGAGACATCCAGTCTTGTGGACTGAACAACTACTAAATTCTTGGACTTTCTATCAGGTGGCAGCCATTGTTGGAGTAGCTGGACCACAGCCTGTAAGTCACTCTAATTATATTGTCCCCAAGTGCTACCATTAGAGGAGTATGCCTCCATGTCTGCTTTATGCAGGGCTGGGGACTGAACCCAGGACTTCATCCATACTGGGTAAGTACTCTACCAACTGAGCACATCCACAGCAACTATTTTGGTCACACACTGCAATAGTTATTAGCACACAATCTTGTGTGAGCTGCTGAGACACGCACATCCCTATACAGCTGTGCTTTCGCCCATGGGCAAGCTCAGAAACTCTGCTTATGTTGACCTTCTGTTTCTGCTCAAATATTGAGAGAAAATAAGGAAAATGAAAAACAAAAATGGAGGTCTGTGCTATCTCAAGGATGTCTCTGATGGAACTGCAATGTATAGGTTGGGAACTAGTTTAACCACTTCCATAAAGGATCAGAAGGGTGGACACCATCTTATTAGTTCATGTGATTACTTATTATTATGTACCTTCAGTACCTGAAGCTGTAACAGATAGGGAGTTTATCTCTAAGTGAAAGCTTCTCATTCATGCCACACCAGTGTGTTCTGCTATAATGGTTCCTCTGGAGCCATTAGCTGGCTAATCTGTGGGATGTGACTACACATTTTGCAAAGTTTGCATTGTAAACATATTCTTAATGGTGTTTTGTTAAAATATCCCCATCTGAGTAAAATTCACACGGAGTTTTAGACATTTGCCTAAGTGGAAAATACAAGGATGGATCTTGATGCTTGCTTGTTTAGAAACAAAACCCCAAAGTGACTGCATTGTAATTCAGCAGCAAGCAGAGTCATGGGTTCAATCCTGAGCATGCATGTGAATGCAACCAGCACCTCTTTGACTTTGGGTTCAAAACAGAAAAAAAAGCATATTCTGGAAGGAGATGGGATGTATATGGTTTATGAAGGGATAGTCTGACTTGATTTGGTTTGGTTTCAGAGTATATTTCTCAGTGACTTTCGTGTAACAGTCCATACAAGTTTTTTTTTTTTAACTAAAACTACCAAGTACATGGGGCTAGAGAGATGGATTAGTGGTTAAGAGTACTGTCTGCTTCTCCAGAGGACCTGGGTTCAGTTTCCAGCACTCACATAGTGGACCACAACAGTTTGCAACTCAGTTCCAGGGGATCCACCCTCTCTGGCTTCTACAGGCATGAGGCACACATGTGGTGCACAGACATACATGCAGGCAAAACACCCATATACATAACTTAATAATAAAGTTGTCAAGAGGTGGTACACAGATATGCATGTGTGCCCTTGTATGGTGAAGCCAGATGCTGCCTGTTTAGATGCAGTGAGCACTGATATCTGCAGATATTGATTAATTTCATATTTAGACCTATAGCTCTATCCAACAGAGAATTCTCTTAATTGTGTGTTTTCAGTATTATTTTGTGTAGCCTTTTAAGAGACAGACAAACCAAATATTGCTTTATAACCCTGAAAAGGGTACTGAGATGTTTGCCCTGGGTGCTTTTATTTGAGAGACTTCATACATTATTATTTCTATATGCTTGGAAAATGTATATAAGAGAGTGGAAGACTTTAGAAGATTTTAAGTGTCTTTGGATGGTTCAATTTATTCTAGCTTCCCCTCTACCAGCAGGAATCTGCTCTGCTTCAAAGAGATAATTCTTTATCACTTAGCTTAATTTTTCCATTTTCAGTATTCTCAGGGCTTTGGACATATTTTTGAGTTTCTTATAATCATATTCTACTCTGTCCTGATTACCTTGTTTCAGGATTCTGGGCCTCAGTAATAATTATAATGAAATGTTACTAAATATTGTAGAATCTCCAAAGCCCCAACTCTTTTGCTTGTTGAGAGACTCACAGTGTGGGGCCATGATTTACGAGAGTGTGATGCTCACTGTAGAGTGCTTGTGACGAGCCAGGGGAGACACCAGTGGTTTGACTTTGGAAATATGGGCACGATGTTAGAGGACTTGGAAGTGGTGTTATCAATGACAGCTGTGTGAGCTTTACTGTGTCTGCCTGGGTCACTAAACAGGATGCTTAGAAGAGAACAGGCTGTCTTTGCACCTGCAGATGCACATTGACTCTTGGGCAGAAGAGTGTGCGCTGCGGTGGTAGCCTCCAGCCACACTCCATTGATTTTCCTCGGAAAGCTCTCTTTTCTTCTGGGGTGACTCTGCTGTGCCTCACTTCCCCCTCTTGACAGAGTGAGCTCATCTGGGGGGGACACTCCCAAACTGCAAACTCAAAAGTAGGCTGCACAGCAGAAACTGGGGTGAACTGGAACAGCCAGTGGCGGTTTGTGTGACTTAAGATGCATTGAGCCTTTCCGTCTTGGGTTTTTAGTGGAATAGTGCGTAGTTATTTGAAATAGTTTCATGAAAATGGAAGAGGAGGCAGTAGAAAGAGGTTTCTTCCACCCCGACCCTTACCTCCTACTTTGTACAAGTTAGTGACATTAAGTACCTGCCATGCAGTGTTTTAGCCTTTCCATAGAGGTTAATACTTTGTAATATTAACATGTATCTTGTTAACTAAAGGTTATTCTTACTACTTTGTATCTTCCTTGTTCACACTCAAAAAGTATAACATGATAAACTTGAGTGAAAATCTCATGAAATCCATCCCTTTCACAGAAAACAGACACTAATAGAAATTTAAGAAAAGGAAAAATATTTCCAAGACACTTGGCTAAATTTAATTTCACATTTTTCATCATTTTTATTTCTTTCAGACTAATTTAGATTCATTCTAAGTTATTTTGTAGAAGATGGTTAGGTCGGCTCTTAATTTTTAATATTGTCATAATGCTGCTGTAAAGCAGATGGAACATGATCTTCCTGCACACAGAGTATTTCTGAGAGTCACTGACTAGAAAGTGAATTGCTAAGGCAATCATTTTGGTCTTTAAAAATTCTGATAGATTTTTCTGGATGACTTCTCAAAAATAGTTACCAATTTATATAGTCCATCCACATAGGGTAACTGAGTGAGTGTACTAAACATAACCCTAATTTTCTTGTGTAAGAAACGAGGATGCTTTATTTTCTTTTTTCTCAGGTTAGTTAAGATGCAGATTAGCTGAGGTGACCCAGGCAAATTATCTAACACTCCGATGTACCAAACTGTCTGCCTAATTCATCTTCCTTCCCACCCTCCCCTGTCCCAACTGCCCCGCTCTACACAGAGCACAGCAGTGGCGCGAGGCCCTCCTCAGCCCTGTTTGACTGGGTGGATTACACGTGTTGTCCCCAGCACTGTGATCCTCAGATCCGTCTCAGCACTGCACTTTCTGTCTCACCTTGGCCATTGTCCTTTGGTGACATGCCACCACCGAAATCAGAATCTTCATGCTTTAGAACCCCTTCGCCTTCTGTTAGGATTCTTTATTTCTGTGGTGTTAGAGTCTCCTATATAGATATCTAGGTTGAATGATCTGAAATTAAAGTATCTGCCTCTGCTTGGTCTAAGGAGAGGTAGTGATGTGATAACAGGAGATATATAAATCCTAAAGTCGCATATGTATCACCTCATTGTAAGAATTCATCTTTAAAAAAAATTAAAATGTATATGTGTGAGTGAGTGTGTGT
Organism: Peromyscus californicus insignis; assembly: GCF_007827085.1. Taxonomy (NCBI): domain Eukaryota; kingdom Metazoa; phylum Chordata; class Mammalia; order Rodentia; family Cricetidae; genus Peromyscus; species Peromyscus californicus. The sequence continues at coordinate 11,996,677 of NW_026294617.1, read as the reverse complement.
GAGTGTGTATGAGTGTGTGTGTGTGTGTGTGTGTGTGTGTGTGTGTCTGTGTGTGTGTGAGTGTGTGTGTGTGCATTTACATGTGTGCTGTGAGTGCATGCGGTTGTCAGAGGAGGACATCAGGCTGAGCAGTCCCATCACTCTTTGCCTCAATCCCTTGCAACAGGAACTCCACCGAGCCTGGAGCTGGGCGGGTGATGCCCTTCTGTCCAGCCCCTATGGTGCTGGGGTTGCGGATACGTGTGTGACCATGCACAGCGTTTCACATGGGTTCTTGGGACTTGAACTCAGCTCTTCATGTTTGTGCAGCAAGTGCTCTCACTCACTGTGCGATGACCCCATTCTATAAACCCTAAATTCTGATGTTTTTCCTTATTCTGCCTATGTTGTTGCAGGACTCCATGACACTTCCCAGGGACATCACCCTTATTTTATGGCTTTCACGTACCTTTTCCACACTTTATTTTCATTAGGACTTAACCCACCATATTGCTTAATTGTTCTGTCAAGGGCTGGGATGAGTCTTTTGAGAAGGGAGTTGATATGCAAGACCATTCAGTACAAGAAAGGTGACTTTACCTTCAAGTATTTAATGTGCATGGAACTGAACCCAAGTTTTGCAGCTAGCTCAAGGAACTGCCTGGGCCTAGATTTGATATGCTCTAAGGCTGGATGAGTTCTCTGTCCATCATAATACTGTTACCTACTTATGTCACGATTGTCCCTTTCCATCGCCAGCACTGTGACAACTCGTTTAATCTCCAGACATCTCTGAACACAAAGCCCCTTCAGTTTTATCTAATGTTCAGTTCTAGAATGCTTACTCTGTGCTGGGCACTTTACAATACTTTACTCATTTCTTTCTTAATGGCTGTCTCATTTTTGTTTCCCCGCCCTTAAGAGACAACGCCCTTGTACCCTTTCCCTGTAACAATCTTTAAACACCCTCAACACGCCCACCCCATTCCCCCACTTCCTCCAGCTCTCAGACCCCAGTTGGCCTACCTCCTGCAGGCCTGTGAGGGACTTCATGTCTTAGCCAACCTCCCCTGAACATCCTTTGATTCATTAATGTCTCTTTCAAAGAATCTAGTCCTTGGATGTGTTTTGCTTGGCATAGACCTTTTAAATTTGTTTTCTGAATGGAAAAAAAAACAAAAAACCAGAAGTAGCTTAAAGCCATTCTAGAGAGCCTGTCCTTCCCAGTGCCCTGTCTACCACGTCGGTTCCAGCTTTTCTGTTTGATCTTCAAATGTGTCTGAGTTAGAAATGTGTCAAGTGTCACATGCAGAGTTGACCCTGCATGCAATCACCCCTGGTTTCAGATGGCCCGAGCCCAGCCAGGGGGCTCCTTCAGGCTATGATGCTATGCAATCAATTCGACAGGTTCAGACTGCTTGATCACAGCACTTCTCCTTCCCATGCATTTTCCTTCCATGAAGTCTCTGAGGCTAGATTTATCATAGTTATCTTCAGAATAAAAGTCCTCTTGCACTCAAGCATCATCAAAGAGCATGTGGTTTCTTGAGAGTTTCCAATCAGAAGCCAAGGAAAGGATTAATGGAACGTGGTATCCCTTAAGCTCCGTTTTCTTGGTTATGGCTCTCCGGTCTTCTCTCTCCTCTCACCCCACCTTTTACCATTAGCACTTAGCTTCCTGAGCTACTGCTTCATCCCCAGAATGCTCTCTCTGGGGACTTCCCCATCTCTCCTTGAAATGTATGAGACACTTTAACACTGGCTTAGCTGTGCCAATAGGATGACCACACTGTTGCACAGCCAACAACAGATTGTCTACTCCACAGGAGCTATCTGCCGGAGAAGACAAGGAATGATTACAACCAGCAAAACATAGTCTTCCTATCACAGGAGATCACTTGTTTTAGAGCTAGGCAACAAGTTTTAAGCCAGTTTTCTTTTTTTACAGACAAGATTCAGATTCAAAAAGCCCAGATTCAGGGGGACACATCAGTTAAGACAATACCTGATTGCTAGAGAGGCAGACATGGAGGCCAGAAATGGGGCTGGCCTGTTCGCTGTGATATTAGAGGTACCATTTGCATACATGAGCCTTTTCTCATTGTAACTATGGAAAGTCTTCGCAGTAGTATTTTACCTTTGATCTTATCTAAACCAAAATGAATAATTGAATTCCAAGGAAATTCGTTAAAGCTGTAAGTGTAACGAGAAAATTTCAGAAAGTGGCTAAGTTTCTTTGACTCATTCCGTGGATACTGCTTTGCTCTTAATCATGTCTTGGCTAGTCTGGTGTCCTGGAAAGATGGTAATTTTGCTGAGTGTGTGTGTGTGTGTGTGCATGTATGTATTTGTTTGTGTATGTATGTGTGCCTGTTTGCATGTGTGCATATGTATGTGTGTACATGTGTATAGGATGTGTATATGTGTGTGTCTGTGTATATATGTATGTGTGTGTATGTGTGCAGGTGTGTGTATGTATGTTGTAGGTACACATGCACATGTATATGTGTGCATGTAGTGGCTAGAGGACAACACTAGGCATTGTTCCTAAGTTGCCACTTGCCATTATTGGTGACAGAGTCTCTCAATTGTCCTAAACTTTCCAAGTAGGCTAGACAGGCTGGTCAGTGAAGCCCAGCTATCTTCTACTCTCCTCTTCCCCAGCATTGAGATTACAGGCATGAACCACCACACTTAGCTTCTATGTGGGTGCAGTGAGTCAGACTCAGGCGTTATGCCTGCAGTGCAAGTGTTTACACACTGAGCCGTCACTCCAGTCCACGCGTGCTTTTCTGCTAGTGTCCCTGGCACTGTTCCTTTGGCCTTTCACATCTGTGTCACAGACGTACCCTACAGCAGAGCTCAAAAGCTGCTGGCTTCTCTCCCTACTGGGCTTTGCCATGAGGAATAGTTTGGATATCCAGACATGGAACATTTTTGCAAAATATGTATATACACACACACACACACACACACACACACACACACACACACACACACACACACGGGAAACAAATACATAAAAGAGAAACAAAGGACTGGAAAGACAACCCGGAGGTTAAGAGCACTGGCTGCTCTTTCAGAGGACCTAAGTTTGATTTCCAGAATCCACATGGCAGCTCACAACTGTCTATAATTCTCGTTCCAGAGGATCCAACTCCTTTTCTAGATTCTGTGGGCATTGCTCTCACATGGTACAACAACATAACACTCACACATGTAAAATTAAAGACAGAAAGTGAAGGGAGAATTTCTGGTTGCGGGAACATGTAGTCCATTTCCACCCTATTACAGATTGGTCTTTGATCTGGGCAGATGAAGACACTATCTGATCTGACCTCACCCCATTTCCAGCCAGGAGGACATTTAAGGTCAAACGGATTAGCTTTTGCTGGGAATCATAGAGCTGTTTAGAATAGAGCCTGTGTGTCCTAACTGACATAGCCAACAGCTCCACAGAGCTCTCATGCAGCAGCAAATATACAGGAAGGCCCATTCCTCTGCATTGTTTTACTTTGATTGATAGGGGAGGGATCATGCGCCACTTACAGTAATCTCTTTAGATTCTATAATAATCCTCGCATTATCCTGTTAAACGGTTGCTGTAGCTCCGTGCTCAATAGATTGAAATCTATTATTCATAATGCCATCTTGCTCTTGCTCAAATAACATTATCCTTATGACTAAATTTTATGGATTCATACTTAATTTCATAGCAGAGAGAGAAGATAAATTATTAGAACAAAGAGTCTGCATTTGTGGATTCAGTTGGACAGGTATATTTTCAAACATTGCTCTGCACCAGGCACTGACCTTGCATTTCAGGGCACTCAAAGGCTATGCATGGCGTGGTTTTTAGTGTCGTAAGATTGACATTCTGTTGTGAGCTTTGCAGTGTCCAGGACCATCTGGGGCCTGATACAAAACTGTCCATAATGAGGGGATAGTACCATGGAGACAGGAGCTGATTCTGAGGCCAGGCAGTGCTGGGTTTGCATCTTGGTTGTGCTATTTGTTAGCTGTGTTCTTTTGGGCAGGTAACTGTGCTCAAGTCTCTGTGTCCACATCTGAGGATAGAACAGCACTCCCTCCAACAAGTTATTTCAAAGACTTTTTAAAAGATAGGACAGATTCCCTTGTTCTCCCCTCCAGGGAATCCGTGACCGATATGTAGAACTGAATTATATTGCAAAATAAATTAAAATAAATTAAAAAAAAAAAAAAGATAGGACAGAAATCATTTCATTTGTTCCTGATCCATACTGGATACAAAGCTGTTAGCTAATGTTCACTCTTGTTATCATTTGATCCCAGTGAAGTCTGCATCTCTAAACACACTGGTGAACAGAGGCAATTATCCAAATACACCCCAAAGAAGAGAAACCTTAGCTTTGCATTGGAAGTGCATACACTTAATTGATTTGATTGCCCACTGGCTAATCAGCTAAGTTTGATTGGGAGCCTGCTTGCCCACAAAGCAATCTCTTGCTTTGATGAAAAAGCCTGAGTTACGCTGTGGATGGCAGTGGCTTCTTCACCAGGGTGTTAGCTTCAGCTTAATTTGGAGCTGTTTGCTTTGTAAGAGGTGTTCTCCAGACATGAGCCTTTTGCCTTTGATTATCAGTGTTTCCTGTTCACCCAAGGATGTTCTCAGCCCCAGGCTTCCTGATTGGTGGTCAATTGCTCTGGTTCCCACTTGCCTTGCTGCCAATACAATGCTGTAGCTTTCATATTAGCTCCTTAGAGAAAGAACTTCAGATAAATAGTACAAAGTTGGAAAGTGTGAAGTATTTTTGGTTCATCTGAAATCATGAAATAATCTCACTAATTCTTTGCCAAATTTTTCTCTTGCTCACTGTTTTTCTTCTCTATTTTTTGTAAGTCTCTCTCTCTCTCTCTCTCTCTCTCTCTCTCTCTCTCTCTCTCTCTCTCTCTCTCTCTCTTTTCTCTCTCTCTCTCTCTGTTTTTCTACTGGAAAGAATATTAGACTTTACTATGTCTTCACAATTTGGATAATTTGAAATGAAATGATCCTTAAGCTGTTTTGTGGTCAGGCCATTAATAATCATTTTATAAAGTGAGTGATGTATCCCAGGGCATCATTGAATATCAGGGACCCATGAATTGCTGTCAGTTTGAATTTGTATGTGTTTTCTCATCACAAAAATTCTGTGATCAAATTTTTGGAGAAAGAAAGAAAAACTTGTGGAAAATTAAAAATTTTATCAAATGTTTGTGAGACCATTCCCATGTATGTAAAATCAGAATGAAAACTCGCACAGTGTTTGAATAATTAACAGCAAGGACATTATCGGGTGATTGTGAGGCCATTACTATGTGTGTAAAATCAGAGCAGAGCCCAGCACATTTCTGAATAATTAATACTTGCAGTGTCTAAAGCTCTGTTGACAAAGATACCCCTTAAAATGTTTTCTTTCTCGACTCATCTGGGTGTCTGTGTCTCTTTTCCAACTCTGGGTACATGTCTAGACAGAATTTCTTTTAGAAATTTATCAAACGGAAGAAAATTCTGACAGAAAAATAATTGAGAATTTCAAAGGCTGAGAAAAATCTCAAGAGGCCAGTGTTTTGAGTCAGAATGTGAGACCTGTAAATGAATATCATACTATTTTTAAAATATGAGAATCATCAAAACTGCCAAAATCAAACTCAGAGAAGAAAAAAAAATCAATCACTTCTTACTTTTTTCTTCTTTATATCAAAAGCATCCCTCACTTCTTACCTTACAAGAGAGGTCCAGAGACGAAACACTGCACTAGCTGTGGTTTCCATCTTTTAGACCATTTTTGAAATAACCAAGCCAATGCTGCTCTCTCTTTTTTTTTTTTTTTTTTGTTTTTGTTTTTCAAGACAGGGTTTCTCTGTGTAGCTTTGTGCCTTTTCCTGGAACTCACTTGGTAGCCCAAGCTGGCCTCGAACTCACAGAGATGCGCCTGGCTCTGCCTCCCGAGTGCTGGGATTAAAGGCGTGCACCACCACCGCCCGGCTCAATGCTGCTCTCTTTAGCTTCTGCTTGTGTGGCAATGATAGCCTCACTAATCCAAGGGCTGAGTGCAAAATGCAGGTGTCTAGATTCCAGCTCACAGGCAGGGTGGACTGCCCTCGCCACTCTGTGTTCTCACCCTGCCCCTCTCTTCCTTTATCCTCTCGCACGGTGGTCCAAGAGGATGATGCACACAAAGAAAGTTACCTGGGTGCATTGGTCCAAAAATACAGTGACTGTTGTCTTTGCCTTCCCTGGAGCTGTGGGCTCGGGAGCGGGGCATTCAACCATACAAAGTAAATCACAACTGGCTGAGTGCAGCCAGCAAAAGTAGTGACAAGCCCACTAAAACAGAGCCAATCCAACAAGATTTACTTCATTACTTCAGATGCTCCCATTCTAGATGAAGCATAAGAAAACCGAAACAAATTTCTTTATAAAATTCTTTTTATAACATTCTAAAGCTATGATCTATTACATCATTTTTTTTAAACCATTTTTGGAGCTTTGGTAGAATGATGGCAAAAACTTAGATAAATTCAGAAATGAAAAGGGCCAAAGAGATGATCTGTCCATTCATCTCGGAGCTGGAGCAGCTGCTGGGGGAGCCTCACTGGCCTTGTCTCTGTTTACACTGCCTCATAATTTCCTAAAATAAGTCTTTAGATGTTTTAGCAGGCTGCACCTTGCTGTTTGTTTAGGCTTGAAGACTTCCCTTTCTCTCTCTGCTGGATTCCAAACAACATACCGAGTATAGCAACTGAATTATTACATTTTATATCTGTATATTCTATGGGCAATTTAAAACTGTCTTGATTTAAAATGGGAAACTTCACACTAGTCCTAAGAAACCCTAAGAGATACAAGAATTCAATCTGGTCCACATAGTAATAGCAATGAAGAAGAAATTGAAACTCTTCCCCATTTCTCTTGCAAGAGTTAAAAACAATTTATGGATTTTCTTTTTAATCCTCACAGAACAAACACAGTCATTTTGCTAATTGAGAAACTCACCCAGAGACCCAGTGCTGAGTGGGGCGGGGGAGGGGAGCCCCAGGCATGAGTGTGATTCTCACAAGGTTTCATGTCCACCACAAGGTTTTGTGGTGCTTGCTACCTTGATGGTGGCTAAATCCCAGGACCTCTTTGAATCTCATTCATCCGCCACATATGCAGGAGGAGCAGGGGGCACTAAGTCAGAGATTCCTCTACGGACCAGTTAGAGTCATTTACAGACAGCTCAATCTACAGCTCAGATCTCTTCCTCATGATCACCCGCAGTAGCATTTTTCCGATATTTCATAATTACTTCTTTGTGGCTTCTCTAATTGCAAATTTCTTTCCTTCTCTCCTAAGGGAATAAAAGAGTAGTGAGTCCTTTTCTGTATCTTTTCAGGAAGTGCCAACCAAAGCAGTTCGGAAGAGGAATATCTTTGCTCTAATGCCCTTTTAAAAGGTCTATGTTGGAGACCAAATTTAGGGCGTCAAGCAGACTAGGAAAGAACGCCGCCCTGCCCTCAGCTCAGACACTCAGAGCTGCAGGAGACATTTTACGTTTCAGTCTTGCCTCCCACTCTAACCTGTCTGTTCTGCTTTCTTACTCTGAAATCTCCCACTGGGAGTTCTCTCACCCTTCTTCCTTCAAAATATTTCTGCTCTTATTTTGCCCTGTTCTTACTTCTCTTTTCATTATTAATGTACCATCTTTAAGAACTTCCATTTAAAATGATAAGGATCTGGGTTTAGTCATATGCTCCTAACAGCCTTGTGAAGTCCTCCTTAGACAGCTCCTATCCATAAAGGAGTCATTTTCAGAAAGCAGGAACCCATGCCCTTTGCACAACACCAATATACTTTTGGATCATAGACAGTATGTTTTCCTGAGTCGTAATCAATTCAAATTTGTAAGAAACTCCATGGAACAGGCTGGTCTCAGATTTTCTTTTTTTTTTTTTTTAAGATTTATTTATTTATTATGTATACAGCATGTATGACTACAGGCCAGGAGAGGGCACCAGATCCCATTATAGATGGTTGTGAGCCACCATGTGGTTGCTGGGAATTGAACTCAGGACCTCTGGAAGAGCAGTCAGTGCTCTTAACCTCTGAGCCATCTCTCCAGCCCTGGTCTCAGATTTTCTATGGAGCTGAGGATGACATGGATTTCTGATCCTCCTGCCTCCATTTCCCGAGTGCTGGGATCACAGGGGTTTTGTGTGATGCTTAGGATGTACTCTAATATGCTGGGCACACACTCTACCAATGAATTTGAGTTATACTGATTTCACAGAAGTCCTGTGAAGTTGTGTTCTTTACTTTTAAGGAGAAACAAAATTACATGTGCTGTTACTGGCAGAGATCCAATACTGGCAGTTGAAAAATGGAGTTAAACTGATTTTCAGTAGCTTACTTGTTCTTCCATCAGAAAAGAATGGAAGAAATTGCCATTTCTGGTAATTGTTGATTCTAATAAGATGATTCTAATAAGAAAAATGTTTTTCTGTTTAAACAAGAATGATTGTGAATGTTCTCAATTTCACTTCCTTTCAATCCCCATCCTACGACAGCAAGTGATGAATGGGCATGGCACTTCAACAGCAGTAGACATTCCAAGATTTGATTGGTAAATACTTCAGATACAAATCCTTATTAGATCTTAACTGGAATTATTCATAGCCATAGTCTCTGAAGGTCATTGGTTTATAGATATAGACACTTGGAATATCTCTGTGACAGAGATTAAGTGTGCAAAGTTGGGATCAAGGTTAGATAATCTGAGTTTGAATCATTGTTAACTGTTCCATTTTAGCCAAGTTGCAGAACCTCTTCGTGCCCCAAACTCATCCTGTGAAAACTAAAAAACAATCCTACTTATGGTTTTGTCATCAAGGTGCGATGAGAAAATCCTGTAGAGAGCTTTGTCTAGCTCTTGCTACAGAAACCAGTAGTCAAAAGAGCTATTATTAAGTAGAAGCGTTTTCGTTAAAGCAATTTGGCTGTTTGATATTGATTTTCAGTGATTGCTGCCCTTTTTTCTCTGCTTGCCCTCATTTATCCTGAAGGTTATATTTTTGAAAAACCAATTTGAACAGTTCTACGGTACTATTAGTACCTTTGAGGCTGGGGCGAGATGGCTCAGCAATTAAGTGCTTGCTACTCAGTTATGAGTACCTGCAAGGGCATAGGCCCGTAATCTCAGCACCAGGGAGATGGGGCCAGGAGACTCTCAGGAGCTCTCTGGTCAGCCAGGCAAGTGCAACTGGGTGCTCAAAATGAATGCAGAGATCAGTTGATTACGGGAGCCTCGTCCCATTGGATACATCTGTAATACAACTCTCTCAATACAACAACTAAAGCTCGGGAAGATCAAGGACGAGGAGATGGAAAGATTGGAAGAGCTAAAGGACCAGGAAGTCTGCTGCAATATTGTGTCTCCAAGAAATGACAGTATTACTATATCCGTGATACCTCAAGAATATGGCTGCCTAGACAAGACCTGAACAATGACAGCAGCAACAGACATGCCAGCGTGGAATGGGGGAATCTCACGGGGCTCCCCTCCCAAAGAACACACACAAGTGATGACTGCTGAGAGAGGGAGAATTGATCTCTAATTGATTTCCCCCTAATTGATTGTCTTATACCAAGTAGTCAGCCCTGAAATCATATATACCCAAGCTACACTAAACAGACTCGACAAGTTGCCGTTATATATTTATGCATAGATGTGTAATATTAACAAAGAAAAAGAGATCACCTATTTGAGGAGTAAGGGGGCACATGGGAAAGGTTTTAGGGAAGAAAGGGAAAGGGAAGTGATACAATTATATTTTAATTAAAATAAAAAATAAAATATATAATAAAAAATGAGATGGAGTGTGACTGAACAAGAAACCTAACACTGTCTGGACTCCACGTGTACATGTATACTCGCAAACACACATCAGAGAGAGAGAGAGAGAGAGAGAGAGAGAGAGAGAGAGAGATAGACAGAAAGACAGAGAAAGAAAGTGGGACAAAGGGAGAGAATAGTTGAAACTGACCAGAGAGTACTTAGTGATGGATGGCATTCCTATTCTGAGCCAAAGATTTTTGTCTCCTGTTCTCTCATTCCCATCTTTCTTTGCATTCAAGCCGTTTGCCCCCATCTCTGGCTGTTTTTAGCAGGCAGTTCAAAAAGTCCATGTTTTCTGGGATCTATTTCATCTTTCAAAAAGCCTTTCATCAAGCTAGATATGGCAGCATGTATCTGAAATCGGGAAGTAGAGGTAGGAGGATCAAGAGTTCAAGGTCATCTTCAGCTACATAACCAGTTTAAATCCAGCCTGGGCTGTGTGAGACCCTGTTTCAGATAGACAACACACACACACACGCACGCACGCACGCACGCACGCACGCACGCACGCACGTGCACACACACACACACACACACACACACACACACACACACACACACACACACATTTCAATCCAAGACCAGTCCCAAACTCTTATTTTACTTTCCAACATGATGCCAAATGCCTACATAGATAGGTAGGGCAGCAAAAGAAACCTGTTTTTTCCTTCACGTTTTTTGTGCCTATCATAAATCTTTAGTGAGTTTAAATGGAGAACATTTTAGAAGTTCAAGTTTTATGTGAAGGGTCAGGTGGAATTCCACTGTAATGCTTTATCGACACTGATTTATGTGAATTAGTGCAGTGTCATGTTAGGGACAGGGCAACAAGCAGAGACAAAATCCACTATTACGGGGTCCTAATGGCTCCCTCAGGGGAGGGGGTGAGAAGGTGTGGGCACAGATAGTCACCAGGATAACACTAAACGGGGCAGTCTTTTCTGCTTCTCTTTATGGGAGCTCCACCAGTGAGAAGGCCTTGGGTCTTATTATGTCTGTGAAACACAAATGACATCTAACGCTGACCCACTCGGCCGAGAAGGACGCACTCCAAATAGCACCCCTAGGGCAGTCAGAAGTGACTGGTGTGGACTCACAAATCCAGCCAACTACTGAGATTCTCAGTCCAGAGCTTCCTAGGCCATTGCTTTTGAATATAAATTATAATCATTTCATGATAAGAATGGGTTTGATTTTCCACAATTAAAAGAAAAAGCAAAACGAAGAATAATTATTATATTTATTTGAATTAGAACAGCTACAAAAATATCTTATAGGTATAGAAAGAGTTGTGCTCTGCCTTCTGAGTTCTACCTGAACTGGGAGATGTTAGAGTCAGTCTTGCGCTTGGAATCAACTGACTTGGGGAAAACAGGAGAAGAAGAATCTAGCTGGGTGTGATGGCACACATTTAATCCCAGCACTCAGGAGGCAGAGGCAGGTGGACCTCTGTGAGTTCGAGTTCTAAGAGAGCCAAGGCTACATAGAGTAACCCTGTCTTGAAAAACCAAAGAGAGAAGAAGAACAGAGTGAGTATAGTGTCCTTGACACTCAAGGTTATGGGAACTACCAGGCTAACAAAATTAATACATAATTAGTATTTTATCCAAAAATAGGTTTCCAGTCTGAGTTATCTTAGAGATTGGTGGCAGAAGACTCTCTCTCTCTCTCTCTCTCTCTCTCTCTCTCTCTCTCTCTCTCTCTCTCTCCATCTTTCACATGCTCATTTTCCTTACATAATTATTTTTCAGAAGACAAGAGGAGAAAGACGGACAAATAACTTGACGAAAGGAAAAAATGTGAACTCTGTTGCCAAACACATCACTATTTGCCTCCCTTTTTTTGGAGCTGAGGATCAAACCCAGGGTCTTGCACTTGCTAGGCGAGCACTCTACCACTGAGCTAAATCCCCAACCCTGACTCCCATTTTTTTTTTTTTGGTTCCTTCTCAGAATAGTGTTCAGGATGGGGATGCTGTTAAATTCATCATTCTTCACATTTACCACTTAAAATGTACCTGTAAAACTGGCTACTTCATGAGGCATTGGGGGTTTGCTTAGCAGGTGGAGAGAGAGAGAGAGAGAGAGAGAGAGAGAGAGAGAGAGAGAGAGAGAGAGAGAGAGAGAGAGAGAGAGAGAGAATAGATTTTAATGCACAGAAAAGCAGATTGACAACATCAGTTGCTTCTCCTTATGTCCTGGAGCTCCTGGCCTGGTCCTTTTGGGATATCATGGCTCAAGTCTGTAGATCTATTGCACATCATGTGTGTACTTGCTGAGCTACAAGAAGAAAATGTGTTGAACAACCATCAAGGGTCCCTTGCAATGCTTCAGAGTCTTAGGTACAGGTGACTGTAGCTTGAACCACAACAGCATACACACTGTGGATCTTGGGCAGAATGATTGATTTTTCTGAGTCTCTTTTCTTCAAGTGCAAGAAATAGGGATTTTAGGGTTGAGCTGAACTTAAGTGTGCAGTGGCTGCACATTCCCTCAGGATGGCTGGTATCATGCCAGTGACTGTTGGCCGATACAATGTGCTATTGATGTGTGTGACATGGTGTGTGTTTGAAAGGTCTTATTAGCAAGTGGTTTTATAAAAATGAATGATTCTGCATGGGTTTTACTCATTGGTCCATCCTGGAAATGGTACAGCTTAATAACTCAGGTTCCAAAGGCAGAAGTGATACATTTATAGTTAAGCTAAGCAGTATGGCCCCTGTTTGGAGACGGGGGAACTGATGAGAAACTCTAGAGTTCTCAGTTTGCTTTATCTTCAGTTTTGTGTCCATAACTGGGGGTGATGAAAACTAACTTACAGCTGGAAGAATGATGGGAAATAAACAAGAGGTATCAATGTGCCATCTACAAAGCAAGGTAAGGATGGATGCGCCATTCACACAGCACAAGAAGACTCTAGCTCACCAACTACAAAGAGGCTCTCACGGCCAACCTCTTAAAGACGTTTTAAAGATTTATTTAATTTCTCTCTCTCTCTCTCTCTCTCTCTCTCTCTCTCTCTGTATGTGTGCATATGTGTGTGTTCCTGTGTATTTCTGCATGTGTGTGCACGTGTGTGTGTGTGTGTGTATGTGTGTGTGTGTGTGTGTATGTGTGTGTGTGTGTGTGTGTGTGTGTGTGTGTGTGTGTGTGTGTGTGTGTGTGCTTGTATGTGCAGGCCCGAAGAAGACATCGGGTCTCACAGAGCTGGGATTAAATGTATTTAAAGAAAACCTGGTTAGCTCACTCTTGCACAGGAAATCCTCTTGGCTGCTAGGCCATCTCTTCAGCCCCACAGCCAGCCTCTTGGAAGAAAATCTGAAGCCCTCCCGTGTCCTTATCGGCCCTTAGTCAATTGGCCTCACTCTTTCCCTGTGGAGATTTTTTTCCTTGAAGGAGCAGTCTGCCTCCACACCACCACCTGCTCCATGCTTCAATGTCATTCCAGCTGTAGTTGGGCTTTTAACCATTTTGTGGAAAATCATCTCCAGCTCTGTCACTGAATCAATAAAACCCCCAATTTCAAATTCCAAAGCCCTTCCTCTTGGAAGTCCGTAGCCTTTGACAGGACAGCCAACCCTTGCCATCACAAGGAAAGACACCTGTGGGCTGCATTGTCTAGCCTCTGTACATGTAACTTCCTTTAACTTAACACAAAATCATCTGTGGCCGATGGGACCCCATTTTGCACAGGAGGAAACTGAGGTGCAGAGATGCCAGTTTGCTGTGGATATCGCTCTATATAAATAAAACACTGATTGGCCAGTGACTGGGCAGGAAGTATAGGTGGGACAAGGAGAGAGAATTGAGGGAACAGGAAGAAGGAGGGAGAGACCTGCCAGCCACCACCATGAGAAGCAAGATGTAAGGTACCAGTAAGCCACGAGCCATGTGGCAACTTAAAGATTAATAGAAATGGGTTAATTCAAGATAGAAAAGGTAGATAACAAAAAGCCTGCCACAGCCATACAGTTTATAAGTACTATAAGTGTCTGAGTGATTATTTTATACGTGGGTTGTAGGACTGCGGGGCTTGGTGGGACCTGGAGAGAAGCTCTCCAGCAACACTAGTTGACATAATCAATGTCTTGAATTGATTATGTGACTAAAGGAGTCTGGACCCTGCCCATGCTAAGGCTCCTTGAGGAGTTTGGCCAATCTCTCTGCTTCTGTCTGTAACTTTCCTTTCTGTATGAAAATGTCCAGTGCACTGTGGACCTACTTCATGGCATTGTCCCTTTCTTAACTACCATGTCCTGATGCACCCGTGAATACCCTAAAATCCCTGGGTACCTTCTCTCAGTGGGAAAAGTCATTTTTAACAAAGTTTGAACTTTTGCCTTGGACTGATAAAGCCTCAAGTGTTGAAGTAAGACCATGAAAACATGAGCTCTCTTCTGGCTCAGCTGCCTCCACATCAATACAACACTGACCTTCTTAAGTCAAGAGTTTCCTTGGGGTTAATTGTTGGTGTTTTTGTTGTTTTTTATTTTTTATAGTAGGACGGGAGGTAAGAAAAATAGCCAGAAGAGACCAAAAGGTGTTTATTTTTCTTTAAAGTTGCGTTGTAGACGTGTTTGGTGCTTTGAATAATGAGAAACAAAGCCTAAGCACAATGTGGGGAGAACGATGTAGAGTCCAGGTAAGGTGGTGCAGAGGGGTGCGTAGGATCCCAGCCAGCAGATGAGAGGCCAGACACAGAGGTGGCTGTTGATTTCCTGGGACCTTTATTTAACAGACACTTTCCTTAGAAAACAGCTTGCTTTTGTGCATTCTTAGACTCACTGTTGGTTTGCCTGTGTTAAAGGAAGGGAACGTGCGAGGATGAGCATGCAGGTGGCTTAATACAAGAGAGCCTTGTGTCCCTGCTGCTCCCTCGCTCCAAGTTCAAATTGTCACTCTTCTCTTTCTTTGGGCCGACAATTAATTCCTTGGTTACATTTGGATGCATGCTCTGTGTGCAAGGGACTGAGGCTGACCTCGCATAATGTACACAGTTTGGATGCAGTGTTTTGAAGGAAAGGGGACTGAAATAGAGGGCTGCTTGATATAATTAAATGATGAAGTTTACTAAGGAAAGTCATTAAATACTGGTTTTTTTAGAAGTGTCTTTCATCAGATACTTCAACTTATGTTGTCTGAAATTCTGCAATACTGTCCTAATTAACAGACGATAAATTATTTGCTCAAAGACACACATTATATTGATCTAGGGACAAAATCAACTTTCCATCAGTCTGTCATTTTATAAAATGTAATTTTCTATCTTTGAAGCCTAAGTGGAAAAGGGAAGCAGACATTTATGTATAAGCAAGTGATAAATTAGGTACCGAAAGGTGGATGGTGCAGAGAGAGCTCGACAACTGTAGAGAGCCCTGCCAGCTGCAGGGCAAAGAGTGGACCAGGAAGAAAAGTGAGACAGGAGTTCAGGACTGCCCGAAAGGCCACTGTCGACCGGGGAGATTCAAGAGATCAAACCGAGAAGGAGTGGAGCCCTTCCTAGATGTTCGAAGTCTATGAAGGTAAGCAAGAGAGGCATGAGTATACACAGACATGTTTGGTGGGGTGGGGAGAAGAGGGGTGTGTGTGTGAGGTGGGGAGAAGCGGGGAAATGTGGGGGATGAGGAGAAGGGGAGAATGTATGTCGGGGTGGGGGAAAAGGGGGGAATGTGGATTAGGCTTGAAATTTGTCTGAACACAAAGAATTAGAGGTTCTGGACACCCAGTCTGTGAGACTTTATTTGCTGGATAAAGTGAGAACCCAAGTCTGTGGTCATGAAAGATTTATCACCAGGGCCACACTTTAAAACTATTTGGGAAGACTATGAACAAAAGAATGGAATTGTTTTTCTAAAAATTTATATGTGATAGAACTCTTTTGGAAATCTCTACATCGTAATCAAAAGATTCTGATTCAATATTGGATGCATGAATGAATGGGTTTTTTTAATTCTCCAAATAATTCTTGAACATATCACTCAACAACCATGATTTGAAAAATATCAAATGAGGGGAGGAGGTTAGTTACTGGGGCATGAGAGCAAGGACATTGTTTGTATGGGGAGGAAAAGGCAGACAACCAAAGATAATTTGAGAGAAGAATTAATTCAGAGACTTCAGGACAATCAGGTCTGTGGTTGAAAGAGGGCTTAGAGACAACTGTTGGCTTTAAAGTCTAGGACTTCGGTGGGATAGGGCATAGAAACAAGAGAGAGGGTGGATTTCTCAGGTCTTGACAAAAGTTGGTTTAGCCAGCTGTGTTTTGAGGTCTAAAGATGGCTGCTGTAACCAGGTCACATCTGGAGATGGTTTGGGAGTCAGTTATCAGGAGGGAGAGAGAGCACAGTAGAGAGAGTGGGTGGAGATTACAATTTCACCTTTTCTATGAAAGGGTTAGTCCTGCTCCTGTGTTCCATAACCTTGAACCCTCTCAAGCCTGAGGTCTGTCATCATTAACCTCCTGCTTTTCTCATGCCCTCCCACCCCACATTTTGTCAATTGCCAGCTCTGTGGCGTGAAGTCCTTACCCCAGTTCTGGCCCCTCTGCCACCTCGCACCCGGACTGAAGCTCAGCCCCTCAGCTGGCACCCATAGTCTCCTCATTTTGACTCCACAGCAGTGGACATTCCCTTGCCCATCACAAATGTCAGGTCCCTGCTTAGTGCCTTGCATGGCTTCCCATCACAATTAGAGTAACGGAGCCTGTGAGGTTCCATCTGGCCTGGCTCTCCTGTATTCTCCATCCCTTCACTCACAAGCTTGGTCCCTGCCTTTGAACCACACAGCCTCTGCCAAGGCTCAATCTCGGCTTTCTCTCTGCCACTGACTTCCTTTTCTTTAGTTTGTTTATTGATTTTATTGTTTTTTATTGTAACAGAAGCTTCATACGTTACAAGAAACTCTGTTTTCCCATCTCTGCTATATCTGTCTTCTCTGTCTCAGTCTGATGCTTCTGTTCCACACACACACACACACACACACACACACACACACACACACACGCATGAATGCACAGAGAGAGACAGAGAAAGAGAGAGAGACAGACAGAGAGAGACAGAGACAGAGACCTACTGGTGAATGCCATCCCTAACCCCTGTCACTTTCTCGCTTATTCTTTCTTTTCACTTTTACACGTTTCTATTCTTTAGCATCTTTGTTCTCAGAGAGGCTTTCTCTGACATCTTAACTATATTAACGTCTCCAATTAGAATCCCTCTGATTGTTTCTCCACGTGTAATCGTGTGTCCTCTGAGTGCTTCTCCATGCGTGTTTGCTTGTGCCTGCTCCATGGCTATTAATGCCAACATGGTAGGGGGAAATTGTCGTCCTGGCAGTCCCAGGGATTGTCCACTGTCTAGCCCATAGTGGAGACGGACAAGAGATGCTGAAGAAGTGAAATGAACGAGGCCTATAAACTGAAGCTTAACAGGATGGAGAACAGATTGAAAAATAGTGTGGGCACCTGGGCACATTCACAGTGTGACAGGAAATTCTCCTTTTAGTAGCCACACTCAACAGCATCGTGTGTCTGAAATCAAAATTACACACAAGACAGCTTCTCAATGAGTGGACAAATCAGAGCACATCTCTTTCCTCATATCAGACTTTGTCAGTTTCAGCTCAGCAGAGTCTAAATCCGCTCACTGGAGAAGCAGAGCTAGGGGACGGAGAAGTGGGTTATGATAGACTTTCTCTGGACAGTTTGCTGTGCACCAGGGGTAGAGTTATTTGTTCTACACTTCAAGATAGTTCCTCAATTTTGGTAATGAGTTATCTCAGCCTTCTCTCCTTGCGATGCACTTTCTCTCAACAGCTCTTTTGATTCATTCCAGCAGAGAAGTGGCTCCTCTTCTGCTCTATTTTTACATCTTAAAAGCAAATAGTTACCTTGAGTTGTCTAAACACGGCCTCACAGACTGTTCCCCAGCAGCACACAGGATCAAATAAATCACTGGGAAGCAAAGTTAAACCGATCATCAGTCATTCTCACAGGGAGGGAGGAAATACACTAATCCTTTTAGAATTTTGCCTCAAAATTTTCCCTTTCAGATTACAGTCCTTTCTTTCTTCTTCTGATTGCTTCATTTGGAATGTATCAGGAGATGAAAATCACGCAAAGGCCAGAAGCGCAGTCCCTCAGGAAGTCTGCCTGATTTGGTTCTGACACATTCTGAGGGGAGGGTGGGAGTGGGGGTGGGAGGTGGTTTGTCTGTGCGTGGAGGCCAGACAACCTCTGGTGGCATTCCTCAGGACCTTGGTTTTTTGAGACAAGTTGTCTTTGTTACCTGGAACTCACTGAGTAGGCCTGGCTGTCTGGTCAGGCAGTCTCTGCCTTCCTCCATCTCCCCGGGGCTGGAACGGCAAACACACACAACTCTCTCCAGCTTGTCTTCACGTAGGTCCTCATGCTTGCGTGGGTCCCACTTTCCCAGCAGAGCTGCCTCCCCAGCCCCGAATTCTGACGGTTCTTTATGGGAAGTTTTTAGGTGCCTATTGGACACCAGCTCAGAATACTCAAGTACGACCTCTTAAGTAATCACTCTCCTATGAACTACCTTCTGTGGCTTGTCCAGAGTGAGTCCCTCACCGGATGCAAAGCAAGAGTCCACATTTGCACTTGAATTGCTACTTTTAACTTCCTAGGAGTTTTACTATGAAAGACACTTCCAGTGTAAGAGTTTGGCAGGCACTTGGCCTTTCTCAGCTTTTCAGGGAAAAAACTGAATGAAAGGAGGAAGGAAATGTTCTGATCTACATCTCCAAACTCATTGAAATTCCCAGACACACAGAGTTGAAGGGTTTATTTTGAAAATGTTTCAAATCCAGCCCTCTTTCTGAAAGGATCATATTTAGGGAGTGGAGAGATGCTCAACAGTTAAAAGCACATACAGAGCGCCCAGCCTTGGTCCCCAGCACACATGTCAGGCAGCTCACAATCATTGGGACCGCCAGCTCCAGGGGACTTATGCTTCTGGACCCCTGTCCACGCAGACACACTAACATACACAATAAAAAAAGAAGCTGGCGTGGATGGATTTTGCAAATGATTCCCAATCACTGAGAAGCTTGGGAGTCTTGTAGTCTAGGAACAAACAGGCACCATTAGACATTGCAAACTTCTCTTTCCTCCCTCCTTCAGAAGAGCACTGTTTGCTCCACAACACGAAGAGGGGATTCTGTGGAATTAAGATTTATGTGGTTTGTAGAATCCCAAATCCCTGGCTGCATTCGTGGCCTGGTAAATACAGATAAAACATTTATCTATTTTCTCTATAGCTTTACCTCAGGGAAGAAGGTGAAGAGGAATGAGTATATTGATCATGCTATTTTTAAAGACATCTTAAAGTAATATATACATATATATATATATATATATATATATATATATATATATATATATATACATGTATATATATTCTTAATGCAATTCTCTTCACCTGGGAGTTTATAAAAACAGTGTTCCAGCTCTCAATAAATTTGTAGCTTAATTACTGGATTACAAATTAAACTTTAGGCATTGAACAGTGATGGCTCAGTGGGTATTTGCCATTCAAGCATGAGGATCTGAATTCAGATGGCCCAAAAGCCATGCAAAGCCGGGCATAGCAGTGTGTGTTTGTAATAGCAGCACCCCACTGTGACACAGGAGACAGAGGCAGGAGAATCTCCAGGAACTGCCAGGCCAGCAAGTCTGGCTCAAGCAGCAGTAAACAAGACACCTTGTCTCCAAGGAGGTGGAAAGCAAAGACCAACACCCAAGGCATTCCTCAGTCTCCTCAAGTACGTGGTTGCATGTGTGTCTCTGCAGTTACAGACGTGAACACACACACACAAAGATAAAGAGAAAAAAAGTATACTTTAACTTTTTAGTTACACATTTTACTACAAGCTTAGCTAAACCTCTCACCCCATTTTACCAAAGAGGATACAAACTGAAAATGAACTGCCAGGTCCAAAACCTTTTGAGGTTTTGCTTCCCACTCAAGAAGAGCACCAAGGTGTCAGGAAATCTGTATATGGGTTCATGTGACATCTCTCTATTTTGTATACATGCTAGCCAGTCTAAACCATAGTCTACCTGCCTGGCATTACAACCATCTTCTATACTGATGTGTACCCTCTCCTCCTCCTCCACTGAAATTCTCGTCCAAGCTCCACTGTTGCCCTGGCTTTGATGAGAAAGGGGCTAAGGTGTTTGCTGTGTGAACTGTCAGCCTTGAAGTCAGCTTTAAAGGCAAGATCCCACCATATGCTTTACAAAGATAAGGGTAGCCAGCAACCACGGACCAACAGCAGGGAGGAAAGGAAAAGGAGCCAGACTGGGAGATGCATTTGCCATGGTCTGGGAATGTAAATAGAGGAGACAAGAAGACAATCAGATACAAGGTTGCAGGTCCAGGCTCATTCATATAAATATGTCACTCAGGAGTCTATTGCTGAAGTGTGGGATTCATCTGTCCTTAAGTCCAACCAGACACAGAGACATCAAGTGCAGACTGATAATCATGGATTCATTCCAGAAACATGTAAATGCTGCCCAGAATGCTGCTAGGTCCTGCTGACTGGCTGGGGAAGGAGCGGGATTCTGGAACCAAAGCCCACAGCATGGTGTCATAGGGCCAGGTTGGAAATACATAAAGGATATTCTAGGAATGAAAAGGACTACCTTGTAAAGAGCTTTTAAAAATCAGCCCGTAAGAGTCCATGAATTTTTTACACCAATGTTGTATCCATACTTTGGGATTCTACAGTTTGAACTGGTTGTTGTTACAAAGGGGGGTTGAGCAACACTAAAGGAAACATCCCCAAAGCATTAGCTTTAAAGAAGCTTCAGAGTCTCAGAATTTGAAGTCATGAGGCAGGACAGTGGTCATGCTGACTAGAAAAGGGGAGTGTTTACCTCTGCAGGAGCTCAGCATTGTAGAGTTTCTCAAGGGTTTAAATAAAACACCCTTGCCAAACCTGGGAGAACTGGTGAGGCCACCTGCCAATTGCATGTATGTTGTGCCCTGACCTCACATCATGTCATGTGACAGCATGTTGTGTCATCCGTTATGTTTCCATGAGGACATTTTCTTAGGGAGCTAGCCACTGCAGCCACAGACAGCTAGGACACCAGAAGCACTGAAGCCCAGAGCCCAGGGTGCGTGGCTGAGGTTCTGTCTCAGGTACTTGAATTTATATAATTGAGTTTGGCGTCTCAGAGAGACAGACTCTTGCCCTGTTTTGTCTTCATGGCTGCTTCTTTCTTTGGGGCCTAATAAGAAATGAACAAATGTCACACATTTCAGCAGAATCTGTCTCTGGTCCTGTCTGGCGCTTCACAGCTGTGAACTCCTGTGTAATACCTGATGCTAAGAACTCTCATGCTGCCTACTGAACAGATGTGGAGGCAAGCAATACCAAAGAAGAAACACTTCTGTGAATGTAGCTCCGTGAGAGACGGGAGACGGTATTTACCTAGTGTGCACAAAGCCCCGAGTTCGAGCTGCAGCACAAAAAAATGTGACCAAAATCATAACAAAGTGAGGAACCCATAAAAGTTCTGTTGTTTTTTGTTTTGTTTTGTTTTGATACAGAGTCTCACTTTGTAGCTCTGGTTGGCCTAGAACCTAATAGGCAGAATGGGATGGCTTTCAATTTACAGTCAGTTCTACCTGGCTCTGCTTCCTGGGTGCTGGGATTAAATGGACATAAAGGATATTTTTTAAACAAAATCTCTCTGTATATTTTATATGTATAATTAATGTTTGTGATTTCATATCAGATCACAATAGTTAATATGTACTACACGTTTTATCTTTACCAGGCACAGTCTTGACACATAATCATCATGACCCCATGAATTCCGCATGTATGCTGTCTGTCTGCAATTCTGCTGGGGAGACAGAGGCTCAGCAAGCCGGACAGCAGACAGCAGGCAGAGCTGGGATTCACAGTTCGGTATTCACCACGGCAAAGCTGTTTTCCACTGCTTCATCTCATTGAGTGTGCACATCTGCTCCCGTTTAGATTGCCTCCTGGAAACTGGAGTGTACTTGTGGCCTAGGAAAGAAATCCTGCCCATGTTGTTCATAGAAGGAAAATCCTGGTCCATAAAAAGTCTCTGATCATGGCAGCCTTGAGTCACTCATTACGTTAATGGGGTTAACCTGAACTTCTCTTTACAGGAGGCCACATGGCTGAAAGGAGAGTAAATGGGACAGCTTTCAAGCCCTTCGACCTCAGTTTGCTGAGGTTTTCCATATCTTAATTTCCTCATCTGTTCAATGGGAAGTGCCATGTCTATGGCTGGGGCATGGTGGGGAACTCAAATGGAATAGTAACGGAAACGTTCTTAAGGTTCTCTGCTCCAGGCATTCTGGTGGAGAGGGGGCATACACAGTCGTCTTTAATCTTCAGTCCAGATGTAAGCATTTTTGTCACCAAATACCAAGGAGGAAACTGGGGCTAGTTAAGAGTTACAACTTTACCCAAGGTAACAGCACTATGTAGGAAAACGAAACTAAGATTCAGATTGAGGTTTCTGTTCTTGGATGCTGGGTCTCTAGCACACCACCTCCTTAGACTCTGAAACTGTAGAAATCGTGGACAGAATTTCTTCTATATACTTTGGGCAATAAGGTCATTTATTGCAATATAGTTATTTAAGGAAGTGTACTTTACACAGAGGAGAACACCACTGTTAAGCAGACCTCGTGGATTAGGGGAGAATGTGACTCAATAGCACGGTTGTTGGATACAATTGATTGATGCCTAGTGTCCCAGGCTGTACTAGAACCTTCTGGCGTGTCTTTGCTCTTCCTTCCAGGATCAACACAGAAAGGCAGAGGAAAGACGGGGCATTGTACACCCATGGTCATTCGTAGGCGATGCGTAGTGTTCCTTTGAACTTTTGGATAAGATCAAATTCAGCCAAATTGAATTTATGTTTCCTTTGACATAGATTAGAATCAGTGGTGTGTTTCCCCCTCCTATGCAGAGAGAAGGGGAAAAAATCCCTTAGCAAATCTCCTTGACTTGTCCAAGGTATTTGGTATCTCTCTATGAAAAGCAGCAGGATGTTCAGGCGCAGAGTTTAGGCCCCAAGTTTGAAAATAATGAATGCTTGGGATCTAATGCTACAGTGGATTTTGATGAGGAAAAGCATTCAATTCCTACACTGAGCGACTTGCTCGGGCATGTGCCAATGCCTATTGAGTGCCTACTCCATAAGAGGGCTTTTCACAGAGACCTGAAACAGAGAGACTCAGAACCAAGAAGGATTTTCTAGGGGAAGGGTATGGCAGAGGCGAAGGCTATAAGATCTGGATGTGGGTAAATTTGAGGACTCTGCCTGCAGCCAGCATAGCTACAGTGGATTGGGAATGGGGAGGGAAGAGCCAGGCTTTCCACCCCTGTAAGATTTTGACTGTAACCTGCAGGTAGGCGGGTACACAGAGAAGGGAGTCTTTTGAACAAGAGATACTGTTTCATTTCCATTTTGATACGACACTGATTTGGGAGACAGAACTGAATGGGAGCAGAAGGAAGCAGAGGAATAGATCAATTGTGAAAAACATCTACTCATTTCGGTGGTTGGTGAAAGACAATGCAATGAACAGTGATAGTATTAGGTCTATATTGAAGGTACGGGCAGGGAGTATAGGCACTATGGCCTGTGAGGGGATGAGAGGATTCCAAGACTTCCAGAGTTTTCTTCTGACAAAGTGGAACAATGGAGTCTCCAGTGACACTGGAAAGGAGGGTCAGGTAGAAATCCAGAAATTTGATTATTTAGAGCATAGCAGGAGTGAGATGGCTATACGATGTTTAAGGAACTGGTTTGTAGGAAGTTAGGTATGTCAGTAGGGAGTCTAGGGTAGGGCTGAGAATTTGTGAGTTGTGTGGACATGGATAGTCTTAAAGGACCCCAGACAGGATTTGACATATTTGGAGCCTAAACAGAGATAAAGAAGAAAGAGATTTACACTTGATCCATGGAACACTCCAACATTTTAAGATTAATCAGAGAATGAGGAAAAGAACTTGAAACTGATTTCCATTTAAAAAACAACGAAAAGGGCCTGGAGTGACAGGTCAGTGGCTGGGACCTTGCTGCTCTTAGGGAGGACCTGTCCAACTGCTTTCCCAGAATTCACTTCAAATAATTCAAAACTGTCTGTCTCTCCAGCTGCTGGGGAGTCTCATGCCTCTGATCTCTGTGGGGCCCTGAACTCATGTCACATGCCCACATTTAGGCGTATACACATAATTAAAAATAATTTTAAAACCTTAAAAATAAATAGAAATTTTACACACACACACACACACACACACACACACACACACACACACACACACTTCTTCTCTAGGCATCCTCTGAGATGTCAGTATTGGAGAGAGGATAATGCTGAGCTCCTTAAGGTGTACTAAAAAAAATAAAAAAACCCAAGGAGCCTCAGAAGAGAAACTTCACCTGCACTATCTCGATTGCACAAACAAATGACTTTGGAATTTTAGATGAAGACATAGTTGGTGTTGTGAAGTAAGCTAAAATGAAGTAAGGTGGAATGGTAGCATGGATAGAAAAGGAGGTATGAGTAGGCTTTATGATATGTGTCTTGTGACTATTAGGATAACACTTCCCACAAAACATCTTAGCAAGCACAAAAATATGCACACCATAGTGAGAAAGCTGCTGTTGATGTACATTTTTGTCTATTTTTCAATATACACATGTATTCTTAAAATTAGGTTTATATTGCATATCTATATTGTAAGTTGAACTATATTGCACAATTGCACATATGTTCTTGTAATCAAGGCTATGTTGCATATACATTGTTCTGGTTTACTTTTCTACTTGATCCTATAGCAGAGATTTGGAGGGGGAAGATTTATTATTATTATTATTAACTCCAAGAGAAGAGAGATTCTGGAAGAGAAGGTGGTGTCGGTGTGAGAAATGTCCTGTCTAGTAGATCCAAGTAGAGTGGCGGCTGCATGTGTAGACCAGGTGTAGACCAGGGAGACAGAAAAGAAGGATCACTGTGGAGCCTTGGTACCCCGGTGACTGAGATGGTGGTTTGCTGCCAGGAGGACTGAGACAGCAAGACTGACAGATGCCTTGTTTATTTTTTATATCAGGGAGGATGCCTGCCACACTTCCTGTGTAGCTGGAGGAGGCTTTGCTTTTCATGACTAGATGGAGCAGAAGCTGAAAGGGGAAGATGATGGGGGAGCCTCTGGCTGGTACCTCAACAGAAATGGGCCGTGGAGCTAATTTATCACACGAAGTAGACTGACCAAGTTACTCAGCTCACCTTTCCTCATAGCTGACAAAAAGAAAACCCAAGTCATCTTGTTTCCCCCTGGTTTTCATTCTCGTGGGGTACAATCCAGACTGACACACACCAGCCAGGTTCAGTGTAAGGGCTTTTCTATGGATCTGTAAGCAGTGTGGAATCACTTCAGTTTATCACCAAGTGTTAGAGCATGACTGCAATACAATTGTCCTTCCATGGTTATTTTCATGGCATAAACTGCCCCTCAAAGAAATACTTGATACAATCAGATTCAGGTAAAATTGGTTAGACTACAGCCAGGAAAAGTCTTTTTAAAATCAAGGAAAGCAGTACCGCGCACTTGCTAACTTCTGTGACGTAATTCGTGTTTGTGAAGCCTGAACTCTGTCTTTTTCTAGGCATAGATTCTTCACCAGAGACCTGGCTGAAGTTGAGGACTTCACAAGGTCAAGGTCACGCTCTCCACTAGCCACAAAGAAGCGCAAACTGTGTCTTAGGAAAACCAGTTATTCATAACCATGTGCCCCAGGCCACTTAAAGAGCAGCTAGGACTGGGTAGCTGACTCAGTAATGTCCGTCGTTTTGCTATGAAAACCAGACACACAACTTCAAGCTTAGAGGTGTCTTGACCATGGGAAAATGGTCTCGAGTTTATGTGTAAACGGCAGTGTGTACACAGGAGCTCAACACACAGGAATCCCCCTTAACCTTAATCCAGTATTTATATCTAGCTGAAAACTAACATGCTGTAATTGTCCTTAACACTTATTTTTAATTTATAATGCATTATGTAGATGTTATAGACCAGTGGAGAATGTTACATTCTTTATAAATGTGAACATTTGAAGCTTTGCTGTTCATTATAGCTAATCCATGCATTGCAACACAGTTTTTGTATGTTTTTTTTTTTCAAAATAGGAAGCATTATTTTTACAGCGTGGAGTTTGTGAAGTCCACGGGGAAAGGGCGCACCAGCACAGAGGGACAGACGCACTGGCTTTGTCCCCTGCCTCTTCACACTGAGGGTCACATGCAATGACCGAACAAAACTGGCACCACGGATCAAATTGCGGAAACACTGGCTTTGGATTGTTGTACTTTTGCCTCTGAAATCTCAGCGGGTGGGTCCTGAAGTCCTTCTCTAGTGGAGCTTCACAGATCCCATCTGAAGCTCAAGGAGCTGTAGCTCCTAGCCAGGTCTACTCATTACCCCCTCCTCCCCGACCGTGGAACCCAACTGCCCCTCTCGTCTTCAAGGAGAATTATGCTTTTATGCTGTTCGTTAACAAAATAAAAGGTCAAGCCCTTCACCTCTAATAAATCCCCATTTCCATCTGCTGTCCGGCAGTTGTTCAAAGGCAAGACAGGAACACAGAGAAAGCCCCCTCTTTAGTCTCAAACTCCGGGTCTGTTTTTAAGAGCCATTAATAGGAACAGAGTGGTGTGGATCAGCTTTTCAATATGCAAGATGGACGGAGGTAACCAGTTTTCTCTTGTAGATTATGGGGGAAACCCCTCAGTGTCTTCCGAATTACCCTCTGACCACCAAAGCACACTGACTACAGGAATAACATATTTACCTAACAGGTTTCAAGTTCAGCACAGCTTCCTCCCCTATTTTTCTTGGATCTCTCTGCCTCCTACCCACCAAAGTCTTCTTTCAATTGCCCCTTCCCAAGCCTATGTGGCACCACTGGTAAGAAACGAACTGTTTTCCCCATGACCTCTAAGCCTTCTACTCCACGAAAAGCAACGTGGAGTGCACACTCAGCAGGCTGCGAGCGAGCCGGGAGCCAGTGTGTCCGCCCGCGAGGCTTTCCAGCCATAAAACCTCACACTGGCCACTGTGTTTTGTGTTTTGGTCTACGTGGAGCCCCAAGCTGACCCAGTCTCTCCGTCGCACCTGGCTGCAATCTCTGACCCACACAGCACCCCAGCGCCGATCAAACAACAAAAAGCACCAAACAGCAACAGATTCCTTTGTTTTACATGCAAATCCTACCTCCGGTAGTTGTCACATCTTCTTCAAAAGCCACGCTTAATTTTTAAGGGCAGCGATCCCGTATAGTCCTCCACACAGCCACCGGCACTCATCTTTACCCTTCGTGCTGGCAGCCTTTGTGGACCATTGATGTCACACCCTCGCTAACTCATGGCTTTAGTAGTCCTCGCTCAAAATGTCTGCAAGAGTTTGGAAGGACAATAGGAGTGACGGGCACGCTAGACAGCCATGCTTAAGATTAGTTCTCTGAAGCTCTGTGGAAGCCGCTTCAGACTGTTTTTAAAAGCGTGCAGGAGGTAGGATTTATTAGCCTATGACAGGCATGCTGCTTCTGTTTTTATTAAATACTGTAATAGGCTGTCTGTTAGCATCGCTGTGATAGGTCCAGCATTTCTTCCCCACTGCTTTCGAATTTTCAGACTGAAAAGGGAGCCAGCCTCACTCTGCCACCACCCTGCCTGTGGGGTCAGATTTCCAAATCCTCTAACTTCCTCCGAAGAAAGAACTCCGCCTGTAAATAAGGAGTGTGAACTTGGGAGAAAACAGCTTTGGAATCCCCAAGAGATCCTTTTACTCCCAGCAAGGGACTCTTGCTCTCTCAAGTTAGAAAAAGAAGCTAATTCCAGAGCTAGGTGAGACCATCCTTTCAAACAGGGAAAGTTGCCATGGGTGACTGATGTTGCCTTATGGTAAGTACTTACCTGAAATCTCAAAAGAGGTATCAAATGGATGCACGCATCAGTAGCCAGATTAACTCATTCGGGCATGCCAGCTGCAAGCTCTCTGCTCCAGTTTGAGGTCATCCTTTTACTATCGACATGGAAAGGATGAATGGTGGGCAGAGGGGCTCTGGATGGCTGCAATGTCTTGACACTGTTTGTTTGCACATTCACATCTATGGAAGCACTAAGAGATGAAGCTACTATGTGGATGCAAACATCACTCTGAAAAGTATTCTTGCAGACAGGGATGCACAAATAAAAGTTCTTGGTAGCGATTGTTTTATGCTCCAACTCCTTGGGTTTAGTCTTTTTCTTCTGTTTTTCTTTTTCCTCTCTGCTACCTCAGAACCATAGTTATATAGTAGTTACTATGGAAACTGAGTGGTCGGCTCCAAGGGAGGGGCTTAGACAACAGCAGATGCAATATGGATGGGAATGTTCTGCGTTGGTCTGTGGAATAGAAATTAAGCAGTGTATAACAAACAACATAAGCCCACTACCAATGACCCTCTGGAATACCACTGCAAGGGGAATGGTTGTAAATCACCACAGTTTAATTGTGGCGTGTGTGTGTGTGTGTATGTGTGTGTGTGTGTG
The DNA here is from genome assembly GCF_007827085.1 of Peromyscus californicus insignis. Lineage (NCBI taxonomy): Eukaryota > Metazoa > Chordata > Mammalia > Rodentia > Cricetidae > Peromyscus > Peromyscus californicus. Next base: position 11,968,192 of record NW_026294617.1, on the reverse strand, counting down.
TGTGTGTGTGTATGTGTGTGTGTGTGTGTGTGTGTGTGTGTGTGTGTGTGTGTGTGTGTGTGTGTGTGCTGTTTGGAAGTACTGCACTGAGCAGACCCATATCCTATTCTATGCAATAACTGAACATCAGAATTGCTCTTGTATCTGTCTAAAGATTTTTCTTTCATCTCTCTTTCTTTTTTTCCCAAGCTCCTGGCTGCTGGTTTGAATATGTCCTGATTGTATTTGAATTTTAGTTGTTATTTGACTGGTTATAGTTTCTTCTTGGGAATAAATGTGATTTGGTAAGGGAAAAAAAGACCTTCCTTGTATCACAAACCATAATCATATTTCTTTCTAAGTGAGTGTCCTTACATGATTTCCTTGGAGCTCACCTTGGGTCTGAATGTACAATTTGAATTTTGAAAAATAATCCTGGGTCCATTGGATTGCTGCAACAGAAAGAAGATTTTTCTCTTCTTTTGTTTTCAGTTCTTCAGATAGAAAAGAAACATTTTTTTAAAAGAACTTTCGCTCATCACCTGGGCATCTAAGACAAAGCATTTCTTGCAAGAATAGTTAACTATTCACGGTTCTAAAGAGCAAAGAACTGAAGATTGTTGTCATCAGGGCCTCAGTCTCATGGTAATTGGACAATTCACACAACTGTTGATGCAAAACACAGCTCTCATCTCAAACAGAATCAGAGATTATTCTGAAGCCAAACTTGAATGGACAGAGCTCAGGAAATATGGAGCTAGATGACCCAGGTTCCACATTCCCTGTGGAAGCAGTTTCTTGGAGTTAGAACAAAGCCAGTTATTAGTCAAGGGGTTTTAAAAATACATTGGTGGGGACATCAGAGAGGTACTTACAGCAAGATGGAGGAATCTGTCTCGTTGCCTAGGATGCTATCTGATGACATTCTTAGCTTTTGGGTTGGTAGCTAGGCCAAGATAAAGTATAATTAAGTTGGAAGTTGCAACATTCTAATGTGTCCACATCACTGAAGTTCTTATCTGTCCCTCAGTCTTTGTGGACACGACTTCTTCCCAGGCACTCTTGCTCACACTCCAACCAGAGGGCACAAACATTCCAAAATGAAATTGTTAGAAGGGAACTCTTCAGGATTTTATGGAAACTTTTATTTAATAGGTAAGCATATCACCCACCATTTGTAACAGGAGAATTATTTCAATAAAAGAATATTTGTGATGTTCTCTTTTTAAATGATGCAACAGTAATGTCATAAATTATATACTCCAGACTTTTCCTAGATGAGAAGCTAAGCACCATTGTAAGCAACATGTCTACAGTTTGGAGAGAAGGGACAGAGGGAAAGAAGAGAAAAGGAAATGAGAAGAGGGGGAGGGAGGAGGGCAGGAAAAGATCCCAGCCAAAAGGTGCTCCCAATGGACCCGTCCTTCCGGCCCTCCTGTGATAACTCAGCAGATGCTCTGCAGTGGTCCCCACGCAGTGGAAAGCTGGAGTGGGCAGGGATGTTAGGGATGCTTTAGTATAGATGTGAGTTGTCTGGATCTCTCTGAGAGGCAGTGAGCAGTCAGTCCCTTAAGTGTGGGGTCAAGGTAAGATGGATTTTATAATGAGGAAGGAGGAGCATGGTTGAGTGAAGGAAGGAAGAAGGGAAAAGAAGGGGAAGGGAGGGAAGAGAAAAGAAGGGAAGGGGAGGGAGGAGAGAGGAGGGGATAGGAGGGAAGGGGAGGAAAGGGGAGGGAAAGGGAGGGAAGGAAAAGAGATCTAAGAGGAAGGTGAAGAGGGAGGAAGGTCTCCAGGTGGCACCGTGTTGGAAGAGGACACAGGATTTGGAGTAAACAGGGTTGATTTTGAGACCATTATCCTGTTTGAGCATTCAGTGTTGAAATGAAAGGGCAAGAGTAGTCCCCGCAAGTTGGCAGGGATGTGGCATGGGGCTCATCAGGGAGAAAGAAAACAAAGAAAACTCAGATAAACATTGGCTGTAACCAGACAGGAGCAGAGATGGATGGCTAAGTAGGAAGAAAGGGCAGGCAGCACGAGGGACCAAGTAGAAATGGGGGCACACCCAGAAAACAGGTCGGGCGAGAGAATCTTCCTCTGGGGTCCCACAGAGTAGCTCCCCTCCGTTTCTGTTTTGTTTTCTGGACCTGTTTCTTTCATTCTACCCCATGTTGAAGATCCAGACACAAGGCATCTTTCAAGTCTACTTCTTCCAAAACAGAGAAACCTGTGCCATGGATGCTGAAAGCTTGTTCTGCCCTTTGGAAAAGAGCTGATGTGAAGAAGGCATTTGGTCTCTCCCAGCATAGCTTCCCTGTCCAGAGGAGGAAGTGTGGACCAGCAGAAGGCAGGCATGGCAGGGGTAGATCAGAATGTAAGAATGCTCAGAGCCTCTGCAGCATGGTAGGGTAGCACTTCCACAGCATCTGCTCCCCCAGTGTGCAGGAGAAAACTTGTTCTCCAAAGTGTGTGTGTGTGTGTGTGTGTGTGTGTGTGTGTGTGTGTGTGTGTGTGTGTGTGTATGTGTGTGTGTGTGTGTGTGTGTGTGTGTGTGTGTGTGTGTGTGTGTGTGTGTTAACAAATACAAAATGAGGGAGAACTAAAGAATGGTTGAGGGGGATGTGAACTTGGAATTGGCAGCTTACATGCGCAGGCAGCAAGTGTATAGTTTAATGAATGGAAGTATGAGGACATCCAATCATTATGAGTCATCATTAATAAAATGAAAATTTGATAGATATATAACTTGAAGTTGTAGCTATTGGCTACAGATCCAAGCGATAATGATATTGTGGGGTGTATAATTCACACTCTGAATAGTGCAGCTTGAACATTTGCTCTGCTCTATTTTTCTAGGAATAACTGGGAGTTTAGAAGCAGCTTCCTTCCTGTTATCCTGTGAATTCAGAGGCTGACTCACTCTGCAGTGAGCATCCTTCTACTTTAGGTGCATAGGAAAGTAGTTCTCTAGTGTAGACTGAAGTGTGTGATCCTGGAAGTGAAGAGAAAACAGTGGGGAAAGCTAACTAATGAAGTAATAATTCCTTAAAAGTTTACATGTATAGACTAAATTCATGTTTTTTTTAAAGAGAGTCTCACTATGTAGCCCAATCTAGCCTCAAACCCATGGCAATCCTCCTGCTGTAGCCTCTGGAGTATGAGGATTTTAAGTATAAGCCATCATGCCCTGCTCTCCTACACTGGTTACTTCAGAATAAAATCAATGAGAGGCAAGGCAGGTCTCGCTCCCCCACCCCCTCTGTGTGTGTGTGTGTGTGTGTGTGTGTGTGTGTGTGTGTGTGTGTGTGTGTGTGTGTGTGGTTTTGTACAGGTGTCTATCTTATACGTGTGTGCATGCTTGGAGAGGAGAGAAGACAACCTGGGATGTTGTTCCCCAGGCACCATCTACATTATCTTTTGAGACAGGGTCTCTCACTGGCCTGGAACTCACGAAGCAGGCTAGGCTAGCTGGCTAAAGAGCCCCGAGGTCCTCCCCAGTGCTGGGATTACAAGCATATACTGCCTTGCCTTTTTTTCTTTTTAGGATTACTTCTGGGAATTGTCCTCGTGTTTGTTCGGCAAGTGCGTTACTGACTGAGGCATCTGTCCAGAGGGGCAAATATTAACAGCTCTTTCTTACTTGGTGGAAACTGAAGAGAGAAGTTAAGTAGCTCTTCAAGAATAGGCAGGCTGAATGTCCATCTTCCAATATATGACCCAGTGTTCTTTGCATTAAATGAAGCCAAGCTTCCAACACTTTACCAGGCAAAAGGTTTTACTTTGTCAAACCCAGACACATAACCATCAGAAGGAAAATTCTTGAAAAGAATTTATAAATAGAAAAATAAAAGAGAAGCCACAGGCTGAGTGAAAATGTTTGAAGAAGATACTTCTCATGCAGGACTATACCTGAACTAGACAATGAACTTTTTTAATGCTCAACAAGAAGGAAACAACAGCCCAGTTAAAAACACACCCCAAGTCCAACATAGAGCTGTCCAGTGAAAAGATACAAGGGTAAAACAAGCAGATGAGAAGCTATCCCATACCACAGTCGCAGGGAAATGTAGACTAAAACACCTGGCTGCCCCTAGGTTTCAGTCAGAAAGAGTGAGTTTGGGGAACAGGCATGGCACTGAAGGGTACCCAAGACAGGTAGCAACATGGACTCTTTGTTCCCGGTGGTGAGGGTGAGCATGGTCCAGCACACGGGAGGATGATTTGGTGGTCTGTAAGGGTGCACATTGATTTGATGGTCTGGCATAGGAATTAAAACTCAGCAATCAGTATACTGCTGACTCTGAACGCCCCTCAGTGAACATGGGGAAGTCTGGTTTTCAGTGCGACAGTGAGGAGGTGAACTATTAAGACGAGATCCTGAGAGCTCAGAGTCTGGGGGCTCTGCCCCATCCAGGGACTATGCTGTCATGGTAGTGGGCAAGTTGCAGTGGGAATAGTTTTCTGATTAAAAACCAAAGTCTTGTGCTATTTTTTCACCTTCTGCCATCTAGCAAGAAGTCTCTTCCAGCAAGCACAGGTGGGCCTCTATCCTTGAACTTCCATACCCCCTGGAATGTTGTGTAATTTATCTCTCTTCTTATAAGTCACCCACCCACTCTATAGAATTCAGTTACAGTAGAATAAATGGCCTGGGACACATTTGATCCATCTACCACGGCTCCCTGGAATTTACCCAAAAGGGTTGAAAAGGTATGTTCCTGCAGAAAGCTATACAGAGCTTACCACAGCTTTTTTTTTATTATCACCTGCCTCAAAACTGGCCCAAATTTTTAGCAGGTGAATGGGTAGACTCTGCTAAACCAGGCAGTTCAGTACATTGAGTGCTAAAAAGAAAAGAACAGCATTCTATGAAAAGATACAGGGAACTTAGACACATATCAGTAAGGAAGAGGCACCTGTTGGAGAAAACTAAATGATAGAGTTTGGGAGACCATGTGTACTCATTGATAGTCAGGAGCTGACTCACAGGAAGACTGACTGCATGAGGGATAGAATCTCTTCAGGGTCAATGACGATCCTTTGTGTGGTACTGCAAGTGCAAATACATGTTGCTATGCATTTGCCTAGGCTCGTGTCGTGTACAACACCACTGTGGGTCTGACTGTGAAATGCAGGCACCGGACAATAGTGGTTTTCAGTTCAGGCTCTGGAATAGGGTGCTAGCAATGGAAGGGACTGTGCATGCATGGGTAGGGAGCATAGAGATGGGGGGGATGAGTTTGCAGTTTCTCCAAAAAAGCAAAACATTTATGGAAACTAAAGTGGACATCTAGATACACGCCCCCCAACCAAATAAAATGAAACCGTCGTACACATCTGGACTCACTTGTTTACGACAACACTGGTCACAAAAAGCTGATAAACGGGTAAAAATATGAGGCTCATACTCACAGTACCGTTCTGCCATGAAACGGGACATTCTGTTCTCTGCTTCAACATGCATTGAACCAGAAATCACTGTGTAAAGTGAAACAAGCTATGTGGAGAGAGCAGGTGCTGCATGGTCTCACAAGTGGAATGTCTGATGTTAGAATAAGTCTGGTGCTACAGTTTTGACTACTGTCATCTAGCAAGAAGTCTGTTCCCAAAGGTTGAACTGAAATGGTTGGTCTCACAAAGCTGAGAGTGGGGGTGGCCTGAGTTTTGTCAGAGGTTGGGGAGAGAGGGTGGGCAGGAAGTTTGGGTACTGACTTGAACTTGGAAAGGAGTTAGAACTTGTGGTATGTTGTTGCAAGGTAGGGTGGCTGTGGGTGATGGGAGTCTACTGTGTATTCTGAAAAGCTAGAAGAATGTTTGAATGTTCACCATAAGCAATAGATGCCTGAGGAGACATGATACTCTTGATTTAAGCCTTCTGTGGACATCCATGCTGCTTATGAAACCCACAAGATATGCATGACATTTATACTTTCAAATGTCAGTTGAAACTAGTTTAACTTAAAATATGCAGAATTGGTGCTAGAGAGATGGCTCAGCAGTTAAGTAAGCATAGTGCTCTTGCAGGTTCACTTCTCAGAACCCTTGTCAGGTGGTTCCCAATAGCCTGAGATGCCTGGGGATGAGATGCCCACTTCTGGCCTGCATAGGAACCCACACACACACGCACATCCATAACATATCCACCTCCCTCCCTCTCTCTCTCTCTCTCTCTCTCTCTCTCTCTCTCTCTCTCTCCTTTCTCTTACACACACACACACACACACACACACACACACACACACACACACACACACTCACACACATATGGGCACATAATAAATTTAAAATGCAAAAACTCTTTAAAAACATTAAAAAGCAGCCGGGCGGTGGTGGCGCACGCCTTTAATCCCAGCACTCGGGAGGCAGAGCCAGGCGGATCTCTGTGAGTTCGAGGCCAGCCTGGACTACCAAGTGAGTCCCAGGAAAGGCGCAAAGCTACACAGAGAAACCCTGTCTCAAAAAACCAAAAAAAAAAAAAAAAAACAAAAAAAAAACATTAAAAAGCATAAAATCAAGATCACCAACATAGGTTTTTTTTTTCCTTTGGCAAGCATAGTTTTTATAATCCTTTGTAGCACTTTTATGTCTTCAAATGGAGTAAGACAATACACGAGTCAGGCTGGTTCTAATTCTTCTCACTGCAGACTCAACACTGAATAGTCTTTGTTGAGGGATCCTACCAGGATCTCTGGTCTGGAAACACAGACTGCTTCAGAAAGGCTATGATTTGGGCCATCTTCCAGTTATGAGCTGTTTTCCTGTCCCTCTTTATAACAATTGGAAGGGAAGTCCTGTAGGTACCCCCCTGCACCCCACGGCTGTTGCTCACCCCTTCATATTCCATGCAGTACAATTTAGTATACCTGTGGTGGAAATGGGAGAATTTTTCTAACCCAGTACACACACATTAATTCATCTGCATTTCTCACTTTCCTTTCTACCAACACACCAGTGCCCAGGGCCCTGGCTTGGGTACCATGAGGCAGCAGTCACATGAGCTATTTTAACACTCTCAGAGGCCATCATTCTCTGGCTGAGCCATTGCGTTTGGCAGGCAGGTGATTGGGGCTGCATTTCCATCCTTCTGAAGCCTGTCAGAATATTGGACATAAATCAGTTTTAAAATAAAACATAAAGGAGAGCATTGACGGTAGTTGGAGTTTTATTTTATTTGGATTCTCCTACTTCCTGGGGCCTGGCTATGATTTTCATGCCAACCTGAGAAACACAGATTACACAAACATGGTGTTCTGGGCTGCTGTTACGTGGTGTTGGTGGGAAACCTGCTGCTTTTAATTTGGTATGTTAATTAAAAGACATTTGTTTTCTGAACAAAACAAAACACAAACAGTTCTGCAGTTAGAAGGCCAGCATCAGCGTGTCGATGTCACATCATATGAGTATTTCCCTAGCTCATTTCATGTTGCTGCATCTTAGAGGGAAGAAGAGCTATGGGACAAAATGCTTTTTAACAAAGTACATATGTGATATAAAAAGTCCAGCTTATCAAAAGAGTAGAATTTGGACAATTTTGTCATATCTTTGCTGTTTGGATAATTTTTAAGCCTTTGCCACATTCTAGAAGTCTTGAAAAGTCTTAACCGTTTTCTCATTTCAGAACTCATGAATGAAGATGACCACGGAGTGGATATTGGCATGGCTGTGTCCACACTAACAATCAAGGAGGGTGGCAGAGCCTGGGAGCTCCTCACCCTGCAAATGAGGACAAAGTATAACGTGTGTGGAGGTGCTGAAACAAATCCCATTCCAGGCCCGTCTGCCTTAAGAAGGGAATGAACAGGCTTGGAGAGATGGCTTAGGGGTGAAGCTCCTGCATTACAACCTTGAGGACCTGGGTTTGAATTGTAAAACCTGTTCAAGCCAGAGCAAGTAAGGACACATCATGTGATTTCAGTGCTACAGTGAAATGGGAGGCAGACAGAGACAGAGAATCCCCAGAAACTCTCAGGCCAGTTGGCTTGACATATGCAATGGTGAACAATAAAGACCCTGTCTCAAACAAAGTAGGAAGCGAGGACCAACACTCAATATTATCCACTATCCTCCACATGAGCACCCACACTTGCATACAAGAGCACACACACACACACACACACACACACACACACACACACACACACACGTGTGTGTGTGTGTGTGCACATAAGTGGATTCACACATACGTGTACAGAAGTTTTTTTAATAATCTGAAAGTGAAACAAATAAATAAAATATGAAAAATTAAAAGGGAAAAGAAGAAAATAAAAACAAACCCCACATAGCTTACTACTAAAGTGATGAGTACCTGCTGCAGAAAAATACTAGAATATACAAGAAATGATTTTAAGCCACGAGCCAGAAAGAACTTCTGCTATGATTTTAAAAAGTTAGCACCCTCTTGCTTGTACATTTCATGAATTCATTTTTCCCTTAAAATTGTGTCTTCTATTTTGAAATCCTTGAATCTTTTTGACTGGTGCTTTGTCAAGGGAACCACCCCATTTGTTTATATGACCCCTGGACCCCTCTGGTGAACGGGACTTTCTGCTTTTCATTAGCACAATGCTTCGCCCAAGGCTTTGTTCAGAAGTCTTTGTGCACATCTCTGTTGTGTTTATTTAGAACAGAGTCCCACAGTGGGATGGCTGGGTTGCAGTGATGAGATCTTACACTGTTAAGTTGTACCATGGAAGGCTGGACCATCTCAGCCTCACTTCCGTTGTGGGGTTGGACTGTGTCAGGGTCACTGGAGTGGACAAGGACGATGCTTCTTCCTCTCTCTCACCCAGGTTCCCTTACTGTCCTTTAAGAAGCAGGTGTCATGTAAGAAGGGAGGACAACAAGGAGACAAAAAAGGACAGTGCCTAATCTTGGCCTTTTCCTTTTAGCTGATGACATGAAAAAACTTTGTTACTATTATGGGAGAGAGAAGGAAGAAACAGACGAGACTAGCTTTCCAGTAGAATCTTTCCAATATGTCCTTTGATACCCTGGGTGTTCCAGTGTCTGATGTGAGTCAAACATACATAAAACCATTTTGTGTTGTCCTGAAAATTCAGCTTGTTTACAGACTTTGGGAACAAACATTTCGAAATTTTGTGTTCTGTAAAGCTCTGTAGCAAGTGTTTAAGTCAGATTTTTGACATCATTAAAACTGAATCTTTAATTTAAAAACTATTTTGTGTGTATAGGTGTTTTGCCTATATGCATGTCTGTGTAGCACATTTTTCTGGTGCTTGTGGAGGTCAGAGGAGGTCATCAGACTCCCTCAAAATGGAACTACAGATGGGTGTGAGCTGCCATGTGGGTGCTGGATATCCAACCTAGATCCTCTTGATAGTTTATCCCCTGAGCCATCTATTCGGTTTCTTAAATCCGGACTTTCAAAGAAAAGTTCAGGAAACAAAACATCTTTATGACAGGAAGTCATATGGAATCTGGCACTTCCTCTGTCAACAGAGAACTTCTGTGGCATTAGTCAAAATGAACAGAAAGCGTGAACTAGGAATGCTGTACAAAGGAAAGGCTCAAATGGCTTCTTGGTGAGTCAAAGGAGACTCACCCTGCTCTTGTACTGCAAAGGTACATTGCGTTTCCAGTGCTGTGTGATTTTGGATGTTATGCAAGGAAACCTTCTATAAATGGAAGCTTTTCTCTGTCCTGCTCCATCCCACAGTCACTTCCAAATAATCACTCAGAGGCTCATATTAATTATAAATGCTTGGCTGATAGCTCAGGCTTTTTAATAACTTGCTTTTACACTTAAATTAACCTATAATTATTATCTATGTTTAGCCATGTAGCTTGGTACCTTTTCTCAGTATGACATTCTTATCCTGCTTCCTCTGTGTCGCTGGGGACCCACAACAACAATTCTATCTGGATCACTATAAAGCCATTAAGCTGGTAAACATCACCCAAATATTGGTTTTGGACTATAAACTACTCAAGACAATTCTAGAGTGGCCAGCTGAGATGGTCCACCCTCTTGCACTACTCCAACCAGAACTTCAGATAAGCTTTACCCATTACTCAGAGACTGGCTACAAATGTTGCAGCTAATTCTAAGACTTAACCATTGTTTCAGTCCTTATAGGGTCCCATAGAGACACTGTTGCCATCCCCAGACAACAGGAAGCAATTCTAAGAACATGACTTCTACTTTCTCAATAGGTGGAGCAGGTGGTTTTGGGGTTTTTCTCAGGGTTATGGATAATTGTCATCTGTAAGGGGTTGGTAATAAGTTATTATAGGGTTGGGAGCAGAGCAATGGAGATTAGACTCAGGGATGCTGTTTAGATTATTAAATCTACTTGTAAACTAAAAAAGCTAAAACTAAAATCAGTTTTAAATAATTTACATTGGTATGGGTTCTTTTATATTGATAAAAATTCAAAGTTATTTTTGTTATACTATATATATTTATTTATATATAAGATATTTTTGTATGTTGATACAAATTCAAAATTATTTTTGTTATTATATATATGTCTACTTCTGTTTAGGATATTTTTGTATATTGATGCAAATTAAGTTTTTTTATCATATTGCATTATACATTTCTACCACTGGTTAAGATATTTTTGTATACTGTCACAATTTCAAGGTTGTTGTCCTTATACTGTACATCTGTTTCTATTTTTGCAAAAGGTGTTACCTCTACAGCTTGTTTAGTTTTATAATGTGAAGCTTTAGTCCTTAATCTACATAGATTAATAAGAATTACAGGTTAATAGTCACCCATGTTTGTCAGACATATAGTCATGTTAGTTAGGTCTTCTAGGCATGCAGAGATATGTTCCCAAATAGATAGGTGATCTTCAAATACTTCAAAGACCTATAGAAAATGACATTTAAAATGTTTTAATAACTTAGAATTCTTTTGACTTGAGACATGTCTGCTCCTGGCAGTATTGATCTACTCCCAAGAAGATAATTGGCACTGAAAACACTCCATATGGAGTTTGTTTTCCTTTTGAAATAACTGTTCTATTAGGCAAGAAACTGCCCTTGTCTTGACTGCTGACAGTAAATATGCTATCCAATCTGGACCAGCAGGACACAGAGAAAAGCGACTGCTCAACTTTGCCAAGACAGGGTAGGACTATCCCTCAAAATCTCCTGCTTCTGAAAAAGGTCTGTCAGATATCCAGGTCTATAAGGCAAAGTTGGATGCCCCAATATCACAAAGAAACCTTGGGTCCAGGCAGGCAGCTGTTTCTGTTATTTCTTGACTATTTTGGAAGTCACTTACTTGTACTTCCTGCTTACTCAGGTAATATTATTTTCCTTCTCAGGTGGGATTGAAGACTAGATAGTTACAGTTACAATCCTCCCAAATCTTAGCTAAGGACATATTGGGTAAAAAACTTAGATTCTTCAAAAAAGTACAACTATTGGAGTAATCCCTATAAAAATTGCCTATTACCTATGGTCTGGAATCTAAGATATATTTCTTACTTGATAATTGTTCTTATTGTATATAGTTTTTTATTATGTTAGGATTAGAACCCTCCTTTTTATTTTAGACAAAAAGAAGGAAATGTTGTGAGAATTTGGTCCAATAGTCAATTGAATGGAGTAGTTTGGCCCAATGGGCTTGGTCTTCTCTGAAGAAACGTGACCTGTTAAGAACCTGGGAGGAAGGGTTGAGTTTGCTCTCTTGGGCTTGTCAGAGCAGACAGAGAGTGGCAGAGAAGCATGGCTTGCAGTTGGGTCTCCAGCTCTCCCTGGGGAATGAAGGGGCAGTGACACAAGTTCATTTTATATTTGTAAGTGTTCTATACTGATTTTCATCCTTTAATAGACCTGACCTGGTCTCAGACCTCCGTATCCTGTTTTCACTTTCACCTTACTCAAATCAAATCAGCTTTCTGTCAGTATTTTACTCAATCACATGCTAGTTTACATGTGAATTTATGAGCTGTTCTTTAACTTTTCATTCCTTTTTTTGTTGTTGTATTTATTTATTGTTTATTTTTTGAGACAGAGTTTCTCTGTGTAACAGCCCTAGCTGTCCTGGAGCTTAACTTGTAGACCAGGCTGGTCTCACAGAGATCCATCTGCCTCTGTCTCCCAAGTGCTGGAATTAAAGGCATGTGCTACCACCATCTGGCTTCATTTTGTTTTGTTGAGAAAGATTCCCATCTAGCCTAAGCTGGATTCCATATATAGCTGAGGTTGACCTTAAACTTCTGATCTTTCAGCTTCTACCGCCTCAGACTTAGGACTAAGTACTTGGATTACAAGTGTTTGGCAACACACTCTGCTTAAGTCTACATTTCATTTTCTGCCCATGAAGTAGCTCAGATTGTATGTGTACAGTGTGTGTGTGTGTGTGTGTGTGTGTGTGTGTGTGTGTGTGTGTGTGTGTGTGTGTGTTTAAATACCACTCCTAATTTATCCTTCAAAATTATACTAATTCCAAAATTATGTTTTCAACCTGGATCACTGAGTAGTTGAAAAAGCACATCACTTTAAATGAGGGTGAAATATCACAAACTATGAAAGATAATGAGGGAAACCAAGAATAACCTGAAAATACTGAGACATGTGTCAAAACTGATGTCCCCAGGGGTTCTTCCACAGTGTTTGGCAGAACCAGGGCTGGCAGCATGATTTAACCAGGTCACAAACTCCCAAGGAAAAGCAGCCAGATGTGCCCATGCAACGCCATATTGATGAAGAGTAGACTGTGACATAGTATGTTCATTGAAGGCATCTCACTTTGAGCCTTTCCTTGAACCAATCAATTGATGGCTGGCTGATGGAGTGGCTTCAAGTTCAGTTGAATGTCCAGTGGAAAAGATCTCAAAAAAGAAAGAAATGCCCAGAAATTGACTGCTGGAAGTCACGCAGCTAGCATAAGAAAACAGAATACTACAGGGAGACTCACTCGGCCTGTGGGGTCTCTGACGTCTCAAAGAAATGTCTTACTAGAATTTGCTTGGTTTTTACTGAATTCCAGCAAGAATGGTGTGAGTTGGCTCCTCTTTAACCTAAGCCTAGGACAGCACCCTTCCCCAGGTGTCTAGAAGTGGGCTGACACTCTGTCTACTTAATGTCCTGGGGGTAGAAACTACCACCCTCTCAGAATGCTACTGCTGGATCCTTCTAAAAGAGCACATGATGGCCAACCAGACAACAATATTGACTTAGAAGCTAGAAAGGAAAAGGTTATCCAAGATGACTACATGGCCAGCAAATAGAGAAGACAAATGGTGAGTGTATGTGAGTGTGTGTGTGTGTGTGTGTGTGTGTGTGTGTGTGTGTGTACCAGTAAAGAAACTTCAAGTTCAAGCTTTGGTTGCAATTTTCCAAGTTAGATATTTGGGTTTTTTTTTTATTAGATATCAAAGAGGCTAGTCACTGTCAAGATCTAAGATCAAGTGTATGATATATTTTGAGGCACAGAGTAAAAATATAAAGAGGAAGAAAATGATAATACTTGAGGATTTAATACAAAACCCCTAGCAGGTAAAAATAGAAGCTATTGAGGCAGAGCAGATACAGTTAAAGAAGATGATGATTTACTTTTTTACATTACCAAAGATTCCTTTCCCTGAGCAGAAAAAGTATCAAAACTTGTTGCAAGCAGGATGTATAGATTTCCCAGTCATAGACTTAAAATAGCAGTACACTGGAAGACCATCATATGCATTAAATAGATACTTATTAAAATGAATCAATGCAGATAGATGAAAAGAAGCCATGGGGAGCTTTCCATACTCACACATGCATTCACAGACCTTGCACAGGGAGAGGCCAGCCAGCAAGACACAGAGGCCTCTAGAATCAGGATGATCTTGCTAGAGAAGGGACTCTGATGAGATCTGGAACAGAAGATTCTAGATATGTTAAGAAAAAAATAAATAAACAGCCAGGCTAGGGAAGGGTATGCAACCCACCAGAGAACTCCACCCAGGACCTAAATCTCAGGGAGCACTTAAATGGTCCTGTTGGGATGTGATGGTCAGTCAAGATTGATGGAAGTTATAGTCACCATGGATACAAATCTCTGGCCATGTCTGTGAGGAATTTTCTAGATTAGGTTTATTGAGATGGGAAGATCCATTTAAATGTTGTTGGCATCATTCCAAGCGTTTTGTTCTGACTGAATGAGAAACAGAAATTGTGCTGAGTACTTCTCACTCTTTGATGCACCGTGAACAGCTGCCTCATACTCCTGCACCGTGTCTTCCCCACTGAGATGGGATGCACCCTGGAACTGTGAGCCACAATCAGCTGTTCTTCCCTCAGGTGGCCTTTGTCAGTCATGGTGTCAGAGCAACAAGCAAGGTAACTGACACAGGGAGAAATTCAGTGCCCTGGCTGGGCAGAGGGCATGTCCTGGTGGGAAATGCCTAGGATGGAACGTCTAAAATAGTGAGTTTCAGCTCTAAGCAAGATGTCTGTATCCCAAGGTGAGGGTCATCAGGAAGAGGATGGAAAGGTTGTAAGAGCCAGGAGTGGGTTTCTGTTGCAAAATAGTATTTGTGGGGCATGACAGAGCAGTTGCACACCTAAGCTCACAATTCCTAGGGATTCATGCCCAAGATGTGCACATGCCCAAGCCAGTCAAAGTCCCTGCATGGGGGTGGGAGGGACCCATGAAGTCCCACCCCTAGCTGAGGGGCTATTGGTTGCTGACGGCTACTGAGAGAGGAGGAGTCCATTTTCTACAGGGATGAGAGCCCTGAGAGGCTACCTGTGCTCCAGGAGGCAGTCCCATGCTCATGCACTTATGGGCAGGACTAAATGGACTCAGCATGTATTAAATTAGAGAGGGGAGAAGGGAGGGAAAATAAAGTTGGGAGGCTAACATTTGGGGGATAGGAGAGGAATTGGAGAGGAGGAATGGGGATGGATTGAATCCAAACATATCATATATGCATATATGAATACTGAATAATAATTTTAATCAAATCTGAAAAGTGGAAACACTTGAATTTTAAATAAAAATCCAATAAACTTGGAAAAAGGGAAACTGAGCATTGATGGACTAGAATAGTACAGGAAATGCCAAATGGACACAAGAGAACACGCACAAACATGGTGCCAGAATCAAACTAGCAAAGCCTGGAAAAGAAAAGCAATGTGCATGCAATAAATATTTATATAAGTGAGAAAGCAGAAGTATTTTTACTTTAAAGTGAATTTAGTACAAAATATATTGGTTACTTTCAATTTATTTCTTATAAAAAATTTTGAGTGTGAAATTGGCCGAAACTAGTCAAATCCATGTAATGTCATTTACAGAAAAGTAAAAGTGATAGAAAATACAGTGGGAAGTGGATACCAAATAAACACAAGTTAAGCAGAGGCTAAAGTATTAGTGGCAGTTGACATAGTTAAACTTAAAAAAACAAAATAAAAAGAAATATTTCAGACCATCTGCAGCAGCTATGACAACCATAATCCTATATTTACTTTCAACAATCAAAAACCATCAGCTGGTTAAGTACATAAAACAAAAACAAAAAATTGTAATAGGTGACATTATTTCACAGAAGTAATGCCTAAAAATTCAACCAAACTGAATAGGCAGAATTCAAGTGACATCATAGGTAAAGAATGTCTCACAACAGTAAGTATCTATAAAACATGTCTTTTGAGTGGCAAATGACAACTACTAAGCAACTGCAACAACAATCGTGATGATAACTAATTACTTGACTAACATGGAAGGACTTATATTTTTGTTTCCTTTTTGAGATACAGTCTTAGTTTCAACTGATCTTGAACTTACAGTGATACTCCAGCCTTAGCCTCCTGAGAGCTGGAATTATAGGTGAGAACTACCATGGCTATTTTTCTGTTTTTTTTTTGTTTTTTTGTTTTAGTTTTGGTTTTATGTACTTCATATTTTCAAATACAATAAAGGAAGAAATAAACAATGCAGAGGTGACCAAGACAGTCACTTAGAAATAAAACCATTTACCAGATAAACTACACAGCTGGTTGCAGTTGTATGAAGGGCAGTTAAATGAAATGATGACTTTTCTATAGAAGACTACATGGGAATCCCTTCATGTGACAGCTTTCCATGCAGAACATGTGCACGGAACACTCTGTTTTTAGTGTAAAGCATGCAATGTCTTTAATATTAAAAATGCAACATGAAGGACTACAGAAACAGTTCAGTGGTTAAGAGTGCATACTGCTTTTGCAGGGACCTGAGTTCTGATCCCAACACCCACATCAGGCAGCTCACTACATCTGTAACTCCAGCTACACAAGATCTGACATTCTCTTTTGGTCCCTGTAGGAACTGCACTCATGTGCACAATACCTCCCACAATATTAAGATATATTTATATATAAATAAAAAGAAAATCTTAAAAAAAACTTCCAAAAGCAACTAAAAACCACCATTGACTAGTAAAACAGGAAATGGAAAATGGAATAAGAAGTTAATTTAAAAGTTAAATTTCATGCATCATTATAGCTTCCTCAAATATGATTAAAGGAAACACAGTGAACAAAAATATATGACAGAAAGAAGATGTAACTGTAAACACAGGCAATTAAGATCATTGGGGGTCAATAAAGTTTGGGGACTGGCAGATAGCTCAGTAGTCAAAGCATTTGGCACTCAGTCATGAGTATTGACATTCAGATCCCAAAAACTATGCAAATGCTGGGTTGGCCTGGAAGCCTACCTCCAATTCCAGGTCCAAGATGGTAGACATGGGGTGTCGGGAAAAGCTGTCAAACTAGATGAACCATCCAGTGAGCTCTGGCTTTGACTGAGAGACCCTGCCTCAATGAATAATGCAGAACAACAAAGGATGATTCCCAATGTTAATTTCAGGCCTCCTAGTAGGCATACACACATGCACATACATGCACGCTCACACACACACACACACACACACACACACACACACACACATGCATGCATGTTCCTGCATACACACAAGTACACACAGTATATACATAAGAAAATAGAAAAAAGGAAAGAATCATTTGAAAATGTAGATAAAGCAGGATTTTTCAGCAAGTTACTAAAGCTGACCTCAAAAGAAAACAAGAACTTTATAAACCAGTCATCACAGAAACCAGTAATAAGATACTCAGGTGAGATAATCCCTAGAAGCAGATGTGCAGGTAGAATTTTATCTAAACCATTAGGAAAAGATTGGAATAAAGCTATTTGTCATCTAGAGAATAAGACTGTGAGTAAGAACTCACTCTTTGTGGCTTTAGCAAGTCAGGATAACTTGAGCACCCACCATGATTGAGTGCTACTGAAAAACCTGTGAGGGCAGTAGAGAGGAGGGAATGCTGTGAGCCAGCCTC
This sequence comes from Peromyscus californicus insignis, assembly GCF_007827085.1. Taxonomy (NCBI): domain Eukaryota; kingdom Metazoa; phylum Chordata; class Mammalia; order Rodentia; family Cricetidae; genus Peromyscus; species Peromyscus californicus. The sequence continues at coordinate 11,950,915 of NW_026294617.1, read as the reverse complement.
ATTGGAGATGATGACTTTAAAGACTGTAAGTTAAATGTGAGGAAAGAGACCACAGCAGTGCCCTGAGCGATAATCCGTGGTCCCAAGAAGGCTTTATTGGTGAAACATAACTTCTATCCGTGTAGCAGTGCAGCCTTCAAAAAATTCAGCAGGGAAAACTACATGATTTTAACAGCAGGTTTAAAAGGACTTTGATGAAGGTTAACGTCTAATAAAAACTTAAGTGCCACATGAAAATGACTTAAATTTCATGAAGGTTGTTTATCAAAATTCAACATCAAATATCTTGAACATGAAATCCTCAGACAACTTTAGTTAAAACGTAGAGGATTTTTTGTTTGTTTTTGTTTTGTTTTGTTTTATCCTCCAGTTTTCTTTTCAGCCAGGCCTGTGTGTGGACAAAGTCCAGTTGTTTTCTTAAAGCCTGTGGACTGGAGGTCCCACTAGTAAGGCAAAGTGACGGGGAGAGAGCCTTTGCTGAGGAAGAACCCTTCTGTAGACCAAAGGAGATGGACTGGAACATCTTCCAGGATTTTATCTCCCTCTCCAGAGAGTCCTCTAGAGATTTTACTGATGGGCCTTGGTTCCTGCATCCTCCCCTTCCTCATCAGTGACCATGAAGGAAGCAGGAGCCTGCTCTGAAAACTTTCGCTTTGTACGACCCTATAGTGCCCTGTGACCTTAATGAATTCCTAATCTTATTTTGTCTGTGTAAGATCCACCATTCACAAAAAAATCTCTGGCCTTTTTTTTTTCCTCCAAATTTGTAATCTGCAAGAAACATGATGGACATATATGGAGAATATGGAGTGCTCTTTTCCATCAGTCTGTTTATGTCACAGAGACTGGAAAATGAAAACAAAAGTGGGTGTTCAGGGCACCACAGGCAGAAACAAAAACAGGCAGCAAGAGGAAAGAATACAGGAAAATAGACTTGGAGATGCTGCCATTAAGACCCAGTGGGAGCTCTCATCTCCAGCCTCCCCCACAACAAGCTGATCTAACTCTGCCTTTGGTTGTTACTGTCACTTGGAAGGCTACGACTGAGACAATGGTCCTCTGCTTTCTCCACTGACCAACTGTTGCAGTCCTGAGGATGGAACCCAGGGACTGTGCCTATGTAGTCCAGACTTCTACTACCCATCCCCACCCATATCCCCATAGCCAGTGCTCCTGCCTGGCCATTTCATTTTCCCCCAGTTACATCAACATGGGGACTCCTGAGCCAAGTGTCTTTTGCAAGACCAGCAGAGAGCTTTGCACACATAGTAGGGACATTTGTGGGGGGTGGAGTGGGGGTAGATGGGGTGGAGGAGGTACATATGGGTGGAGGTGGCATCTGTAATGTCAGACTGTCATCCACCCCATAGTCTAGCTAAGGGAGACCCTGCTTCTGCCACCCCAGCAATAGCTATGTGGTTTACCGACAAATAGCTAAAGCCCATCGGTGAGGGCAGCACCAGTGAGGTTTTCCCACACAGAAACAAACATTCTCTCCTAAAGCTCACTCATTACTGCCTCCATTTGGATTTCAGGCAATCCCCACCTGGAGCTCAGAGCAGGCTCAGTGTCAAGAGGACGTCAGCTTACATGCTAGAATTGCCCGAGAAACAGAGAAATCTGAGCAAGGGTTTGTTACCCCGACTGCCTACCCCTAAGTTCTTACACTTAACCATTCACAGCCCAGGAGCCAGGTGTGGGATCTGGTAGCTAATGAGCAGAGAGGAGACCTTCTCCAAGGAATTATCCCAGGCATGTGAGTTAGGAATCTGCCCTCTCCCATTCTCCATCCCTGAAACAATTGATTATCAGTTCTTTGGGGATTGGTTCCTTGAGATCTGGTTTTCCCGGTCTCTTGACTTAGGAGTGACAGCTGAACCTCTGCCCTGGTTCTCAAGTGAGAACTCTTTATCCAGCCACAAAATGCCAAAGCATCCCACTCCCTCAGATCCCAGGCCCTACTTTCCCTAACTCCTGGTGGGGGTGGAGCTGGCTGGCTCCCTCTCTGCTAGTTGTGGTTGAAGTGTTCCCTTGATCAGATATGGCCCTCAGAATGCCACTTCCAAGTCTTTCTCTGTGATTTTCAGTCCAGTGTATGACCTTAAGTAGAGAGCATCTCAAATCCTGGGTGAGAGCTCCCAGTAACTGTAATAGGGGTGCTGTTGATCATTTGGGGGGTTGACAAACCCTTCCCTGGCACAGACAAAGAATTAAATGCTGAGGAAAGACAGAAGATCAAGCCATGGAGAGGAGGAAAGTGATAGCTTTATCCTTTTGGGATGGGAGGAGCCCTAAGGCTAGGAGCATGCTAACTGGAAGCTGGCTTGGGTGTTTTACAGGGACCCTGAGTCTTTCTGCTGCTCCTCTTGGTCTAGTTAGATACCCATTCCTGTTCCTTCCTGTCTTCTCCTTACAATGTCATCTGGGAACAAGCCTCCATCTCAGAGACCCAGCAGCTTTTTTTCCCCCTCTTTGTCTACCCATGTCCATTCAACTCTTCTTACTAAGATCAGTTTTTTCACATTACATAATTGAGTGACATCGTGACTGATTTGTCTCTCTGTGCCTGGCTTATTTCACTTAACAGATGACCTCTGGTTCCATCCATGATGCTGTAAGTGATCAAAGTTCACTTTGCATGGTTAAATACTATTTTCCTGCATGCAGGTACCATGTTTTTCTTGTCCATTTACAAGTTGATGGGCACTCACTGTTGTTTCCATCTCTTGTTTATCCTAAGTAGCTACAGTGAACGTGGCTGTGCAGGCCTCCCCTCAGACTCGATGGCACTCTGTACCTCTGTGCTCCTTGTGGTCCCCTCTTTGCTTTCCATGCCCACACACACTTTTCTCTTCATTAGGGAATTCTCATTATCTAGACACGTTCACCCTCCCAGATGCCCTAGAATTTCTCTGGCATCACTGCTCAAGCACAAAAGTGGGCTTCTTTTTTCCTGTGTATGCCTGGTATTCAGAACTGTGCCTGGCAAAGAGAACATGTGCAGTATATGTTAACTGAATCATGTATGAAGACATGAAGAGATTCACAACCTCGGTTGCTCTCCCTAGTGACAGACATGGTGGTGACTTCCTGCTGAGAGGCCCACTGCTGATGATGATAACACCTGTCTCTTTGTGTATGCATGAATTCCCTCTTGCTTTACAACCCACACACATGCACACCAAACGGAGCTGCTAATGGGTTTTACTTGGTTCTGCTTCATGAAGCCTAGTCGCCTGTGTCTGCTCCAGTATTTGTTCTTGTCATTGTGTCCTCACAGCATGGGGCAAAGGTCACAAATGGGGCTAGAAAAGATGCTGCAGAAGCTGTGGTAAGTGACCCAGAAGGAGTGTTCACCTGTGCATGGCACTTCATACAGATCTGCTGGGGTGCCTTCCTGGCCTGCTGATTCTCAGGAAGCTTGGCTTGTGGAGATTGCACCGGTAGGCCCTGAACTACAAGGCTTGTGAGTGTCTAGGGAGAAACTTCTCCTTAGGGGATCCATAGGAGCTCAGTAAGGAAGCACGATTCCACAGCTGCATTAAGTGGTTTTCTCCATTTCCTCTCCCCTGTTCTTCTCTCTGCCATCTGCCATTGCTGACAGGCCAGGTGTGCATCTGGTTTCTTGTTCTCCCGGAAACGTGATTCTGCCATCCTCTCTGTGTGTCTGGCCATTAGTTACCCAATTGTTGATGGGTTGACCTCCTCCTCCTCCAAACATCTGTCCCAGGTGCTTCTCCAAGGGGAATGATTAATAGCTCACACTGCTCACAATCACCTTACAGTGATTGTTCCTAATTCTGGTCAACTTGCACATTTGAAAAAAAAAAAAAAAAGGAAACTGTCGTATGCTGTCAGTGACTCAGTGGATTTATATATGTTAAATGTAACCCATGGTCATGAATGCCACGCACCCCACCTCCAAAGTTCATCTTGGCACCAAATTCTTGGGAAACTGTGCGCAGCTTTACCCAGTCTAACTTAGAAAGTCCGTACCCAGGATAAACTAGAGTACTTTTACTTACTATAAATTAGAATAGTCTAAGTTAGAATGTTGTTATGCAGTATAAGTTAGAGTATCCTTACCCTGTCTAAGTGACACTGGTCTTCTCTTGTCTTAAGGACATTTAACCATGTACCACACACTATTACACTTGTTTGTATCTCCTCTACTGGGGGGTCAAAGTTAGACTGAATATGTCTTTGTATTTTCGTAGTGTTCTATATCAGAACAATTAGCAAGTTGCTCAGTAAACACATGCTGACTGACAGATGGGTCAGCTACCACCTAAGCTACCACCTATGAAATCCCATTTACTAATGCTGGCCAGCTATGGAGAAATGCAAGCCAGCAGTTTCAGGGAATAGCTTAATAAACAACTCTGGCTAATACTTACTAGCCTAGCTCAGAGGCAAATGTACCAGCTTTGTAGCTGTGAAGCATGGATTTCAGTATCACACCTGCCACTTGGGAACTTTGCACACTGTAATTTTGAAGTCTCATTGGAAAAGTCATGTACACTCAATCTTATCATCTTGAAATGTGGTGACACTAATATTCCATGTCCACTTGTTAAGGAGCATTGTGAGAACCCCATAAAAGGATATCTGAAAGAATATGATAAAATGCAAAGCAGCATTACAGAAGGAAACTCACAGTTGCTCCTGCTCATTTTGATGTATTCAAAATCATACACATAGGTCATTTGATATATTTAACTCAATAAACCTAAACATTGTTGAAAACATTATTTGCATCTGCTTAGCACCATGCAGTACAGAATGAAAGCAATTTGTGCTCTGGGCCTAATCAACATTTTAGCAATCCTTCCAGGGTGTGAATATGGATGGGTATGGAAAAGCAAGTGATGGAGACAACTGACCATACTTTCAAAAACCTGGTTGCTAGCTGCCTCTTTAGTTCCTTTTGAAAACTACGTGGGAAGACACATATTTTGTCACCTGAACAAACCAGACTGGCTCTGTTAGAGATTTATGAAGTAATTCCAAGGAAATTTCACATTGTTGCCCTTCTTGATATGAGGTCACAGAATTCGCTTGGCCTCAAATAGACCTGCGCGGGGCTGGAAAGTCACATCAGCTTGCCTTCCCTTCATATAACCCAGGAATTCCATTGATACCTGCCAGTTCTTCATTTGCTAAGTGGTGAATTACTGACCAAAGGTTGGCTCTGTGATGGAGCCTTCTCAGCTGATGTCCAATTGAGAGTACCATCATCTTCTCTTTGCTGATCTCTTAGGCATCTTACATTCCTTGTTACCACTACTTTTTATTGGAGGGGGGACAATCTAAACAGGCTGAGATTGAGTCCATTACTGGGTACTCTGCAGAATTTGGTGCTAAGTCCTTCACCAGCTCCCTAAGCCCTTCTCATCATTGTGTAGGATACGCTTGACTAAGTTTACAACAATTAACCACACCTATAAGTAAGTAAGTACTAGGGGCTAACTTGTTTCTTTAATTTTAAATAAATAACGTAAGTTAGAGCCGGGAACATGGCTCCGTGGACAGGAGTGCTTGTTGTGCAATCATGAGGACCCGAGTTCGAATCTCCAGGACACATGTCAGTAAATGAGTCGGGTATGGCTGCACACGGGCCTGTCGCTCCAGTACAGTGAGTTATTGGAAACAGGAGGTGCACAGGGACTGGTCTAGCAGAAATGGCAGGCCCCAGGGCTCGGCGAGAGATGCTGTGTCAAGGGAATAAGAGAGAAGGATAGAGAAGACCAGCTGATGTCTTCCTCTAGCCTCTGTGATTGAGTGTGGGCATGTGCACCCACATACATATATCCCCACAACAAAGAGCAAAACAATGAAAGGCATCCGATGGGCTTTTTAACTCCCACAGACTTGAATCCCATCCCCTTGATTCCTTTTTCTCACTCACAGTTATTTAGGGCATTAGAGCTAATGTGCTGAAAACCCAACATGACAAAGGTAAGACTAAGCAGTGTTTTAGAAAAGGACTGTCAGCTGACTGAAGGACAGACACAAGAACGGAGTAAAGAAGAGCGAGAAAGATTCACGAAACATTGCCCTCTCCTGCTGTGGGATGGTCTGTATGTCAAATGTGTTGCTGATTGGTCAATGAATAAATCACTGATTGGTCAGTGGCCAGGCAGGAAGTATAGGTGGGACTAACAGAGAGGAGATTTGAGAGAACAGGAAGCTGGGTGAGAGAGACACTGCCAGCCGCCATCAGGACAAGGAAGATGTAAAGTACCGGTAAGCCACAAGCCACATGGCAAGGTATAAATTAATAGAAATGGATTAATTTAAGCTGTAAGAACAGTTAGCAAGAAGCCTGCCACGGCCATACAGTTTGAAACCAATATAAGTCTCTGTGTTTACTTGGTCGGGTCTGAGATGCTGTGGGACTGGCGGGTGAGAGAGATTTGTCCTGACTGTGGGCCAGGCAGGAAAATTCTAGCTACAAATGGCGTCCAACGTGTTGGCAAGAGTTTCCACCTAAAAACTGAAAAAAAAGATTCTAAAACGGAGCTAAAAACAGCTTCCTAATTGTCTCTCTCAAATGAGTGGCAGCTGCTGGTTTGAGCTACTGGCGGGTTCCTAGCATGCGTGCATGCTCGACCTACAGTATGGTGGGAATGAGGCCTCTGCAAGTGGCACATTAAGCTGTGTGGTGGATTTAGCCTTTGCTAGTACAAAACAAAACAAAACAAAACAAAACAAAACAAAACAAAAAGAGGTTTCTGGGCTACACGCTGCTTGGATAAAAGCATAGACCCAAAATAGCTCCCAGAGCTGGTGGTAAAGTACCACGCCATGTTGGGAAGCTGAGGTAGGCAGAGCCAGCAGCCACAGCTGCTGCAGTTTAAAGCAAGAGATTCACAATAAGACAGATTCAGATGTAATAGTTTACAATGTGTGTAAAATATACGTAGGCTTGAAAGAGACAAAAAAGGTGATATATACAGTTATAGAAACAAATACATAGTTTTAAAAAATAAAGTCTATAAAAAGACAGTAAAATTAATATAAAAAATAAGCCACGTGAAGATGAATATTACACAGAGAATCTGGATTGTGTTGTCTTTGGGATTTTTAACTGCAGAAAAACATTTGATTGTAAAAGCTGTTGAGTTAAACCAATATATATATTTTAAAGATACCTTGACTTCAAAATTTGGATATAAGGATATGTTGCTTTGGAAAAGAGTCTCTTTTGTTCCCACAGAAAGCCAGAGGCTATGGATTTGTTCCAGATTAAGACACATCAGGTTTGACCAGCCAAGACCACCTGAAAGGTCTCCGATGACACCATGGCCCAGATGATCCAACATCCAGAACCGTTTCAAGGCAACTGGCTCAGACGATACACCCTCATGGACTACTCCATAACCCTAAAATATTCTTTGTGTCCCCATAAGATGCAGCGCCCCCCTCCAGCAGGAAGTAGTAAGAGAAGCTACGCCCAAATTCCCAAATATACCAAGCTGACTTTGGAGATGTGTAAAGGTTAAAACCTTCCTTTTTAAGAAAAGAAAAGGGGAAGTGCTGTGGGATGGTCTGTATGTCAAATGTGTTGCTGATTGGTCAATGAATAAATCACTGATTGGTCAGTGGCCAGGCAGGAAGTATAGGTGGGACTAACAGAGAGAATTGAGAGAACAGGAAGCTGGGTGAGAGAGACACGGCCAGCCGCCATCAGGACAAGGAAGATGTAAAGTACCGGTAAGCCACAAGCCACATGGCAAGGTATAGATTAATAGAAATGGATTAATTTAAGCTGTAAGAACAGTTAGCAAGAAGCCTGCCACGGCCATACAGTTTGAAACCAATATAAGTCTCTGTGTTTACTTGGTCGGGTCTGAGAGGCTGTGGGACTGGCGGGTGAGAGAGATTTGTCCTAACTGTGGGCCAGGCAGGAAAACTCTAGCTACACTCTCCTTGCTAGTGCACCAATGACTCAAGCCTTAGTTACCCTGATCGTAGGTAGCACCCCATCCTACGGATACCACTCTCAGGCACAGGCCAGCTTTTATCTCCAAGGACTATTCTCTAATATGTTTCTTGTTTGAACATTGACTTAGGTCCTGTGACACTAGCAGCTTGCTGTTGTTGCTGAGGTATTAGCTCAGTTATTGAGAATTAAAATAGGCAGGGCACATGCCTAGAAAGCAAATGAGAAACTGAATAACTGTAACAGCAGCAGAAAGAAACTCACAAAACCATTTTCCAGAAGTTAGCTTACACAATACTGGCTGATGTAGGAATCAGTGTTAGACCATTAGCTCATGAAGAGCTAATGTGAAGAGCACTGTTCTTCACTTCTGCCAGCTTCCATTTCTTCATTCAGAGCAGCTCCTTCCTCACTGTGGTATGCAACTGTTTGAATGCTTTGAAGACAACGAATACCAGTTAGCATTTTGTTTCTGGCTTGGAGAGATACAGCCCTATGAAGAAACCCTAATGCCATTTAGTTCAGGAGGAGAGTCTTGGTTCCTGTAGACATCGTTTGTCTTCACCTTGATGATGCCTTTTAACTGATCCTTGTGGCACAACATTGACTCACCTGGACATTTCACCAAGAAGACCCACAGATCTAGGCATATTTCTGGATAGAAAATGTAATTTGTGAATAGTCCTTGAAAATAGATAGTAGGTGTGCTAGTTAGTTCTTAGTCAACTTGACACAAGGTGGGGTCATCTGGAAGAGAGAACCTCGGTTGAGAAAATGCCTTCATTATATTGGCCTATAGGCAAATCTGTGGAGCATTTTCTTGATTAAAGATTAATGTGGAAGGGCACAGTCCACGATGGGTGGTGTCATCCCTGAGCAGGTGCTCCTGGATTGTGTAGAAGGGCAGACTGAGCAAGCCATGGGAGCAAGCCAGTAAGCAGTATTCCTCCACAGCCTCTGCCTCAGTTCCTGCCTCCAGGCTCATGTCTTGACTTTGTTCATTGATGGACCATGATTAGGATGTATCAGCCTTTCTTTTCTAAGTTGTTCTTGGTCATGTTGTTTTATCACAGCAATAGACAGCAAACTAGGACAGCAGGCAAGGGACATGACTAGCTGTAGCCTGGAGGAGATGGTCTCATCGTCAGCCGTACAGCAGAGCTCAGAGCCGTTTATTAAGTTACCAAGTAAATAAAAAACAACGTTGTATAAGCCCTGTTCTCTTTCTCTGATGGAAGAGACGCCTAGTTCAAAGTGACATTGGTGACTGGGAAAAGAGATTAAAAACAGACCCAGGAAAGCTGTGTCCTGGAGCTGAAGTTGACACAAGATGGAGTAAAGGCTCAAGTGAGCTCCTGCTTACAGCAGGGGAGAGAGAGTTTGCAGCACGTGAGGAAGCAGGACAAGGGCATGTGCGGCGAGAGATCAGATGCCGGTGATTCAGCAATGAGGCAGTGCAGCTGCAAAGGCCAGTGCTGCAGGCCCGGTGGGTGGGAAGGTGGCCCAGAGAAAGCCCGCAGGGACAGCTGTCCCTGCAGGGAGGCTGGCCAGGCCGAAAGTGGGCCCCTGACTTAGGCAGTCCTCTGGCCTGCTCTGCTCGGGATTCCACCCGTGCTGAAGCTGTGGGTGCTTCTGTTGGACACCTTCTTCAGACGATGCAGATGGGGTGTCCCTGCTGGGGCCATGGGGACCAATCAATAGAGGACAGTTATGTGACTAGTGAATGTCGTACTTCCCACTGTTCTCACCATCCCTAAACTAGTCTTGGCCAGGTCCTCAGAAAGTTTACAAATATTTTAAGTGCATCACAATTTGTTGATTATTCTCTCTCTTGATTAAGAAACTCCGTGTTTCTAACCCAAAGGGGTGTTGGGCTTGCGGACCTTTGTGTTCAACGTTCTTTCCGAGCTCACTTCCTTCGAGAACAGCCCTTCCCTGTCTCTGACTCTCAGCCAAAGCCTCTCTCCTATGTGGAGCCTTTTCTGACCTTCCCAAGCAGAGCTATATTCTTTGCTGGCTTCTGCTGTACCGTGTACATTCCCCGCTAAAGACTCATTAATCACACTAGATAGAATTAGAATAGGAACTTCTTGAAGGCTCAGAGCAAAGGTGCAGCTCTTGATCCTGCTTGTATTCTGTTAGCTGGATGGTCCCTGTCACATGCTGTGTACTCTTTAAATATGTATTGGATGATTAAATGAAGGCATGAATGAACGTGCGTATATAAATAAAATATTTATGAGAAGTTAGTAAAAAGCCTGGTATTTAACCAGAAAAAGGCAGCTTTTAACTCTGCATTTCTTGGTATACCACACAGGTTGGGAATCATATTCTAAAGAGAATTTTATAGTTCTAGTGGTGGATAAAGCAGAAGTCATTCAGCTGGGTATAGTGGTATACACCAGTCATCCCAGCACCCGGGGCAGGAGGATCCTGAGTTTGTGGCCACCTTGGAGTACATAGTGAGTCCCTGTTGTAAGGAGACTGGAATGGAGTGGGAGGAGAAGGAGGAGAAGGAGAAAGGCGAGGAGGATAGGGAACAGGGAGGAGAGTAATTTCTCCTGCCAGTAACTGCACAGTCTTTTCATCTTTACTTCCAGGGGTGAGTCCTCTGCTGAATTGATGACAATGATGAGCTTTTCATATTGTCCCCACTCATTTGACAGTGAAGAACACAACGCCAGCATCGGAACTTTCAAGGCAGTGGTACCCTCGCATGTCTTTTTAATCCTTAAGATCTATCATCTCATGCTAAGACTGATCAGGAAGAGTCTGTATTTGGCATCACCTGCAAATGCTCCGTCTCTGTCTCTGGAGTGTAGCACCTGATGCATGTGGAGGATTTGAACGATCTGATTCTGCCTGAAGCTGCTGGTCTCTGAGATTGTTCCCTCTATCCACCAATACCTTTGTTTCAGAAACAAACAGAACAGCATAAAAAAATGTCTGTCTAGTGGCGTGTGCTCTTAAAGAGCTTTCCTCTTTGCAGCTCATTTTTAGTATCTGTCTTTAATGCTGTCAACACGTTCCCAAGCAGGCTGGCTGGCGTGTTAGCAAACACAGGCAGCGGGACTTCTCTGTTTCCTGACAGCTGGGGAGAGCTTTAAAAGCACACATTCCTTTCTTTTTCTTACTCTTAGAACAAATTATTAGTGTCACGATTTCATTATCTGTTTAAAAGTGCCATGTATTCTCAATGTCTTCTGATTCTCTCTGGTGCTCAGTTATTATCAAATGAGTTATGGATATTTTAATCTGTAGCTAGATCCTCAAGTCTAGCAGATACAATTCATCAGTCTCAGACTGGGACTGTCGTGAGGTATCTGATCGATCATAGTGAAAGTCTGAGCTTGGGAATCCGGCCCCCCTGGATCCAAATGATGCTTCTGCTCTGTCCTGACTTTGGGACTGGAAGCAAGCTCCCATGCACTTCAGTTTCCCCATTTATGAGATATGGTTGACATTTATTCCCACTGAGGAGTTAGTGTCCAAACTAAATGAGTCATTAGACACAAAGCTCATATATTCTTATAGATACATAGGGGATGATAGACAGATGCTGATGGTGTCGGCAATGATGAGGAGGTTGAAGATATAATTTTTAGGAGATAAAATGCCTCCACCACTTTTGGAGAGCTTGTGGGGGACATGCTCCCACATTTATGACCCAGGAACTCTTGAGGAGGGAGAAGTGAGAAATATTTAGATAGAGAGAGATGCCTAGACAACAAGAGGAAAGACAGAAATACAGGATAGCCTCCCTCTGGAGGGCCTAGATCCTTTTCCATGGGTGGCCCCTTCTGTCTCTTTTGAAGGGCTTTTTAAAGGAATGCCAAGGGGTGGAGCCAAAGCCCTCCCCCTAGCACAGCCATGTGCAGACCCTTCCAATCACCTGGTAACCATGCACGCATGTGGTCAAGCAATCCTCTAATGCAGCTCTGCTGGGTAAAGCAAGCTCAGATCTCACTAGGAACTTTTGTGAGCCTCCACAATAGCTCTTGTCCTTATTCATAAAAATGAAATACCAGTTTTATGGATGAATAAGATCTAAAAATTTTCAAGGAGCTGTGTTTCAAATTTCTTGAAAAACGTAACACAAAGCAAAGTTCTTGCTTCAGACCCTCTGATGCTACTGGGGACAGAGAGCTGGGTCTAGGTTTTCTAGAAGTGGAAACTAATGCGTTTCTGAGTCTCCAAGTGCTTGTCTTCAGTATCTGTAAACGATTGGATGAGGTGGACCCCAGTCCTCTGCCACTTCTGGCTAGAGGACTTTCTTCACATCTCCCAAACTCTGGAAATGGTTTCCAGTACATTGTATAAGGGATTAATAAACAAAAGCAAGAGAATAAAAAGATGCTGCAATTTTAAAGGGATTAATATTTAGGTTTACTTGGTGCATGGCTGTCTTTGCTTAGCAATGCTATGCTGTACTTCGAGGTAAGAAATATTTTGAAGAAGATGGGAAAAGTATTGAGAACAGACTTCCAACTCCCGCCAAAGCAGGCTGGATTAGCCTGGGGAATGCAGGAGGAAGTGAGCAAATGGAGACAAGGGGCTGAGCTATAGCTCAGGGGCTAAAATGCTCCCCATCAAATCACTAGGACCCCAGTCTGCATGCCAGAACACATGCTAAAAATCAATCCAGGGACATAGTGTACACTTGTAATGCCAGTACTGGGAGATAGAGACAGGGGGATTCTTGGGGCTCCCTGGCTAGTCAGTCTACCCTAATCAGTGACCTCCAGCCCGGAAAGAGGCCCTGCCCCAGAAAGCAAGGTGGAAGGCTCCCGAGGAATTATACTTGAGGTTTGCCACCTGCACACATATGCACTGTATCCATACACACCTGAGCACACACCCAACAAGAAATTGGATACTGAGGGCTGTAGGATTCTGTGTGGGCACATTTGTTGGTTATGTAGCAATTGAAGATGATAACATTTCTTGACATGTTGGAGCAAGGATCTTCACGGTGTTAGCAGGATGCCTCCTCAGTTGCCTCTGGAGACACAGACAGCAGAGGACATGTCTCTTCCTCACACTGGACTCCACACTTACATTCACCTGAGACTCTTGTAAGTCCTTGGGGAAGGTGTCAGGGAAACAAGAGCATTCCTCAAAGAGCTCATAGCCTGTGGAGTTCCTAGAATACATCTCCCACCCACAGATAGGAGGGCTAAAGCAGGGGCCTGGCAGGCCAGGTGTTTTGGTTATCTTTCTTTTCCTGTTGCTGTGACAGTGTGTCTGACAAGACTGCCTTAAAGAGGGAAGGAGGGGCATGGGGATGGGGGAACTGAGTGAGTGGAGGAGGGGTGCCGGTGGACTGCCTATCTGCCTTCTAGCAGCCTGTATGGTCTCTGCTCCAGCAAGGAGACTCTGCCTGAGTTCACCTATCTGTTTTTCTGGCTTGCTTGGCCTGTACCTGGGCAGCTGAAGTCCACAGGAGTTGGGCAGTGGAATGGGCCCTTGTAAATCAGAGGAATTGGACACCAACTCAGCTGCAAAACCTTCTTTTTACAGTTTGTCCTGCCTGCAGAGTGTTCTGGGACCAGAGCCTAGCAGAATTGTCATCAGAGAGACCAGGGAGACTTCATCCAGCAACTAATGGGAGCAGGTGCAGAGTCCCATAGCCAAATGTTAGGTGGAGCTTAGGGAGTGCTGCAGAGGAGGGGGAGGAAGGTTCAGAGGAACCAACGACACCACAAGAACATGGTCCACAGAATCAACTGACCAGGACTCATGGGGGCTGACAGAGATCAGGGAGCCTGTAGGGGTCTGACCTAGGTTGTCTGCATATATGTTATGAAAGTAACTTGGTGTTCTTGTGGGATTCCTAACAGTGAGGGTCCTAACAGTGAGGGTGGAGGTGTCTCTGATTCTTTTACCTGCTCTTGGGACCCCTTTCCACCTACTGGGTTGTCTTGTCCAGCCTTGATGTCACGGTATGTGTCTTGTTTTATTGTAGCTTGCTATGCTGTGTTTGATGTCCCTGGGAGGCCTGCTCTTCTGAGGGGAGGCTGAAGGGGGGGTGGATCTAGGGGGGAGGGGAGGTTGGGGGAGAGATTGAGGGAGGGGAGGGAGGGGAATCTGTAGTCAGGATATAATATACAAGAGAAGGATTAAAAAGGAACTCAGAAGTAAAAATAAAGAGGGAGGAAGGGCTTATCCTGGCTCACAGTTTGAGGGTGCAGTGCATCATGGTGGGGAGGCATGGAGGCAGGAGTATGAGACAGATGACTTACTTCCACAGTCTGGACATATATGGAGAGAAAGAGAGAGAGAGAGAGAGAGAGAGAGAGAGAGAGAGAGAGAGAGAGAGAGAGAAGAGAGAGAGAGAGAGAGAGAAGTGCTGATGCTCTGCTCATTTTCTCCTTTTTATTCAATCTGAGGCTCCATCCCATGAGATGGTTCTGTTCATATTCAGGGTACATATTCCCACTCACACTCCCTCATAGACATACATGCCCAGAGATTTGTATCTAAAGTGGTTCTCTATCCTCTTAAGTTGGCAGGGTAGGTCATCCATCACAGGAGGTCTTACATCGACAGACCCAAGCCTGGGCCTTTCTCACTTTGATGCCGCCAACCCTCCTCAAATGGCCCATGGAGGCTCCTGTAGGCCGGATGGCTGAGTCACAAGTAGCAGAATCTTCATTTTAGTGGATCCACAGGGAGCTGAGTCTCATAGTTTTTGAGTCATAAACCCAAAGTTAAGTTGAGCTACCTATCCTCTTAAAAGCATATCTTTCACGAGTCCAAGTCCAGACTTTTCCAGGCTCTCTCTTGAGAGCGTGTGTACATCTTATGACATCTGGTTTGTTAACTCCAGCTTCAAGTTTAGAGGGAAAGAAACACACTAAGGACACAATGAGATTATACATACAGATTTAGGTGTGGCCCAACTACATGAAGTATGCATGACTTTCCTTGGCTTACTTTGTCGTGATGACACAGCTGAGTGTATTAAGAGGACACTAATTTGGAATATGTGACATGTATATTTTAGCTCACGGAGTATTTTTCTAAGCTGTGGTCTTGTGTAAGGCATACAAACTTCTCTGTGCTACTCCAGCTGGAAGGGAGAATGTGCTAAATTATTGGTGCTGAACTTCTCCAAGTTGAATATTTTTTAAAACTATGATTTTATTTTACTTTATGTGTATGCATTTCTGCCTGCAGATACGTCTGGTGCCCAGAGACCAGAAGAGGGAATCAAAGCCCCTCTAGCTGGAGTTGCATATGGTTCGGAGCGGGTGCTGGAGATCGAACCCCAGTCCCTTGGGAGAGCAGCCAGCGCTCTTAACCACTGTGCCGCCTCTCCTGACACCACCTAAGTCTAATTTTTTAAAAGTCCTAATAATCTTCACTAACAAGATATGTACCCCAACCGACTCTGCTCCCTTTTCATAGTAAATAATGGGACTGCATGGACTGCAGTAAGCTCATTTTGAATCCTCACAGAAAGGGGATCTGACTGGGTTGTCACAGGTGTTGAATGTGGATGTAGCAGCATAATCTCCAAATAACTCACCAACACTCTCAAGGATTGTTAAGTCACACTTTAGATAGGAAAAAGCATTTAGAAGCATAATATTAGAGGCCAATGCTTGGAAAGTTCCTATCATTTGATGCTAGGAGTGGTCACTGAGAATTTACTTTCCCTGCCAGTCAGCTGAAGCATGAAGGAGGAAGAAGACAAGACACTTTCATGGTTTTATGTGCTCCACAGACACGATCTTGGAAATCTCCCCAGCTTTGTTACTTGCCTTCTAGACCCATTACTTCTACTGAGAAAGTCAAAGATGCAGATGCTTGTAGAAGAGTTAAGAATGCTTATGATGCCTGTATCAACACATTTTCTTGAGTAAAAATTTTCTCTGCCACTGTATTGAACAAGTCCTAAGCTCTGGTTCTCTGTGCATGAGTGCCCATCTACATTTCAAGGTGGTATTTCTGTCTTTAAAATCAGGTGTGTTAGCTGGGCGTGGTGGCACCCACCTTTAATTTCAGCACTCAGGAGGCAGAGGCAGGCTGATTCTTCTGTGAGCTCAAGGCCAGCCAGGTCTACAGAGTGAGTTCCAGGATAGCCAGAACTGTTTCACAGAGAAACTCTGTCTTGGAAAAAAAATCAGGTGTGTTGATATATGTAACTGTCAACATTCTTTCCCCAGCAGAATAAGGAACCTGTGCTGTGTGTCCAACAGAACTATACCATGACAAGAGCCCAGGCAAGCCTTGCTGAACGGCTGTTGTGTTTTCCATGTTCTTTCTGCAGGAAGGACACACACAGCAGTAATTGGGATGGGGAATTGAGATCCTCTCTGTCATTCACCCTTCCACACGTGTCTTATGTGGGGCTTCTCTCAGCAGAGCACATGGGCACTTAGGACTGGCTCCACCAGTAGAAAACAGGGCTTTTCAAGCCCTCACCTGAGAATGACTGTTCAGGCATTGCCCCTCTTCTGCTCATTGCCTGTCTTCTGTTTCAAAAGTCTTAGCAGCACCAAAATCGAGGGGTCATTTGGTTGACTTGACTCTCATTTTACAGATGAGAAGCAGACACTGGGGGAGGGAGAAATTTTGTCAAGGTTGCATGTTCACCAGAGGTTGTCTTACCCACAGACTCTGGGTGGTCTTAGCCTGTTCTCCATATCTTACCTCTTGCTCTGTTTGAGTGAGCATGGGGCCTCTGTAACCATGGAAATACCATGCAAGTGTTAATGTAGGGTACATGGGTCACAGATAAAGCTTTTGAAGAGACTGTCTTGTTATAGAAAATAATGTCTCTTGTAGTGGTGTGATGTAGATACACATTAGAGCAAAGCAAGCATCTGCCAGTGCTGCCTCTAGCTGATTGTTCAGTGGGAGATTCTAGTCTAAGTCTGTTGAACAACTGGGAACCTAGAGGCTTCTTTCTAAAGACAGATCCAAGTACAACTTCTCACCCAGGATGCTCATTTTGTCCTTAGATTCTAAAGACCCAGGAAAGCAACAGTTTTATTTACTGAATCCATACTCTGGATGTTTGAGGAGAATATTGGTATGTTTGTGACACTTCTCTCACATTCTTTTGTCTCCAGTACTTTTGCTCTTATTTCTGCTTTCTTTTTACTTGCTTTCTTAAAATGTCTCTAACCATCCATCCATCTATTCATCCATCTATTCATCCATCCATCCATCCATCCATCCATCCATCCATCCATCTATCTATTTATTCATCCATGAGGGAAGGATCATCCTTGGAAAGAGAAGAGGTTAAACTGTGCTCCAAGGGGCTAGGAGTGTAACTCGATTGAATGCTTACCTAGAATGCTCTAAGAACTGGGTTTAATCCTATCACCACAGACACTAGGTGTGGTGGTAATTGTGGTAATGGATGCTTGTAGCTCCAGCATTCTGGAGGTAGAGTTAGGAAGATCAGCAGTTGAAGGTCACCTTTGGCCACATGGTGACTTCCATGCCAGACTGGGATATATACAGGTCAAAAAAGAAAACAAGAAATAGGGCCGGGGGAAGGTTCACTTGCTGCAAAGCCTGAAGACCTGAGTTCAATCCATAGAACCCATAGAGTAGAAAAGGTGAGCTGACTCCCACAAGTTGTCATCTGACCTCCACATATGCACTGTGACATTGTAAGTGCATATGCATATGTGTGCACAAACACACACACACACACATAAACATACACACACACACTTGCACAATACATAAACAAGTAGAAAATAAGAGTAACAACAAGTTAACTAAACCATGGCATAGGCCCTGCAAATCTCTGCTCTTGAACTTTGGTTTATAGACCACCTATCAGACTGTCTTGCAATAGGCCATGGTGGCCTCTGCACCATGTCCTAGTTTCAAGGTGTGGGAAGCACTTGACCTTGGGTGACACAAATGTCTGAGTAGAGGCAGACTCCGAAGCAGCTGACAGCTGAAGGCCATTCAAAGACTATGGACAGCAAGGTCTTCCATGAGGGAGATAAGGAAGACTCCATGCCTACTGCAGACAGAAGAAGTCTTATTGGTCTCTGTTGGGTTGGTAGGAAAACTTCAGTATCAAAGACATTCATCCTGTAAAAAGCTCTCTCTTTCCAATCTAAAGTGTCTCCATCGACCATGGGTTTGGATGTGACTTTCCTGATGTGGCTTTCCAGGATGTCTGCCACTGGGTTCAGATCATGGTGTTCAGTATCTACCTACTCTTTGGTAGCAGAAGGCTTTGGTCCAGTGAAACCAATTTTTCTCTGTCCTGTATATGACTTTCCCATTCTTGCATCCTTAATAACCTGCATCTTTTGAGAATTATAGAAAGGTTGAAAAATGTGTATTTCACTCTTATTGCAAAGGCCTTGAAGTTTAGAATTAACCTGTGTTGATGTGCAGGAAATAGCAAAGTATAGTTCCTATCAATAAAGTTTTATTGAAATACAGCAATGTCCATTCATTTACAAATTGTCTGTGGCTGCTCTTGTGTTATAGCTCTGGTCAGTGGTAAAGCTGAGTTGTCAAAACAGAGATCTTATGTTTCATAAAGCCTACAAAGTATTTACTCTCTAGCTCTCAACAGAAAATGTGTGCTGACATTTTACCCCAACCTTTTGTTTGTAGTAAAAGTGGTTCTGTGTTCTTTGCAGGATGCTGAGAGTGCTTGCTCTCCCTGACTGCCCCAGCTTGGCACACATGGGACTCAGAGCAATGTATCTGTTAAAAGTTGGGCCCCTCAGTCTATGCCTCACAGACCCAGGTAGTCTGTGAGCAGATACAGCTTTGGATCCCAGCAGAGCTTGGAGAAAATCTCTCAGCCTTGGAATCCTGGTTGGCTTTGCTATGAATTCCAGAAGTCTGAGGCTCCTAGAGTCTTCAAGGTGGTCTTTGACCTTGAATATATAACCATCGTCTCATGCTGAAACTTTCCTACACTACAGTGCAGCAGAAGGACAGCGCTGTGTGGGAGGTCCTGCAAGGAGTGACTCATTTACCTCACACACAGGACTGCCAGGATGAGGAGGAACAGAGGGAGCTCTGGTCTCATCCACTGAGGGCACTGATGAAGTCTGGGGCATGATGGAAGGACACCCTTCTCTCAGCAGAATGCTTAGCTCCTCTGATCCTTATCCTGAAACCCTAGCTGTGGCCCTGCCCACTGCTGTGCTGGCCATCATGTCCCCATCCCACTCTCAGTGAACTCGGAGGGTCCCTGCCACATTGGCCAAATGCACTGTGTTCCGTCTGTTTACCAGGTCGTGGGGGGAGTGGAGGCAGAAGATTGATCTCTTTTACATCATTAAGATTTTGTTTGAAAAAAAATGCCTGTGGCTAAAAATTCTGAAATTAGACTGAAATAGT
This sequence comes from Peromyscus californicus insignis, assembly GCF_007827085.1. Taxonomy (NCBI): domain Eukaryota; kingdom Metazoa; phylum Chordata; class Mammalia; order Rodentia; family Cricetidae; genus Peromyscus; species Peromyscus californicus. Next base: position 11,931,627 of record NW_026294617.1, on the reverse strand, counting down.
GTTATTATCATCAAAGCCAAACACTGCCTCACTGGGAAGGCTGAACTCGGAGCAGTGTTAGATCAAAACTGAGAAAGTAATATTTAACCGAAGGGACATGGGACTGGGTAAGAAGAAAAAGGGGGAGAGAGATGATGACTAATATCTTATCAGGCAGATATAGACACAAACATCACACTGCTGATCATGTGAAAGAAAATCTCTCTCTCTCTCTCTCTCTCTCTCTCTCTCTCTCTCTCTCTCTCTCACACACACACACACACACACACACACACACACACACACACACACACACACACACTCTGGGCAGGGTGCTATTAATGGGCTCCAAAAGTAATGAAATCCTGTCCTTTGTGACAATGTGAGTGGAACTAGAGGACATCATGTTAAGTGAAATACCTCCAGCATGAAACGGCTTCATACTCTCAATCATATGTGAGGTTAAAATATTAACCTCAGAAACAGAGAGGAGAACTGGATCAGTAGAGGCCTGAAGAGTAGGGAGAGAGTGATGGAAAGAGGGTAGTTCAAGGGTGTAGGTCAGGGGACAGAGGAATAGCTTCTAGTGTTCCAGCACACAGGAGAGTAACTGGTTAAAAACATTCCTTGTATTTCAAAATAGCTATCAGAAGGACTAGAATGTTCTCAATGAAGAGAAATGAGATGTGTTTGAGGTGATACATAGCCCAATTATCCAGCTCTGGTCATTACACATATATATGCACTAAGATATCACATTGTACACCACAAATATGTCGAATTTTGCAAGGAAGGAATGCTATCTGAAGGTATGTTTAGTACCTGTTAAGAGTTGTGCATTATACATCTGGCATTTCCTCCTTTATGGCACCTTAGCTCTGCTGAATTAGAGCATCTTGAGTTCAAGCCCATGGTATAAAACATACTTTCACAATAAAAATATGTTTTATAATATACAACTTTTACAATAAAATGTAACTTTTACAATATAATGTACTATAACTTTCATAATATAATATGTAATCTAACTTTCACAGTAAAATGTATATAATATAACTTTCACAATAACAGCCCCAGACTCTCTGTCCTACAAAGCCATGTGATGTTACTGATTATTTGTGCTTCACCTGACATGTCAAAGTGACGAATACTTTAGTCAGCATGCTGCCTGCTGTGCTAGCGCTTACGCTTCAGGACAAAAGGTTGTCCATGATGTACCACATATGAAAACAACTTTCCATCTGGTTAGTCCATATTCAGTCATCATGAAGACCCCTCAGGTAGATGAGTGAGACACCTCTTAGGCTGATTCACTAATACCTGTACTGTCCAGGACCCCAGTTTGGGTCTGCCAAGCATTGGATACCTCCTTCTAGGAAAAGACACTGAAGCATCTCTTCTCGTGTGTTTACTTCTCTAAGCCAATGCAGACCAAGGAGTGAAGGATATTACACGAGTCAGGCATCTCTGCAGGGGCCAGTTTTCTTCTGAGGGAGTCTGAGAGTGAAAAATAAAGCATGAGTTAGAAATGGCGACTTTTGATTTTCTTAGCCAGAAGAAGTGTGCAGCATTTATGAACTGTTTGCTTTGAGCCCTCAGATGACTCAGGGCATTGCTATTACCAAGTAAATAGGACAAGTCCATTGATCCTCAGCTCTGGATACAACAAGAGTCCATCTTGCAAACTCACCTCATGTTCCTAGTGTCAACCCGAAGTTAGAAGTGAGCTTGCTGTGCACACATCAATAGCCTGCCATTAGTAGGAGACAGACTCCTACTGGTCATCCTCTCACTGATAGCACGGGCAGTCCATATGTCTCATCGTTGACAGCACAGCAGAAGCATGCAGTACTTCTTATTTTCTAGTTTATCACATAGATCTGACATCTAGGTAATTCTCTCAGGGTGTTTCTCTCTGTTTACTTACACTGTTTGCTCAAACTGCTCCATGAGCCTAAGATATTGGGGTTCTATAGGAACTGACTTTTTTTTGTCTGCCTTTGATTTATTTGCGGTCTGTGGTTGTGTCTCAGCATTTTCTTTCTTAGAGAACACTCTGAAGAGATTCACAATGTTAATATTAGAGATTTCACATGCTGCCCTCGTTATACTTCAGTATTTAGTCCCCTTTGGTGATTAAAATAAAAAGTGGTTGTCAGAATGGAATCTACTACAGGTGAAGTGGATGAATATATTAAAGGCAAAAGGCACTGCACCTACAGACTGAACAGATAGATGACTACCTTTGTTTGTAATTTCTTGGTTTGACTATGGCACTGAGTGGCATCAGCCAACTTCTGGGCTGAGATTTTCCCAGTGCCAAGGGAATGTTGAAATAGGGACAAAGTATACTGCCGTAGGTAGTGTGTGTCAGGCTTGGCCGCCTTCATGTCTATAGAATTCACTTGATTTCATTGACCTTTTCTCTAAGGAGCTCCAGGAAGAATTTCCAAATGCATTAGTGCAGGACTGGAACATATTGTCACCATGGTCCAATGACTGATGAGGTCTTTGCAGCTCCCATGAAAGAATTACATTGCCAGGCTCTCTTTGAGATCTTCCAATGTGGAGAAGGCCATGCCTGGAGTCTGGCATCTAATAGAAAGTCACAGCTTCCTGAGAAGGAAAAGTTAGAATAGGAGAGACAAATTGGGTAGAACTGGCTGGTTACCGCTGTCTTGATGTCCTTCAAATAACAGGTCCTAACTATCATCAGGCGTTGTCATTTTACAACTGTACAACTGAGGTAGTTAAAAAAAAAAAGCACCCAGCCAAAACAAAAACAAAATGAAACAAGCAAGCAAACAAACAAACAAAAAACCCAACAAAAACAAAAGCACAAAACACCTCATAATGTTTCCAGCCAATTTGTGATTTGGTTGGTTGTTGGCCTGGGATGTACATGGCCCCTGGGCCACAAGGCTGGACATGCCTGTCAGTTGTCCTTTAACAAAGAGGAAGTTGCTAAAAATGTTCCAACTCGTTTAACTGCTTGAATGAAAATGTTAATTTTAAAAATTTCAATAAAATACTACTATTTGGTAATAATACTTATAACTAGAAATCACTACATTTTTGGATAGTGGATGTGAGAAGAATTTGTCAAACACAGTGACTATGAAGTAGATGCTCTTTAATACTTCAATTTTACCCTTTGCCTCTTGTTCTGATAATGTGCAAATGTCAGTTGAAAGCCTCATAAATGATGCAGAGTAGCCTTTAAAACACTTCAGTGAATGAAAGCCATTTCTAATCTAAACATGATTAATATCTGCCCATAGCAGAAATAAATAACAGTCCCTCGCTGTTATGTAGTAGTCTGTGATGGAAAAGTACTCTTTATTACAATTTTATTATCTCTTAATGTATTTAATGATTCAGGTGACTGCTGTGCTTTGCAGAAACCTGGTTTAGAAAAGAAAGAAGTTTTGAGTGAAATGGTAAAAACTGACGAACACCCAAGGGTCCAGACCCAGAACCCTAAGTTTCTGGACCTCTATCCTAAGCTCTTAATTTCCTTTCAAAAGTTACATTTTTTGCTCAGTTGTTTAGGAAAAAAAAACCCTGTGACTAAGAAACAGTGCATTTGAGCCAGGCGGTGATGCTACATACCTTTAATCAGAGGCAGGTGGATCTTGGTGAGTTGGAGGCCAGCGTGGGCTACAGAGCTAGTTTCAGGACAACCAGGGCTACACAGAGAAACCCTGTCTTGAAAAAACCAAACCAAACAGAACAAAAACAAACAAAACCACCAGTGCATTCTAGTTGATAAAACTGAAGGAATACTGGGAAGATGCCATATTTTGGACAAATGAAAGGGATGTGTCCTGTGGCTGGGTTTCTCAATTTCAAAGAGGCTGATGACTACCTTCAAATCATCAGTGGGTGTGGTTTCCAGAGATGACAGATCTTCATATGTACTGTCAACCATGAAATCTATTAACACATAGAGGAAAGACTCCTTGCTATACACACACACACACACACACACACACACACACACACACACACACACAGAGAGAGAGAGACAGAGAGAGAGAGACAGAGACAGAGAGACAGAGAGACAGAGAGACAGAGACAGAGACAGAGAGACAGAGAGAGACAGAGAGAGCGCTCCATTTCTGCAGTCCTGATCCTAGTCTCCGTCGTTGGGGAAATGTGTTGGCGCAGATCACAGGTGGCACCTGCTCCTTCAGGTTTATCTTTCATTCACTGGCAGGTTTGTTTGTTATTCCTTTGATGGGATTGTGGCCTTTTGTCATTACAGGCAGCACCAAAGGGAGCACCTGCTTTTTCCACATGCCTCATTTCTCTCTTGTTTACCTTTAAACTCATTTGAGCCAAATGCCTCATGGAACATAATAATAATACCACCCCAAACCAGCCTCTGCTCCATGGCCACAATGAGACCATCACTGCCAAGGGCTGGTGAATCTTCCTGCATCCTTCCTGGCTTTGTCTCATGATGCAAACTGTCCGTACAGCCATTTGTTGTAAGTTGTCCAAACAGATCCCTAAAGACCCTCCATAATGAAGACAGGAAGCTCTTGGAACTGGACAGAGAGAGACAGTGATCAACACTTGGCATCATTGGTTTCTAGCACGGTCTGTGCATACACTTTGATTCTTTGTGAGACTCATTCATCCAGTCTGGAAACTAGAAATGATAGTTTTACTCAGCAGCAGCCAGGAAAGTTCTTAGTACATAACAAAAGCCCCAATGTGGCTCTGGCTACTATTATGCTATTTTTTTTTTATTATTCACTTGTTGTTAAGAGCAAAAATTGCAAATGTGGAAAATATGGTGTTGAACTTGGTTGGTAGTTCTGTTTTGTCTGAGTTAGGAGTTAAACATTCACTATGAGGAGCATCTCTGTGGTCTGTGGTTATTGGGTAGAAGAGTGTCCTGTGCCAGCTCATGGAGGACCACTGTATTTAGGCTGTTATATGGATTAAGTACACTGGGATCCACTGTATGCCTCTACCTTTTAGTGGTCCTCCAGGAGGCAGGGAGCATGAACAGCACAGTGAAACCAATCAGCTCCAATTGCAATATGATGTAGATATAACAGACAATGAACACTTGGTGTTCATGGTGAGGACTCTGGATGTCCATCCTCTACAACAGAAGTAATTCCACATGGTTACAGAGAAAGTCTGAGGTCAAGAAATTTGTCTTTGAGGCTTACTGTTATGTAGCACTAAGGGGCACTTTAACCCAGTAGAAGTACTTAAACTCAAGAAGATATTCAAACAGATTTTTTCCTGTAATGGTACTGGGGGTGGAATATGGGGCCTCAGGCATACTTGGCAAGAACTCTACACTGAGTCACCTCCTCCTCCCAGATGTTCATATATTTCATTCACTTTTGATCTTAATAAAATATTGTTTAGCATTTCTAGAACAACAATAATAATATCCTCTAATTTCAAACTCTGGAGAAATGAAGATCTTGAATATAGGCTCTGCATTTATGTTGTTGGCCATGTAGTAGGGAGACCAATGCAAAACAAGAGGTTGGTAATGACCACGGATGCCCTAAGATACAGAGAGGATACAAAGTGTGTGTGTGTAAGTGTGTGCGCGCGCGCGTGTGTGTGTGTGTGTGTGTGTGTGTGTGTGTGTGTGTGTGTGTGTGTGTAACTGATTTCAAACTCTTACATAATGTTCAAATTCATTTCCAGTTTGTATCATCGCTTCCTAATTCCTTAGCCTCTTTTCTCTACTTCCCATATTCCCACACTCACAAATGTGTAAAGTACTCAGTATTTTATTGCCCATGTTAATTAGAACCATTTATTCCATTACATACTTTGCATGCCCACACATTTGTGTTATCTTAAGTTCTGATGTAAGTGACCTGAGAGTGTTGCTGAGTTAGTAGAAGTCTGGGCTCTGGGTAAGATTTAAATTTAAGCTTTCATATGGTCCGGGGAACAAGATAAGTTTCTTATTGAGAATTTTGGAAGTTGCATTTTCAAGATAATGGCCTCACCAACATAATTTCCTGATGTGGAGGCCTACAGAAAACCCAAAGAACTCTATGTTATGAATTAATCCACAGAGCCCCCAGCATCCTTCACAAAGAGCTTCCTGGGGCTGAGATCTTTAGTCCCAAGAGAACACTCACCCTGAGGGTGACATCTTCTCATCTGGACTTGCCTGAAAGCAACATCCATGTATTTACCCCTACTTTGGTTCTTGCTCCTGATGTCATCATGGCTGAGATGCTCATGGCAACACTGTGTTCCCTAGAGACATGCTTTACAGAAACACAGCCCCAGAGGATCCAGCCGTGGTTCTGGACTTCTGAGGGACATTGCTACTAGGAGAACCCAAGCCTGGCAAGCATCCTTTTGCTCTTCATCTGTTGTTTCTACAGACAGTCTTTGATCCCTTGTGTTAAAGAACATGAAGAAATAATCCAAGCTGTTCACAGAAACCTGGAGACTATTCAACCTGAGATCACATGGTAAAGGGGGGCTGTGGGGGTTTGGTAGTCAAACCCACAGAAAACTTTCTCAGGAATAGCACACATGCTCCAGTTCTGACCATTTTTTTCCTTGAGTGAAACAAGGACACTTTTACATAATTCCAGAAAGGTTTCTTCCAGACTGTTATTGAATATGATTCTGATATGAGATTTGTCAAAGGAAGCCAGCCTGTCTGAATTTTTCCATTGTCTGAATCATACCTTAAAATACAGTTTGCCAAAAAATATAAGAAAATAATTCATCTTGCTTGTAAAAGATGATGGTGGCACCAGACATTATAAGGATTGGTAAATAAAGAAAACATAAGATTGTTTTTTTAATTAAAAAGGATTTATTTTTACTTTATGTGTATGAGTGTTTTGAATATATTTAAGTATATTGTGAGTATAACTGGTGCCCATGGAGGCCAGAAGAGGTCACCAGATCCCCTGAAACTGGAGTTACAGGTGGCTGGGAGCCACCATATGCATGCTGGGAACCTAACCTGCAGCCTCTGCAAAAGCAATAGGTGTCCTTAACCACTGAACCATCTCTCTAGACAGAACCATGTTCTTTTTAAAGTCAGACATGGTGCCTGGAATCCCATGGTGGGAAGCAGAGACAGGAGGACCCCCTAGAAAGTCACACATATAGCTCAGCAGCAGACACAAGTGAGACATTGCCTCAAATAAAATGGAAGGAGAAAACTGACGTACCCTATGAACTCCAGGCATGGACCGTGGCATTCCCTCTCCCTGCTCCCCTTTCATCCCCTCCCTCCTCTTTAAATAAAGAAACATTTAAACAGAAAGAGATTTGCTTTTTTTTAAACAATGCTATGAACTTGAATAAGTTTGGGAGCCCAGAGGACCAAGGAGGTCTATGCAAGCTGGGAGTGGTGCAGAAATCTTTTGCAGGTTGTTTCTCTCAAAATTATGAAAAATGGTTAAATTTTATGCAGTTACTCATTATTGTTTATAGGAAAAGAGAAGTCTTGTTATTAAGAACAGAAATATGTGTAGCCACACTCTCCCCAGTGAACTGACAGACTTGTATTTTTGAGTAAAGATTTATTTCAGTGCTCTTCATATAGCACAGGGGTCTAGGAGGGTGGAGAGCACAACCCAGGAATGCAGAAAAAGGTGAGGTGAAGACTCCACAGTGGAGAGAGAATGAGAGAAGTTTGTGTGCTGAGAGGTGATGAATGGGGAGGTTAGACTGGTTCCCGACTTTCTCGAATATAAGAATTTGAAAAGCTCAAAAGTGAATTCTTGGGGTTTTGCTATTTATGCACACTGAAGTCATTTAACCTTAACCTTTGCAAAGCTGTTTTCTCATCTATGAAATAAGGAGACTGAACTGAATTATCTTGAAGGTCTTTTGAAGCTCTGACATCTATGAGAACAGAAGCACTGATATGGAAAGTGGTTAAAAATAGTACGCATCCATCTCTCTTCTGCCCTCCACCAGAACAGGAAGAAAAGCCGACTATATCCCAAGACAGCAGCCCATGCTCAGATTGCGGACACTCCACACACCGCCCTCATACATGAACTAAAGCCATGCTGGCAGGGCTCCATCTCTACAGTCTGACTTGCATGGGATTGCCTCTCCCCTGCTACAGGCCTCTTCTGGTCTCTGATCCCATGTAAGCTATGAGGTTCTCTACAACATGTCTTCCCATCACCTGCATAACCATGCTCTGGCAAACCAACGTTTTATCTGGCTCTCTGTTGTCAGGGTTGCCATAACTAGGGGCTTCCCCAGGACCCTAACCTCTGTGACATTTGTTCTCTCCTACTGAAAGCAAAGTCTTATAGAGCAAAACCCATCTTTGCTCTCTGGCTTCCACATTCATTGCTAATTGTTTATTCTCTTCTTCCTCCTAGAATATAAGCTTTTCAAAGACAAAGGTCTTATTTGTTTTTGAACTGTTGGGCTGAGAACTTTGCCTGGTACTGGCAATGAGCAATGCTCAATTAATGCTGCTGAATAAATGAGAGAATAAATAATTTAACACTATTCAGGGAAAAGCGCACAGACAAAACAACATCTTTAAAAGACAACACAGACACATGTCTGCTTTTTTTTCTAATAGTCTCTCGTAATGGGTGGTGGCTGTCACCTTCCCATTGGGAAGAGTAGAACAGCAGAGGTAACACTAATCGTTTCTCATTTGCGCACAATTGTCAATTTTCTGGAGCTGCGTTTGGCTGGCAGCAATGGAGCCCAGCCTGGTATCATCCATCGGAGAGCATCCCATTCTAATAGCTGCTTGCCATAAGTTGCAAATGCATCGCACATAAGCTCCTTATTTCTGCACCATCAACTCCTAATGTTTCTTTAGGCTGATGGAATTTTGTGTTTCTTGAAGTCAGGAAATGAGCCAAACTGTTCTTTTCTTCTAGATGATGCCTGAGATTACCGCCCTTCTTGGGCCTACCTCCTGTCCTTGTGCTCAGGCAAACCTAGGATTTCTTGGGTTAACTGACACCTCCCCCCCAAGACACTGCCTCCTCCTTAGAATCAAATACAGAGTTGCAGATGCTGCCTGGATATCAGGTGCCAGCTGTCCTTGGAGTTTATGCCTCTGAGGGGCACAGGTCCCAGTTTGGGAGAATACTCAAATCTAATACCCCTCCTTGTCTCTTACACTTCTTCTAATTCTTCTCTGGAGGGTAGACATGGGGACTATATTTGTTCCTTTTGAGGTAGCAAATGCTAGAAAAAAGCCGAAGGGGAGGAGGGTGGCTCACAGTTTGAGAGCGCAGTGCATCATGACAGCAAGCTATGTCCGTAGGAACTCGAGGAAACTAGTCACATTCTTTCCAGGAAGCAGAAAGAGTTGAATGGCAGTGTTCAATTTGCTCTCCTCCTCCGATTGTGTGGTCAGAGCATAGTTTTCATTCAAGAGGTAGCACTGTAAGGGAAGCTCCTTGGCCACCACGGCAGCCTATGATGTGAACATCATCTTATGCCCACAAAAGAGGGATGACAAAGCTAAGTGAGATACTTAGGGATCATCACTATGGCATACCCCAAGGATGGAGGGCCATATAAGAACCCAGGAGTTACGAGCAGATATCCACATGTTTCAGAACATTAGGGAAAAATCTGAAGACACAATTGCAGTTCAGAGATGAGGAGGAAAATATTGCTGGAACTCGTTGATTGGGCCCAGAGTTCAACTTCTAGAGCTGTGGTAGAGCCTGGTTCAGACAGTATCATTTCAGAAGCTGCAGAGAAGACACAGGAGACCCACATGTAGAGACAGCGAGGCTCACCACTAAAGCATTTGACTCACCGGTGTGAGCGGCTGAGTGCCAGGGGAAGGCACTTGGCTCTTAGACTCATTGAGGAACTTGTGTTTTGAAGTCATTCCCATTCATAGTCTGATAATGAAAACTTCCTGTCTACATGAGTAAAAGAAATAAATTGCTTTATGGTGGTGATGCCAAGTACCAAAGAACGATGTAATAGTAACAACCATGCAGGCACTTGGAAAGTTTCAGTCATGAAAATGAGTTGGTCCTGGAGGCTCTGTGCAGCAATGTTACTTACTGAACTCTGGAAACTTTCATTTATCACTTCTATTGTTCTATCAGATCCATTTGTGATATGGAAAATGAAAATAAAGATGACAATTTGGTAGAGGTGATCACGGTGTCAACGTGGTCACTTTCCCCAAATGCCACCCTGGTTTGTTGCTGTAAGTTCACAGGAAAGCTTGGGGAAGCTTGGGAAGAGAGACCTCAGATGAGCAGAAATGACTGTGGGCTCCTTCTTCCCCACTTCCAAGCACTGTGACTGAAAGGGAATCCTTCCACCATTTTGAATGCCCATTCAATTCTCAATGCAAGGCCAGATGATCATGAAACCTACTCAGCAGGAGCTATGCTTGTGTGTGCCCAGCAGAACCTCAGGGCCTACAGGATACTCAGCACCCAGAACTCTAGATATTTCAAAGAATATAACTTGCACAGTTGTTGATGTTAGGACATTTGCCTGATGCGCATAAGGCTCTGGCTCAGGTTCCTGGCATCCAGGCTATGGCTGTTAGTATTTGTCATTATTTCACAGACTCTGGAATCACCTAGGATGCCTGCCTCCAGGTAGACTGTGAGGAATTATTTATATTTAGTTAGCTTCTGGGCATGCCTATGAGGGACTGTCTTGATAAGGTTGATTGAAGTGGAACAACCCACCCTCAATGTGGACCACACTACACCATGGGCTTACATCCTAGAATAAAATGGTGGAAGCCAGCTAAGCACATTTATTCATTGCCCTCTGCCTCCTGACTACAAATTTGATGGCACCAGCTAAACAGTCACCTCAAGCTGCTGCCACTGTGACTTCTTCACCATGATGGATTGTGCTCTGGAATTGTGGGCCAAATAAAACTTTTCTTCTTTGTTGTTGTCAGGATATTTTGTCATGGCAACAGGAAAAGTAACTAAGATAGGGCATAGGTCTGTGACTGCAAACAAAACAAACAACCCCCCCCCCCAGCATCCATAGATAAGTAGATCTATTTCCAGAAGTAGCGTGATGCAGAGCGAATGTTGGAGGAAGGGCTGGTACTTCATTCTGGCTCCACCAGCAAAAGAGCAGAAAAGGCTCACAATGATATAGCAACGTTGAGCTTCAGTTTGCTTGTTGATAAAATGAGGGTCATAAGGGCATCTAAAGGGTTAGCAGAAGTATTTTAGGTAAGAGTGAAACATGCCAAGTTCCCAGCCTGACGTCCTGCAAGGATAGAGTGACTACATTTATTATAATTATTTCCTTTTCCTGGTGCATCTACAGAAAGAAAACCACTTTTATTCCATTCCTCTTTAATGTATCTGGGGGATCAACCATGGATACAGCTCTTTAACACTGGCACTCTGGCATATGCTAAACATTCAACTAACCCCACCTCCTTGCATAAGGTTCCATTTATAGTATTTGCTAATTCCTGTGGTGTAAACATGACCAATGTGATTGGAGAGAGAATGGAGCAGGGGAGATCCTAAAAAGGAGTTCTGGCAGCAAGCAGAGACTACTCCAGCAGAGCATGGAGCCTCCCCATCACCCTTGAGGCTGTGAGCTGTGAAGTCAGGCTGCCTGGACTTCACAGTACTTATATCTATACAGAGTCTCCAACCCTGGATTCCATCTGTGCTCAAGTACTTGCAGCACTTAGAATGGGGCACTTGGATTCTTGTCCTGACTTCGTGACCTTGGTAAAGTCACCTGACCCCATTTGAGAGCAAACCAAGTCTGACACTGGAGAACAGCTTCGGTATTTTCTAACTCTCATCATTATTCAGTGAGTCCAAAGATACAGCTTTTCCATTGCCTTTTTTAAAAGATCATGCCTTATTATCTTAGAACAAACAGAGAGACTGTAGATTTTAACAAGCTTTGTAGGAAAAGGAAATTAAAAAGGTCTTTATCTTTATAGTTCCTGGTGACTATTTCTTCTCATTGAGCAGAGTTTTATTGATCACTAAGAGAGTACATTCAGAAAGAGTTCTGCAAGGGTTAGCCGAATAGTCAAGCTTCCCTTTCCTCTTGTGTGGCCTGTGATGCTGAAACAGAAGACTTGAGGCTGAGTTAAAGGAGAGAGAAAAGAGATGTGTTTGTCTCCTACACAGCATGGCACTCAGCGTCTGAAGTGGATTCTCGGGTGGTATCACGGTATGGAGGGAAAATGGGAAGGGATATGGCAGGATTCAGAAGAGCTGGGACTGTGAGCTGGCTCAGGTTTCTAGCAACCTGCTCTCGTGAGAACTAATGCTCTGTGTAACAGCAGCCTGCATCCGTTCAGGGAATGGTGCCCTGAGACTCCACCTCCTAAAGACTCCATCTCCTCCACACCACACTGAGGATCAATTTTCCAGCGTGTGAATCTTAGGTAGATGAGCCACTTGTGAGTCCGAGAGTTTTTAAGCAGGTCGGTGACACAGGGAGCACAGCAGAGCAGCTGAAGAGTATAAAGTGCTCTCCACACGGGAAGTATAATTTTAAACCATACTAAAAGTCTTGGCAATGTGACAAAAATATAACTGTAAAATTAAAAGTTGAGTTAATTTGAAAAACTTGTCTAGAAATTGAGTTATGTGCTGTTTGCAGTATTTGCCCACAAGACAAATGATGGTTTCATGGAAAATTATGCCATATTTTAAATTATTAAGGCTCCCTACTCACTACTAGGAATATACAAATCTGATGCTTTTCAACAAATGTTTGTAAATGGGAAGAATTAAAAGATAACAATGGACCTCCTTTATTTTGTTTTGTATAAGAATAATGCCATTAGATATTTCATCATTGCTGGCATTGATGTATTTAGGAAATAATGAAACAGAGAGAAAGGCCTTAATTGAAACTCACACAAAAATTCTCTTTGATTAAAAAACGAAAAGTATCTAAATAAAGAATTTAAAAGGATATAGAAGTTATCAATAAGCAATTTATCCAGCCTGGAGATTTATACCAGAATGTATCAACTATTTTCCTTTCTGTTAGCATAAGTTATGGTGAGAAGCTTTTCTCAGACACAGTGAAGCCATCAGTGCACTGACTGCTGAGGTGAGCAGTGTGCTCACTCAGGGACCAAGCTGTGGAGACTAAGCTAGAACTCACGATGGTCTTCCTAGCTACTCACCCATCCCCTAAATATTGGTTGAGCATCTATGTCTGAAGTATTGTCAAACCCTGGAAGAAGTAAAGACAGACTCCATATGGATACAGCATTGTTAGGCACTGGGAAGGTGTGAAGATGGATTCTACATGGCGAGGTATTGTCAGCCACTGGGCGGATATAAAGAAGGACTCCCTGTGAGGCAGCGTCAGACACTGAGTGGATCTAAAGATAGACTAGATTGTATCCAGCAGTAGGTTGAATGGTATATCTACCAGACCCCAAAGATATGTCTCTGTGCTCATTCCCCAAACATGATATTCTCTTCTCAGGAAAAGTCTTATAATTATGAAATTGAGATAAGGAAATAATTCTAGCTTATCTAGACAGGCTCTAGATCCAGCAACATGTCTTTTTTTTTTTTTTTTTTTTTTTTGGTTTTTCGAGACAGGGTTTCTCTGTGTAGCTTTGCGCCTTTGGTAGCTCCAGGTTGGCCTCGAACTCACAGAGATCCACCTGACTCTGCCTCCTGAGTGCTGGGATTAAAGGCGCCAGCAACATGTCTTTATGGGAGGAAGGCAGAAGGAGAAGAGGAAGAGGCAGTGTGACCACTGAATTGGAAACTACAATTTTGTGACTAAAAATCAGGAAACAGCCACAGCCAGCAGAAGGGGGAAGAAGAAGGAAATTAGCCATGCTCTAGAGCCTGCAGATGGAGGGTAGCCCCAAGACAGCTCAATTTCAGTCTTCCAGTCTCTAGAGCCACGGCAGAGCCATAGAAGGTGAATCAGTCAGTTGTAGCTTGAGTTTTCCTGCCTGGCCCACAGTCAGGACAAATCTCTATCACCTGCCAGTCCCACAGCCCCTCAGACCTGACCAAGTAAACACAGAGACTTATATTGGTTTCAAACTGTATGGCCGTGGCAGGCTTCTTGCTAACTGTTCTTACAGCTTAAATTAATCCATTTCCATAAATCTATACCTTGCCACATGGCTCGTGGCTTACCGGCATCTTCACATGCTGTTTCTCATCGTGGCGGCTGGCAGTGTCTCTCTGACTCAGCCTTCCACTTCCCAGCTTTATTCTCCTCCTTGTCCCGCCTACACTTCCTGCCTAGCCAATGGCCAATCAGTGTTTTATTTATTGACTAATTAGCAACACATCTGCCATACAGAACATCCCACAGCACTTCCCCTTTTTTTTTCTTAAAAAGGAAGGTTTTAACCTTAACAAAGTAAAATTACATATAATTTGGGAATTTGGGCGTAGCTTCTCTTACTACTTCCTGCTGGAGGGGGGCGCTGTATCTTATGGGGAAACAAAGAAAATTTTAGGATTATGGAATAGTCCATGAGGCTGCATCGTCTGAGCCAGTTGCCTTGAAACCATTCTGAATGTTGGATCATCTGGGCCATGGTGTCATAGGAGACCTTTCAGGTGGTCTTGGCTGGTCAAACCTGATGTATCTTAATCTTGAACAAATCCATAGCCTCTGGCTTTCTGTGGAAACAAAAGAGACTTTTTTCCAAAGCAACATATCCTTATATCCAAATTTTGAAGTCAAGGTACCTTTAAAGTATACATTTTGACATAACTCAACAGCTTTTACAATCAAATGTTTTTCTGCAGTTAAAAGTCCCAAAGACAACACAATCCAGATTCTCTGTGCAATATCCATTTTTACGTGGCTTATTTTTTATACTATCTTTACTGTCTCTTTAAAGACTTTATTTTTTAAAACTATGTATTTGTTTCTATAACTCTATATATCATCTTTTTTGTCTCTTTCAAGCCTACGTATCTTTTACACACATTTTAAACTATTACATCTGAATCTGTCTTATTGTGAATCTATTGCCTTAAACTGCAGCAGCTGTGGCTGCTGGCTCCACCCACCTCAGCTTCCCAACATACCGGTGTTACCTTTTCCACCAGCTCTGGGAGCTATCATGGGTCTATGCTTTTAGCCAAGCAACGTGTAGTTCAGAAACCTCTTTTTTTTTGTTTTGTACTAGCAAAGTCTAAATCCACCATACAGCTTAATGTGCCACTTACAGAGGCCTCAGTCCCGCCATACTGCAGGTCGAGTGCACACGCGAGGAACCCACAAGTAGCTCAAACTGGCAGCTGCCGCTCATTTGAGAGAGACAATTAGGAAGCTGTTTTTAGCTCTGTTTTAGAATCTTTTTTCTGTTTTTAGGTGGAAACTCTTGCCACCACGTTGGACACCATTTGTAGCTAGAGTTTTCCTGCCTGGCCCACAGTCAGGGCAAATCTCTCTCACCTGCCAGTCCCACAGCCCCTCAGACCTGACCAAGTAAACACAGAGACTTATATTGGTTTCAAACTGTATGGCCGTGGCAGGCTTCTTGCTAACTGTTCTTACAGCTTAAATTAATCCATTTCCATAAATCTATACCTTGCCACATGGCTCGTGGCTTACCGGCATCTTCACATGCTGTTTCTCATCGTGGCGGCTGGCAGTGTCTCTCTGACTCAGCCTTCCACTTCCCAGCTTTATTCTCCTCCTTGTCCCGCCTACACTTCCTGCCTAGCCAATGGCCAATCAGTGTTTTATTTATTGACTAATTAGCAACACATTTGCCATACAGAACATCCCACAGCAGTCAGTAAAGTGTTTGCTACGCACAACAAGGGCCTGAGTTCAATGTCTAGAAGCTGTGCAAAACGACAGGCACGATGGTGTGCTTATAATCCCAGAGTGGGAGGAAGAGTCAGGAGGATTCCTGGGGCTCAGGAGTCAGCCAGCCTAGCGTAATTGGCAAGGTCCAGGTCCTACAGAGATACCTTGTTTTTAAAATCAGGTTCCCGAAGAATGGCACCCAAAGTGTCCTTCACATATACACACATGTCCACACAGATACTCACACACACATGTATCCCCAATGAATGAACATACACACACACACACACACACACACACACACACACACACACACACACACACATATACAAGAACACAAAAGACTAGCAGAATTTTCTGTTGTTTAAATAACTATGTAGTAATAGGTTATGGCAGACTAATGGAAGTCCTGCCCCAAGGAAGGTTTATTTTTTTCTATATCATATAGTAGACTATCACAGTATTGGTTAGAGTCTGGAGGAAGGAGAGGCTGGTTTCTATCAGGATGCAAGGACATTTACCAGAGGAAGAGAGATTCAAGAATCCTGGAAGACACAATACAACTTGGAACAAGCAGAGTAGAATTCATGGAGATGGTGTTGGAGGGGAGAGGGTAGGGCTGGCTGGATAGCTACTTTTGGGGTAAGAGTGGGTGTAGACAATGGATCCCAAGCAGAGGGAAGCTATCAGCCAAGGCCCCACGGCTGTCAAACATGAGAGCGTGCGTTGCCAACAGAGAAGAGAGCGGAGAGCTGACAGCCTGAGACCCAGAGCCATAGATAAACCTGAAGTTAAAAAGGCTCAAGTGTCCAGATGGAGTATGTAATTTATTTAATGACCTATAGACATTAGGTAATAAGGTGTTTAAGCAGGAAAATGACAAGGTTGGAACTGTGTTCAGTAAAGATCCCTGGTTATAGTAAGATTTAGAGGAGAAGAGTGTTGGAGATGTGGAGATGTTTGGATGATATGTTAGTTCAAGAAAGAGAGATGCCTGGGCTGATTTCTGTCCCTCCTGCTCCCCCAAAACTCCTGTTCTGAGGTCCTAGCTCTTGGCACTTGGCAATCTCCTGTTTTGAGACAGGGTCTCCAGTGAGAAAATGATGGTATGATGAGGTCATGTAAGTCAGACTTGACTCAATACACCTGGTGCCACTTACAAAGAAAAGGAGGGTAAGACACAGCCCTGGAGGCACCCTTGTGAAGAGGTAGAGGAGGTGGTTGGCTGCAAGCCACAGAGAGGGGCCTGGGGGGAAACCGAACCTGTCCACTCCCATCATGGCTTCAGCCCCAGATGGTGGAAACGCAACTTTCTGTTATTTAAGCCACTCGGTCTGTTGTGTTTTGACCTGAACTATCAGAAAATGAATACAAAGAATGTACATTGAGATGCTTTGTGACAAATCTCTCTTTTATCTGTGACTCCTTGAAAGCATAATTATTCAACATCTTAATTGTATAACTTAGTGGAGTTCCCTGTGACATTTCCATGCAAGCGTGGTAGCATCCATTCTCCTTGGTGCTCCCTTCCTCCTCTCTTCCCTCCTCCTCTTCCTTCTTGTCACCTGGTTGCTTCAGCTAAGCCTTTTTTTTCTCAAAGCACCAAGAGCTCTTTGGGACAGAGGTGGGTGGGTCTCACACTCCCTGGGTAGTTGCCACCTTCCATGGCTCCTTGTTTTGCACATGTTAGAAAGCCTTCGGATGTCTAGGTTGCATTTACTACTCAGTCATGCTCTGCTGTCTAACACCGCATAGCAATCCGGGAAGGCTGTAGCTCAGCCTTTTCTACACCAAATCCCAATAACTGAGAAAGTCCACACAAGCCTTGCTCCCCAGGCTGGGCACCAGGCATAGGAGCCTCGGTTTGACTCTTTCTTCCTTAGAGATCTGTCTCCTGTTTCCAGGCCTCTGTCCATTGGTTTGGGTTTGGTTTTTGAATTCCAGATAGAGAGAAAACATGCAGTGCTTTTCCTCCTGCATCTGTTTAATTTCTTTCACCTTGCTGACCTCTATCTGGAGGTTTGATGACCCTCGACATTAACACTTATACATAGAGTTATGGTCCATCCAGCAGAGACTCAATTAAGTTCATGCCATCCCAGAGGAGATGCACTGTTCTGACTCTGACAGTGTGTCTGGAGGCAGAAGCTGGAAGGGAACAATATCATTTTCATAACTGGCATGATGTTGCTTCTTTCTGGGATATTAAACAGAACCTTTTCTGGTTCACAAACTTCATGTATTTTGCCCCTGGCTTCCTCATCATAAATAATGATATAGGACAAAATGCTGCCTGTAGGTATTTGTTGATTAAGTTGTAAAATACGCTTGCTGCCTGAGCTTCTGGGATCTGGACAGTTTAATCTGTTTTGATCTTCCCCTTGCTATCCTAAAATTCACCCTGCAGTCAGGCTAGTGGCTGATGAAGGGTGTGGGCCTTGTCCAGAAGGTGAACTGCAGCTGGGAATTGATGGGAAAGAACTGTCACTCATCCTGCAGGCTTCTGAAAAGACAATGGACTTGGAGCATTTGACTCCGTCAAAACACAGCTGTAAGAAGCGGGGAGCCCTCTATTAAGGCAGCATGTCCAGTAGGGATTCCTCTTTTACAGTGGGGATGAGGTAAGAAAACTCTGACTAGGTTTGACTTTTATTTCTTCCCATTTGCACTTTTTTTTTTCAGGTCCCATGAAAATACAGCTGCGACTGCCTAAGCATATTCTCCACGTTGGAGTCAGCCATAGAGCTGACTCTGAATCTGCCGAGCAGACAGCACTGCTCTGGTTGTGCTGGAGAAGGCTGGATCGAGGATCTTTGGAAGCTTGGTGCTTAACCTGGGAAGCAGATCATATACTAAACTTCCTCTCAGTTATCGCAACTTAGTGTGCAAAGGCTGAGCTACAGAGGGGCTTCTTGTTGTGAGGTGTTGGGCAGCAGGACCTGGTTGAATTTTAAATATCGTATGAAGATCTGTTCACTTTCCAGCATGTGCTCAAGAAGGAGCCATTGGAAATGGGAGCTTCCTGGAGAGTGTGAGACCCAATTTAGTCCCAAAGAGCATCCAGCATGAACAAGCCTTTGCCGAACAAGCCAGGGGACGATAAATAGTGTCCAAATAGATGGCAGCTTTGAGAATTCAACGTTTCAGAAAATTAAGACTCTCAGTCAGTTTAGGAAGGAAGAAGCACACTTGGAAATAGAGCCTGGGGTGCAGATTAATTCATTATTTTAGTGTTGTCCAGTCTCTCAGCAAATACTATATAAATGGTTCAGGATCATCCAGGGTCTCACAAAGCAATGGCGAAAGTAGATACATTCTCCTTTCATGGTGTAATGGGAGATGCAACGCTGTCACACAATTGCAGATATAGACTTGAGTGCTTTTCATCCTGAAAGAGTTTTTAGAGAAAATAGTTGGAAAGGACAGGGGTCACTAAGCGATTAGAGCTGAAAGAATTGCCTATGGACACAGCAAATGCAGGAACTTCAACTGGGGAAGGAAGTTCCCATCATACACAGAAAGACAGTAAGCTAGTAATCAGAGCTCCATATAGGGGGTTCCTGCTCCTGGTAGCTGTGAACTCATGGCTATCTGCAAGGGTTGACTGAAGACTCTGCATGCATAATTCAGATTGTGCACGGATCTCCAGAGGGCCAGCCATGAGCTTCTGAGTAAAGTCTCCAGCCTTGTGCTGATATGGCTGGTACTGGCTCTCAGGAGGGAAAAGGGTTCTCACCCAAAAGAAGGTTGTGGATGAGAAATGTTTGTGAGATTATGGTGGAACATTGGGCTCACTGTTTTGCCTCTTTCTCCACCCATGCATGCTGTGTGTGTGTGTGTGTGTGTGTGTGTGTGTGTGTGTGTGTGTGTGTGTGTGTGTGTGTGAAGGCCAGGCTAGCTGGCCTGGAAACTTCCTGTCTCTGTCTCCCATCATGGCATCAGTGGGATTACAGAATTAACCACTACATGTCACTTTTTACATGTGTTCTGGGGATCCAAACTCCAAGCTCCATGCTTACCAGGCAAGCACTTAACCAACTGATCCATCTCCTCTGCTCCTGGTTTCTTTTTGTTCTTCTTATAATAATAATAATAATATTATTATATAATAATAATAACGTATTACCATGCTTGTGTCCAGCTGTGAATCCTAAATCTGCTAGGGATGCTAACGGTGGCATTTGGCCTTTCAAGAATAACTTCTATTCCTTTTCCCCTGGCTGCATAGTGTCCACCACACCAGTGGATTTGTATACTGTGTAGAGCTATGGTAAAGAAATAAACTTCATACATTGATTTTATAACTCAGTGGGCTCCCAAAACATCAGGAAGAACACTCGCAAATCCATGGAAGGCAAACTGTTTCCTAATGCATTTTTAATTAGTATTTGGCCGGTTAAGTTGATCAATTTGCAAAATATGTGAAAGGAAAGGCCTGTTAAAACAGAATTCATGTTTGGTGGTAAGCTTTCCATAACTGTAGACACACATTCTAGAGAGTTCTTCAGGATGGAAAATGTGGAAGGGCAGGTAGAGTCCCTGTGGGACTATTTCCTGTATTAATTGTCTTGCTGTGCCTTAAGTGGCTTTTGTTTGGGTGTAAAGAGGCTTATGGAGCTTAGATTATTTAAATGGAAAAAATCAATTTTGTTGAACTTGGGCAGTCTTTTGCAGTCAACTGTGAAAAGCCGAAGAGGGGAGGGGAGAGATGAACCCTGACACATCCCGCTTGTCGTTTCCAAATGTGCACACGCAGGACTGGGATTGTTAGAATGTGGCAAAGCCGGGTGAGCCTGGGAGGAGAATCCTCCAGTAAAGCATTTCTCTTTCTCACCTGGAGGGTGAAGGCAGAGGAGGATTCCTGCTGTGTCATAAGCATGCCCTTATCATGAACTGTGCTTCTTGGCCAGGAGATAAATGCGTCCAGCCAGACTGCTCAGAAGAGGATCGGAGATGTGTAGAAGGTGAGGAAGCTGTCTCTCACACAATCAGTCCCCCACTTTTCCCAGGTCTAATGCACAGCTTAAGCAAAGCGTGGTTTTTATTTTGTAGCAGAGGGAACCTACAGGACACAGAAGGCATATGTCTGGCTGTGCACTGGCTGGTCCTCACCGGGCTTCCTTTTGGGCAGAGGAGATAACTGATGCCCAGAAGCATGGTTGAGAGCCCTGATATGTGGAAAGTTCTTAATAAAAGTTTGATAAATGTAGTAGTCTGCGTAGGCAACTATCACGAGACACTGTTGTCTTAGTGGTTTAAACAACAGAAACTTATCTTTCTACAGAAACCCAAGAGGTCTCTCTCGAAGGCCTGCAGATGCCACAGTGTCTCCCCTCGTATCTGCGCTTTGTGCAGAGAGCTCCAATTCTGGTGTTTTTCCTTATCTTACAAGGCAGTAGTCCTACTGAATTAGACCCGCCCTTACAGCCTCATTTAACATTAATGATCATCTTGAAGGTCCTACTGAAGTTAGGATTTTAACACAGGAACATTGGGGGAGCACAATGCAGCAGATAGCAATAAAGAATGTATGGATGAGAAGGGGGATTAAAAATAAGTGCTATTAAATAAAAGGAAAGAGATTAATTTTGAGTTGAGGTAAGGACATTTTTACAGGATTTGTGTTATTGGGGGGATTTTGAAAACAGTGAAACTGTTATGGGGGAGGGAGGGAAACCATATTGTACAGAGGATTCCACTGAATGGAAGTTGGAGGCTTGTAGACATGAACATTCAGGGGAGTCATGTGAGGAACAGGGAGCAGCCATGGGCACAGTTTTGTAAGGAACAGACTGGGGAGAGGAGGTTACAGAGCCACTCACAGAGATTTTTTATTATAGTTAGGGCATGGAGGAGACACTGGGTTTCAAGCAAGGATGCAGCATGACCCCATAAGCTGGGTGTCTGGCAGTGCATTTAGTTTATAATAGAATTCTACAATGAGTCCCAATTGGATATGGTGGGAAGTAGAGTTCCCTTGGGAAAGCAACACTGGAATTTTCCAGCAAGGAGTTTCCAACCTTTACCAGCCACCTGGCTGTCCCCATTCCCTCCAGTTCTACCCCAGTCTCAACACATGGAACTCTGAAGCTTGTCCCTGCCCTGTTTCTCCTTCAAACTCCAATTCTGCATACATCTTACTAATAACCATTTGAAGACAAAATCAGTCGGTGATAGTTCTCTTTATGTGAAATAATGTTGTGAAAATATCATTCAAACCAAGGCTCCAGGACTCTGGTTGCCTGGAGAGATATAAATTGGATGTGTTTTCACACCCTTGTGAGATACAAACCATCAAAAGTCAGATTAGCAGTTTCCTTTCCCTATAATATCAGCAGTGAAGGGCAGAGACACAGCTCCATGCTGCCACCCCCTGCAGCCAGAATTTGGGGGACCTTCACTCGGGCCAAACAAGGTTTGTGGCTTTATTAAAAATATTTTAATAGGAGATTAAGCACAAGGGTTAAGAGAAAGAGAAACACGCAGACGAAAGTAGTGTGCAAGTTCCTTTAGGTGGAAATATCAATCATCTTAGCATTGGCCATATAGACCCTTTCGGTGGCTTCCAAGTCACAGCTCAAAAGACTGCTAAGGACCACCCCCTCTGCTTTCTTACTTGATAAGTGAAATAAGCAAGGTAGCTCTGGAGATGCCTTAGACAGAATTAGAATCTGATGAGGTGAGCCAGAAGGACCAGGGCACACAATAGGGTTAGCACATTCCCTGTAAATGGGGTTTCTGAGGAGAAAAGTTGGAGACCTATGACCGGAAGGGAGAAAGACTTTGAGCAGGTGGTAATTGGACTGGACACTTTGCTTCTTTACTGGTGAGAGATTCCCACTGGGTCCAGGATGAACGGCTTCTATCTCTCTCCTCATGCCCCCAGATTTTCCCTGTCTGCATAATTAGGCTATGGGACCTGGATGAGAAGATGCGCTCTCCTCTCCCGTTCTCCCCTCTGTGGGCCTGTTAATATATACCATTGTCATTTGCATTTCTTTCTTTCTTTTTAATTTTTTTATTTGTATTTATTTATTTATTTTTATACAGACAGGGTTTCTATGTGTAGCTTTGGTGCCCTTCCTGAAACTCACTCTCTAGCCTGGGTTGGCCTAGAACTCACAGAGATCCACCTGCCTCTGCCTTCCGATTGCTGGGGTGTGCACTACCATTGCCCGGTGTCATTTACATTTCTTAACGTCCCGGTTCTTTGTTGAGCTCCTACTGTATATGATCAAATATGATTCCAAGCAAGTTTTTAGATAAGCACCTTCAGAAAAATGAAACAAAACAACAGGGTCTCATGTGGCCCAGGCTATCTTGCAACTCCCTATCGAGGTGACCAAGGAGGACACTCATGATTCTCCTGCCTCCACCTCTCAAGTGCTGAGATTACAGGCATGCATCACCATGACTAACTTGTGTGGTGCTGGGGACTGAACTGGGTTTCATGTATGCCAGTGAGGGGTCTATCAAGTGAGCAACGCCCAACCCTGTGTGACAAGGTTTTACGCTGTTTTGTTCACTTTGGACAGCATTCCCAGTCATCTTTGCCAAGCTTTCTGAACACATGGAGAACACACCAAGAGGAATGAATGGTAATTTCCTTAGACAACTTTAGAAAGTTTCTTGAGTTCTGAGGAATCTTAATGTCTCATAGAATATGTTGTGTGGACACTCGAAACTGCGAAGTGGCATAGGGATAATCATTTCTAAGGGGTAAAGCCATTCAGAAGAGGGTTCCCTTGATCATTTTTCTATAAAAAAAAAATACAAAACTGAGCCTTCGAACTCCCCAAACAACAACAACAACAAAGAAAACCAACCAAACTAAACTCAGAGACAAACTAAACTCTGGGGCTGGGAAATGGCTTTGTTGGTAAAGTCCTTGTCTTGTAATCCCGAGGACCTGAGTTCAGGGCCCAGAACCCAGGTGAAAAAGGCAAACACGACATTGCCTTCCTGTAGACAGTGTTGGGAAGCAGAGATGGGTGGCTCCTTAAGCAGTGCTTCTCAGGCCAGCGAGCCCCTGCTTCACATGACAAGGTGACCGCAACACAGGGTTGGGCACCGCTTACTTCATCAAATCCTCACTGGCGTGCATGAAACCCAGTTCAGTCCTCGGCACCACACAAGTTAGGCATGGTAATGCATGCCTGTGATAATCTCAGCGCTCGAGAGGCAGAGACAGGACACACACTCAAGCACACACACAAGATAGCTTTATTATAGAAGCAGGGAGCTGGCTCTCCTTGACTTTGGTTTCACTGTAGTGCAAGGTTTGAGGACCCCAGCTAGTGCTTGACCCTCCCTGTGCACTCTTTTCTTCCTAGAAGCCTGCTTCCTCCAGGCTTGGTCTCAGCTTTTCATGTGGCCATACTTGCTGCTGCCACACCTAGAGACACTCCTCAGAAGGGCACAAACAACACTGGCTGGTTTACTTATCCAGGAGAAAGTTAGAAGATTGGAGTCTAGGAGAGAGAAACATTAGGAGCATGGATTTGCAGGAGAAATTCCTCAGTTGATTTAAAAAGGCATTATTTGTTGAAACACTGCATGTTTAGCGGGATAGAGAAACTTTCTTTTTCCTTTTTCCTGCAGTACAGACATCAGCCGTTCCCAATGGGCTATTTCCATCACTATTGTACTTTACAGAGATCACTGATTCTCACTAGTGGGTTACACTCATTAGTGCTCCAGGTTTAGCTGCTGTGACCTCTCATTACCAGGTCCTCTCAGGACCAGGTTGTCCTGCCTCATAGGCACATAAAACAGGTGGCAATAGAGCCCACTGGTGTTTCAGATTTCAGCTCGTATTTTGTCCAGCACCCCCTCCCCACTCCTGATGCTTTAATTTCTGTGCATGGCTGAACTACTTCGGTTCTACAGAAATGGAGTTAGGCCCCAAGGCTGCAGCTGTGTAGTTCCAGGGATGGTGATTCATTTCTGAGTCTGTTTGTATTTCTCCCCACGTGGGAGAAGAGCACACATACACACTCAGCACTCACGGTCCCCAGGCTTTGTTGTTCTCATTATCTTTCCTACGAGTCAGGATGAAAATCAATCTTTGCTCTCCTCAATTGTTTTTAATACCACGGGCCATTAGACGTCATAGAGCAAGTGCATGTGAGTGTATTTTTGAGTAGCCATGGTAACCAAGTGGCTGGTTATTTTATTGGCATTTTTCCCCTTTCATTTGAGCACATACACTACACATACAGACACATTCAACTGCCCTTCTCTGAACTGACTGCTCTGTAATAGGTCCCTTAATTGATCGGTGCATGCCTACTGAACGAGGACCATTTCTTTCCAGGCTTGACATCCATTGATCTCATAGTAAAAGCTGTCACATTGATTTGGGATCAGGGGCAAAATGTCGGGTTGTGTGTTGATGCTGTGTTTGCTTTCTTGATGGCATGGTTAGGTCAAGGGTCCTGAAGTCTGAGCTCAATATTCAGAAGGATGTCAGGTCTATGACATCATGAGCTGTCTGTCCGTGAGGGACTGTTCATTTCAGCAGCTTGGGAATCACAGGACTTCCCTCCACACCAGACTGTAGATCAGATCATAGGTAAAGATTCTGGCCTTTCGTATCTGAGAAGAGCCACCAGGAAGACCAGAGCCGCCTGCCTGTGTCTCCACTGGCCCAGACCTTCCTTTTTCTTATTTGTTGCTGTTGTCCTCTCCACTGCTGGATTTGAGCCTTTTACTAGCTCTAGCTTCATTCTGTACCACTCTTCAGATTGAATTCATTTCCTCTCAGACTGTCACGGTGGGCCAGGAGACAGCAAACAAGGCTGGAACTAGGGGCTGAAGCTTCACCTGCAATAGCCCACTTCTAGTCACCTACTTTTGTCACCCAGATCCCATCTCCTGAAAGTGTCACAAGCTCAAAGGGCAGCAATAACAACCAGAGAATAACAACATGTATTGTAAGTGTAAACATGCATGGGGCACTTCAAAGTCAAGGTATGACACTGCCTAATCCTTTTTTATCTTGGACACTTTTAATTCTTGGCCTACTTCGATCTCATATATCTTCTCCAATCCAAAACAATGTCTGCTGTCTTTGAATTTATTCCAAAGAAATGAATTCCACAAACTGAGAGAACTTGTGATATAGGGGAAATCAGGGTCTCCTCTTGGGGTGCTTAGGATGAACTCAAACACTATATTGTCAGAGGTTAAAAGAAAAAAAAAAAAAAACAACAACCCAGAGCAGGCAAGCTGTAAATCTCAACAGCTGCCTGGAGAAGGAGAATGGTAGAGAGAAACAAAAATAGCCACGCGTCGATGCTGGCACAGAGTCAGACACATGGCAGACAAGCAGCCCCATGGCAGGGAAGGAGCCCAGAATGTTGAGGAAGCCCGAGTGGTAAGGAAAACATGCTTAGAGAAGAGATAAAAGAGAAGGGAAGCTATGCTTTCCTTAGTGATTCAGGAAAGTGGGGAGACTTACAGAGCTGCGCTGCGGCTTGCTAAGCTGCTGTGCTAGGGCTGGGGGTTCCGGGAGGACAAGCAGAGCGTCTCATTAGAGGACTAATTCTTCCAGCTAGCTCATAAGCATGGATTCAAGTGAACCTGCTTTCCTGGAACAGTCCCTTGACCAAGTGATTGACCCTGCCTAACGCAGGCCAGAGATTTTAGTCTCGCCACCAGAAGGAGAGTTTTCTTCTCTAACATGGCATTTTAAAATCCCGAGAGAAAGGAAGGAGTTTGAGTGAACCAGCAGTTGAATTGATTTCTGGAAGATCTAATGTAGATGGGAAAGATGGTTAAATACATGCACATGTGTTGTGGGCAGAATTTGAGCATGGGAGAGTTAATGGAAAAAAAAAAACACCTCACTTTCAAGGACTGGACCCTGTTCCAGAAATGGGTACAGGAATCTGAAGTGTGCCAAGGGACAGAAATCAAGTCATTTGGATTGAACTCTGTCCCCTCAGTGGGCACACAAGTAAGTCATTTCAGGATAGTATTTGTTCCTTGGTTGAAACCCAAGAATTTTTCTCTAAAGAAGCAGAGCAGCTGAGTGGGAAGTGGGGTGTCTGAGACGAGGCTTTCTTGGTTGCTCTGTTGGGGTGTCTGCTGCCTGCCTGCCTCTTAGACACCTGGGCGTCTCAGGAGAAGACTGTCAGCCACAGGCTTGCTAGTGCAGGCATCAATCCTGCTCTTCTTCAGAGGGGTTATGAGAGCTGAGAGAGGGAAACCAAAGCTGAAAGCATGCTTGTGTGGGAGCTCATTGAAGATGGGTTTGGAAATGGTGCTAGGCAAGGGAGACAGAAATGGTTGCCTGGCATGAAAAGGCAGCTCAGGCCATGGGAGACCGCAAGGGTCCTGGCATTCCATGTTCAAAGCGCAGACAAGTTTGGCTCTTCTGTTTTGTTTTGTTTGTTTAAGCAGTGGGCTTAAACTTCCTGTATTTTTAAGTGGAAATTATGTACATAATACTAAAATGTAGCCAAGTATGATGATGCACACTTATAATCCCATAATTCAGAACTCTGAGGCAGGAGAATCACAATATTGAGGCCTTCTAGACTACATAGTGAAGTCTGGGGTTTAAAAACAAACAAACAAAAAAATAAATAATAAAACGTAATGTGTATTTTGTGCATTAAGTATGGGTCAAATGGATAAAAACGAACAGTAAATGACCTTATAGGCAGAGGGCTACCGTGTGGACTACCTTCCTACCTCCTTATTACCCGAGATAGGCTCCAAAGAACTTCCCTGAAACATGTGGATCTAAATTGCAGCTTAAAATCCACTAAGCTGGACAGTAAAAGTGGAGGAGGAATGGAAAGATGTGAGAAAGACAGGTCAGTCTGTCTGTCCTGAAGGGCTTAAATGCCATTGAGAGTGTTTGCATTTCATTTTTCAGACACTGGAGAATATTGGCTATTTAAAATCTGAATTTTTAAGATAAGTGCTTGATATATATATATATATATATATATATATATATATATACATATATTTCATACCTATACATATGACATCATATATACATATACAAATAAAAAAGGTATACAGATATAAACTTATGCTAAATAAGTGTGTGTGTGTGTGTGTGTGTGTGTGTGTGTGTACAGAATACTTGAATGGAGCATCAAGTATGGAGCATCCGGTTCAGCCTGGAGTGTAGGAAGGATCTAGGAAGAGGACAGAGCCGGGGGAGAAGCAGGAGTGTTACATGCAGGGGTCTATGGGCGTTTTAGAACTGATGAGACTCTGACAGAGCATGGTGAGTGGAAGGGAGCATAGGCGTGAGATAAAGATCAAGGATCAGTCTGGATCAGCTACTGGTGACATTAGTCCTGCCATTAGCAGAGATAGAAAAGGCTACCCCAAGGATAAGGGCTGGGTTTGAAGAAAAGGATATTAACGGTACTAATTCAGAGTTCCAGTCAGTTAGGGACCAGAAAGGAGGCTGCACAGACTTAGTACACCAGGAAATACGATTTTAAAAGGATGGTAATGAGAGGGGGTGGGGCAATGGTAGGAATGCACATTTACTTGGTGACAACATAGGGAGAACACCATTTGTTTCTCTAAGAAGACCCGGTGACAGAGCTCCTCTGTCAATTTCTTCATAGTCCCAATGTCAGCCTTCTGCAGGATCTGTGCCTGTGTGGTGTTCAGGTGCTCCACTGAAGTGTCTCCGGAGAACCACAGCCTGCTTGTGTGTGGTAAGAGCACCGTGCCCCGCAAGCGGGGATTGGGGGAAGGGCGTGTCAAATGGAGTCCCAGGAGCTGCAGTCTGTCACCAACCAGGGGTACCAGTTTCCTGATACCCCACGAACTCTGCCTCTCAGAAATGATCAATTAAATTGTAAGGCCTGTCAACTTTCTGAAGACAGTCTTAAACACCTGGGATTAAAGGTTA
Source organism: Peromyscus californicus insignis (assembly GCF_007827085.1). NCBI lineage: Eukaryota > Metazoa > Chordata > Mammalia > Rodentia > Cricetidae > Peromyscus > Peromyscus californicus. Next base: position 11,903,006 of record NW_026294617.1, on the reverse strand, counting down.
AAATGCACAAACAGAAACCTTCTTGTTCCTACAGCAAGCGATCATCATTAATCAAGCCAGTCAGAAGAAACCCAAGTGCCTCTCTTGTCTGCAGGTGCCTTGGCTGGATGCCCACCCATCTGGTAGCCCCTTGTCCTCACCTGGCTGTCCCATTGAAGGGGGCTCCAAGTCGGAGCAGGTGCAGGTGTCCTCACAGCTCTGTCATGTTGTCATCAGTGCCAGGGACCCAGAGGAGGCTGGCTTATGGAGCTCTGGAACAGACAAACTTCTCAGGCTTGCTCCAGAATGGGGGTGGGGGTTGGGCAAGCACACCTGGGATTTTTTATTTTCTCTCTTCTGCTGAATGACACCACAGGGCTACATCTTCTTGGCTTCATTTGCAAAGGGCTTTAGGATTAAGGAGCCTATATAAATGGAAATGATCTTATCATTGAAAGGAGAGGTGCGAATATGCATGAGGAAATGAGGAATACTTCATCACAGTTTCCAGTGGCATTTTACATCCCTTAATTCACTAGGTATTGGCAAGCGACAGACAGGGTGAGGTTGAGAAGACTTTGCCCTTCCTGGCCCCACTCTGGACCTGCACCTGGCCTAAGTCATCCTGGGATTATCTCCATGGTTCCCCTGACAACCTAACTATGGGTTCTCTCCAGGGCCATCCTCTTCAAGATACACGGCAGAAGGCTCCCATCCACTAAGATTATAGGGGAAATATGACAAGAGAGTTGGTAAGGATGTGGGAGAATCAGAACATCAGAGATTGCTGGTGAGATCATGAACTGTGGTGCATCATAGGAAAACGCTAAATCAGACAGTCACAGAAAGGTCACTTAGCTTTTTATTTTATTTTTTTATTTTGGTGGTGAGAAAGCAATACATATTCAATATAAATCATCTTTTGAATTTTGATTGTTATCCCCAGATGGTGAGGACCCCAAAAGTCCACCACGGAGACCAAATCCTGTATGCAAAAGCAAAGAGCCTTTATTTTCAAGCTCAGAGCTTAGACTCTGTCTGATGCAGCATTGAGAGCAGAGAGCCCTGAGCCCAGGCAGGATGAGTTTTTATCATAGCAGAGGATGGGGTGAAGGGATTTCCAGGGTTCAGGATCCTGATTGGCTGCCATTTGTCTAGGGGTATAGGAAATATTTGGAATGTCAGGTGTTTCCTCTTAGATGCAGGCCTCCCTGGGTGGGGTCAGCTTATGGCTTTTCCTGAGGCCAGGTATTGCCTGCCAGAAGCTGTGTCTGGGCCTCTAGGCCTGTCATGGCAGCTGTGTGGTCAAGCTGTTTTGGGTCCCCCCCACATGATCTTTTCTGGACTCATACAAAATTGTCTTTCGTGCTGGGAAGATAAAAAGATTAATCACCAACAGTCTCTCCACCACAGTGTCTGTAGTGTACAGTGCTACTCAGTTGTGATATTTAGCAAGTGAGGTGTAGAAAACACATTTTTAACCTCTGATATTTCCAACTTCTCAAGAGTTTATGGGGTGTAATCCTGTCACGAGTGAAGGACCATCTGTGTGCTAACACCCAACATCAAGTACTCTGATTTAGCACATGCATGCCTAGCCAACAGAGACCAACCAGTTCATATGTCAGCAAAATGTGTGTATGCAATGGCCTCAGCATTATTTGTTCATAGCTCAAATCTGGACACTGAACACCTGCTCATCTCTACTCATCCAGTTTTCTTTACTTCACAAAACACTTCAGGTTGGGCAGCTTCTTAAACAGATTCAGTTCACAGATCTGAAATTCAAGAGTGTAGTGTGCACTGGTTGACTCAGATGAAGGGCTTAACATAGAAAGTATCAGAGCGTCAAGAGGGAAAAAGAAACAGACACACAGAGACAGACAGACTTGGAGACGAGGGACAGGGAGAGAGACAGAGAGATCAGATTATCAGATTGGAGTCCAGAGTGAGACACTCAACCCAAAACATGGCACACAATGTCTATAGCCCCATGCTGTGTGATTCTTTGTGAATAGCTCAAATTCAGAAATAGTTCCCTTGCCTATCTCAAGACGAAATTGATGAAGTGTGCACAGTCATCCAATAAGGTGGGCAAAGTACAAGGAGAATGAATCAACTCAGCTCTACCTCAGTGCGGATGAAACCTACAAACAGCATTGAGAAGCCAAACAAGAGCAGACGCATCACATCACTCCATTCCTCTGACTGAAAAGCAGACAAAAGAAGTCACTAGTGTTGGGAACAGGAGGTGGAAAAAAGTCCAGTGGTTCTAGGGTAGGGACCCTCAAAGTAACAGTTCTGGAAATGCCCTTCATCCTGTTGGCAGTTCTGTCTGAACAGAGCTCTGACTCCTGATTTCTTGTTCTCTTATCCTTGCCTGGAAGCTGTATGTGAGGATGTAATAGAAACTGAAAGGAGGCACATGGGCACCTGGAGGATGATCCAACTGGCCTGGCTGCTTCCCAGCTATCCAGTTTCTTCCTTTAGTGCAATACAAAGCCACCAGACTAGCAGCTTGATGGTACCCCATTTCCAGGCACTGGCTCCCGCTGTACAAAGGCTATGCTTCCCCCACTAGCTCCTTATAATAAACTGTCTTTCTAAAACTCATTGTTTTGTGGCTTACAAATTTCATCCTTAAAATTTTCGAGACAAGAGCCTGAAGCCACTGACTCAAAAGTTTTGCGAGACCATGAGCTGTAAGCAGCCTAACTCCTGAGGTAAAGGTTTCTTGGAGCATCTCAGTTGCTCTCAAGACCCCTGCTTCCTCTCATTCCATATAGCAGCAGCAGTCAATAGATTAGCTTGCTGTGGGTGTGGATGACAGGAGAGGTACACGAGCAGCAGCCCTTGCAAGCCACCAGTGAGTAGTGTGTGTACTGACCTACGTCGCTGTGTTCACTTCGTGAAACTTCTCAAGACACACATCCCTTCTGGATCTGTACAATACTCCAACAACATATCTGAAATGAAAGGAAACCACCCCACTTCTGATGATGCTACCGCAGCTCTCAATTTAAACTTCAAACTCTGACTTGGGATGCTCAGCTTCCGCATCGACTTCTCCAGCCTGACTTTCCACCAGTCCTGACTGTTACCTTGTGTTCCAACTTCCCAGCTGTGCCGTTTTCTTTTTAAACATCACTCCAGTCCTTGGTGCGCTCAGACATCTGTGCACTTAGCTTACCTCAATCCTTCTGCATAGATTCCTCTCTCGTATTTGTCAACTTGACAACCCGGCTCAAACAAAACATCAGGTTCTCCCAAGCCCTCCCTGCCTCACCTCACCAGGTGGATTCTCTTCTCTCTGTTCATTGCTGTCAAACATCTTTTGTTTGTTCAGGGTGAGCCCTCCTATGTACGTGTTAAGTCATTTTGTTGCTGGGGACCTGCCTTACTAGGGATCACATTCCAACGATCCTCCTGAAAGGATAGATGCAGAGACCATGCTCAGGAACTATGGACCTGGACATTTGCTGTTCCCTTTACTTGGAACCACTGCCCCAGCCTGACCAATGAAGAGTATTCTGTGGGCTTCAAGGCTCTCTTTGTGGAGACCTTACTTGTGCATGCTATCTTTCGCTGGGTTTGGAAGCAGCTGCAAACGGAAGATAATTTTCTTTTTCTTTTATCTTTGAAGAGGCGGGAAGGAGAAATAAAAAAGATGGTGCACTTGTTTATTTCAAGTTAAAACTATATTTTAATCTACAAGACACAAGCGAAAATAAAATGGGGTCGAATTCCCCACATTCTTAGGATTGTTGATGCTTTCTTGGACTGTGTTTCATCTTCCAGGTACAAGTCAAAATACATTTCTAGATAGCATATTTGCATTTCTTAAGGATTTAGGTCTCTATATTGAATTGATCATAATATATGATTCACGAATCATCTTCCAATATTCTGGTCAGTTATTGTGCAAAGAATAAAAGTGAGTATTAGGAAGTTGATATTGTTTTGCCTGTTAGAATTTACTCATGTGAAAATACACTAATACAAGCATGGAGAAGGAGGGAAGAGAAAATTCAGATTGTAGAAAAATATATTAGACACCTCTGGATTTGTAGCAGAAAACCAGAAACAAGTGAATAAAAATTTACACTAAATCTACACACATCAACTAGACATATTTTGACACACTCACACATACTTCTCATTTTATGAACACCAATTCAAAATCTCATGCTTCCTCCAACCTCTGAAATTATAGCCACCTAATTCTACATCTACCCTGGAGATAGAAATGAGCTAAAAAGAGACTTTCTAATCAACTCGTATAATTATGCAGTCAGATGGAAAATACTGATAAGTAAGTCTTATTCTTAGTTGCGAGCTTTGCATATTTGGAGGAAGATGGGCTACAGCATGACTTCTCTGAGTGGGCTTGGTCTTCAGGCTGTTTTAAAACATGTGTTAGGGTTCATGTCATCATCGTTGGATCATTCATATTTATTTTAAGATACCTTGAATTCTTTCTCATGGGGTGAAGACCTTTGTGTAACCCGAGGCAGAGCGCAGTGAAACCGCTTTCCTCAGCAGCAGCAGAGGGAAGAGGCAGGCACAGCTGCTCCCCTCAGAGAGATGCCCGGACTCACACCACAGTTTGCTGGCTGCAGAGCAGATGCCCGGACTCACACCCGGGTCACTGGCAGCTGGCTTGGCTGCTTCCACTGCTGTCTTAAAAAACTCAAAGGTGTTTAATAGAACTCTCTCTCTGAACTTAGAGTACCAGAAGAAGTTGGAGGCCTCAATCTCCCATGAGCCGGTGCAAAATAAACATGTTCCAATCTGTTCTCTCAACAACGCCTCAGAAAACACAGATACTCCCTCCCCAGAGTGACTCCCAGGGCCATGCATACTACCTAGGGACCTCCAGAATTAACTTCACTAATTGCTACAAACAAGCAACGTCTTACTCCTCCGACCTCAGAAGTCCTCCTGTATCAGCTAATGTGTTGCTCACCTGTTCTCAGGTGATAAAGCAAAGAAACCTGGAGTTTGGGCTCTGCTCACTGGATTCCAGTTTGGTCCCTGGCATTTGTGAAGACTTCATTCTCTGGATCTCTGGCATCCTTTGAGCCATACACCCACCTAGGCTACACGGGGATTTAGTAACAGCTCATACAGTCTTTTGGCCTACACTAAAAATCAAAATTAGTTGCACTGAATAGTGGCTACTGAATTTTAAGAATGCAAAATTCTGTATATTTAAAGGTCTTCTCATTGTTGGTAATTCTCAGTGTGTTGCAGCAGTTAAACCAGCCCTTGGTCATCATCCTTTAACAGTACAAAGCCTAGAGCTTCTAGATGATGTTTTATCATATCTAGTTATACTTCAGACCTTTCAATATATAGACATACATGTTTTTATTTATTTACTTTCCATCTGTGATAACGGCCATTCGATACAATAAATATATCAATTGGGAAGGTATCTGGCTGTAGGGGAAGAGGATGGTACCTGAGCCCTTTTTTGCTCGCTAACTCATGAAGGAGTCAGTGAGCATCTGGGTTAGATGGTGCTGGCAACTCTACCCAGCTTTACCATCTAAAAGAGGGGCATTCAGAAAGCATTATTTTTACCCATATCATCCACTCAGGACTGTCAAAGCTTTGAGTTCCTTCTTTGGGTCTGCTACTGATTCTCTGTGTTTCCTAGATGATTAAATTTAGCTAAGTAGTTAGAAGCAGTGGTTGACTTTTGTCATGGGGGATCAGCTAATTAATTAGCATGACATACTATTTCATGGAAGCATGGGGGTAATGAGTGTGATCATTAGAAAATGAGTTCATGTTTCAGTGAATGCAAGATTGCCACATGTATTTTAGATCTTGGACCTTCAGAAAAGGAGGCCCGTGATGACAGGTGACTTCCCACTTCAGTGAAGGAGCAGGAGGCCTCCCGAAGATTGCATTGCCTAATCTATGAATCTACGTTGAATCTGATTAAGAGCAAAAGGAAAACACGAGACTCCAGGTGTCCCTTAGATGCTCTCCCTCTTGTTCTCACTCTTGGTCTCTCTCCCCCCAGCCTTTTATTATTTAGCAGTTTTTTTTCCCAGAATATTATGGTATACTTTCTTAAAATGGAGTCTCCTGAAGCCTAGAGCAGACAGAGTCGGTGGTTAGAAATACCTTGGAGGTTAGGTGGCTCCATATTACAATCTCCCCAATCTAATCTGCTAAGAACAACCTCGGTAACTACCCTGCCTTATAGATTTACCCATGCTGCTAGTAAAGCATTGGAGTAAGCCTTCTCCAATCTTAGTTCTGATCTAGACTATTACCTAAGAAAAAGGTATTTGCTTGAAGTGAGCTGTCTTGATACTACCCTGCTCTCCAGACTGTCTTCTTCCGCGGTACAGGACCATGTGCAGGTCACTTCATAGTCACTGTCAGTTCTCTAGACACGCTTTTCCAGTTGGTCTATGATCATCAGCATTGGGTTTTCCTTGGTGGCATTTCTCACATGGTGTTGGCCTTGCTGTCTCCACGCCTTGATATCCTTTCTGTTCTACTGCTCTGGTGTCGTAAATCTTGAGGACTCACCCTTCAGGCCCTGGGATGATTCTTTTCACAGTAGACTCTTCTGAGCTCTCATTTGGACTCTCTTGGGATCCATGATCAAGCTATCCTGCCTGCACCTTCTAATCTAGGCTCTTATGATTTAATCACACGATTCCATCAAAGTTCATTTACTATTTATCCATCCATCCTCCATAATGTATCTATTTAAAAACCTGTAATGGTAGAGTGTGGTTATTTAAACACAGATCTCTATTTGAGGCGTTCCTGGTATGAGTGGAGAGATGTGTCTGGATATACTATGTATAAGGACAGAGCTTGGAACGATGCATTCAGAGTACCATGGCAGCCAACACGGAACTTCATCTGTATCCACTGGGCCTTGTGCTGTTTCACTGGGCCAGGTTCTTTTCATTCCAGCACTCTGCTGTTTGTGACAGGCCCCTTGGCACCGACTGCTGGCTGAGTCTCCATCTACCAGCTGCACTGATGAATCAGGTGCATCAATAGAATTCCTCATGCTGCCATCTCTGGTCACATGTTGAGGGCCTGTCCAAGGCTATGATTTTGCAGACCGTCCCTTAGAGAGAGGCAGTGTTACAGCCCACACAGAATCTTAGAGCCACAGAAAGACCAAACAAGGGTACATTACTGAGTAGCTGGGTGAGCTACTATGTCTGTTAAAGTAAATCATCTTATTTGATTGATAATTATCTTCTGTTAAATATAAATAACTAAACTTACAGAATTATGAGGCTGCTAGGAGTCGACATGCATGAACCTCTGACAGATCCTAAAGGAATGCTGGGCCCTTCAGTCTCCTGCACATTAGCACCTGCTACCAATTCCAAACAACTACACACATTCATACACCTCCATACCCATATTCATATATACTTACTTACATACATAAATGTATATAACAACACACACATACATGTATACATATGCATACATTCATATGCATACATAAATATGTACACACAAACATCTATATACATACATGGTCACATACATGTAAACACCCCCCCCACAGACATTCATATGTATACACACATTCATACACACAGATACACGTACATATAAACACCTATATACAAATACATATATGCATACAAACACTGTTTGGTTTCTTTTTTGTTGCTGCGGTAGGGCACCATGACTAAGGCAACTTATGAAAGAAAGAGTTAACTGGGCTGATATACCGGAGTCTGAGCTGCTGGAGTGCAGGCATGGTGACAAGTGGTTGCAACAACAGGGAATAACAGTCCATTTTATGGCCATTACGGCTTCAACCAGACATTAAAGTAAGACGTCTTGGAAGATGTTGCTTATGCTGTCATCAAATACCACTGAAGTGCATTTACCACTGGCTTGGGACAGGCTGTGGACTAAGGATACACATTCCCTTTACCATTCTTCAGTCACTGTGTGTCTTCATTGGCTCCAATGGAGAATGACAGCCTGCAGCAGAGTGACTGCTTCTGGTCAGAAGCCAGAGCTGTGGAAACACCTTGAGTCCGACTACCAGATCATGTCTAGATGTGTGATCTCAGACCCTGGTTCTTTTATTAGCAAATCATTTTCAAATTCTTCCCATATTACCACTAGTTTAGGAGATGCTCTGAACAGTGGCGCCCCGGTCCCAGAAAGCACAGCATCTGCACTGACTGTGGTCTATCCACCCTCACCAGTAGCAGCATTTAGGAGAAGTTCTTGCTAGTGTGTAAGGAAGTGCACAGATGTTAACTGGCTTAATACAACCAGGAGAAAGAGTGCTTTTTATTTTCTTATCATCAATCACTTATATTCTTTGTTGATTGATTTACCACTTGTGTACTTTTTTTAAACTGTGGATTCATATTCCCTAATCATTTTTAATTTTTTTCCATTAATAATTTCAAAAAAACTTTTATTTTAAGAAGTGTATCTAAAATGAATAAATAAAATGCTTATTCTTTTTTATCTTCTATTAGAGTTGTTTGGTATATGAACACACATATTACATATACTAAACTCTGTATAAATTCTACATTATATACTGAAATATAATGTATGCATGTTCAAGCACACTGAAATGTATTCTACATAACATATAGTGTCACATAGATATGATATCTGTAATTGGAAGTTTTCCTGTATCCCAGCTGGCTGGCGGTTGGGACAAATATCTCCCACACGCATCCCCCAAGTAAACACAGAGAGGTTTATATTAATTATAACTGCTCGGCCATTTGCTGAGGCTTATTACTGACTAGCTCTTACATTTAAATTAACTCATAATTCTTATCTATGTTTATCCACGTGGCTTAGTACCTTTTCTCAGTTCTGCCTTGTCATCTTGCTTCCTCTGTGTCTAGCTGGTGACTCCTGACTCAGCCTTCCTCTTCCCAGAATTCTCCTTGTCTGCTTGTCCCACCTATACTTCCTGCCTGACTACTGGCCAATCAGCATTTTATTTATCAACCAATCAGAGCAGCACTATTCACAGCAGCCCCATCAGATATCTCGTATAATATACCATATACAAAGTTATACAGTGATAGTGCTTTCATTTTTAAATAAAGATACTAACTTTATGAAAATAAAAAAGAAATATATCCTACTATCAACTTGGTTATCTTATTTTTCTCAAACATGTATACTTTAGATCCAGATTAAATTTGCTTCAAAACAGTAGCAAAGAGAAAGTTCACTTCGACTGCCCTAAAGGAAATGTTTCACATTAGATACTGGAATGCTTTTCAAGCATTTCTATGTTTGCTAATATTTAGATAATACTGTGAGCCAATACAATTTCTTGCAACTGTTTAAATTGTAGCTGGTGCTTTAGTCTTACAATCAATATCTCATTATGTATTTTATTAGAAAAATAATTCCAGGCCTTATTGCTATCTGTAAGCAATATGACTGCTGTGCTAATCTAACTTTTTCCTAACTGCCTTCTTATCCTGAATTAGTGGGCTCAGAACCACAATGAGGCTTCCTGGTAAAAACATTCACAGGGAGATTGAATGAATAACTAGTACACACATTCTGTTTCTCTCCTATGAAATTTTATTTGCTGTCTTTGTACAGCACAATATTTTAATACAATTTAGTTGACACTTTCAGTTATGTGACCATATAAAAGTTCTTTTGCACAACTTTCCTTAGCAGAATGACTATTTAATATGTTAGAAGACTAGGTATAATGATAAATGCAGAAGGGCTGAATGTTTATTGAGTACCTGGAATTGTTTTTTATGTTTATTTTATGCTTATTGATGTGTATGTATGTGCCTATGTGTGTCTGCCACTTGTGGCCTGTAGCAGCCAATAGGGGGCATCAGATTCCCAGGAGCTGGAGTTACAGGCTATTATAAGCCTGCCTACTAAGAACTGAACTTGGGTCTCCTGGAAGAGCAGCAAGTGCTCTTAACTGCCAAGCCATCTTTCCAGCCTGCTGAAATGGTTTAAACATGTTGGACAAGTTGAATTTTTGTTAGTCCTCATAAACAATAGACACAGTTGGTAGTTGGTATCATGCTCCTCAGATGGGGCAGCTGAGACTCAGCAAGGCTGGATAATTCATCCAGGAACATTCAGTTAACAATAGAATGGGAAATGAGCGCCGGGCGTTGGTGGCACACGCCTTTAATCCCAGCACTCGGGAGGCAGAGCCAGGCGGATCTCTGTGAGTTCGAGGCCAGCCTGGGCTACCAAGTGAGTTCCAGGAAAGGCGCAAAGCTACACAGAGAAACCCTGTCTCGAAAAACCAAAAAAAAAAAAAAAAAAAAAAAAAAGAATGGGAAATGAACTTGAACAAGGTGATTTGGGTCAGTAGTTGGCAAACTTCCCTTATACACATAGATATAAATATTATTAACTATGAGGACTTTTTAGTAAATATTTGGGCTCTAATTGAAATGTTGGATTTATGAAGGTTTAAGGAGGCAATAGTATCTTATGGCATATATTCCCCATATGTAAAGCAAATGTTAAACACCTGGTCAACTTATAATAGGATTATACCTGGTGGGAGCTGGCACATGCTGTTCTCGAACCTGGTCAACGGCTCCAGTGGCAAATGTGGTTCAAGGAGGAGGCTAAAAACATAGAAAAACAATGGAGGGATAAAGGAATACAAGTCTTCCAGGATCAGCTTATTGGAGAAGGCCAATATGCTGCAGTACAAACACAATGTTCATATGATATCCAAACCTTAATTCTATGTAGAATGGCAGCCTTGAATGCATGGGATAGAGTTGAGGAACCAGGAAAGAAACCTGAGACATTTACAAAGGTTGTACAAGGCCCAAAAGAAACTTTCACAGATTTTTTACAAAGGCTCGCTTCAGCAGTAAAGAGTATGGTCCTGAATACAGAAGCTAGTCAGATAATAATTGAATCTTTGGCTTTTGAGAATGCAAATGCAGTGTGCAAGAGAATAATCAGGCCATTAAAGGCAAGATCTGCACCCTTGGAAGATTGGATTAGAGACATGGTTAATGTTGAGGCTCATGACCAAGATGATATGTGGGTAGGAGAAGCAATTTCAAAAGGTTTGAGGAATGTTAGACATTTTGGATGTGGAAAGCAAGGACATTTGAAAAGGGACTATAAACAGATCATCCCTAGAAACAATGTTTCTTCAAGGAACAATGGCAACAGACTGCCCCTTCCTTCTGGAGTATGCAGAAGGTGTGGTAAGGGAAAACACTGGACCAAAGAATGTAGATCAACAAGGGACAGGCAAGGTAATCCTTTGCCTTGGGCTTCGGGAAACTCCCAGAGGGGTCTCATGCAGGCCCCCATAGCAAATCCAGTTCAAACCTTTCCTGCAGTTGTAGAGGAAACCCCAACTCAGAGCAATTAAATAACCAAATGCCTATTGGAATAAGTCATGCTGGTCGGGATGATGAAACAGAGAGAATAGAAAATTCAGGAGAAAATAAAAAGAAAATTTTTTAGCAAACTTCTATTAATGAACAAAGACCAAAATTAACAATAAAAATAAATGGTGTTTTGTTGTCTGGTCTGGTAGACACAGGTGCTGATGTTACCATAATTGCACCAGAATTTTGGCATCCAACTTGGCCTTTTCAGGAGGTAAACATTCAACTGTTAGGAATTGGGACATTATCTCAAGTGAAACAGAGTGCAAGATGGCTTGAATGAATGCATAGGTCCAGAAGGACAGAGAGGAAAATTAAAACCATATGTGGCTAACATAGCTATGAACCTGTGGGGTCGAGACCTGTTACAACAATGGAATACTCAAATTAACATCACTCCAACCTCAGAAACAAATGATAAACTAGCACATGTTTCTGAGAGAAATATTAGAAGATATTATTCTAATGAGTGGTCACCAGCCATCCATACTATACAAGAACAGGGCACAACAATTGATGATCTCCCAAAGACACCAACAGCTCTACCTTTAAAATGGTTAACAGATAAGCCTGTATGGGTTCAACAATGGCCTTTAAAAACAGAGAAACTCCAGGCTTTAGAAGAGCTGGTAGAAGAACAGTTAAATGCTCAGCATATTGAAGAATCAACCAGCCCTTGGAATTCTCCTGTATTTGTTATTAAAAAGAAATCTGGTAAATGGAGAATGGTAACAGACCTTAGAGCAATTAACAAAGTAATTCAGCCAATGGGCTCTCTAAAATCTGGAATTCCTTTGCCTACTCTGTTACCAAAAGGAGGGTCTCTCATAGTTATTGATTTAAAAGACTGTTTCTTTTCAATACCTTTACAAGAAAAAGACAGAGAAAGATTTGCTTTCACAGTGCCTGCTTATAATAATTCTCAACTGGTTAAAAGATTTCAATGGAGGGTCCTCCCACAGGAAATGTTGAATAGCCCAACTCTGTGCCAATATTTTGTACAACAGCCATTGGAAGTGATACGTAAAAAATTTCCTAAATCTATAATTTATCATTATATGGATGATATTTTACTAGCTAACTCAAATGCAGATACTTTAGAAAGAATGTTTGAAGAAATAAAGAAAATTTTGCCTTGTTGGGGATTACAAATTACTCCTGAAAAGATACAAAGAGGAGATTCTATTAATTATTTAGGATATAAAATAGAGCTACAAAAAATTAGACCCCAAAAGGTGCAAATTAGGAGAGATCGACTACAGACTCTTAATGACTTTCAAAGATTATTTGGAGACATTTCTCATCTACGAACTATTGTTGGAGTAAAAAATGATGAACTGAATAATTTGTTCAAAACCTTAGAAGGTGACAAGGACTTAAATAGTCCAAGAGAATTATCACCTGAAGCTGAGAAAGAATTGGCCTTGGTAGAAAAGAAAGTACATGAAGGGCATGTGGATCGTATTGATCCAAAGCTGGATTGCATTTTGGTTATTTTACCTTCTAGGCATTCTCCTACAGGAATATTAATGCAGAGGGAAGATATTATATTGGAATGGATATTTTTACCAAATAAACCAAATAAAAAATTAAAAACTTATGTGGAAAAAATCTCTGACTTGATTTGGAAAGGAAAATTGAGACTTCGTCAATTAGCAGGAATAGACCCAGCAGAAATTGCCATACCTTTAACTAAGGAGGACATTGAAAAATTATGGACAGAAAGTGAACCTTGGCAAAGAGCTTGCATTAATTTTTTGGGAGAAATTAACAGCAAATATCCCAAAAGTGATAGAATTGATCTTATAAAGAGAGCTGATTGGATCTTGCCTCAAATTGTATGGGAAAAACCCATACCTGGAGTTCGTACCTTTTATACAGATGCCAACAAACAAGGAAATGCAGGTTACAAATCAGAAAATTTAAGTAAAGTGGTTTAAAGTCCTTATAATCCAGTTCAAAAATCAGAATTGTATGCTATTCTGTTGGTATTAATGGATTTTTCAGAACCTCTCAATATAGTAACTGACTCTCAGTATGCTGAAAGAGTGGTATTACATATTGAGACTGCAGAATTTATCCCTGATGCTTCAGAATTAACTACACTATTTATTCAATTACAAGATACAATCAGAAAAAGGAGTCATCCTTTATATATAACTCACATCCAATCCCATACTGGTCTGCCAGGACCTCTAGCACAAGGCAATGATGAGATTGATAAATTATTGATAGGAAATGTGCTGGAGGCCTCAGAATTTCATAAATAACATCATGTCAATAGTAAAGGTTTCAAAAAGGATTTTTCCATAACCTGGCAACAAGCCAAAGAAATAGTAAAGAAATGTCCTACTTGTTCCTTCTACAATCAAATGCCATTACCAGCAAGATGTAACCCAAAGGATACTCACAGAAATAAAATCTGGCAGATGGACTTGTTTCACTTTGCAGAATTTGGAAAATTGAAATATGTATACCATACCATCGATACTTATTCAGGATTTCAATGGGCAACTGCTCTGAGTTCTGAAAAAGCTGATTCTGTAATCACTCATTTGCTAGAAGTTATGGCCATCATAGGCATACCTGCAGAAATCAAAACTGACAATGCTCCATCATATGTCTCTGTTAAAATGAAACAGTTTTTTGCTTATTACAATATAAAGCATATTACAGGTATACCACATAATCCTACAGGTCAAACAGTTATAGAAAGATCTGTAGTGAGTAGCCATTCCAGCTTTGATCTGGAAGTTCCAACCCCCATTGAGACTTCAGCAACTGTCACGCCTACAAGGTGGGACCAAGGGAGGCGCCTGGAGACCTGAGATCTGGATGGGTGGAGCTCTCACTTGGTTCCGGGACCTTGGACAGTGAAGGTGGGCCAAGCAGAGCTCCAGAGAACACTGCTGGACTGCAATACACCTTCCCCAGAACCCACAACCTACCTATCCCTTAACTTGTAAGTTACGCCATTAAATAAATCTCCTTTTAACTACGTGGAGTGGCCTTAATAATTTCACTAATAAAGATCAAACAGAACTCTAAAGGATATTCTAAATAAATAGAAAGGGGTAACAAAAACCTCCAGAAATAGACTGCATAATGCTCTATTAACTTTGAATTTTCTCAATGCCAATGAGAAAGGAACAACAGCTGCAGAGAGACATTGGATAATAGAAAAAACTACAGAATTAAATCAGCCTATATACTTTAAGGATGTGCTGACCTCAGAATGGAAACCAGGATATGTGTTACATTGGGGACGAGGTTTTGCTTTTGTTTCTACAGGAGAAGATAAGCTGTGGGTACCATCAAAATTGATAAAAGTTCGATTTGAATGAGAGAGACCTCTTAATTAGAGGAGGTGACAGTTCATCAACCAGCATGAACATCCAATTTAAACTAACTTATACCAGTAACACATGCCTTTTCATTTAATCAGATAATAACTTGTCAAAAAGGAACCTCCCCAAAATTAGTCTTGGGGAAAGGTTTTTGTTTTTGTCTTTTAGGAGAATGAAGACTAAGGAATCTGAAGAACACTGGACAAATGAGACAAATGAAGAAAAGGGACAAATCGTCTATCCCAGGAAACAGAGTGAAATGGCGTATGGGTATATCATCTAAAAAATTTTATAAGTCTTCCTAAATGTTTGTTTCTGCTCTTCTCTAAAGAAATTTAACACTGTTGGTCTTCTAATTGTCCCAATACAATTAAAGGTTAAAGCTGACTTTGGAGTTGGAGAATGGCTCTCTCCTTCTTTAAACTCAAGCATGTTGTTAAAAGGAAAATGCAAACTCCCTGTATCATGCCAGAAGAAAAGAGCCATCTTCTGCTATAGGACAGGAGAAAAATCAAATTAATTAAGGGACTATTCTATTACTAATCTCAACTCTTTGATTCTATTCTGATTCTTTAAACTTTTCTTAAAGTATTAATTTTATATTAAAATTTACAAGATTAATATATATATACAGATATATACATTTTAAACTTTGTTAAGATATGAGTGATCATATAGAGTATTAACTAATTCTAGAAAAAGGCTTCAATTAGCTGCATATATATGTCTTTGAGTTCGAGTCTCTTATCAGTTTTCTGCAGGAAATCCTGGCCAGGCCTAACATCAACTGACGTCTCCAGGAAGAAGATGGGGCCCCACAATAACAACAATTCCATGTGGAAAATAATAATATCACTAAGCTGACAAACATCGTCTACAGATCAGCTTTGAACTACAAAGTGCTCAGAGCAATTTTGAGAGGGCTAGCTGAGATGATCCAGTCTCAAAGACTACTTGAATAAGGACTTGAGATAAACCCTGAACTTTGGCATTATACACAGACTGGATAACGAAGGATATAGTTACCTTTTCTAGAATTTGACAATTAACCTAAAATTTTTCTTTTCAGGATAAAAGTACCTTCGCCCACACCCAGCATGAAGCAATTTTAAGAATATGACGCCCACATTCCTAAAGAGGTGGTGTGGGGAGTGTGATTTTTTTGTCTTTTAATGGGTTTTGGGTCTGGGATAATTTTCATTGTTTAGGGGGGTTGGTTACAAGTTGTTGTCAAGGGTTAGGAAAAGGGTTAAGCAAAGGAAATTAGATTGAAGGTTCTTGTTTAAAAAAAAGAGACAATTACTAGTTTTAAATACTTTACATTGAATTGGATTGTTTTATATTATATACAAATTATATATATTGAAATTGATATTGTTAGAAAATGCTATATGTATATTTCTAATTGTACTTATACCATTCATCTAACAATGTATTGCAATTTTCTGATGCTTGAATGTTATTATTACCAACTATTAGGATATAAAGAAATGAAAGTTAGTAGTTAGACATTACAATAGAACTTGTAGTCATATTAGGTATGTTTTCAAGATTGAGCAGATATATTTTAGATAGACAGGTCATCTTCAAACCCTTCAGAAATCTACAGAATATGGCATTTAAAATGTTTTAATAACTTAGAAAATTTTTCTTTTTGTTATAACTATGAGACATGTCTGCTCCTGGCAATACCAATCTACTTCAGAGAGAATATGGGCATTGAAGAAACTGCATATGGAGTTAACTTTCATTGTGGCAAAAGTTAGCCACTGCACAACAAAGTATCCTCGAATCAACTGCTGACAAACAGGACAGACAGGACATGAAACCACGGACTACTGATACTTGCCAAAACAAGTGTGATTATGGCTTTATCAAAAGGCATCTTCTGAGGCTAGGACCATATGGCACCATCCCTGAAGTGGCCTTTGCAATCTGGAAAAGGTACAGTGCCCTTTTCTTCGAAGGCAGCTAAATAGGCAGTGGGCCGATGGCTTCTGATGTGCAGTGGAACAACAGCTGAAACAGTTATTCTTGAAGAGTAACTAAACTCACACCTCTCAATTGTAGACTGGCATTTAATAGAAGGATATGGAGAAGAACAGGATGCTGAGATGAAGCCACACGCACACATAGCCAAGAAGAATGGACAGCTGAATTAAAAAAAAAAAATCAACAATTTCCAGAATTTAAAATCCTGAACCATGACATGACACTAGTGGAATTCAGGTGTTTTTGGTACTCACCCAATGTGAGGTTGAACTGTTGACCTTGTGTACATCCTACTTCACAAATGAGTCTGTCAGATACGCTAAGCCTATAGGCTGAAGATGATGCCCCAACACTGCGGAGAAACCTCAGGTGACTGTCCAGGCAGCTGGCTGTTTCTGTCAACTCACATTTTTTTTTTTTTTTTTGGAGACTGCTTGCATGTACTTCGCTTTTTAAATTTTTTAAATTTTTTATTAGGTAATATTATTTCCTTCTTGGGTCTCTGAGGGAGTTGGAGATTAGTTAGTTATAGTTGAAGATTAGTTAAGATAGAAAGTGAATTAGGTACATTTTGGACTTACCAAAATAGGATAGATAATGGATTATTTTCTCTGAATTTGTCAAATACAAATGGACTAGACATTGTTTAGGTATTTATTACTTGTATATATTGTATATTATTATTGTACTTTTGTATATCGTTTTTCTTATGTTAGTTATAACCTTTTTCCTTTTTTCTTTTTATTAAAATAGAAAAGGGGAAATATGGTGATATTTTATTTGTACTGAAATGTGACTTGTATGTTAATAAATAAAGTTGCCCAGGGGTCAGAGCTATTAGCAAGCCATAGTGAAAGCAGGGCAGTGGTGGTGCACGCCTTTAATCCCACCTCTTGGTAGGCAGAGCTAGGTATATCTCTGTGTGTTCAAGGATACAGCCAGCATTGGAGACACATGCCTTTAATCTCAATACCAACCATAGAAGACCTGGAGGTCTGTACAGACAGGCAGTGACTAGGAGGTCATGTGGTTGGGTTTACAACCAATGAAAAGGCAGAACAGAAACTCTATAAAAAAAAAGACAGACACAGAAAGTAGCTCTCTTTTGGAGAGGTACAGCGACAGTGAAGGGTAAGGTTTTTAGCTCTTAGCTATTGCTCTGACCTCTTGGCTTTCATCTCTGTATTGGCTCTGTGTTTCTTATTTAATAAGACGGTTGGTTACATCTACAGTAAAATGGCTAAACTGATGACTTAAAATCTAAAAAGCAATGCAAAGAAGCATTTGATACTATCACTTCTAAATGATCCTGGTTTTCTTGGATGGCTTGCAAATTAGCTACAACAGGCATTAGAAGATTTGAAATGAAAAAAGGCTGGGCTGCAGCTCAGTGGGGAAGTAGTTAGTTACCTAGCACGCACCAGGCCAGGGGGCCATCTCCCGCACCTGAGAGAAAACTAAAGAAAATCTATAAAACATTAATGTGGCATCTGCAAAGGGCTATTGTGCTCCAGAACATCCTTTGAACACCTAGATTGTTGTAAATATTCATTGCTTTGCCCACATATCTCTGACCAGAGAATGTATGATTTCAAACCGCAGGAGAAGCTCTCAGGTTGTCCAGAGGCTGGGCACTATATCAGGCAATTCTAATTGTTTGTGTTATTTTTTCTCAGTAGCACATGATGATCCTATTTTATAGATGAGGATGCTTCAAGATCATAGCTCAGGTTTATAGTCCTAGTAACCTATGACTTGGTGGTTTGAACCCACCTCCTTAGATTTATTTTTTGTTTTGTATATATATTCAGCTCCTTTCCCAGCAGAGAGCTCAGTGTCTTGGCAGGATTCCATATCCCTATGTGACGTGGTGATCATGGTGTACCACAGCCAATGAGTAATGGCCAAGAGCTCAAGCAGCAGGCTAGACACAGTGCTGACTTCCACCGCTGGTGAGACATGCTAAACAGGGCGCACACCAGCCTGTTGTGAACTAGCAATTACCTAACATCAATGAAGGGCTGTAAACTATGAGATTGGGATTTTCAGCTATGTCCAGGCACTGCGTATGTGTCCATATTGTCTGGCTATCCTACCTCCATGCACTTTAAAGCCTTTTGAATTCAGAGGCTGTTACACTCCTTTATTTTCTCAAGGTAATTGTTCCAATGTTCTTGATAATGCTTCTCAATGGAATTTTACGAAGTTTGAGGATACCAAGCAACTTATTGCCAAAACACTTTCTCTCCCTGCTCCATGAGCCCTGCAGCCTGTGGTCAGCACATCTTTAATAAAATCTCAGGACTCAGAGTAAGACTTTGAGGAGGGAAACTGTCCTGCACTATCACATAGTGTAGTGTGTCAACTGATGTGTCTAGACATACAGCTGGCTTTATTGTTCTGAATTGCTTCAGATGCACTCACAGGAGCCTTCTGGACAGGTGGTAGGTGTAATGAATGAGGGGGTGGCCACACAGATAGGCCAGTCTGGCAGGAAGGGCAATTACAGTGATGTAGCCATGGTGCCAAAGTTGTTTTAAAATTTGTTCATGCTGTCCGTGCTTTATGGAAGTTTATTTTCAATAATAAAGCCACACTGGAAGCTGGTGATATGATTCAGGATCTGATGATGAATTGGATTGATTTATGAATGGATTGAGGAAACAGTTGCATTCAGAGCCCACATTTGTGTTTTTTCATTGTGATTTATGGCACTAAATTTGCATTTCAATATAGTAATTACAACAGAATTCCAGTTTTATTGCACAGATTGAGCCTGAAATTTCCATATAAGCAATTGAGGAGAAATGATACAAACACTCAGGATAACCTTAAGAGTCCTTTAACTTCTAAAACAGAAGAAACTAGCCCAATATGCAACTAACTGTCCTAAGTTAAAGGGAGTTCCCGTCACTAGGCTCCACATTAGTGTACGAAGTGCCTGAATCTCTCATGGTTTGTATTTGTGTCGGCAGGAGCACAAGGACTAAGATCCTTTCTATAGCAGCCACCCCAGAATGGTGATACCTTCCTGTAACTCCAGCCTTCAGGAAACAGGCAGAGGGATTCCTACAAGTGAGAGGTCAGCCTGTTCTACATGGCCAGCCAGTGAGAACTTACCTCAAAAAAAAAAAAAAAAGTGAATGACTAGCTAGTATCTGTCTTCTCTCATAGGCCTCTATTAATTTTTTGAAAACCTAACTTCAATTTTGTGTAAACAATGGTGTATGACTTCAGCACAAAGTTATCTAATGAACTTGAATCTCAGAAGAGACTCGAACATTTAAACTTACATCTTTAACCAAAAATTAATTTTTGTGACACTGAACTGCAAAGAATTTACAAAGTAATTAAAATATTTCTGAGAGCAAATATTGTACCAGGGGCAGTTTTACACACACACACACACACACACACACACACACACACACACACACACACACACACACATAAAAAGTCCACTACAGTAATAATCCAAAAGGAACTTGTACTAGCAATTAATTTTACATCATCCCATTGTTTGTATTTAAACTTGTAAAAATAGATCATAAAATTTAAGTTAGTGAATATAATAATGTGACCATTTTATACTTGAATGTTTATTTATATCTTATAAGGAAAATGATTTTATATAGTCATTTATTTAGCATGAATCAAAATTTCCTGGGAGACTGCTAGTATTGTTAAAGATTTGCCTCAAAATTAGGTCAGTAACTACTGAACGATATTTCCAATGGTCCCTGAATTCCAATATCTGATACACAGAATATCTGATATGCAACCCCCAAAGGGGTTGTGACCCACAGGTTGAGAACCACTGACGTAGAGGCTCATGTCCTTGAACTTCAGAGTCAGCTGCCACTGCTCAATACACACTATCTCAGAGATGCAACCACCTGTGAAGAACTATTATTGATTGCAATCAGTGACTGAGGACTCAGAAGTCCAGAAATCCTGGGTGAGTTGCCCAGGTTGAGTCTTTCAGCTCTTAGTCTTAGACTGTTCTCACACAGGTAGGCATGCCCTACACAACTGTGCCATTCACTGTTACATGACATCATTTATAATGCCATCGGCTTCCAGCATATCCTCTGGTGTTTCACACAGAGGGCCACTGTGTTTTACTCGACTGTCATGTGCCTGAAATCTAAGGCACTAGTCACCTAGGCATCTTCCACAGCACCGGTGTGTCACTCACCTTTCCCTGAGCCAAGGCATTGCTGCTCCAGTGAAGTTATCTTTGTAGTACAAATTATCAAGTGAACGGTTTAGACAGTAAACAGGACGATTTCCTTATACACTCCCATTTGGAAGCAGACATGTGGCTGTATCCTCCAGTTTTGAAAGATTAATTGCACACAGCAGCATCCTCACAATCAACAAAGCTGGGTTTTCAGTATCATGCAGATGAGGCTGTCTTCCTAACTTCTGATTATTAAAATGAGTCCATTTGAAGATCTCAGGTAGACACACAGACTTGGTTATGGTTTAGTTTTCTTGCTGATAATGTAGCTGATGCCCACTTATTGACCCAATCTAGCCATAATGGTGCCAACAACCAGCCCAACTATAAAATGCATTACTGAACTGTGTTCATTATGACTTTAAATTAAAATTGAGTTCTGGATACTTCAAGGTATCTAAAAACAGGTTTATATTTGAACCTTTCTTGACTGTATAAATAAATTAATCACATAAATAGTCAGCTATGTCCCAGGACTGTATTTGATTTATTTTTCTCATATGATGTAAAACATAGAGTCCCATTTGTGAAGGATTTCTCTTTCGGTGTGTCAAGAATAAAACTCAGCAGAGTTCAATTGGGAGCCTGTATGTCTAGTATTTGCTATAAATTCCTTGAGCCTATATATTCGTTTAATTAAAATTGCATAAAGCTTAAGCTGATACCGTCTCCCTGGACCATTGAGAGCCCACGCTGTCTTGCTGGATTCATTGCCAATGTAATTGTACCTTCTCTACCAACAACAATGCTTTACATTCTTTGGGTTTGGGGCAAGCTTTAATATGAACTTTCTCCCCAGGTATTTTACAACACCATATAACACAATTAATGAGAAAATTTTTGTAAGCCATCTTAGAGAGAAAGAGAAGGTAAGAACTGATGAGAGAGGTTTCTGGGGTGAGACCAGGAGGGGGACAGCGGTCAACACAACATCTTCCACACCACTTCAGTGTCCAAAAGAGCCAGCACCTGCTCCAGTTAGCACTGACCTGCTGTGACACACATCCTGGAAGTCTTAAACAGCTGCTGGAGAAAGAAAGCTGTTGGCAAAAGTGGAATTCTTTCAGCTGGAAACTAGTTGGGACTGAGGAACTTGATCTTTCTCTGGAGTTCCCAGGCTGAACCTGGGCAGCCAGGCAGCTGGGCATCTGCATCTGCATGTGAGCCTGCCAAGCTGGAGCTTTCAGTGAGCATTGACCATTCAGGAATCCTGTGAGTGAAGAGAGCTTGCATTCTTGAATTTCCTCCTTGGCCTCTAAAGACATGTACCCTCTAAGTTTAATTGTGCATATTGCTCAGGGCTCATTTCTTTTCTTCCCTTCCTACCTCAGTCAAGTTTTAAACATTTTTTTTGTAAGGTGTGTGTGTGTGTGTGTGTGTGTGTGTGTGTGTGTGTGTGTGTGTGTGTGTGTGCACTCATATTCTGTTAGCTAGACTCACTGGCCAGTCACCCCCAGGGATCTACCTTTTTTTGACTCCTCCCAATACCACTATTACAAATGTATGCTGCTACACAGGGCTTTTACATGGGGGCTGAGGATTTGAACTCAGGTCCTCCTGCTTGGGTGGCAAGTACTTTACCCATTGAACCATCTCCTCAGACCCTAAATCAAAATTTCCTTCCATAAAGTTGTCTAAAGTACAGAGCAATAGAGAGCTGGTAGAAAATTATTCTTACTGCACCGTGAAAAAGGTTAGCGTAGCACAGAAGCATTTTCTTAAGATCATTTTTTATTTTATTTTCATGTATGTGTGTCTGTCTGTGTGAACATATGTATGTCTCATGGGTGCAGGTGCCTGAGGAAGCTAGAGGTGGATGTCGGGTCCCCTGGTGCTGGAGTTGCAGGTGGTTGTGAGCTGCCTGTTATGGGTGCTGAGAACTGAGCTCCAGTTCTGTGGGAACTGCCCTTAACGGCTGGGCCAGCTCTCCAGCCCCAGAGGAATCATTTTGTTTGAGTTTTGCACTCCAGGCTGGGTCAGGCAATGTCCCACTGAGGTTTCTGAACACAACAGAAAAACTTCCATGATCACAAAAATGGAGTGAGTGCATTGAGAGGACACTGTCACAGTGGAGTAGTGTCAGCAGGGCAGTCTTAGGGCCTCACTGGGAAGGTGAGCTTCCTCAGCATTGGGTGCTGCCGAACACCCTTCAGCGCCATCCGTTATCTCATGGATGCCTCCCTCCTGCTTTGGCTAGATTGGTGTGGTGGTTTGAATAGGAATGGCCCCTACCTTAGGCTCATATGTTTAAATGCATGATCATTAGGGAGTGGCACTACTTGACAGGGATTAGGAGGTATAACCTTGTTGGAGGAAGTGTGTCATTGTGGGTAGGCTTTATAGTTTCAAATGCTCAAGCCAGGCCCAGTGTCTCTCTCTTCCTGCTGCCTTCAGATCAAGATGTAGAATTCTCAAGCTACTTCTCCAGCACTATGTCTGCCTGCATGCTGCCATGCTTCCTGCTATGGTAACAATGGACCAAACCTCTGAAACTGTAAGCCAGCCCCAATTAAATGTTTTCCTTTGTAAGAGTCGCCGTGGTCATTGTGTCTTTTCACAGCAATAGAAACCCTAACTAAGACAGTTGGCATTACTTTTATCCTCATCTTGCACATGGGAAACATAATTAAAAGACTTATCTCTGAACTCATTGCCAAAGTGGCTAGGCCTCTACAGTACTAACTGGCTAGTGTTCCCGCAACTTTGGTGTCTAGAATCTGCCTCTTAGCATCTGTTACAAAGTATTTTTAAGGCTGGTGTTCTCTTATTTGATTTCACATGAGGTCCAGCAATCTCAGAATGCTAGCGTGCTGTTCAGTGTGCAGTGTCTTCTCAGTTGTCAAGCCAGGGGAGGTCAAGTTCCTAGGAAAGGCAATCAGGAGGGCCAAGGAAAGATGAGAAAAATCACAACAGAAAGAAAACCAGGATGGAGAAGAGGAATTGAAGATGTTAAATAGATTCTGAGTGTGCATATCTCCCAGAAAACAGCTTCTCAGGTATACAAACCAGTATGCGAGTCTTGTTCAGTGACGTCACTGAGGCTGCACTTAGAATCTAATGCAATTTGACTGGCTTAATCCAAAAGAAATGACACACCAAAAATGAGCCTGTCAGCTTGAGTAATTGAAAGAGAAGAAGCTCTTTGAAATTGTGTTTTTAAATGAACTTTGGGAATGTTAATGAACTTGATCGGCAAACTCAGAAGAAATGTTTCTCTCTCAAAAGCTGTTCTACTCTGTCCCTGGAGGCAGTGATCCCAGCATCTGCATCACCTGGGAGAACGGCTGCGTTTGACCCAGTCTCTGTGAGCACACTGCCACACTCACTCCCCAAGGGAAATCCCTTAACCTCATACATTCATGCTTTGTTGTCTGTTACACCCATCCAACTCTCTCCTTTTGGAGGAGAAAATGACCAAAGGATAACTATGGAAGAGTCTTATCTGACACGTTCCTTCTTCTCAGCCCTGTGTGTAACTCTTAGGAGTCTTATACTCCTTACCATAATCGCCCTCCCCCGCCATTGCTCTTTGGTAAACTTCAGTGGACCATCATCTATGCTGTTTGAGCAACAAACATGGCTGTGCCTGCTGTTGGCCTCCTCAAGCCCAGCTCTGCTGACATCTCTGCAGGGATGTGTAGTTCTGCACAGCTTTTGGGTCA
This sequence comes from Peromyscus californicus insignis, assembly GCF_007827085.1. Lineage (NCBI taxonomy): Eukaryota > Metazoa > Chordata > Mammalia > Rodentia > Cricetidae > Peromyscus > Peromyscus californicus. Next base: position 11,878,378 of record NW_026294617.1, on the reverse strand, counting down.
TTCGAGGACAAGGAGGCCAGTATCAGTAGACTGGCTTTAACCTTAGCTGCAGGGCCACAATGAAAGGAGTCTAGTAGGAGCCTTGGACATAGGCAAGCATGTTGTTCCACAATCTACTCTTAACCAGGCACGTGAGCCCACCACCCAGCTGACCAGCTGTCCCAGTAGTTTTTTGCTGCATTGCCATGTTCCTGCTGTAGCTATAACATCGGCCCACTTGGCTGGGGCCTGGCCTTTGAATTTCTCCCTCCCTTTAGGGATGAAAATCTCTGATGACCAGATTGGAGGATTTAGTCCATCGGGCCTTCACACTCCATACACTGTCAGATTTCAAAGCTAGGTGTGTTTGTATATGGGGTTGAATGCCGGCCATGGCTGGCCACCCAAACCAGATATTGATCCTTGCAGCATATCTCAAGGCAGCTTGTCTTCAGCTGCAGTCTCACTGATATTCAAGACTGCCTCCCCCTTTCCAGAAGCACAGACATTTAACAATTCAAGCATACCTTGTAACCACATCTCCACCTTGAGGTATGTTGAATTTCGGGGCATTCCACTGTGTAGAGAGAATCCTATACTTCAAACAGCAAGATGGGGTTGGAAAGCTGACCACAATTATCTGATGGGAGAATTCCAAATGGTGATTAACAATGCCTTATCAAAACTTATAAAATAAGCATGTTAAATGACACCTACCGGTGAGGAAAATAAGGCCTTCAGAAAAGATTACACAGTGGGCATTAGATGCCACCTGAGAATTTGATCATGGGCTCTCTGACCCCAAATTTCTACGTCTACCAAACTAGTTTGTCTTTCTGATGTAGGATTTTCAACAGCATTGTCCAAGATACATCTGTCCTTTAGAAATGCCCCTTGTCCACTGTTACCACAACACTAATCTTTACATCTTTCTTTCAGAGAACCATTACCTTGTAAAGTAACATAGCTCAGCACTTCCTTACTGATAAAGTATAGTGGAATATTATTTTAAGATGTATTACATTTGTTTATGCTGTGGAATATTTGTTTAATGATGTAAATATGTGTTACATACTGTTACGTTGCATTTATTTAACTCTGTGAAGCTGTGTTACTGTGCCTGTCTAAAACAACTGATGGTCTAATAAAGAGCTGAACAGCCAATAGCAAGGCAGGAGAAAGAATAAGTGGAGCTGGCAGACAGAGATAATAAATAGGAGGAGAACTCTAGGGAAGAGAGTGAGGAGGGAGAAAAGGAGAAGGAGAGGAGGACACCAGGGGACAGCCACCCAGGCACCCAGCCAGCCACGGAGAAAGAAGTAAAGAAAGGAATATAGAATAGAGAAAGGTAAAAGCCCAGAGGCAAAACTGTGGTTAAAGAGAAACCGGATAATTTAAGTTAGAAAAGCTGACTAGAAACAAGCCAAGGTAAGGCTGGGCATTCATAAGTAAGAATAAACCTCCATGGATTTATTTGGAGTTGGATGATGGGCCCCCCAAAGAATTAAAAGCAACAACAACAACTACAATGAAGAGCCTGAGACTCCTGAAGGCAGAGTGACCTCCTCAAAAACAAATCATTTAATTAGTAGCAAAATCAGGACTGAATTCTGTTTTCCAATTCTCTGTTCAGAGCTTTTCCCATTGTATTGGTTAAGGTTCTCTAGAGGAACAGAAAAGTATGAAAATTATATGTACACACACGCACACACTCACATACACACTCACACACGTGTATGTATACTATTATGCTTACATTGAAAGAAACAGTAGCAACAGCTGTAGTTCCTTGGTCTTGTGGCTGGCTGTCTCAGCAGTTCCACTCGGTTTTGGAAGCCTGGAGGTTCCTGAAGAGCAGCTGCTCCTCAGACAATAATGAAAGCCTGGTGGTACTTCTAATATAGTGAAGGAACCACCACCACCACCACCAGCATAGCATCAGCAGTGTCAAATGGAATGATCACGTGAGTAACAGGTAAACAATCTTCCTTCTGCTGTGCCTATTTTTATCCATGTTACCACTAAAAGATACTACCCACATTTTTTGGGGGGGGGGTCTTGCCACTTCAGTTAAGGCAATCAGGACAATTCCTGAGTTGAGGCTCCTTGCTGAGGTTACTCTAATTGTGGTAAGTTGACATTGAACCCAACCATCACATCTATTGGCCCCCACATTTCTCTGAATTGATAATGATTCTTTAAGGAAGTGTGCAGAGTGCCTGTGTGGCCTGGGCAGGTGTCTCCATGACGGGTAAGGTGACCTGCTGACATCTCATGCAACCTAAGTCAGAACCTCATTTTTTAGTAAAAGGGGGGACCTGTAGGGCCCTGGCCCCCGTTTTGGGTAGCTATTGCCTTGCTTGCTGACCTTGACCTTGATGTCCTCCCTATGCTAATTCCCTGCCTGGTTCCAACCTCCTGAATGCTTAAGGAAAGTTCCTTGTCTGTATATCCTGCATATTGGGCAGCTTAGGTACAAGATTGTAAAACATTGGTAGTGAACTTCTGCCCTTCGGGGTTCTTTCATTGTGCTGTAAGCCTGTATTTAAGACCTCCTCCCTCCTTCAATAAACAGCATTCGGCATTCAAAAAAAAAAAAAAAAAAAGGAAGTGTGCATTTCATTTGACATGACAGGGTGACAGAGACTACCCCAGTGACCTCTACTTGACTGACAGTCTCAGGAACTTGAAACAAGTCATGGGGAGATTCACAGAGGACTGACTATTCACACAGGTTTATTTTTCATCCCCTTATTCCACTGAAAATACTAAAAGATTTAAAAAAGAAATCATAAGTGCAACTTGATATGCCATGTTTTGTTGATATCCATGGGAGGCCTGCCCTTTTCTGATTAGAAATGGAGGAGTGGATTGAAGAGGGGACAGGGAGGAGAGGAGAGAGAGGAAACTGCGGTTGAAATATAAAATAAATAATTAAATTTAAAATAAATAAGGAGAAGAGATAAAAATGTAAATATATGAAGACAAAACAGAAGAGGAAACAGTAGGGAGTGTAGGCCTCTGCAAGATGGAATTCAGACCCCCGGGAGAATGGCCAAAACAGAAGAATGGGCAGCCCATGACAAACATGATGTTCACCATGAAGTATGGTAACGCCCAGGAATCACCAGGGAGTGTCCTAGAGATTTAGTTAACAGACTCTAAAGGGACTGCGAGGCCCCTAGTCTATGAGCCAGGTGAATGCCCTTTCCATGCTAACAGGGTGGTGGATTTATTCTTGTGGGGAGGGGGACTTCACCTGAGATCCTCTTGACTCCACAGGATGGAATAGGATAGAGCTCTGGAGCAAATACAGGGAAATGAGGCAGAATAAAGAATGTTTAAAAGTAGAATCCCGCCGGGCGGTGGTGGCGCACGCCTTTAATCCCAGCACTCGGGAGGCAGAGGCAGGCGGATCTCTCTGTGAGTTCGAGGCCAGCCTGGTCTACAAAGCGAGTTCCAGGAAAGGCGCAAAGCTGCACAGAGAAACCCTGTCTCAAAAAAACCAAAAAAAAAAAAAAAAAAAAAAAAAAAAAAAAAAAAGTAGAATCCCAAGCCAACTTCTCTGGATGGGTTTCTAGGATCCCAGTGAGAAGCTTCTAACACTCCCCAGGCAAACTAGACCAGCTTTTGGAGTTCCTGGAGGGAAAATCCTCTTTTTACCAGAACTCCCAGTGAAGTCCACCACCCAACAAGTCTCATAGCTATACTCAGAATTACTACTCAACATTTAAATTGTCCCACTGTCTGTAAAGAACAAACATCTAAGGATGAGCAGGCATTACTGGAAGCATGCAACATGCAAGACAGAACAAGGCAGAGGAAAACAAGCTAAAGAGTTACCTGGAAAAAGTAGCCAGAGGATTAAAACATAAAGACCTTCTACAAACAAATATGAAAATATAAATTGTTGTCCTTTAGAACTTTTTTGCTCCCTGGGGCACAGGGCTCAAAGGGAATCCACGGAATTGGCATGTACTATGACTTTTTTAATCTGAGGTGGTTAAGGGAAAAGACACTCACACACTCTCTTAATGGTTTCCTTCAGACCTTTTCTTTATTCTTATTTTGCATTCTCTATTATTTATTTTCCTGGTGATTTTGATCTCTCATTCTTGATATTTTCCTTCTAACTCTGTCATTCTTGATGTTTTCCTTCTAATTCCTTCTAACTCTGTCATTCTCGATGTTTTCTTTCTAACTCTCTCATTCTTGATGTTTTAATTCTAACTCATTTTAACTCTACCTTATTCTTTCCCTGACAGGTTATATACCCCAGCAAAATCTTTCAGGCAATATAAGAATTACAATGTGGTTACATTTTGTTTTTCAAGTGAATGATTACAATGAATACAAGTAAAAAGCAGCATGTTTTCCATTTCCCTTACATGATTAAACATTTTATGTATTACATGTGAAAATCAAATTATCCCAAGAACCTATATACATTCATACCCAAGGAAATTGTTATAGATTAACAGTGTGTAAGCAAGCAAGATATTCTTTTACTGGCAGACTGTTTTACAGTTACAAAGAAAGGACCAATCCCTTTATTACTTATCTTAAAAGGTAAACTTATAAGGAATCTTAAAGAAATCACAAATCTAAACTTTTATATAGGAAAAATGATCAGTCAGCTCTACTTTAAATCTCTAGGGTGCATACCCACTCATCAACAGTTTCATCAGGAGATTGAGGACAGAAATGGTACAAAGAATTAATCATCACCTTTGGTCATCAACCAATCCTAGCAAGAAAGGTACATCAGCTAATCATAACTGGGCTGCTTTCTTCTTGTTCCCTGATCTTAACAAGTACCTTATTCAACTATGTGTCTTTCTAAAACTTTAGCTTGTCTTCTTGGGTTTTTCACCTCACAGCTATTTGACAAAAACATCTTAGTCTAACTTTAAGTTATTTTCAAAGCTTTATTTCAGCTATGATGCACTCTGAAACTTTTGAACATACCTCCCAACGTTAAGATTAGAAGAATTTAAATTAGCTGAGCTACTGGGATTCAACTGTTTTTCTTAATCATAACCTAAGCTACAGTTTATATGGTTCCTCAATAGAAACACATGTTCTAGCTGTGTGACACTTTCTTGTTTTACTTTCTATCATCAAAACTCTAAACTAACTAGACTAACATTATTATTATCAATTAGAGTGTACAGCTTAAAAAGAAATCATCTTCATAATATTCCACAGGTAAAAATGCCCAATAGAATGGAATATTTCCATGAGATAAACATACTACATTACAGGCAGTGGGGATCTCCCCACAGCCATTCACACCATACCAGATACTGGAGAAAGATGGCATTGTCAAACATGTAAAGGCAACATTCTGGAATCTGTGGTCTCAGGGCCTTGTGTATCCAAGATTCACCCATCAGGGATTTTCCTCCTGAACTTCAATTGCCTCCTGCTGCTCCTCTGACATGGCCACCGGCAAGAACTCAGCTTAATACAAGAGCTAACTAAATGGTATAAATTAGTAATTGAAAAACCATCCATAAAAACAATCTATGATTTAAAGAGTAATCAACTCCATTAGCACTTGGAGATATGTTATTTAAGACAACAAAATTTCCTCAAGAAGTAATTATCAATCAGACCCAGCTATGAACCTTGTAAGCTACAATAATGACAAGATTGACAAGACATGCCCACCAGTGCCATAGTGGCATAAGCATCAGGGTGGTAAGCAACTATTCTCTGATTGGATTTAAGTCCTGTTCCACAAGATGAAACCCATGTAGTGCCATTATCAGGCTAAGAACTTGGCCAGATATGTTATAGGCCCTATAAGAGAACCTGTCACTATTATATGCTGCTAAATGGACATGATATTAAACAACTCCTAATCACTTATTTTTATATCCATAGGACAGTGCATCTGTCAGTCATCTGAGAAGTTTCTACTTGTAGCAGATGATGATTAACACAGAGACCCACAACTGTCCAAGGTGTAGAGAATAAGAAACTGTAGAATACTCAGTCCTAAAGGTAACACTGTATACCACACTACAACACATCCTAAAGCTCAAGGGTCACTGTGGCAAGGAGGTAGAAATAGTATAAGATCCATAGTTTTTGGATGACTGTAAGGAAAGTGTTCTGGATACAACAGGGCAGCTGTACATATGAACTTTCACAGGACAGCATGCAGAAAAACTGCAAGCCCAGACAACCAAATACTGGCATGGAAATGGGAATTGGGCATAAAATTCTACTATTAGCTGACAAGCTATTAGCACTTGTTCGTGTTTGGGAGAGGAAGAGACAGTTTTCTCTGAGTGTAATGCCGATACATCAACCACGTTCCAACAGAAGACCACACATCCCAGAATATTTGGGCAGCACAGACTGGTCTTGGAAGATTAATAAAAAGATACATGCACACACACACACACACACACACACACACACACACACACAGAGGCACGCCCACCTGGGTAGGTAGGTAAGGGGTGCGGATCTGGGAAGAGTTGGGTTTGGGGGGAGAATATGATAAAAATATGTTGTATGAAACTCTCAAAGAACTAATTTTAAAAACAGATGAATCTGAGAAATTTAATGACAATAATCAATGTTGATGTGATTGTAAGGAATTGAGTTTTCCTGCAGTATTGGTCAAAGTGTAAGTTAGTAAACCATTCACAGGGACAAGTCAATGCTTACTATATACATTTCAGTTATACATTCTTGTTGTTTCAACAATTTGTCTACTAGAAGCCACCTATTAGAGTGGCATGCACATATACAAAAGGATATAAACAATATAAACACAGGGGCTCAAGGATGGATTACTACAATATAGACACACGCATGCACACTGCATTCAGAGAGAAAAATGTTGGAGAACTGAACAGATTACTCCCTGTAGGACAAGAGAGGTGGCTGTGGGAAACATGTGCTTATTATTTTGTACCCAAGTATTTTTTTAATCTATTTTTGTAAGCATGCATTGTTTACTCATAAAACACCATTATTCTTTCAAGTTCAATTGGTAGTCACAACTATCAAATACTATTGGGTATAGTATAGATCAAATATATTGGGGTGAACAATGCCTAGCTCAAATTAACCCATATAGTTGGCTAAACAAATTATTTCTTTTAAAAATTGTTATTCTTATTATAATTTGTACACATGTGTGCATGAGCATGCCGCTGTACACATATGGAAATCAGACAGCAACTTGTGGGAAGTTGGTCGTCTCCTTCTACCGTGTGAGTTTCAGGGATCGAATTGAGGTTGTCAGCCTTGGGGGCAAGTGCTTTTCCAAAGGGGCCATCTCACTGGCCTGAACAGATTGTTTTAGAAATCACCAATAGGTATCAATCACTCAAATATCTGTTGTAAAAATAATTTTTTTACAACTCCCATTGCATAGTTATCATTGAGATGCTAGCTCTCCCTGAGTTCCTTTTGGTTATGGAGGGACTTGTACTCAGTTTGGTCAGATACAGAATCATTAAACCTGAAGGACTGGTGGGCGTCAGTAAGACCGAAACTTCAGTTCTTTCAGATCAGTGACAGGAGAAAGGAGGCTCCAGTTGCCATTGTTCTGTGAAGGCTGTGCACAGTCTTTGAGTTCAGATGTGTGTAGCAAGCCATGCATGGCAAGCCCTGGACAGCACTCAGTTGGAGTCCAAGCCCAGCGTGCGGTAGGAGTCCCACAGTGGCTGTTTAGCTTGTCTGATAGCATCGCTGACAGCACACAGCTCCAGAAGGAGCCATCCCCAGCCGGTGATTTTACTGTTCAGCCCTGTCTATTCTACAGCATCTGAAGCAGCTGCAGCAGGAGGTGGTAATTGATGGCTTTGATTTACCGAGGGAGAATGACCATGGGCAGTTGTCTAGTCCAGGGACAAGCCCTTGCAGATGTGAAACTGTGCCCTCTCAGTTAACAAGGGACTATCGTCCATCTTGAAACTGACATTTCTGTTGTTAACCATCCACCGTCAAGTCTGGGCTTCCCTCTGGGTATTGGTGTCCCTGATTAAGTCCCAGAAGATGCTGGAAACTCACCAGACCTCCATCTGAGCTTAGCAGCCTACCCCCACCCCGTGGCTCCTTTAGAGCCTTGGATTCCATTTGTGCTGTTTTGTTTCACACATTTCACTCCCTGTTTTCAAGTTGTGTCATGCACACACGTCTGCTCTCCAGTCTTAAACACAGCTTGACAGAGGAAGGAAGAAGGGGCATCGATGGCGAACAGTGCTTCCTCTGTCAGCAAGTTCTGGGGGAAGCCCTGCACAACCTCACAGACACGTTAGGTTCCGTTCTTGTTTTGTCTAGTCTTGTTTTGTTTTGTTGTCAGAGAGAAGACATATTTGGGGGCAGAGGCAAGGCTACTTGCTATGACCTCTAACTTTTGGACAGTCTGGTGATTTATCTCAAGAATTCTGCAGATTTTGATTTCTAAGCTATTACTTTTGTCCTGAAACAATATATAAATAATCATTGAAATTACTGAACAGATACCAAAGTGGGTATGCCAGCAGAGGGGCCTTCCCTCTGGGACTGGAGATTTGGAGAAGCGGTCTGTTTGAGTTACCTTCTCACTGTTGTGATAAAATATCTGATCAAGGCCACATGATCGAGGACAGGCTTACTTTGATTCACAATTTCAGGATTCAAAGCCATCAGAGTGGGCGAAGGCGTGAAGCCGAGAATGTGAAACAACGGCTGGTCACATTGTGTCCACAGTCATGAAGAAGAGAGAGGTGAGCAGTGATGCTCAGTGTGTTCTTTCTCTTCTTATTCAGTTGAATAATGCCGGACTAGGGATGGGCCTCCACAGTCAAGGTAGATCTTCCTTCCCCAGCTGAATGTTCCAGGATTCACCCTTACAGACACACCTCAGAGGTGTGTTTTCGTTGTGATTCCAAATCCCATCAAGTTAAGGGGAAGATAACCACTGCACAAACAACATCCTTAATAGGAAAGCATGGCTGTCTCCATTTGAGAAGCAAACCCACTAAGCCCCAGATGAATTACAATCTGCTCCACTTCATGAACTAAAACACGGCAAAGCTGGGATCTGAATACAGTTTTGTCCACTTGGCCCTGTCACAGAGGTCCTATCTTATCAATTTTATCTCTTCCCTTTGCTCTCCCCCTCTTACCTTAGCACTGAGAGGGTGTTCTTTATAAATAAAAACCACAATTAAAGAAATATTAAATGATGAGTTATCTTAGAAGCTATTTACATTTTAAGCAGCAGAGATGGGGTGAAGTGGAAGCCAATGCTTTACCAGAATCCTCTCTGTCTCTCTCTCTCTCTCACTCTCTGTCTGTCTCTCTGTTTCTGTCTCTGTCTCTGTCTCTCTGTCTGTGTGTGTGTGTGTGTGTGTGTGTGTGTATGTGTGTACATGTTCGTGCACAAGTATGGCATGAAACTAGAAAGAGGATTTGAGACATGGGGCCAGAGTTCACACAATCTTCAGAAATGCTTGCGGAGACCTGCCAGAGCCACCTTCTGTCTAGCTGACAAGATTGGCGGGAAAACATCCCATCCACGTTCTAATGTGTGATGTGGGGAATCATTTCGCATATATGGGTAATCCCTAAACTTTTTATATCCTTCTGTCTCTTGTGGTATTGAGAGAGTTGGGAATGAAATCAATGGTCTTTGAGGTCCTCATGCTGATGGTTCCCCCCGGGAAAAGTGTCACTTGAGGCTAGAAACAATTCACACGCACTAGTCTGTTCATAATATTGCGTGGGAAGTGTTTGATTTGGGGGACAGGGTCTTACTATGTAGCTGTGGCTGGCCTGGAACTCACTATGCTGGCCTGGAAGTCACAGAATTCCACCTGCCTCTGTTTCCCAAGTGCTGGAACCATGCTTGATCCAATATTGGTGATTTTTTTAGGTAATATTTTTTCTCTACAGTACTGTCGCTCTTAGACTGTTTTCCTTCCTTTTCTTAGATAGCCCTGGTGTCAAAGCTTTTACCGTAACTGAACTGCAGCTCAAAATTGGCTGCTTCCCTCTCTCCTGGAAGACTTGCGTTCAGTGTTTGGCTCAGGTTCCCTTGACCATCAACAGTTCCGGACAACACAAACGCCTTTGTTCCAGCTTCAGCAAGGGCATGGTAGACTGCTGTTTGAAATTTCCCGTGCGATGGATCCTCCATTTTCAAATGTTACTTGAGATTTGGGGTCTTTCATCACAGACACAAGAGAAATGAGATTGAGTCTAGGGCACAGGGAATACATATTGGGCAGAACTCTAATTAAACTTTTGCTTATGTGGGGGGTTTTGTGATGAATGTCCCCTGTGGGCTCAGATATTTGAACATTTAGTCCTCAGTTGGTGATGCTGTTTGGAGAGGTGGTTCATCCTTGCTGGAGGAGCGACATCACTGGGCATGGATTTGAGAGTTCATAGCCTTGCTGCCCTTTTATTTCACTCTCTTTGCTTAGTGCTTAGGGTTGAAGATGTCACCTCTCACTTTCCTGCTCCTGCAACTAGGACTGTTACTTGCTGCCACCCCTGCCGACCATGATGGCTCTTATTTCTCTGGAGCTGTAAGCCAAAATACATTCTTGGTGCTGTAAGTTGCCTCAGTTATGATATTTGTCACAGCAACAGAAAAGTAACTGATACAACTTGCTAGCATAAAGGAGTCAGGACCAAATCACCAGCCATTCTCTGAATAAGGAGGAAAGCAGATTTTATTGCTTTGCGGGGAGGGGCTAGCTAGTGGTCATCTTGCTATAAAGGTTTCGGACGCATGTGAGAAGGAGGCTGGAGTAGAAGCTTATGAACTCTCAGTGCTTAAGCGACTGCAGCTTCTTAAAACGTGCAAAGAGGTAGACAAGCTCCAACTAGCAATCAGCATGTCTGCATGTGGGACTGAATACGGTTTTACCCAGGGATTAAGGCAGCCAAGCAGAAGACAGAGATGCCACATCTTTTTATCCTCTTCCAGACAGACATCCTCAAGGCCACACAAAGCTGAAGGGTTTGGTTTCTTCCTGGGTAGCACAGGCTAGAAACACATTTTTTTCAGCCTCCCTTATAGGTATTATGTTGGCATGATGAACTCTGTCAAACCAAAGAAACTCCTGAAGACTTTGGTTGGAAAGAGAGCAATGTGAGGAAGAAATTTCAGGGCGTACTGCATTCCTGTCCAGGGAAATAGCAGCCGCCTTCCTGAGGCCCCGGCAGAGGCTTTGCCAGTGTGTGCCCTCTTGTGTGCTGCTGGAACGTGTGCTTGGTGGAGCTGCTGTGACCTCTCTGTTGGGGTCACGGTCCCTCCCTGTGGTTCTTTGAACAGGAGTTACTTTTTAATTTTCTTAGTTCACTTCTGAGTTTCAGCTGCTATGATTCCTATAGAGTTTTAATACCTTTTTATTGTAGCTAGAGTTTTCCTGCCTGGTCCACAGTCAGGACAAATTTCTCTCACCTGCTGGTCCTACAGCCGCTCAGACCCAACCAAGTAAACACAGAGACTTATATTGGTTACAAACTGTATGGTCGTGGCAGGCTTCTTTTTATCTACTTCTTTTATCTTAAATTAACCCATTTCTATTAATCTATAAATTGCCACGTGGCTCGTGGCTTACCGATACCTTACATCTCGCTTGTCATGGCGGCAGCTGGCAGTGTCTCTCTGCCTCAGCCTTCTTGTTCCCAGAATTCTCTTCTCTGCTTGTCCCGCCTATACTTCCTGCCTGGCCACTAGCCAATCAGCATTTTATTTATACAGAGTGAAGTGACTGAGAGACTCTAGGCCCGTGGGCTGAAGACAGATGCCCCAGCTTTACAAAGGAACATTAGGTGACTGTCCAGGCTGCCAGCTGTCTCTATCTACCCTGCAAGACTCCCAAAAGTTGCTTGTGTCCTTCTCCCATTTTTCAGATAATATTATATCCTTCTGAGGTCTTTGATGTAGTTAAAGACTAGATAGTTATAATTTTCCTTAGTTATGATAAAAGATAAGTTAGATATGAAACCTTAGACTCACAAATATAGGATAGATAGGATATCTTTCTTAATTTTGCCAAATATAAATAGACTAGATATTGTAACTGTAATTCTTGCTTGATAATTACTTTGTTATATGTAAATTTACTATGTGAAAGTTAAAAATTTCCTTTTTGAAAAAAAAAGAAAAGGGGAAGTGTGGATATCGCTCTGTATAAATAAAATGCTGATTGGCCAGTGGCCAGGCAGGAAGTATAGGCGGGACAAGCAGAGAAGAGAATTCTGGGAACAAGAAGGCTGAGGCAGAGAGACACTGCCAGCTGCCGCCATGACAAGCGAGATGTAAGGTACCGGTAAGCCACGAGCCACGTGGCAACTTATAGATTAATAGAAATGGGTTAATTTAAGATAAAAGAAGTAGATAAAAAGAAGCCTGCCACGGCCATACAATTTATAAGTAATATAAGTGTCTGAGTGATTATTTTATATGTGGGCTGTGGGACTGCAGGGGCTTGGTGGGACCTGGAGAGAAGCTCTCCAGCTACATTTTACCACCTGGGAACAAACATCAGTACATCTAATCATGCTATTTAAGACTTTTAACAGACAGTTTAACATCTTCCATATCGCACTATCATCAATACACTCAAGTTTTCAGCCAGTCTGAGCTTGCTATTTGTCAAGAACCATTTTAAAAAATTTATACCTATAATGATAAGCTTTAATTGTCACCTTGACACAACCCAGAAAACCGCAAAGAACAGCTCATGAAGAATTCTCTAAATTGGGTTGGCCTGTGGGCCTATCTGTGGGGGTTGTCATATTTATGCTAATTGTTAGAAGACCCAGCTCTCTGTGGGCTGTGGATGGTACCACATCCATAGACCCACACCACATGAGAATAGAGTCACTGAGCTGAGCACAAACAAGCAAACAAATATGTATGCGTTCATCTCTCTCTGTGGGTGTCCCTAGCTGCTTGGAGTTCTTGCGTTGAATTACCCACAATAATGGACTAGACTTGTAAGCCAAATAAATCCACTCTCCCATGAGTTTATTTATTTATTTATTTATTTATTTGTTTGTTTGTTTATTTTTTGCCAAGGTATTTTATTAAAGCAACAGGAAGGAAACCAGGGCACTGGTGTGTAGATTCAGCTCAGTGGTAGTGCACCTGCCTAGCAAAGTCCCGACTTCCACCCACAGCACTGAAGCCAAATGAATTTCAAACACCAGCTACTCCATGGGTTTGTGAATCTGGTCTTGATGGTCTACTACGGTCTCAGTTTTTATGTGACCTTACAGAACTTCTTTTCCTGTATTACTATCTTTTGTTAACGTAACCATTCATACGTCAATTCATTAACTGTTGTTGAGAAAATGCAATGTGCTAAGGTGAAGAGCTCAAATCTGAGTGATGAACAGGAATTACCCTGGTAAGGGATGGAAGAGAGCACATTCCCGTGGGCATTAGCATGGAGTGTGGCTAGGTGTGCTCATGGAGAGTGTGATGTCAACAGAAGGAAAGCACAGTGGCCAGGGAGGGGCGACACACTCCTCTGTAAGTGTTTTGAAGCGGAAGGAAGTTTTACTCTGTGCATTTGGCGCAGCAGAACCTGACACAGAGTGGACAATCAATGAAGGTTTGTTGAATTAACACACAAAAGGCCAAATCTCATCTTTCCCTGTGACTTCTATTTAATGCTTGAGTGACAGGAGACAATTTATGCTTAATTTTATATTCATTCATTTAAGGCTAGCATATAGTAAATGCCTTTCATTATCAATTCAAATTTCCCGTTTCCTCACGCTAGTAATTCAGTGTTGCATTGGTATAATCACGTTATTTCAACATCAAAAGTGGGTAATTACTCAGGTGTCATTGGTTTATTTATCTTTAAAAGCTTATTAACACAGCAAATATTCCCAGCCTGCCTTCCTACCTGATCCCGACACAGCATCTTCAGAAATAAGCTCTCTGACATATCCTAATATAGCAATCTAAGCAAAAAGAAAAGGAAAATAATCTTCCGATCTCGACATAGGAAACCAGTGACAGCCACCCCTCTAGACCTCTCAATCACAGATACAGAGTCACCTTTGGGTAACTGAAGTATCAAATGAAGCAAAGGCTACATGCTTTAAGAAATTGTGTACAGTAGCATGGGCCCCACTGGGAGCCTCTACATGTGGAAGAGAGCCGCCTTGGTAAGGTCATGACTGGAGGAACTCAGGTTTGGTGTTATTCACACAGCATGGACTTTAAATGCGTGCCTTTGCTCCTTTGGACAGTTTGGAAAATCCTCTCCTGCTATCAGACAGCAATGTCTTTCCTTTGATTCGGTAGCAAAGTTAAGCTGAATTTTAATCACCTCCTTAATGCTTAACTTCACAGAGAGTATTAGGGATATCTCTCTGATGTTTTCAGTGAACCAGAGGCTCAGACTTCCTGTCATCTTCAGCCAAGGACAAACTGTAATTGGCTAGACCAGCAAATTGCTTTTCTTATTGGAAACTGCCATTGGCACATTAGATTGGAAATAAAACCCTGACCGCGTGGATATGGTGTGTCTTTTCACCACGCAGCTGTAAGTGAAAAGTTGTTTTTCTAAACTAATTTTTATAGAGATAATTCAGTTTGTGACACCGAGGGATATAAATTTGGGCTATTACTGGGGATGATTCAGCTGTCAGTGTTTTTCCCCAGAATTCTTGCAATTGCCTCTTTGGTCCCTCTTTAAACGTGTGATGGTCCATCCATCCTGTAAGGAGCACTCTCGGTGGATATAAATGAGCAGTCTCCTGAAGAGGAAAGTGAAAACTGAAGGAGGAGTCTGCCATTATCACAAACACTGTTTTCTGATGACAGACAGGGAACTTCATATTGTAACTATCAATCACCATGGGGCCCGTGACTGTCTGCTATCCAGCCTCAGCCAGACATACTTCCATGTGTCGGCAAGGCTTATTTCTAGGGGTTATAGATGATTGGTTCTGTGCTCCATTTTAGTGCAGGCTTCAGGCAACGGGAGACTCTTTACGAGTCTGCATGAAAGGCATTCTGAACCATTTTCTAATTAGCAAGCGAGGCATTGTAAGTCTGTGATGCAGAACAAACTGTTCTTCAGGTGTGACTCGCCATTCCTGCATGAAGCAGTGGGATAACCTTATACCAAAGATGGGGAAACTTGAGAGCGCCCGTGGTCTGTAGCTCTACTGGTTTTCAGAACTCCTCACTCCTCTATATCCACAGCAGAGATAAACATGGGCAGCGCGCCTCAACTCAGCAGACACAGCAGAGCTTCGAAGCAGATTCTCCAGAAAGTTCAGGTTCAATCAAAAGAGCAAAACTGGGCACGGTTGTCCATGCCTGTAATTCCAGCACTGAGGAGGCTGAGACAGGGGATTTGTGGTGGTATTGTGTTCCCCAAAATATTGTGCACCCTAATAAACTTATCTGGGGTCAGAAACAGAACAGCCACAATATTAAACATGAGGATAGGCAGTGGTAGCACATGCCTTTAATCCTAGCATTCCAGAGGCAGAAATCCATCTGTTCAAGGATATAGCCAAGCATGGTGACTCATGCCTTTAATTCCAGAAAGCGAGCATTTAATCCCAGGGAGTGAGGCAGAAAGCAGAAAGGTATATAAGGCATGAGGGCCAGAAACTAGCAGCATTTGGCTGGTTAAGCTTTTAGGTTTTGAGCAGCACAGTTCAGCTGAGAGCCATTCGGATACGAGGACACAGAGGCTTCCAGTCTGAGGAAACAAGATCAGCTGAGAAGTTGGCCAGGTGAGGTTAGCTGTGGCTTATTCTGTCTCTCAGATCTTCCAGTATTCACCCCAATAACTGGCCTCAGGTTTGATTTTATTAAAAAGACTCTTTAAGATTCCTGCTACAAGGATTGCTTCAAGTTCTAAGTCAGTCTTGACTATAGAATGAAAGCCTTTCTCAAAAAAATATTAAAAATAAAGTAAGGATAAAATTGTGTGGCTAATGTGCAGTTCCCAAGACACTTGATATTCACTGAAGTCTAAGGAGAATTCTCTCCTCAAATGGAATGTGAAGAAGTAAGTTCAGCCATGCTACACAGTTTCTGGTCTCTCTGTGTCCTCTCAACCAGGATTTTGCAGTCAACCTGCTGCTACTTTAGTTCAGGGTCACCAGTTACAGCTGTGGCCTTGGGTGAGCATCTTTGGCCTCAACTGCTTTAGAATTAACATGGAGGTGATAGCAGTATCTCCTGCATTTTGAGGAGGGTGAAATAGTATCTGTTAAATACTTAGCACACAGTACCTGCATGCAGTCAGAAGTTTTCCTGTGTTCTCCCAGCACCAAGGTCCCATAGCAACTTACAAAATTTGTGTTTGGCTGGTGACTCCTGATTCAGCCTTTCTCTTCCCAGAATTCTCCTTGTCTGTTTATCCCGCCTATACTTCCTGCCTTGTTACTGTCCAATCAGTGTTTTATTAAACCAGTGTACAAAAGCATTATTCCACAGTATCATATAGTAAAAACTCAATAAAAATAATGTTTTCCTTGATCTTGCACCTTATTTATGTAGAGAAGTTGGAATTTGGCTTAGCACTGTCTGTATTCCTGATGCCACAGAACCTGTCTGATGTTCTGGTGTTTGGTAAATGTTGGGTAGACCATAGCTCTTTATGACAGTGCCTGCATGATTCAGGAATCTGGGAATGCCTTTAAAAGGGTGTCTCACAAGACAACCATGAGGGAATAGCTGTGTGTGTTGGTGGTGGAGTTAAATTCCTGTAAGATGTGACATGGAATGTCAAAAAATATAGGACACCTTTATGTCCTATGTATAGGGTGGATCATTTTAGTTAAGGCTAGATATTATTGAAGGAATCATGTGAAATATAAGTTATTAATCTCTGAGGAGATAAGCAGATATTTTAATATCTCTTCACTAAGTACAGGAAGGGCTAAGGGGGCTGGGATATAGCTCAGTCTTTCCTAGCAGATATGAGGCTATGGGTTTAATCTTCAAGAACTTATAAATCAGCTATGGTAGTACATGTCTATAATATCATCACTCTGGAGGCAGAGACAAGAGGATCAGAAGTTCAAGATCATCCTTGGTTATATATTGAGTTTAAGGCCAGTTTAGACTACATGTGACCACCCCCGAAACTGCAGTCTCAAGAAAATCATTTGCTAGGGAGCTAGACCAAAGCACAGCAGTATTGCTCACTGTTGACTACCCTGACTGATAGAGAAGGAGTGCAGCTCTGCCTTTGAATTAAAGTTGTTGTCTTAGAGCCTAGATGCTCAGTAAATGTGGACCAATGAATGAGAGAATGAATAAAGGGACCCAAGATGAAGAATTTCTATGTTTCAGATGTGGGCTCCATGGAATCAAGCTTTTACCTATTCTTGAGTGGACTCACCCATCATCAACTTTAAGGACTCTAGATAGAAGTAAGGCTTTCTGTTTCCAATGTTTATATTTTCTTGGAAAGCTAACAACTCTGATATTGTCCTTAGAGATGCTCTTTTGACTCAGAATAGTTCATATAGAAAACTGGTTAAGGCTGTCTGTAGGTCTAGCTTACCACCATGCCCTTGCTCGTTGTACCTTATCCAACATGTGGCTGTTTCTCTGTGGTAGTAACTAACTCCAAGCCCTTGGTACTGCTGATCCTCGAATCATTCCTCAGGATCCTCAACATATTTTCCTAGTAAATTCTTATACTAGACATGGATGCTTCAGACTGATAAAGACATAGAAGTAGCTACATTTCTGGATTACGGAACAGAATTATTATAGTTCAGGAGAGAAATCCCAGGCAGGGTGCCAGCACTTGAGAGGAGCAATTTCAGGAGGTCAAAGTGCCTTTAGATGTTGATGGTAATTCTGAACCCATGAATCAGTGCCTCCACAGTTAGTGTCAAGGGGACAGTTAAGAAAGTATTTTTATATACAAACATCTTAAATTGCCTGAGTCTCTCTCCTTAATGATGAAATAATGATATTAATGAACCAGTCTGAAATCTCACAGTGTTTTCTGACTCTCAGGAAGTTTCCATGTCCTCTAGAGATGGATGCTTCTATCGAGTTTTAAGATGCTAATGAGAGACACTTCAAACAGTGTCCTGATAGAGGTCACAGAAGTAACTAAGGCTCAAAGCATCGTGGTTTGCATGTGAAATGTCCTCCACAGGCTCAGGCATTTGAACCCTTGTGACGCCCTCCTCTACCCAGTTGTTTTGTTAGGGAATGCTGTAGAATCTTCAGTAAGTGGAGACTTTACTGGAAGAAGTCAGTAACTAGGGGTGGTTGTCCATAGCCTGGTCCACTTGCTTTCTGCTTACTGAGTGTGAATGCAATGTGCCCATCAAGCCTTCTCTTCCTGCTACCGTGCCTTCCCCACATGTTGTCTTCTCTTCACCACCTTGATGGTCTGTACCACTCTGGAAGTGTAAACCTAAGTAACAAACTCTTTGTCCTGTTAGCTGTTTTTGTCAGAGTGTTTTATTATAGCAGTGAAACAGTAACTAATACAACAGGTAAAATTCATAATAGAATAAAATACCATGGTAGGTGGGATGAAACTTTCCATGTATTGTGTGTGTGTGTGTGTGTGTGTGTGTGTGTGTGTGTGTGTGTATGTACTCTTGTAGCTTGGCTCTCATTGCTCTTTTTGGGTTAAACTAAAACTTAATCATTACTTTAGTTAATTGGAACTGGTCCAATAATTCAGAGCTAAAGAACAATGAGTATTTTTTAATGAGGATGATCACATATGAAACCTGTAATTTACTACTCCTCTTCTTTATGATAATGAGCATTCATATTTATGAAATACTTCTGAAGAGGTTAAGGCCTATCTAGATAAAACTGCACTCCACAATTTGCACTGTTCTCTAGTCTGTAGAATGAAAGAGACAGACGAGATGATTACTGTGTCCTTAGCTCTGACACCCTCAGGGTCTAAGATTTCCTGCACCATGAACCTTCACTTCTAGGAGTACTTTAAGAACAGACACTCACAAGAAGAACAATGTGCATTGACACAATGCTGTATTTGTTTCTTTTCTTGTTGCTATGACAAAACGCCCAGCAGAAACAATCTAAAGGAAGAAAGGTTTACTGTAGCTCAATGTTTCAAGGGATTTGTCTATCACAGTGAGGAAAGCATGGGGGAGTTTGTGGTAGAGGGAACATGAGGTGCCATCCGGTTCACATGGTATCAGACAGAGAAGAGAGAGGACAGAGAGCTAGAAGCCCTGGACTAGAGTGGGTGAGACCTTCAAAGGCCCTCCCTCAGCAGCCTATTTTTACCAGTTAGACCCCACCTGCCAAAGGCTCCATAGCCTTCAAAGTAATGTCACGAACTGTAGACCAAGTACTGAAAAAAGGAGCCATGAGGAAGATTTCAGATTCAGGCCATGGTGTGACCACATACTCACCTTTAAAATAGCCAGTGGATCTATACCTGGTTGATAGATGAATTACGAGTAAGACTACATCCTCATTAAGTGTGTACTTTCTATTGCCTCTGGTGTTCTGGATGGATTATTGGCGATTGTCAGTAGCACTGACAGTTGGAATATGTGGAAGGAAATACTTTGGAGATTGCTGTCTGTCCACCCTCAAGCTCCTCATCTCCATCCTCACCATGAATCTCCATCACTCACTCAAAATCAAGACTACTGGGCTTCACTACCATATGGATTACATAGTTCCGTTCCAAGTGATTTAAAGCATTCAGTCACAAAACTTGAAGCTTGGAAGTTAGTAGAGTGATCATCTGATATTTTGAGTATCTGAGACTTTCAGGGTAGTCACAGCATGTGGATCAAAAAGCCAGATGCAAAAGCAGCTTAACTACCAGACACTCCTTCTAATGGAGTCTGTGCTTTCTCGGACTGGAGCTCTGTGGTCAGCCAGTATGGGTGAGAATGGATGATGCAATGCTCTGGAGGAGCCAGTATGCCACAGGGGGGTGAGAGTGGATGACACAATGCTTTTGGGGAGCCACCTTGTATCCCTCTCCCAGGGAGGGGTTGGGTATTGGACTAGGATGGGGAGAATGATGTTTACCACTTTGACATGACAGTTCCGCCAAATCTTAGGAGAAGTTGGACTTGAACTTCATAGAGAGGTGTACTGAAAAATTTGCCAACTGGTTCTCTCTGAAAAATCGATCATTTATAAAGCTGTTAGAAGTGACATTTTAAATTAGGAGGACAAGGGCAAAAATTCTACTCTCCAGATATTGATTCTACTTTAAATGGCAGAGTCTAAAAGTTAGATGAGAAATGATGTATAGTGCAAAGGAAGCATAAACCCTAAGTGTTTCTTAGTGGATAGAAATGATGCACACTATTTTCAATTATAAAGACTTGGTTGAGAGTTTTTGAGTTGTAGATAATGTATAGCCAGAAAGTGTTGGCAGGATTTCCTAAGTGAGGAAATATGTACATGTATTTTAGTATGATTGAATATAAACTCAAACATACGTGAAATGGATAAACTATGACAGACAGCGTTGCTAATCATGCTTTCCTTTTCTCGTTGCAAAGAAAAACAACCATAAGATAAAGCCAAACTGAATCCTGTGTCTTGCTTTTATAAAGTAGCAGAATGCAATTATTTACAAAGAAGATGAAGATGTACACGTCAAAGTGTAGTCAAACATGACAGCCATTAAATGCTTGTTTGGAAGATGACTGTTAATTCCAGAGGATATTAGATACAGTTGGATTGAAAAGGATTATTGGCCAAATCAACAAAATTACACTCAAGGCTAGATTCATGCTATACTGGGGTGTTTAACCTAATTGTATATTTTCAACTACACACACACCTAAGGCTTAGGCTTTCCTGACTGGGCCCTGATCAGCGGCTGTGTCTCTTTGAAAGAGGTGTTCTCACAGCCACTGGGGCTTGTGGAGTGCAATCTGTCAGAAAGGTTGCTGATGCTTAAGAACTATTCCCAGAAGCTCCCCGCCAAGTTAGAGCGCTGATGGTGTAGAAACAACCAATATGGGAAAAACAAGGGTAGATAGAATTTGGGAGTTGTGCCAGGATTGGGTCTCAGTCTCAGAGGTGTGGATTCTCTTTCTCATGGAAAGGATTGGCAAGAAGGAGGCAAGCTTCCAGTTCTGGAAGCAATGGATATTATGGGGTACTGAATGCTTAGAGGTCAAAGGTATTATCAGTCAGAATGTAATTTCCCGGTGCTAAGCACTGCACATGCGCCTTGTTTCATGACTGTTCTTCTTACGTTCCTGTCTTAGTTAGGGTTACTATTGCTGTGAAGAGACACCATGACCATGGCAGCTCTTACAAAAGAAACATTTAACTGTGATGACTCACTTATAGTTGAAGTTCAATCTATCATAGCAGGGGCCATGGCAGCCTGCAGGAGGCACGATACTGGAGAAATAGCTGAGCGTACTTGCAGGCAACAGGAAATCAACTGAGACACTGGGCAGTATCCTAAGTATAGGAACCCTCAAAGCCCACCCCACAGTGACACACTTCCTCCAACAAGGCCATACTCACTCCAACAAAGCCACATCCCCTAATAGTGCCACTCCCTATGAGATTCTGGGATTCTGGGATTCTGGGATTCTGGAGGCCAATTGCATTCTTGCTACTACAGTTCCCTTCTCAGGCCGAGAGTTTAGAAGACTTAGTCAAGATTACACGGTCAGAACGTGAATTTATGGTGGTTTCCTGTTTGACTTACTCTTTTCTTTCTGTGATGAAATAAATACTTGACAAAAGCAACGTAAGGAATGGAATGGAAGGTTTATTTTGGCTCATAGTTTGAGGATACAGCCCATGATGGCGGGGAAGGCATGTTGGCAGGGGCACACAAGGCAACTGGTCATATTGCATCTGTGGTCAGAAAGCAGGGGCAGATGCTGTCGCTCAGCTAGCTTTGTCCTCTTCATTCAGTCCGGGACCCATGTCACTGAGCAGTGCTACCCACACCCAAGGTGGGGCTTCCCTTCTCAAGACACCTCCTCACAGGGGTGCAGAGGTCCCCCTCCTAGATTATTCTAGATCTTGTCACCATCTGAATTGGTCTGTGATTAAAGAATTGACATGATTTCTGGGCTTTCAGTGCTAAAACCAGACAGTCTCAGCAAACAAGCATGGGGTTTTTCACTCTTACAGCATAAGAGAAAGAGATCAGAGCTGGAGATACCCATCCCCATGCTAGGTCCTATCCTCTTAAGTCGTTCAGTACAAGGTGCACAGGACAGAGAGGCTCCTTGTCTGAGGCCCAGCTACCAGGCAATTAACACCTAGGAAGACTGCATTGCTACATATTCAAACACACAGGAAACCAAGATGGAAGCTTTAAACCGCCACTTTAAAAATTGAAAACCGTCTCCCAGGGTTAGGTTTATCCTTTTGGCCCAAGGCTGACACCTTGTGGAAGTCTGAGGTAATGTGAGCTTCTTTCCTGGTCTAGGTACAGGGGTTAAATCCTGGCAAGTGAGGGAAAGGGTACTGGCATCTGAAATCAAAGAGAAGCCAGCAGAGCGAACACAAATACAAAGAAACAAAAAACACAGTTAGCTGAACTTTTAAAGCCTTAGGGGAAACTTATTTTAGAATTTAATTTGAATTTTCTTTTATTATTCACTTGCTTTTAGTGTTTTTTTTTTTCTAGCAAAAACTCGTAATTTATGATTTCTAGTTCCTTTTCAGGTTGTATAAGTCAAAGGCCATTGTTTTCTGCTCTACATGTATTCTTGGGCCAGTTTTGCAGTCAGTGACGAACCGTCTGAGAACTCCCCATCACTGACAGTCACGAATGACAACATAATGAAAAGGCCAGTGAACAGTGACAAGGTAGAAGGGATCCTTTGCTGCAAGATCATTCGGCTCTCAGATGGCAGTGGACAGGTGTTAATCAAGCTCAGGGTCCTCATAACCACAGAGCCCTGCCTGATGGCCTTTTGCTAATTACTTTTATGCACACAGTATCTGTCTAGTAAATATAAGTTCTTTGCTAGCAGATATGAAATACCTCCTAAAATTGCCTTTAATGAAACCGCTGTGACCATTTCCCTTTTTCTTAAAACTCCATCTTAAAAAATGAGGAACTGAACCTGCCTGGGCTGATGTTGGCCCACAGCATCTTTATGAGTGTAGACAGGTGTGAGGATGGGTGGCCTATCTTGACCATGCATCAGAGCGATAAACTTCTGTTTTCCTTTCCCCAGTGGCCTTTGGAGGCAGATGAAAGGTCTTCCATGCAGACCATGGCAAAGCTACCTTACAATCTATCCCTTGGGTAGCTCCCCATTAATCAACACAGAGCCCAAGCTTTAACCTGACCCATACTAATCTGAAGCTCTTTGGATTAAGACTTTCTGGAATAGAATAAAACAGGAGGTCCTGGAAGGGCCCCGGTGTTAATTGTTGTAACTTTCTGGGCAGTTTCTCTGAAACAGAAAGGAACGTCTCAGCTCAGTAGTTTCCATAAGTCTGATTTGGTGTGTTTCGGCAACTCAGTTTACATCATGGTCTGTCCATGCATGCAGTAGGGTGAGAACGAGCCGGAAGCCCATGGAACGCAACCGTGACACTTCTGAGTACTCTGAACCAATGGTTCCTTTGGGAATATATTTCTTGACAACAAATGTGAAGAGTAGGGGAGAATTTGTCACCTGACACACTGTGGTCCTGGCTGAGGTTGTCTTGTTCTAGCTCATACCATAATCAGTTGTTCTTTTCAACCATCTAGTAACAAGCACATTTCTCACATTTTATGCTATGGCTGATGGTTTTGCTCTCAGCTTAAGCTGAAGTATATTCCAGTGTCCCTGAGTAGAAGGCAGGTGCTGATGCCTTGACCGTGGACTTCTGAGGCAGAATTATGAGAACTAAGTTATCCCATGTGATTGTTAGTGTTAATTGCCAGTCTGATACAACTAAACTCATCTAAGAAGGGAGTCTAAATGAAGAATTGTGTATATCAGGTTAGCCCATGGGCCTGGCTAAGGGGGGTTTTCTAGATTATGTTAATGGGGATGGGAAGATCTACTCACTGTGAGTGGCACAATTTTCTGGGCAGGGGATCCTGGATTGTATGAAGCAAGCTGAACACTAGCAGGCATGCATTGATGCATGGATTTCTGCTTCTGATTGTAGCTGTCATGTGACTAGCTGCTCCACGTTCCTACTGTCTTCACTCCTACAGGGATGGACTGTAACCTTGAACATGGATGATGAGTCAAATAAACCCTTTCTCTCTTAAGTAGCTTTGTCAGGGTATTTTTATCACAACAGAAGGTTAAACTAAGACACCTAGCCTGTAGTATTTTGTTATAGCAGAAGAACCAGACTAGGACACTAACTAAAGCAAACAGAGAGTGGACCACATCTCTGTCATGTCCAAAGACCATGACCAACAACCAGGAGGGAAGTATCCTAAGCCTAACACTGGGCTTTTTAATTCATAATGATAGCTTTTGGGAGGAGCATTATCTTCTGTGTAGGGTAACTCAAACTCAACTCTTCTATATGAAACACACACACACTATACACACAACCAAAGCTTATAAGATAGTAGAATGTTCTTTCTCCATGTCTCTGTCCTTTCTCCTCGTGAAAAAAAGATAATTCTTGGAAGTCACTTGAATCCCCCCCCCAACTCAAATCTTACAGAAAGATGGATGTTCCAGAAAGATGTGCCACAGACACCCTGTCCTTCGTTCCCCTGGTGCCTGCTGCAGTATTGGTGCTGTGCCTAGGCCAGCCAGAGAGGCATTTAGAGATGTGGCTCTCAGAGAGAATGCGGACTTGGTTTTGTTCCTAGGAACTTGGTTATTACACTAGCAACAGGAAACAGATCACTGACCAAGTTTCTCCTGGCATATGCTGTTGAGATAATATGCTTTCCCACATGTGTGAACCTTTAGAACTGTTCTTGTATCCTCTTTCCTGGTGACTTCTCAGGGTTATATTAGAGAAAGAGAAAATGAGCTGAGTTTGACAGAGATTAAAAGAATTTATTATATTAATAATTCTGAAGTCTAATGAACTGTCAAATCAAAGAGTTTTATTAAAGGTTACATGTCCCTTCCAACTAGAAACTTTGGCTCTGAATTTCTTTGAAGTTTCCTCAAATGATCTGATTTTATGTGGAAGAGGTTTCTTTTAAAAAATATATTTTTATGAATTCTTTAAGAATTTCATATATTTTGATTATATTCAAGCTCTCACTATGCCCTTTAACTCCTCACAGATCCACAGCCCCTCCTCTCCACTCACTCTTAAAAGAATAACACAGGAAATCCAACTTGTGTTGCACATACACTCATGGGTGTGTGGGACCATCCCCTGGAGCATGGTCAACATATCAGTGGCCAAATCCTTAAAGAAAGCTGATTCTCCCTCCCCCAGGAGCCATTACCTGTCACCAGCTTCTCAGTGGTGGGGTCCCATGAGCCCCTTCCCATTCCATGATGGAATGGCTTCCTGTTGTGTAGGTCTTTGCACGTCCCACAGGTGCTGTGAGCTCAGAAACAGTCCTGTCATGTACAGAAGACACTGTTTGCTCCAGTCCCCCCTGATCTCTGGCTCCTACAATCTTTCTGCTTCCTCTTCCCTAAGTTTGGGGCCATGTGTGTGATAACACAGATGTCCCAATTGTGGCTCAGAATTCCACTGACAATTATTCTCTTCACTTTGACCAGTTGTGTATTTCTGATTAGCCACTGTCCACTGTTCAAAGAAACTTTTTGATGAGATCTTGAGAGCTGCACTAATCTACAGGTAGAGAGATATGAACTTATATGGAAGTCTAGTACAGTGTCCATTTAGCGGAATAGTAGTAGAAGGTTCACCCCTGGGGCCTATGAACACCCAACCCTTGGGTTCCTGGCTAGATTGACAGTGCAAAGGATACCTTTCCTACTGTGCAGGTCTTAAATCCAATCACAGAGCAGTTGGTTACCCTGCAACATTCAGCCACTATTGTACCCATTGGCATGTCTTGTCGTGGTTACTACTGTAGCCCACAGAGTTCACAGAAGGATAAGACTATGTATGACTTTCCCCCAGCAGCCCACATAGCACCTTCTAGTATCCTGAAAGCTAGCCAGCATGGAGGAAGCTTCCTGGTTAGTACCAACTTGATGTCCCCATGTACTGTGACCAATGTATGTGGTATGTTTAGCAATAGGACATTATCTTCAAGTTTTGGGGAGCAAACAAGAACGATGGCAATAGGCTGTATTGTTTTAGGAGTCTTCTGAACTTCCTAACCAACAACTAGAGGGGAGATAGCCTACATCCACCTTTTTACTTCATAACTTATTGCTTCTTGGAAGAGCATCATCTCTGTAGAGTAACACCAACTAAACTTGTGTGTGTGTGTGTGTGTGTGTGTGTGTGTGTGTGTGTGTGTGTACCTATTGTGTTATAAGCAGGCTTCTGTGTCTTTTTCGAATATCCGTAGTGTCTGCTGTCCCTTTTCTCAATCTTCTGTTCTCTCTCCCCACTTAAACTTCCCCCAAAGTCCCTGTTGGGCCTTTAATGTAATAAACCACAGTTCTAGGTGTATTAACTATACTGAGTACCAATAAGCATCTTTAGAAGACATCCAGAGTGCTGCATGTAGGGAAAAGAAAGCATCATCGTGGTGTCCACCAACACTCCAGGGTGCTGTACATGGACAAAGAGAACATCAAGAACATCATCATGGTATCCACCAACACTCCAGGGTACTATACATGGACAAAGAGAGCATCATCATGGTGTCCACCAACACTCCAGGTGCTGTACATGGACAAAGAGTTCATCATTGCTGGTGGTAGTGGTGCCTGCCTTTAATCCCAGCACTCGGGAGGCAGAGCCAGGTGGATCTCTGTGAGTTCAAGGCCAGCCTGGTCTAAGAGCAAGATCCAGGACAGGCACCAAAACTACACAGAGAAACCCTGTCTTGAAAAACCAAAGAGAGAGAGAGAGAGAGAGAGAGAGAGAGAGAGAGAGAGAGAGAGAGAGAGAGAGAGAGAGAGAAAGAGAGAGAGAGATTATCATCATGGTGTCCACCAACACTCCAGGGTACTGTACATAGGCAAAGAGACCATCATCATGGTGTCTACCAACACTTCCTTTCACAGAGCTTCTATATCTTTCAAAAAAAGAGAGTCAGAAGCAGGCAAAAATGCATTTGTCAAAAGTCCCACTAAAACCGGGTCTCAGCTACTGGAAACCAGTGGAAATGTCCTTAACCTATGAAGATCTCCTTGCTGGTTTGAGTCCAATGAGGCTGTGATGACTTAAGAAGCCAAGGGGAGAGGCAATTTGACATTTCAAAAGCAGTCTCTGTGTGTAACCTGCATTCACTACACAAAAGAATCCCTTAAATTACTTTTTGAAAAAAAATCACACATTCCAATGAGTGTAACTATTGATAGCTTGCTCAGATCTGTTCCTAGAGACACAGGAATGTCTCCAATAAGAAAGAGTTGGCAGTATCAAGGTCTGGCAGAAGCAGCGTGGCATGGCATGGGAATAGCCCTATTTGGTAAATGTGGTGTGAAGAGGCTCTGCCAGCAAGACTATAGCCACAGAGAAGCGCACATAATGGGGATAGCTATGCTGACTCTGATCCCCAGTGCCTTGCCTCTCTCACACTTTCAGAGCTCAGTCCTGATCAGACCAAAGAGGCAAGAAAGTCGGGGGTATTGTCTACTTCTTAGATGCCTGTTTTAGACAGGACCGACTGGTGTAGAGACAGAGTGGAGATGCACACCTTCTTGAGATATTTCTGAATGAAAGCCATAGCCATAGTCAGAAAGGCTGTTGGAAATTGTCTCTTGTCAAGGGCAATGAAGATTAACCAGAACTGACATAAACATGAGTGCTATTCACATTCACCAGTAGATGGGGCCTGGCCCTCTCGGGCTTTATGCTGAGTTATATTCTACTCCATGTTCCGACCTAATGTTGGTTGTTTGTAGCATCTTTCTCATTTACCCTTAAGTCTGTCAGTTTTTAAATAGTTGATATAAAGTAGGTATATTTATAGGTAATTCTTTACCAGCTATCCAGGCATAGCTGAACCCTGAAGGCAGCCATCATAGCAGGGAAGCATGTGGCTTAAAGAATGTGAAGTCATGGGCTTTGCATAAGATAAGTCTGCTTTAGAGACCTCCCAACATTGGATAAGATAGATCTGGGTTAGAGACCCCCCACCATTGGATAAGGTAGATCTGGGTTAGAGACCCCCCTACCATTGGATAAGGTAGGTCTGGGTTAGAGACCTCTCACCATTGGATAAGGTAGATCTGGGTTAGAGACCCCCCACCACTGGATAAGGTAGGCCTGGGTTAGAGACCCCCCACCACTGGATTAGGTAGGTCTGGGTTAGAGACCCCCCACCATTGGATAAGGTAGGCCTGGGTTAGAGACCCCCCCACCATTGGATAAGGTAGATCTGGGTTAAAGACCTCCCACCACTGGATAAGGTAGGCCTGGGTTAGAGACCTCCCACCATTAGATAAGGTAAGCCTGTGTTAGAGACCCCACCACCACCACTGGATAAGGTAGGCCTGGGTTAGAGACCTCCCACCACTGGATAAGGTAGGTCTGGGTTAGAGACCCCCACCATTGGATAAGGTAGGCCTGGGTTAGAGACCCCCACCATTAGATAAGGTAGGTCTGGGTTAGAGATCCTCCACCATTGGATAAGGAAAGTCTGGGTTAGATAACCTTCACCATTGGATAAGGTACGTCTGTCTGGTTAGAGACCCCCCACTGCTCTTCAGCTGGTTGACCTTGGGCTTTGTTTCTCTCTGTTAAAATGGAGACAAATCACCACACAGTTTTTTTGGTGTAGGTTTGTAATGATGGAAGGGCACAACATTTAGTATCTAGCCCAGGGCACAGCCCAGAGTGGAGATGTACTATGCTATTCCTGGTGGAGGAAGGAGAACCAGGGCATGTGGTGTAACCCCAGCTCTCCAAGGTTCTTTGCAGAGTCTCAAATGCTTCCTTACAATGGCTAAGATATCAAAGACTCCCCTGCTGTTGAAAGCCCTGAATGACAACACAAAATATCTGCAAAACTCCTCCATGACTTAGCACAAAGCAGTGCTGCCACCTCCTCTGGAAGCCTGCATCTTGCTCACTCTGCCTTCTGGGTCCTGGGTTGTTCTTATTCAAGTGCTTCAACTAAGTACATGTTTTTATAACTTGGTGGATTTTATAAAAACTGTAAAATATATTTCATCTTCAGAATCTAACATGTATGCTGTTTATCATGATTTCTGAAAAGTTTCACTCAGGGATTCAATTCAAAATGGGCACCTAAAACTCTTTTCATAGCACAAGCTTCTTGGTCAAGTATAAAGAAAAGATATGTATATCAGTCCAATATTATTTACAATGTAGAAATCTTGATCCCCTCCAGTGCTTTTTTCTGAGCCATGTACAAACTAATGCTAGAGAACAAAAAATAATGCTGATAATGATTTATTGACACAGACTTGAGTTATTAAAACCAGACAGATGAAATATATTACTTTCATTGTGGCTAGGTTCAGAATAAAGAAAATCCAAGACTGAAGAAGACTTTTGGCTAAGGTCTCAAAGTTGCCTTTCTGGCTGCCTATAGCCCACCCCACATGCATCCTTACTCACCACTTAAACTGCAGGACTCTAACCTTGATGGATCTGTGTTTTCCATCCCCATTAGGTCCATTTGCTTATATTTAATTGTCCCCTCCCTACTCAAAGAAAATATAAGTCCATTTTTTGAAAGTTTGGCATACAGAGAATATTAATACATGTTTGTCAAATGACCTGATTCATATATCTGTTTGAGCTGTAATGGTTTTTGGAGGCACAGGAAGAGGCACAGCTTGGAGACAGCATCTTTGCTTTAGAAGCTAGCTTCAAAGTCAGTTCTGCCAACAGAACATTTGGAGTTTTGTGTAATTGGATGCTGTACTGCTCCACTTAGACCGATAACATCTGTCCTGATGGAAGAAGGCCTTTCCCCTCAGCCAGGCATTGAATGAACACTGAGTGAACAAGTTTGTGTATCATTTGTAAATCTGTTTTCTCCCAGTATATGTATTATTTAATGTTTTTTATGAAAACATATTCACTTGTAAAGAGGCAGCACTGTTTCTCAGTCCTCTTAGGCTGGTGATTTGAATAAGAGATTTAAGTCTAATATTTGTATTGTCTTAGGGTTTTCATTGTTGTGCGAAAGCAGCATGACTAGAAAACAGCTTGTGGAGGAAAGAATCTATTTCATCTTACACTGTGAGGTCCATTGTTGAGGGAAATCAGAGCAGCAACTCAAGCAGGACAGGAACCTGAAACAGGAATTAATGCAGAGACCACGGAGGAGTGCTGCTTACTGGCTCGCTCCTTCATGGCCTGCTCAATCTGCTTCCTTATAACAGGCAGGACCAAGCTGCCCAGGGATGGCACCTCCCATTGAGCCTGGCCTGCCCATATCAATCACCAGTCAAGAAAAGGTATCACAGGTTTGCCCACAGGCCAGTACGGAATGGGCATTTGTTCAATTGAGGTTTTCTCTTCAAAAATGACTCTAGTGTGTGTCAAGTTGACAGAAAACTAGCCAGCACATACATGAAAGGCATTTTGTGTACTTGACTAAGTGTAAAATGAGCTCAACTTTACTAAACCTTACCTTCATCAACCCAATCAGATATTATATTTTTGTAAATAATATTTTATTGAATTTTGTAGAAATTTATGTCAGAATCTTAAGGAGGACTCCCCTGTCCCCAAAACACTCTACTCATGGAGGCTTCCGTGTGGAGGGGCCTCTCACTGTGGTGTCCTCTGATGGCCAGAAGCCATTCTGAATTGTGGGGACTCCAGCTCTCTGTCCCCTCATGGAGACACACATAGACTGCCTGAAAATGCAGCTCATGGAGTGAGGCACATGCTCAGCTTTATTCTTAAATCCCTCTGGGAAATACCTTTTCAGTCTCTTTGATGTGCTATTTGCAAACAGATGGATGCAAAATAGTATGTTCCTGGTAAAGTGTGGGCTTCGTAAGCAAAGCAAATCTCAGTAAACATCAAAGAATTTTCCACAGTGTCACATATTCTGCACAGGATATAGGCTGCACTGAAATTTTGTGCCTTTTATCATGTTTTTTAATTTTCTGTAAGGGCAGGCAAGAATTATCGCTGGAGACTGCTTCCCCGTTTTGCCCCTGCCTCTCTTCTGAGCATCCTGTATATTTTGTTTGACAAATCACAAACCTGGTGATGCTTCATGGGCACAGAGAGAAAAATAAGTGGGCTTTGGCGATGGCACTAGCTTCTGGCTGTCTTAGTTTTGTGTTTCCTGTTGCTATGATAAAATACCTTGAAGAAAGCAATGCAAGAGAGGAAGGGTCTGTGTGGCTCACAGTTCTAGGTCACAGTACAGCCTTGCAGGGAATTCTAAATGGCAGGAACCTGAAATGGCTAGTCACACTATATCCACAGTCAAGAGCAGACAGTAATGAATATATACATGCATGCCTGTGGCCAGCTTACTCTCCCTTTTCATATAGTGGAAGACCCAGCCCATGAAATGGTACCCACTTGAGGGGTGGGTCTTTCTAACTCAGCTAACCCAAGTTAGATAGTCCATCCCAGGCTTGCCCACAAGCTAGCATAATCCACACAAGCCCTCACTGAGAGTCCCTTTCCCAGTGATTCTAGATTGTGTCATATTGACAATTGAAACTGGAGATCACACTGGGCTTCTTTACAAGGCAATCTTGTGCCATGGGTTCTCTATTTTACTAATTCCAAGAGCATTAGCCACGCATGGTTGCTGTGGCGATCAGGTCAAATGGAACAAGATGGGCTATGGTAGGTAACTGATTAAAAAAAAGATGCTGTCAACAGAGGCATTGGTGAGGTATGCCCACACTATGGATTATATGCTCAGAGAACTGAGTTCCTTAGCAAAAACACTGTGCTATTCATTCTTACATCAACTCCAGTGAAAGTGTGCCTTGGTTTCTTTTGAATAACTTTTAATGGTGGTTCTCACTGTTTAGGACAAAACATAATCATCTGAGTGGCATGTTAAAACACAGATTGGTAGCAGTCACTATTATGGAATCTGGTTGAGTCTATATGGAGCAGGACCCAGGAATATGCATTTGTGTGCATATGTGTGTACAGGGGAGTGCACATGTGTGTGTTGGCAGATCCAAGATCAACCTTAGATATCTTACTTCAGATGCTATCCTTGTTGTTTTGAGAAAGAATCTTTCTTTAGTCTAAAATTCCTAGGAAAAGCTAGCCAATGAGCCCCAGGAATCCCTCCGTCTACCCCCACCCAGCTCTGGAATTACAAGTGTGCATCACAAAGTTGGGCTGTTAAACCTGGTACTAGGTTGTTTCCAGTTTCTGGCTGAGATGATAAAGTCACAATGAGCGCAGTTGAGTAAGTACATTTACACAATGTACTCAGCTGCTTAAAAAGAAGACGTCATGAAATTTGCAGGCCAATGGATGGAACTAGAAAAAAGTCATCCTGAGTGAGGTAACCCAGACCTAGAAAGATAAATATGGCATGTATTCACTTATTAGTGAACATTAGCTGTTAAGCAAATGATAACCAAGCTACAATCCTTAGAGCAGAGAGGTCAGGTGAAGAGGAGGAGTTCAGGAGGGGATGCATGGATTTTACAAGGAGGAGGAAATAGAATAGATTTTATAGGGGACACTGAGGGTCAGTGGGAATGGGAGGGGGAATCAGGTGGGAGGAGAGATGGGGTGGAAGGAGAGAGTGGGAGGAGAGATGGCTGGAACTGGGAGGCATGTGAGGGTGATGTGGAAACATAGTGCAGTGGAAACTTCCTAGAATGTACGGTGTTCCTAATGGGGATTCATAGAAATGGAGATATAGAGTTTCAGCTGTCCATCTCTTACTGCCAGGTGAGGCTTCCAGTGGCAGGACTGGGTTGCATACTCAGAAAGGGAGTAGATCCGAAGGGTCTGGGAGGTGGGGAGGAACTGGGAAGAGTAGAGGGAGCGGAAACTATAATTCAATGAGTTATTGGCCAAGGGGGTTTCATTGAAGTTCCCAAACAACTCAGGCTGTCAGTAAGAAAAAGGGTTGCTCTCCACAAACCAGCAATGGGGCCCCATTGCCAAGAACATTACCCACACAACTCATTGAACATGGAGAAGTCGAGCTGGTGCCTATACGGAGTCTTCACCCCTATGTTCCAGTCTCTTTGGTGTGGGAAGGTACTCAACAGGCTACTGAAAGAGAAACATGGACACCAACCCAGGCACAAAACATTTGACCTATAATCTGTCCTGCTTGTAAAATATGCTCGGGCAATGGTGGCACAGAACTTGTAGGACTTAAGGCCCAGTCCATGAGAAGGAACACATACCTGGCTCTGCTTGAGTAACCAAGAACCAGAGACTAGATAGCCCAGAGATCTAGGGTAAAAAAACAAACACTACTAAGTATCAATGAAATGATTCGTAATGATATTCTGCTATACTCATAGATCAGTGCCTTGTCCAGATATCATCAGAGAAGCTTCCTCCTGCAGCAGATGGGAACAGATGCAGAGACCCCCCAGCCAGACAGTATGAGGAGAGAGAGTCTAAATGGGAGATACCCATCAAATCCCTCCCCTCAGAGCTCAGGGAATCCCATAGAACAGGAGGTGGGAAGATAGTAAGAACCAGAGGAGATAGGGGACACCAGGAGAACAAAGTCTTCTGAATCAACTAAGCAAGACACACACGAGCTCACAGAGACTGAAGCAGCAAGCGCAGGACCTGC
The DNA here is from genome assembly GCF_007827085.1 of Peromyscus californicus insignis. Taxonomy (NCBI): domain Eukaryota; kingdom Metazoa; phylum Chordata; class Mammalia; order Rodentia; family Cricetidae; genus Peromyscus; species Peromyscus californicus. The sequence continues at coordinate 11,844,653 of NW_026294617.1, read as the reverse complement.
CTGGGTCTGCACCAGGTCCTCCATGTATATACTATAGCTATTAGGTTAGAACGTTTATGGGATGCCCGACTGTGAGAACAGGTAGGTTTCTGACTCTGTGTCTTCTCTTGGGACTCTTTTCTTCCGGTTGGGCTGCCATGTCCAACTTTGATATGATATTTTTTGCTTCTTATTTTATTTTATTTTGTCATGTTTGGTTGTTATCTCTTAGAAGCCTGTTCTTTTCTAATGAGAGACAGAAAGGGAGTAGATCTGGAGGGTCTGGGAGGTGGGGAGGAACTGGGAGGAGTAGAGAGAGGGGAAACTATAATTAGGATATATGAGGTATAAAGAATTCAGTTCCTCATTTTATCACAACAACCACTTTACTGACTGAAACATTTCCTCAGCCAAAGATCCAAGACTATACTTAAAAAAAAAAAAAACAAAACCCAAAAAACAAGTTCCCAGGTAGTGCCACAGATGTTGATCTGAAGACCTTTGTTAAGTACATTAGAAGCTGCTGGCATTTCCATAGTTCTCTTGCACAACTGGTTGTTGAAATGCTGCCACCTGCTGGTCATAACTTGGTAAGAGAAGCCTTCGCTGTAGAAAATTATGGAATCCACAGCGAGCTGTGAAAATTTTTATAAACTGTGTGTTTTATGTAAGAACTGGGAGTGGACAAAGGATTTTTATTGTGATGCAAGGATGTCATTTCAGCTGTAGTGTTTCTAAGAAAAACATTTAGAGCATTCTGAGTGCTGTTTCCAGAAACAGGATGAGAACCACCGCTCCCGAGGGCGCCAGTCACCGGCTGCTTTCAGGCCTCCTAAGCAGAGACAGCAGCGGATGTACCTTAGCACACGGGGGTATCACTTTTCTTTGTTGAGCCTCTATTTATTCATCTATGTAACAAGAGGTGGTAAGATACATCAGAAAGCGTTTTCTGGCATTCTGTAACTCGACTGAAGCCATATTACATCCAGTTTTGCCTCTGAAGGGAGAAAGGTTGATATTTATTAATAGAATGAGTTCGGTTCTTTGACCTCATGCCAGCTTTTCATTTTATAAAACTAACTTCAAGGTTTGGGGCCTCATAAGCACTTTTGCTCTTCCTTTCCAGGCGACAATTTCTATAGTAAAATATCCATAGTTGCAATTGCAATTTTCTTTGTGGAATTAAAACTACCACAGGCATGCATGGAAATAGTTGTTGTATTAGCCTGCTGGAGCTTCCATAGCAAAGTCCCACAGACCAGGAGGCTTAGCCAGAAATTCAGCTCTCATGCTGAGAAGTCTACCAACAGGTGCCAGAGTGCTACTGTGTTCTGAGCTGTCTCTCTCTTCGTCTTGATCTGCGGGCGTCTTCAGGTGGATTTGCTTCCATGTCCGCATCCACATGTTCTCTTTTTATAAGGAAATGAGTCTCACTGGATTAGTGTCCATATTAGTGATCAGTCTTAACTTCTTGCTTTATAATGGCTGACAACACTTTGAGGCACAAGGGGATAGGGGATTCAACATACGAAATGTAGGAGACATACGTTTACACTGATACCCAAATGCCTTTCAAAAAATCTTATGGGACTGAGGAGATGGCTCAGTAGATAAACTGCTTGCTGGGTGTGGTGGTTTGAAAGAAAATGCCCACCAAAAGGAGTGGTTCTTTTAGGAGGTGTGGCCTTGTTGGAGGAAGTGTGTCACTGAGGGGGCAGGCTTTGAGGTCTCTTTTGCTCAAGCTTCACCTGGTAAGATAGTCAGACCACTTCCTATTACCTGCACAAGATGTAGGACTTTCAGCTCCTGCTCCAGCACCATGTCTGTCTGCACACCACCATGTCCCACCATGATGATAATGGACTGAACCTCTAAACTGTAAGTGAGACACCCCAATTAAATGTCTTCCTTTATAAAGAATTTTGTTTTTTAGCTCTTATTTTCAAATATAGAATATAATGAACCAAGTTTATTTCCCATCTACTTTTTATATAAAAATACTGTTTTATACTTTATATCTACAAAGTATTTCTTCCAGTCTTTTTATGAAGAAGTTTGATTACTTAGTGAATTATTAATGACAAAATAGTCTAAAGAGCTTATGTCTTTTTGGTATTGTTCATATTAATGTCAGTCTACATTAATGTAGTTAATATAAAATTGAGTGTGCTTTTCCAATCATAACTTTAGTTTTTATTACAAATTTCCCTTACATAACTCCCATTGTTAACACATCTTTGTATTCTAATTTCAGTGTATAACTTTATTCATTTTAAGAGATCTGGAGTTTAGAAAAATCATGAACGTAAATATAAGTTTTCTACAAGAGAGGAAATATGTTTGCACTTACTCCATATACTCTATTAAATGAGCTCTTTTCTCCTTACATAAGTTGGAGTTCATGAGACCATACTTATCCTGTGTTCAGTAAGCCCATTGTGTAACCTCATGTTTAACAGTCTAATTCAGAATAGTCTGAATTTCACCTTACCTTTGCATAATGGCTTCTCATAATCTAAGCCCCACTCTACATGAACTAATAAAAATTGTGTAATTGTAAAAAAAAAAACTCTTCCTTTACAAGAGTTGCTGTGATTATGGTGTCTCTTTACAGCAATAGAAACCCTAACTAAGACACTGAGCAAGCATGAAGACATGTGTTTCAATCTCCAATATTTATATGAAAATCTAGGTATGGCAGGCAGCATCCATCGGTAACCTCAATACTGGGGAGACAGAGACCAGTAGAAATGAGGAAGTCCTCACTGGCCAGCCCATCTAGTAGCCAATGAGCTCCATGCTCAGTGACAGACTCTGATCCAAAAATAAGATAGAGAGTGTGAAGGAGACACCTGATGTAGACCTCTGGCCTCTAAATGTACATGATGTACATGGACACACACACACACACACACACACACACACACACACACACACACACACACCTTTTCATTTTTAAAACAGAATAGTTTCCTCAACACCTTGGAGCCATGTAATCTTTTTGTTTCTCTGTCTCTCACAGTCTAAAGTCTGAGAGAACACTCTCCAGGAGCCACTGTATGCCAGGCCCCAACTCCAGAGCATGAGCTGGAGGACTGAGTTTCATTCTAAGTTGGCACTTTCTTTACTGAGATTCAGATATGATACTCAGTCTCTCTAGATCTCAGTTTCCTCCCACGCAAAGTGGTTAAAACAGGTGTCTAGCGATGCCATGGAGTTGAGAAAAAACTGACATAAAGTACATAGCATCCTTAACAATGGAGTACCAGAACATGGCAGTACATAGTGCATATTCAACCTTGCATCACTTTTCTGAGGTAAACTGGGTCTTGTAGGAACGCTTCACCAGTGTTTCAAAGATTATGCCATGTGCCTCCTGGAAACATTCTCTGTGGGCTTGTTTCCCTCTGAGCCACATTGCTGGTGTGAATATCTAAGTGGCATCTCTTCCTGCCCTCTGCAGAACCACTTGGCCTCTCCTGGGGGCAATCAATAATAGTTACTCCAACAACTAACTTCACTACTACAATTCAGTGCTTTTGATGTAAGCTCTGAAACCCCAGCATCAGCACCCCTTTAACAAAGCTGCTTTTTGTACCATCTTCCAGGAAGACAGGAGATGTACCATCAGATCCAACATTAATGCATGAGAGAGCCAGGGTCAGGAAACCACCTGGGGTAAGCTTTCTCAATGCCAAAACACTGCATGGAACTTCGGGGAGTCTTTGCATGCTCTAACCTTTCAGAATCACCGAATGCACAAGTAGCCCCAGTGCTTCCTGTCAAAGTCTCTGGTAGGCACCCTGTCATATTTAAGTGACTGCAATAGTAAAACAAGTGGAAGCATTAATAAACCCACTATGCTTAAGCAAAGATATGCATCATTGCTCAAAAATTTCAATTTGATATCTGGGCATATATATATATATATATATATATATATATATATATATATATATATATATGTATGTATATACACACACACACACACACACACACATATATATATATATATATATATATATGCTTATACATGTTTTATAGAGCAAAGTTTATAGTCTGCATATAATTTCTAATATAGTTTCCACAGTAGCCAGGAAGCATTTTCTCTGACTATTATTTTGATGTTTGAACTGTATTCTACACATTTCCTCCCATCCTTCCACTCAGGACCATTTCAGTTGCTTTTCATTTTGTAAGTTACAGTGTGATGTTGATCTTTGAACATATATTTCCCCCGTTACTCCTCTCAAGTCACTTCATTGGGATGAATTTCTGGAATTGGATGTGAACTATTCGATGCAGGTTTTAGAATGAAGCTCGTTCTCCGACCCTGTGAAGTACAGCACATTCCCGACTCTCTGGGACAGCTTCTCTTCCATCCTTGAAACCTACAGCCCTACTATAGAGAGGGGAGAGCGCCCTCTGCTGCTTCAAAGCAGGACTTCCTGCAATGTCTTGCTTTTCATCAGAAATTGAGACCCATTCTGTGCCAGGATGGGTTCTAGCCTCCGACTGGGCATTAAACAATGGGAAGAGTGTTCAGTGTATCAAACCACTACAGACTGTACTCACAGAGTGCAGCAAGCACCGTTTTCCTCCTTTGAGAAATCCCAAGTTTTAACTGGTTGCTGAGAGCTGCTAATGCAAAGTGCTGTACAGAGCGGTGCCGTGAGCTGTGCTGCTGGGTCCCCCTGGACCCTGCTGTGAGCTGCCGGTCCCCTGGACCCTGCCCTGGGTTGCCGAGCCCCCCTGGACTCCGCCATGAGCTGCTAGGCCCTGCTGGACCCTGCCATGAGCTGCTGGGCACTCCTGGACCCTGCTCTGAGCTGCTGGGCACTGCACTCCTGGACCCTGCTCTGAGCTGCTGGGTCCTCCACCTGCTGCCTTCTCCTTCTCACCTGTGCAGGCTTGCCCACCTTAGTGACATCATCAAGCTGTCCAGATCTGTGCTTTGGTCAGATGCTCTTGTGAAATGGATTCCCCACTTTTCTTAGTACTTTGAATTCTAGTTAGCTTTGAAGTCTCACATCAATCCTTCCCTTTCTTCTCCAAGTTTCCTACAATTTTCCATTTCCTACTAGAATACATCTCCTGACGTGTGTGTGTGTGTGTGTGTGTGTGTGTGTGTGTGTGTGTGTGTGTGCATGCGCGAATTGATATGGAGGCTAGAGGTCAACTTTGGGTGTTCCTCAGGCCCCACCCATCTTTTTTGGTATTACTTGTGTACAATTTTAATTAGTGGTGTGTCTCTTCAATCTTAAATGTGAAACCCGACAGAATGACCCTTTATCATTATATAATTTTAACAGGTCATATAACTTTGTAAGTGGTTTTCTCATCTTTTATCCCTCAGTGTAGCCAAGGGCTATGAGCTGAAATGCTGTGTTCAAAAGCATTAAGTTACAAACTCTTTTGTGTCTAACTCCATTTCTCTATCACTTCCGTAAAGCGAATTAGAAAAGTGGGGGTGGATGACATCATTCCAGAACGTGACCACAATATGCCATATGGCACCACCAGCTACAGCTGATTATGAAGACTAAAGTTAGATGGAACAAGGATGCTAGTGTTTCAGAGTCTCCAGCCTTAATTCATTTATCTGATAGCCACAGGTGTCTAGGAGTGAAGGAGACAGACAGTGCGGATACAGAGCACTCCTATAATGCTTCCAAAATCCGATTTAGTGCATAAGGGAAGAGGAAGGGGAAATAAGACAAGGGTTCAGATCAAAGCCTTTATTCAGGATACAGGCCACATCACCCTGAACGTGCCTGATTCCAGAAGCTAAGTAAGGTCTGTGTCTGGTTGTATAAAATTAAACCTTATCTGCTAGCCACATTATGATACAAAAGATTAACCAAACAGCAAATTACCCCCAAACAACAGGTAACCTAGAACACTGGCATTTTAGCATATTTCTAGTGGAATCCTAAGTTCCAAACTGCATGTAAGTTCCCCAAACACACGTGCCTCCCCCACCCCCAATGTGTTTGCATATTCTTTTCCTTCTGCCTAGGACCAGGATCCTTTCCTAGGATTTTGCCCATCTTGAAATTCCTGTTGATTTTTTATTGTTTTTCAAAAATGTTTTGAACTTCATTTTATTTCTATTTTACGTGTCTGGGTGCAGTACCTGCATATGCGTCTGTACGTCACATGCATGCAGTGTCCATGGAGGCCAGAAGAGGGCATCAGATCCCCTGGAACTGGAGTTACAGATGGTTGTGAATCACCACATAGATGCTGGGAATTGAATCCAGATCCTATGGAAGAGCAGCAGTGCTTTTAACCTCTGAGCCATCTTTCCAGCTCTTTTATTGTTCATTAAAAAATTCATTTTATTTTATTTGTACACGTGTATATTCATTTGTGAGTATGCATATAGAAGTCTGAGGCCAAGCTTGGATATCATTCCTCAGAACCATTATTTGTTTGTTTGTTTGTTTATTTGTTATTTGTGAGATAGGGTTTCTTAATGGCCCAGAGCCCACCAAATATGCCAGTCTGGCTGACCAGTGAGCCCCAGCGATCCACCTGTTGCCTTCTCTTCAGAGCTGGATTACACACATGCACCACAACCCTGATCTTTTCACATGTGTGCTGGTCATTGCATGGTCTTCATGCATGTGTGATGAGCACTTTACCACTGAGCCATCTCTCTGGCCCTACTCCCCCGTTCATCTTAAAAATCTCCCGTCTCCTACAATCCGTGCTTTCTACAGATGTTCTCTGCTCTGCACCCTGCTTTGCATGAGCCTCATTTTTCATGCACCCGATTTGCATGCACCCCGCCTTGCATGCATTTCTTTTCCATTGCCCTTTATTATAATGTACCAGTGTAAATTCATACATGACACGCGTGTAGCTTCTACTTGCTTTTGAACTGTTTTGGCCAGACACGTCCCCTGACCATCATGGTGTCCTGGAACTTAGAAGGAGAGAACACCTCACTTCTGTGTGCAGTGAACAGATGCATGTGTGAGTAACGGACTCATGGCTCTGTGTCAATGTGGAATGCTGCCTCATTCTCCCCACATCATCTTTCAGACCTTAAGACAGCCTTGTGGAAAGGTTCACCCAGACAGGCTGTGACTTCTTCTGCTGCTCCATGCCTCTGACCTGGTTAGCAGAAAAATGAAATGTCTGGCCAACAGAGAAGGAAGGTGTGTGGCTTCCTCATGATGCCTGCCTCCATATCGATTTCCCATGTTTTCAAAAATGATTGACTTATCTGGTTCTACTGAGCACTCTTTCAAAGCATCTAGGTTTGAATGTCTTTACACTTTACATAAGGCATTTCTTCAAGAAAAGCTATTTTTTTTTCCACAGAATTTGCTAGTCTGTGTGAAGGGTGGGCCTTCACCTTGTTTCTTACAGTTGGATCCAATGCTTTTGTTCTTGTTGATGCCTCCCAGGTCTAAGGCTACTGGGGAAGGAAGGTGGCAAGATTACTGTTGCAGATGCTGGAAAGGTGAAACGATCACCACTTTAAACTGCTACTTTGTAAAACACCATTTTAAGTGCTTTAAAACCCGTTTGATTCCTGATGCTTTGTGGAGGGAGCAGCAATGTGGCAGGTGACCTTCCAAGTGTCACATGCTGTCTAGGTTGTCACAAGTGAATGACAAAGGCAGTTCTGCTCTTACGATGTCATAGACCAAGGCTGGGAAGATGGCATCGTGGGTAAAGTGTTTGCCATGAAAACAAGCATGAGGACTGGAGTTCAAATCTCCAGCACCCACATAAAAGCTGGGGAGGCATGGAAGTCTGCCTGTCCTCCTAGCCATCAGAAGGCAGAGGCAGGGATTCCCTGGTAGAGCTGGTTAAGCATACTAGGTGCGTGGTGAGGTCTGGTCTAGTGAGAGACCCTGCCTCAGTAAATGAAGTAGAAAGCAATTGAGGAAGATACCCAAAGTCAACTTCAGACCTCTACATGCACATGCATACCTGTGTACCTCCACACATGCAAACACACACACATAAAGGTGTTATAAGCTACAGGGACAGAAGCCTCAATAGCATAGAGCTGAATGCTGTTTAAGACTAGAAATTGTTGAGTCAGGTCAGGGAAAACATGAAAGTAAAACATAACAGGTAAGTACCACATCACATCTGACTGTGTGACTTATTTTAAATCCATATGTCTTAGGCATACACACATGTGCCTCATTTTAACAATATGCCTCATTTAAATAGTTCCACTGATGCACCAGGCAATGTGGACTTACACCCATGAGGACAAATGACTTTCTGGGAGACAACAAAATGTTTGCAATTTTAGGGATAACATGTATTTGATCCAAAATATAAGGAAAAAGGATAAAACTAAAATCTGATTGTCTCAAAATGTAACGTTAAATAAACTAGAGCCATAAGGAATAAATATGTATACGCATTTTGTTTTACTACTTTTGTGTGTGGTGTATGTACTCAGGCATGCGCACATTTATGCATGAATACAGGCTTGTGCATGTGTGCAGGATTCAGCCAAACTAGCTGGACAGTCACTCTAGGGATCTTCTGTCTTAGCTTCCCCAGCCTGGAGCTGCATCTACACACTACCATGCCCTGCTTTTTACCAGGTATCAGGAGGGCAACTCAGGTTCCACGCTTTCCCAGCACACACTTTACTGACAGGGCCATCTTCCCAGCCCTATTAGCATTTTACAACACTTGGACATAATTTATTGGCTAGATTTATTCACTTACCAAAGTTCTCAACCATACATCATATGTTTTTGATAACTGATAATGACAAGTTAATGAAGTAGGCAGACCCAAATAAGTTTTTTTAATGATAAAATTTCACATAGTCCTGTAACCAGAAACAGTATTTGAGAGACTTTTTACACAGTCATCTTAGTTTTAAACAGTTGTTGACCTGGTAGCCCTCCTAATAAAATGCTTTCAATGGAATTACTCTTGTTCTGTCTTGAGGTGACTATGTAATCTACTAGGAATATTCCACCATTAGAAATAGAAATGACTTCAGCCTGGCTCTTTATGGCCATTATCGTTATTTGGAGCATCAGGCAGGTATTGGATTGTTTCCGGGTGGTTTCCTCTGATTCTAGATCATGATCAATCTTTGAACTTCCTTCTTTATGAAGAGCCATTTGAGGGAATTTGTGGCCATTCTGTATCCCCATTTCTCATGATGTCCTAGCTGATTGTTTAGCACTCAATTATTCGGACATATGGAGCATCACAGTGGCAAACACTCAGGACTGAAGATAAGAAGTGGATTCAAACCCCATGTCACTCATAACTGGGTGCCAGGCTCTTGAGTGGAGATAATGATGTCTGTCTGCCTACCAAACTTGATAGTTCCTCTGCTAAGAATATCTATTGTCCTTGGGTCTACCTAATTCCATCAGGTCTTCATCACCCATTTCAGAGTTCAGAACCTACAGCAAGTCTGTATTCCTTCTACCGTGCTTTGTGCATTTGCCACTTGATACAAGAAGTTTGTTTTTGTGTCAGCCTTAGGTTTATTGTAAAAATATAATGATGGCTGGGGGTTGGCTTGGTTGGTTGGCCAAGTACTTTGCACATGAGTAATGAAGGTATACTTTGAAATCTGCAGAACCCATGTAAAAAGCTGCATATGGCAGCATTACCTGCCATCCCAACACTGGAGTGTTTTTTCTTAAGTTGTTTTATTACCAATAAAGACTCAGGAGTCAGATATTAGGGTGAAATCCTGATAGATCAAAGAAGCGATAGAGGAGCGACCAGCTGACTTCTTTTCATACTTCCCAGACTAAGAAGAATGCAAATATCCAAAACAAACAAACAAACAAAACACCATTAAAAAAACAACCAAACAACAACAACAACAACAAAAACCGTGAATCTCAAAGTCCCTCCCACTCCTTCCTGTGCCTCTCTATCTGTGTCCTGGGTCCTCCATATTCTCTATGACTAATTCTTGTCAGCTAGTCACTGGTTCTGCACCTGATTCAAGTTTAACTTTATTAACACAGTTTCAGGGTGTCAGTGCAATTAAATATCCCAAGACAACTGAGAGGCAGAGACAGCAGGCGCCTGGACTGACTGACCAGCCAATCCAGCCAAGCAGGTGAGTGTCACATTCAGTAAGATACATTGTCTCAAAAAAAAAAAAAAAGGTGGAGCGTGATGGAAGGATACACTGGAGTCTCTGCCCTCCACATAGACACGCATGCACGAAAACCAAATGCTGTGCTGTTTATGGAAACGCATCATGAACCACAATGCGACTCAGATAAACTATTTATGATATGGCAGCACTTAACATGGGTCTCGTCCTCAGAAAGCCACCTATCAGAAATGTTTGACACACAAGTACACCTATTTATTTATTCAGAAATATCAGTCAAAACGATGTCTCAAGAACTATAAGCGAAATTCAAAAGAGGAAAATAAAATGCTTTAGAATGTTAAAAATGTAATACTTAAGTATTAAAAGCATAAATCATACCAGGAATGAGCAAGAAGGGTTGTGAAACAAGGACTTCCATCTTAGATAACGACCATAGATACAAGCAAGTGCTTTGGGTCTCCTGTCAGGCCCCAGGGGCTCCCTGTCCCACCAGGGTATCAAAGAAACACATACCTCATCACAACGTGCGGCCTCTATCACTATTTGTGACTGAACCTAGAGCCATGTGTATTCCAGGCAAGCACTCTGTCACTGATCTAAACTCCCAGTCCTCTTTTTACTTTTCATGTTGAGACAAGGTTCTCACTAAGTAGCTCAGACTAGCCTTGAACTTCCTAGTTTGGCCTTCCAAATAGTTAAGTATAGGCCTGCACCACCAGACTTTCAATAACTCTCTCCCTGAAGATTTTTCAGCTGTTCAATCAATGTGCTTTGTTAGTCCTTCAATAACAAATAACCAGTCCCCAGCACCTCCTGACTATCTAGACATGTCTCATTCACAATTTCTGCCTCTAAAGACCTGCCTGATGTTGTGGTCTATGGATGAAGAACACAAGAGCTGCCTAATTAATTATGCACACCAATTTCCTATTTTTTCTTTGTTCATTCATCTGTCAATCCAACATTTCCTTTTCTTCTCTTGATTTTCAAGGCAGGATATTACTATGTATCTTAGTTTAGCCTCACAAGCTTGTCCAAGCCCAGTTTTCTGAATACTAAGATTATAGTGATGTACCACTAAACTCAACATCATTTCACTTTTCTTTGTCTTGCCTTGCTTTTCTCAACAGGGTTTCAACTATGTATGTAGCCCAACCTGGCCTTCAACTCAATGTCTACTGACTCTGCCACCCAAATGCTAGGATTACAGGCATATACAACCATGTCCAAGAAACACTTCACACTCAATGAGAGTGTCGGCCTCAGGCTGAGTCCTGGGACTGCAGAGGGCAGGGAGTCCCAGCCCTACTATCTTGGAATTTTGTCTTATGTGGATCGTGTAACAGTAGAGATACTCTCTTGAGAGTTTAAACTCTGAATGGTTGTGTGGCTCCCTTCCCATTCTCTTTGTTGGTTTGGTCTGGCCTTTTGAAATCTTTTGCCCTACTTGAGTAAAGAATGTGAAGCAAATGGGACGGGGTGATAACTTCTGAGGTGACACCAGCCCTTTCTATGCCGCTGTGTGGCCTTAGAGAAATCAGAAGGACTCTAAGTTGGGAGTAGCACTAGGGACCTCAAAGATGGCCAATGCATTCATAAACATATAAATGATGGCTTAAATGACACATTTCTGTGATACTAAAGAGCTATGCATGTTTTTTATATATTTACTAAAATACTATTCACAACAGTAAAGAATGAATCAGCAATATGTTCCTCAAGAGATGGAGGCAGAAAATGTGTTATACAGACATAGTAGAATATTATGTAGTCCAGAAAAGATTGAAATGCTCTTTTATGCAGCAACATAGATGGAACTGGAGTCATTACATTAAGTGAAAGAAGCCAGATACAAGATGAAAATTGTCAGCTGTTTTTAGTCATTTGTGAAACCAAAAAGGCAAGCTCCTAGAACAGAGTGGGACAGTGACCCTTAACAGTGGAGAAGCACTAAGGTTAGACAGAGACACTGAACACAGAGAGGAAGAATTACTTCTGGTCTTCTTTGGCACTTAGAGTAACTATGATCATATCAATCTGTTATATTTCTAAATAGATGGGAAAGAAACAATCCTGAAATGCAAAAATTACTACTGTTTAAAGAGAAGGACGTGGAACAGCATCCAGTCTCTTCTAAGTTCCTCCAACTGACACCCATGATTCCTTATCACATTAGGGCATCTGTGTTAATAACCTTTCCAGGTTTTGTGACAAGGAAGGAAGGGTTAATCTTGGCTCACAGAGTGAGAGAACAGTGCACCTTGGCAGGCAACTCACATAGTGGCAGAGGCAGGAGGTGGCTGGCCAGTCACACCTGGAGTCAGGAAGTAGAGGAAGATGATTGCTGGTGCTGAGTTTTCTCAGGTGTATCCAGTCAGGATCCCAGGCCATGCAATGATGCTACCCACATCCAGGATGAGACATTCCACCTTAACTAACTAAATCTAGAGACTCCTTCATAGACAAGCAGAGAGGTTTGTTTCTTCGGTGATTTTAGATCCTGCCCAGGTGACAATATCAACCAACACACTGCCCTTGCTAGAGGTCCAGAGGCTGAGCAGAACCACTGGTGCCTGTATGTTCAGCACCACATGGAGTCTTAAGTTCTCTCCTCCTCCTCCTCCTCCTCCTCCGCCTCCTCCTCCTCCTCCTCCCCCTCCTCCTCCTCCTCCACCTCCTCCTCCTCCTCCCCTCCTCCTCCTTCTTTCTTCTTCTGCCTCCTCCTCCTCCTTCTTCTTCTTTTTCCTATTCTTATTCATCTTCTTCCTCCTCCTTCTTTTTCTTCTGCTTTTTAAATATATTTTGACTTTATGTGCATTGGTGTTTTGCCTGCATGTGAGAAGGTTGGATATCCTGTAACTGGAGTTACAGACAGTGGAGAGTGCCATGTGGGTGCTGGGAATAGAACTCTAAGCTCTCTGGAGGTACAGGTAGGTCTTAACTGCTGAGCCATCTCACCAGCCCTGCACTGATTCTTCTTAATATGAAGGGCCACGAGATGGAGGGAGCTGCAGCCACAACTGTCTTCCTCCTTGACTTCAAGGCCCACTGGGCCATCTGCAAATCTACTTGAGTATGCTACCAGGCATAGAAAAACAGTAATATTCCAAAAGCAAAGATTTCTTAAGGGTGAGGTAATATTGTTGAATTGCTGTGGGATGGTCTGTATGTCAAATGTGTTGCTGATTGGTCAATGAATAAATCACTGATTGGTCAGTGGCCAGGCAAGAAGTATAGGTGGGACTAACAGAGAGGAGAATTGAGAGAACAGGAAGCTGGGTGAGAGAGACACTGCCAGCCGCCATCAGGACAAGGAAGATGTAAAGTACCGGTAAGCCACAAGCCACGTGGCAAGGTATAGATTAATAGAAATGGATTAATTTAAGCTGTAAGAACAGTTACAAGAAGCCTGCCACGGCCATACAGTTTGTAACCAATATAAGTCTCTGTGTTTACTTGGTTGGGTCTGACGGCTGTGGGACTGGCAGGTGAGAGAGATTTGTCCTGACTGTGGGCCAGGCAGGAAAACTCTAGCTACATTGAATATCAGAAGCAAAAAGCCCTTCAGCAGCTGCCACCATAGAGCATCAGCCACGATGTGCACTTTCCCCTGCATTCTTAATCTCAGATTGAGGCACAAATTGACATTGATGACATAATGCTTAATTGGTCACAATTAATCAAGAGTGATAGAATAAACAATAATGCTGCTCTCATCTCAGATGAAATAACATGGAATCAACTTCATGAACCATAGAAGAGTTTCTTCAATAGTCTATCTTACGTTATACATTGATACAAGTCTACTTTATGAAGTTGCCATGAAGATTAAATTAGAAATGCATATAATTTTCATCCCACAGTGAAAAGTACAGAAAAAGATCACTGTTTTACCCTATTGTAATTTTTAGGTTTTCCTTTCTCTATCTCTGTGATTGAGGGCAGAACATTAATTAGATTTATCTTAGTATTAAGAATAATATGCATTTTGTGATTACTTAGTTATTAATACTACTATAATTTTCACATGTTGATTTACTTTGGTATGAAAGATGACATGGATAGGACAGGGAAATAAAAATGGAATCAAATAGAAATCTACATTTGCAAAATGCCTTATGTTTTCAAAACTTTTCATAGTCTCAACCCTCATTTGGTCTTTCTGTCTTCCCCAGGAGATAAAGAACAATGCACAGCCCTTGATTCACAGGGGAAGAGAGCAGCCCAGGAACCCTGGGGACTCTGGAGCATACTTCTGACTCCTGGTTCAGTTGTTTCTGTCAACACATTCCTAGTCCCATTCAATGAATCAAAAAACAATTGCCATTTTGTTTCCAGATGGTGCTCTCGTATTTATGTTTATTCCCATGGTGTGTCTCATCCACTCCATCTCATTACCTGGTCAGCCTTTCCCTGTAGCAGCTTTCAACTCTCAGCAGCACTTATTCTCTCATAGAGGGGCAGAGCCATGTGGACCTTCCCATACCCTTGCCACGTTCCAACACAGCCCATCAATCCTCTATCCTTCCTTTCCCTGTGCTCCCCTTTAACCCCCCTTTGATGCAACTCTTTAGATGGGTCTTTTCTGCAGCTCCTGGTCCTACAAGCTCTTCTATCATCAGCCAGATGATAGAATTCGCTTCAAATATGTCAATGAGCCTTTGTCTGGCTCTATACTGGAAAGAATGAAGCTTGATTACAGAGATTTTATGACTCTAGTCTAGTTTATGTTGTCTTTTGGTCACAGAAGCCTGGACAATACAATTCCTGTGTTGGCCAGGAGAGACTTAGACCGTTAGTGGAGCAAAGAGAGATTAATCTCAGTCTAGATAAGCAAGACTCTCCAAGTCTGGCTTCCTCATCACCTTTGAAACTGATCTTGTACCAACTTCCACACAAATTTGGTCTGTGCATCCAGGGCTCTTGGTGAAGTTACCCAGGCTGGATTGTGTTTGTAGCTCAGGAATGCATTCAACTAACATTTTTGAGCATCTTTGAGGCACAAGGAATATAAAAATGAAGATTCTGCCTGCCCATTAACAGCTCAAGGGGATGTAAAGTGGAGTAAGGAGGGAAGGAAGAGAGGAAGTAGTTATGACACTGCATTTCAACAGGTGCCATTGACTACAAGCTTCATGGGAGAATAATGAAGGGGTCAGCTGTGGCCATGGCAGTTAGAGAAGGTGGAGAATTGACATTTAAATGGATCTTCTTCTCCTCAATTTTTCCAGATCTTGTTCAGTGCCTCCAATCTATGCTACAGGTTCTGTCAATGCCTGGGGTCCCTCTCCCATGGCTCATATCTTTGCTTTGGAAATTACTTATCATCATTATCATCATCATTATTATTACTATTGTTGGTATGAGTTGCCATCTACCAATTAGCTCTTTCCCATGTATGTATCTGGGTTTCTTTGGCTGGATTCTCAACTTCTAAACACTTCCTAGTGTTTTAGGATAATATTTTATGTAATTAGATCATCAGCTGCTAAATGTCCCTAGTGTTTTAGAAATCATGTTTTATGCTTTTTATTGTCTATTTCCACATAAGGGATCTACAGTCATGAGTATTTAAGTCCTCTAAATCCTTTGTGTATAGGCTATTTTTCAAGATGAAGTCCTGTATTTTCTGTCATGTCTTAGCTCGAATGATGATGAATTTTTCACAGTATACTACCCTGGCCGAGGCACACACCTTTAATTCCAGCACTCAGGAAGCAGGAGGATCTCTGAGTTTAAGACCAGCCTGGTCTACACAGTGAATTCTTATACATCCACAGCTAGATAGAGAGACTCTCTCAAAAATCCCATAAATAAATAAACCACAATACACTAAGTATAGTTAAAATTTCCAGTAATTAGATGATTGCATTAAAAGTCCGGGGGTGCTAGGTGGTAGTGGTGCACACCTTTAATCCCAGCACTCAGAAGGCAGAGCCAGGCAGATCTCTGTGAGTCTGAGGCCAGCCTGGTCTACAGAGAGAGTTCCAGGAAAGGCTCCAAAGCTACACAGAGAAACCCTGTCTCAAAAAAAAAAAGTTGGGAGTCTGGTGAAATAGTTCAGTGGGTGAAGTGCTGTATAAGCCAAAGGACATGAGTTCAGTGAACCCATGAAAGGGCAGAAGGCTAGAACTGACCCCATAAAATTGTCCTCTGACCTCTATGTGTATATCCACCCACAGTAATAATAATAATAATAATAATAATAATAATAATAATAATAATAAATAATTGAGGGTTTGTGGGGAGATGGCTCAGCTGTTCAGAGCATGTGCTGTTCTTACAAAGGTTCCAAGTTCCGCTCTTATTATTCATGCTGGGTTTGTCACAGCCATGGGTAATTCCAGCTCCAGGGAATCCAAGGCCCTTCAAAATGTTTCAAACAGATTGTTAGTGGGTAGTGAGTGTTTAGTGTTAAGAGAGAAATGAACATGTTTGAAAGAAACATTGTGGGCAGAGAGTGGGATGGTGTGTGTGCAGCAGCATCTGCAGTCAGTATGATTACCATAAACATGCTGTGCAGAAGAGAGGTGGAATTTTTAAACTTTAAATTGGATTTGATGGCTGTAAAGAATGTGACACTGCTGCTCAGGACTAGGTTCACTTGTGAGTATAGAAGACTGCTCTTTCCCAGGGCTTCGCCACTGATGGTTGCCACATCGGCTCAATAGCATCCATTCTCTCCTCGGTAGTATGTGAGGAAAGTCTGAGCTCAGACCATCTTCTTTCCATCTTTTAAAGCAAAGAAGAAATTCAGACAAAATTGGGCTAAATGAAGGAACTTTACCCCAAAGGAAGCTTGCCTGCCCAAAAATAATCACTCAAAGTTGACCCACTGATCTATTTAGAGAAAGTTCAATTCATCTACTGAGACTTGGATTCTCTGTAACTCAATGATTCCAATTGATGTATAAACTCTATCTAGACAAATACTAATATCTCACAGTGATTTGGTATTAGAAAAACATTAACAAAGACAAAATAGACTTATCCTTTGCTGATGGCCAAAGTGGTAAAGTTTATAAATGACTTGCTCTGCAGATAGATTAGCATCATGGAGCAGCTTAGTTAGCACTTTAAAATTATATAGAAAACAACATGATGTTTCACTTAAAACCCTTCTGTTTTGAGAATAACATGGAGTATAAAAAGTATAAAAAGAAAATATCCTGGTTACTTTTATGTCACTGTGATAAACTTTGTGACCCAAAGCATCTTGAGTCGATTTGACTTAGGGTCCAGGTTACCTCTCATGACCATGAAGTTGGGGCCAAAACTCAAGCAGAAGCTGGAGCCAAACATGGTGAACTCTTCTGGGGATGATACTGCCCACAGTGCTGGGCCCTCTCATGTCAACAATCAAGAGAATGCCTCATAGACATGTCCACAACTCAAGCTGATCTGGGAAATTCCTCCATCGAGGTTCCCTCTTTCCCCATGACTATAACTTGTGTCAAGGTGACAATAAAAACTAACCAATACAGAAAATAGTTGTAAAAATGCTATTTTTACCATTTTATTAAGAAACCAGGGAATCTGTATATCAGAGAAACTGATTTCTATATGGGCTGTAGAGGGAGGGCAATTTCTTCCCACCTTCTCCTGCAATAAGTACTAAACTATGGGAGATTCACATTAGAATGCTACAAATATTGGAGTCTGGTGTCATGGCTCATTGATGGCATGCCATTTTGTAATAAACCTCATAAGTGCAAGCTCAGGCTGTAATAGAGACAAGTCATTAGGAGACTGGAGACAAGTGAGACTTACTGATTTCATCTTCAGTTTGCATACACATCACACATACAAATACATATTTTCATCTGGTCTTTGTAAATCCTCACTCACTATGCTGTTTATTGACCTGATGTGCTCTTTGGTGAGATCTGGATAAGTGGTCATGGCTGCCTCTCTGGAGTTCTTGAATGAAAGGCTTTGTACCTGGTTAGGACCAGATCCTTGCTTCAAAACAATATAGTTATAAGACTTAGAAGGACTAATTTTAATTTTACTTAAATAAACATTCATGATGATTTCTAGTAAAATATATCAAATCCTTCAGTTTCCATGTAGTTTCACATATTAGCTTAAATATTCAATGCAAATCAGAGGGCAATCATTTTTAAAATCTGAAATAAAATTTGCTTAAATAATTCTATACTGAAATCAATTTGTCATAATTGGTCCTACTTTAACATTTTCACTAGAATACATGGCCACCGTCTCAATAACCTAAGTTTATTTTTTGTTCCAACCCGCAATTATTTCTAATATTAAACAGCATGACCCTCAAGCAATACATTAGAACAACAATTTGACTTTTTTGTTTTTGTTTTGTTTTTGAAGACAGGGTTTCTCCATGTAACAGTGGCTGTCCTGGAGCTCACTCTGTAGGCTAGGCTGGCCTCAAACTCATAGATATCCATCTGCCTCTGCCTCCCAAGGGCTGATATTAAAAATATGCACCACCACTGCCTGGCATAATTTGACTTTTCTTGTCAAATTCTGGATCCCATAATACAACAGTAAACAAGAAATTTAAAAAACTATTCAGTTTGAGGTTATAGATAATTGACATATTTTATTGCCTCGAAGGTTTATGTTTTTTTATTCTTCAAATATAAAAATAGAAAAGCTACTTTTGTAAATTGTATCCAACACTTCCAAGTTCCTTCTCACTCTGAAACCACAGCTAGGTCCACTTTGTTTTAGGGAAGAGGAAAAGTTAGCCATTATCCACACAGGAGCATCTTACAGTCTTAGTAACTGCAGAAAAGTTCTACTGAAGGTGTTTGGAAAGTGACTTTCCATCTGTGTGAGCTTCAGAGCTAAGCAAGGAAGGTGGTGTGCTGAACATTTCCTGGCTTATTCATAACAGTGTCCTATCTAGAGGATCAGGAAAGAGTAGATGAGACAACACAGAAACCAGGAGGGAAGAATGTCTCACAGAGCTAGGGAACAGAGGGAAGCCTCTGTGGCACTTCCCCGTTTTCTGAGTGTTAGGATGCAGAGCTCACAGGCACACTGTTGAGCTATTGAGATCATGTTTTAGCCCTGAAATCTATTACAACTAATCTTATATCCCAGCATTCAAAGACTCACCATGCACTTGCAAGCCAGTGTAGCATACAATGTACAATGATAGAGTGTGCTGATGTTTCCAGATTACACAGTTACAGCAGGGGCATTAAAACAGAGATGGCTGGTGTGGTATGATAATAGTCAGACTCAACAGGAGGGAGACTGAGGAAAGGGTGCTAGTGATCCCGTCCAGGGCCTGACATGTGCTAAATGCCTCCTCCTGTGCCGAGCTGTATAGCCAAACCCTAGCTCAGGTCTTCATTCAGGTTACACAGCAGTTTCTATCCTAGAAGCCTGTTTTTACAGCCACCTCAAAGGCTCAGAATACCCCAAGTAGGCAAAGCAGTCAGTGCTAAGAGGAGGTTACTAAGAAAGACACGAGCCGGCTGCTGTTTTAGCATGACTGACACCTTGGATGTGGTTCTCCATGCCTGATATGTTCAAGAACAGCATTTTCAGAATAGAGAACAGAAACATAACTGCAAAACTAAACTCAACTGACTTGTGACAAAAGAACAGAGGCCATATAATGAAGAAAAAGATAGTCCTCCCAATAATGATTCTAGAACCTGACTAACTGCAAGGGAGAATGGATCTAGAGACAGTTTCTAAACCCTTCAGACACCCCAAGTGAATAACTCAAAGCCAAGATACTGCTCCAGCATATTGTAAAAAAATCTAGATGACATAGAGTTTGGCAAGGACATTTCAGATATAACACCAAAGGCACAGTGCATGAAGGAAAAGAATCAACAAGCAAAACCTCATTAAGATTCAACTTTTTGTTCAGCAAAAGACTTTGTCAAAGAAATGAGAAGAAACGCCACAGACTGGAAAAAGAAATATTTCCAAAGAACAAATCTAATAAGGGACTGATTTTCAAAGTGCACAAAGAAGCCTTCTATCTCAGTGGTAAGAAGAGGAGAAACATGCTTCAGCCTGGGGTGCTACCACAGTTGTCCCACTCGCTATACATGCACAAATATGCACATGAAAGGTTGTTCTATATGTCATCAGGAAAATGTGAAACAGACGAGTGAACGACTGCTGTCCACTGCTGAGATGACCACAATCAGAACTGATGACCCTGGATACTGAGGAAGCACAAGGCATTTGGCACTCTCCTTCATTTTTGATGGGGATGAAGTCTCACAGCTGCTTTTCAACCAACTTGATAGCTCCTAACAGCATTCGTCATGCTCTTACTATGGACTCCAGGCATTACAGTTCTTGAACTGAAAGGTTACACTCTTACAAAAGTCTGCATGTGTATTGTTGCAAAATATTTAACTATGCAAAAATGTATGGCATTTGTTTAACTATGTAAGGATGTGTTGTATTTGTTCAGTTATGTAAAGATGTGTTTCTGCTTTACTTTGCCTGCCTAAGGTACCTGATTGGTCTAATAAAAAAGCTGAACAGTCAATAGGGAGTAGGTATAGGTGGGACTTCTGGGCTAGGAGATTAAGGAGGAGGAGGAATTTGGGATCAGTGGAGAAAGAAAATGAGGCACCAGGGATATGCCAGGGAGACACCAGGGGCCAGATAGACACAGAGAAAGCAAGAAAGTAGGGCATACAGAATGAAAGAAAGGTAAAAAGCTCCAAGGCAAAATGTAGAGGAACAGAAACGGGTTAAATTAAGTTAAAAGAACTAGTGGGACAAACATAAGCTAAGGCTGAGCATTCATAATTAATAGTAAGTCTCCATGTCTTTATTTGGGAGCTGATTGGTAACCCAAAGAAACTCCAACTACAGTGTATGATGATAGCCATTTTATTCATAACTGCTTAAGCCCAGAGGCAGCCAATAGACCTGCTAGCAAGTACATGAATAAAGGATCTTGGTACACCCAGACAACAGGAGTATTACTCAGCACCAAAAAGATAAGAGCTAAGAGGTTATGAAGAGAAACAGGAACACTTTCCATTCATGTTTCTAAGAGAAAAGCTGGTGTGGCAAGGCCACATGCTGTATGATTCCATGTACACAACATTAAGAGGCAAAACTGTCAAGACCAAAAGAGAAGTATGGTGATATTTTATTTGTATTAAAATGTTATTTGTATGTTAATAAATAAAGTTGCCCAGGGGTCAGAGCTATTAGCAAGCCATAGGAAAGCAGGGCAGTGGTAGCGTACGCTTGTAATTCCAGCACTTGGTAGGCAGAGCTGGGTAAGTTTCTGTGTGTTCAGGGATACAGCCATTATTGGATACACATGCCTTTAATCTTAATACCAATCATGGAAAACCTGGAGGCCTATACAGACAGGCCATGAGGAGGCGGTCATGTGGTTGGGTTTACAACCAATGAGAAGGCAGGACAGGAACTCTATATAAAGACTTTAACACAGGGGTAGCTCTGGTTCGGAGAGGTAGGACCACTGCAGGAGGAAGGGTAAGGTTTTAGCTATTAGCTCTGACCTCTTGGCTTTCTTCTTTGCATTGGTTCTGTGTTTCTTATTTAATAAGAAGGTTGGATACATCTACATTTGGCGCCCAACGTGGGGCAAGAGTTTCCACCTAAAACCTGAGAAAAAAGGTTCTAAAATGGAGCTAAAAACAGCTTCCTAATTGTCTCTCTCAAATGAGCAGCAGCTGCCAGTTTGAGCTACTTGTGGGTTCCTAGCGTGTGCGCTCGACCTGCAGTATGGCGGGAATGAGGCCTCTGCAAGTGGCACATTAAGCTGCATGATGGATTTAGACTTTGCTAGTACAAAACAAAAAAAAAAAAAAAGAGGTTTCTGGACTACACGCTGCTTGGCTAAAAGCATAGACCCACGATAGTTCCCAGACCTGGTGGAAAAGGTAACACCGCCATGTTGGGAAGCTAAGGTGGGTGGAGCCAGCAGCCACAGCTGCTGCAGTTTAAGGCAATAGATTCACAATAAGACAGATTCAGATGTAATAGTTTACAATGTGTGTAAAAGATACGTAGGCTTGAAAGAGACAAAAAAAAGATGATATATAGAGTTATAGAAACAAATACATAGTTTTAAAAAATAAAGTCTTTAAAGAGACAGTAAAGGTAGTATAAAAAATAAGCCACGTAAAAATGGATATTACACAGAGAATCTCCATTGTGTTGTCTTTGGGACTTTTAACTGCAGAAAAACATTTGATTGTAAAAGCTGTTGAGTTATGCCAAAATGTATATTTTAAAGGTACCTTGACTTCAAAATTTGAATATAAGGATATGTTGCTTTGGAAAGGAGACTCTGCTTTTGTTTCCACAGAAAGCCAGAGGCTATGGATTTGTTCAAGATTAAGATACATCAGGTTTGAACAGCCAAGACCCCCTGAAAGGTCTCCGAAGACATCATGGCCCAGATGATCCAACATCCAGAACGGTTTGAAGGCATCTGGCTCAGACGATACAGCCTCATGGACTATTCCATAATCCTAAAATTTTCTTTGTTTCCCCATAAGATACAGCGCCCCCCTCCAGCAGGAAGTAGTAAGAGAAGTTACGCCCAAATTCCCAAATTATATGTAATTTTACTTTGTTAAGGTTAAAACCTTCCTTTTTGAAAAAAAAAGGGGGGGGGAGTGCTGTGGGATGTTCTGTATGGCAAATGTGTTGCTAATTAGTCAATAAATAAAACACTGATTGGCCATTGGCTAGGCAGGAAGTGTAGGCGGGACAAGGAGGAGAATAAAGCTGGGAAGTGGAAGGCTGAGTCAGAGAGACACTGCCAGCCACCACGATGAGAAACAGCATGTGAAGATGCCGGTAAGCCACGAGCCATGTGGCAAGGTATAGATTAATGGAAATGAATTAATTTAAGCTGTAAGAACAGTTAGCAAGAAGCCTGCCATGGCCATACAGTTTGTAACCAGTATAAGTCTCTGTGTTTACTTGATCGGGTCTGAGCGGCTGAGGGACTGGCAGGTGAGAGAGATTTGTCCTGACTGTGGGCCAGGCAGGAAAACTCCAGCTACAGAGAAGAGTGTTGCCAAGGAGTGGAGAGGGATGAACAGGCAGAAACAAGATTCATAGGCAGACAAACTGCTTTGCTGCTTCTTTAATGGTGGGGACAAACTGACCCTTTTGTCAATGCACAACACTGAAAGTGAGCCCAAGGTAAATTAGGAAATTTCTCTGATAATTACTTATTATTCAAGATGTTTTCCTAGCTGGGCGGTGATGGCGCATGCCTTTAATCCCAGCACTCAGGAGGCAGAGGCAGGCGGATCTCTGTGAGTTCAAGGCCAGCCTGGTCTCCAAAGCGAGTTCCAGGAAAGGCGCAAAGCTACACAGAGAAACCCTGTCTTGAAAAACCAAAAAAAAAAAAAAAAAAGGTAGATATGCTGCAAGCTGCAATAATATGAAGTAGGACATCAGTTGATTATGACAACAAGCTAATACCTGAAAGAAGCCAAGGGCCTTCCAGAGGTCAAGCTGAGGCTCAAGGAGTCTTGGTGATATTGGTTTTTGATTATTAGCCATTTCCTGCTATGAGCTTCTCGTGTGCTATTGTAGCTTTTCCATCATTCATTGGGCACAACTTCCCCTCTACTAATGGAATATGTAGATAAACTTTTGTGCAGTAACACAGCCAGGATCCCTAATTCCGGGCCTTTCTGTGATTATCGTCATTAGAAGCATCTGGCCAGGACCATCCCTGGATGGACAAAGGTATCTTATCTGAGATAACTTACAGATTCTAAGAACAGACTTAAGTATCCAGACTATCTGTTTGAGAAGGCCTGGCAGATGTGCTAATTAAGCTTAACTTTCTCCTTTCCAAATTCTTATCTCTAGTTTTAGATCTACCCTTAACAATTAACTCAGAACTAAAGGGTTCTTACTTAAAGGTACATCTAGCTGTGATGGAAGTTGCCTAGCCAAGTTGCCTAGCGACTGAGCACACTTCCCCCACCCTGCCAGGAATGGCGAGAGCAGAGATAGCTTGGACAGATAAAGGCCAAAGGAATAAAAGGCAGTTTTATTTTTCAGAGCAAGGATAGAGAAGAAAAAAGAGAATGAAAGAACTAGATGGGTAAGAACTGGAGGGGAATGAACTAAGATGGGGAAGAACGAGATTGGAAGAGAACTAGATTAGAGAGGAACTAGATTGAAGCGCTAGAAGAGAGAACTACAAGGACGAGATGGATGATGAGGAAGAGCTAGGTGGGGAAGAATGAGATGAGAAAGGACAAGATGGGGCAGAACCAAAATGAAGGAATTAAAATAGCACTTAGAGGGAACAGCAGAAAGAGGTAGAGAGAATCAGGCAAGAAAGGAGCAATTTATGAGAGCAGAAAAGAAGCTGTGTAGAGAGAGAACTGACTGAGAAGAATAAAATGTGTGAATTAAAGAGTATCGTGCATGTAGATTCGTTTTTCTATCGTCTAAGATTAGATTATCAGCTGGTTGTAGATCCTTCCTGGACCCTGGAAGAGGACTATTGAGGGCCAGGAACCAAATAACCCTCGCTACAGATATAGCTACATCTACGCACACACATCTTCTTTTACATCCACACGTGTGTGCTTCACAGACAAAACTCACAAGTTCAGATTGATACTTCTGATTCAAACTTATTAGAGTTTTAGGGTAATGTGCCTTATTTCACAAACTCATTGCTTTTGTTTTATGTGGAAAATTGTTCTTCAATAATAGTAGCTATAACACTAATGTACTTTATCCCACAATGTTCAAATGCAGCTACATGTCATGATGCCAGAATGTTACCAGTATGAACCATTTATGGCTTCTAAAAATCTAAAAATAACTATGGGGGGAATCCCACCAAAAACGACATTTGCTGCAGAATACTATGTTAAATAGTATTTTGTTGGTAGTTACAGTTCAATTTGAAATACAAATTCATTTACCTGTGAGATTAATTTTAGTTTTTTCCCCTTTTGTCTCATTTCTGTTTTTAAAGTAGGCAAAACATTTGATCAAAAGTAAACAGAATACTCAAGAAAGAGGGTTTCCCTCCTTGTCAACTCCCTGCCACCCCCACACCACAGACAGGAAACACATTTCATTAGTTTTTGCTCTTCCTTCCCCATGTTTATTTTTAAAGTATCTAAACATGTGTGAATAGACTGATTATTTCACTGCAGATGTGAAACTATTCTCTTATTCCTTAAGCTCTCTCCAGCTCATTGGACTATTTGCAGAAGATCTGCTTCCAGCAATCACCACCTGGCATTCTAATGCAGATGCTCTCTCTCCCCAGGTCTTCAGGATTCAGGTTTTAAGGTCTCCTGTAGAGAAGAATAATCTCTTAAACTCAGTTTAATTATGTAGTGGATTACTTAGCGATGGAAGCGTGAACTTGTACGTGTTTGTTATTAGCTTCTAATACAACAGCATTGTTACTTGTTTTTGACTCACGCTGTTTCAGACTGGTGCAGAAATCCCATTCTCTACTTTTCTTTTAACCACTTACTTAAAATTCTCCAGCTTATCTCGCATTTTTCCTACCATATTGTACAGGCACATAAAACATTAAATATTTTGATGTTTTCAGAATTATTTGCAAAAGCAACATGTTATCATTACAAAAATAGTGTAAATTGGGCTGGAGAAATGGTTTGGCTGTTAAGGGTACTTCCTTTCCTCACCAAAGACCCACGTTCCATTCCTAGAACTCACATCAGGAAATTCTATTTCCTGTCTAAGAAAATGTCTCATGTTGACAATATCTGCCATTTACAAGGGACCAGATTCATTTACTTATTAGCCAATGATGTTGAGAATAAAGAGAATATTTTGAGGCTTCCTGGGAAAGTGTGTGCTATCTTCCAATTTACCTCAACTAAATAAAGTATAATTAAATAGTGTTCAACATGTTTAGAGTTGATAAATGGTGAGAATTTAGCAACATTAGTTTCCTTTCAGTAAACTCTTAGGTGGTCTACCCAGATGATCTAGTTGAACTTTTACACTAAGTGATCAAATGAACAACGGATATGTCCTTATTGATCAGGGCCTCAAAAAGACTGTCATTTCCCGGATGCCATCTGATTAACAGTGAATCTGTGAGTGCAGTCTATTTACTCAGAATTGGAAGCCTATTTTTTTTCCATAACTGAAAGGAAATGATATATCATCTGTGTGCCAGGGTGAGGACAAAGTGTGGGCTGCACAAGGAGGCTAAGATTCCTTCCCCTGTCCAGTCACGGTGGTGATGACCATGGATGGCTTTTACAAAGCAAGGACTCCTGGGGTTTCCTGAGCTCTGAAGCCTTCAATGACAGTTTAAACCACTGTAGGTGGTTTAGATACATATCTATGAGAAATGACATGTCAACAACACAGTTAAATCCTCTTGCATTGAGAGATGAAGGCATGTGTCCTTGGAGTAGAAAAATACATTGCTTTAGGAGAATTACTTAAAAATCTTTATAGTCAGAAGAAATAATACTTAAGGCAATAAAAACAGGACAAAATTCATTAGCTTATTCTTTAATCTTCCTTCTTAGAAGTTGCCTTGCACAACAACTTTTGGCTATTCCCAAATGTCCACATTAGAAGGTCAAAGTGTACTATCTCTAAATATTCAAAAATATTCCTACAGGTTCTCAAAGACAACTCCACAATATCAATTTCAGAAATTATATATTGAGGTTAAGATGGAGTCTCAAAGGAAGATGAAAACATGTGTCTGATATAGCTTTAAAAGAGCTGAAAGCTCTTGCTGAGAGATTAGACACCATTTAAGGACATAGCCTCATCATTCCTTGAACATGCCATGTCACCTTAGTGAAGCTTAGTACAAAGAAATTTCCTTTAGATGGAAATCCTCTCTCTCCCTTCCACCTGCTCTTCTCTGTTCCTGCTCGCAGACCTGTTCATCCTCTCCTTGACTTCACACCCACCTCAGATTCTGACTTGTCAGGTGTCTTCCCTTCCGATGCTGTATCTGCTTCCCTGGTTGATGGCTTCACATCACCTCAGCATCCAAATTGTGCTACCTTAAAACAATTCTACTTCTCCACATTCCTCACAAATGTGTGTACCTACACGGATTTTGAAATACAAAAAGAGACACAAGATACCTCTTGTTACACATGTGACAGAGCTGTATTATTCCAGAGAAGCCTTCAACCTCAGTCTTCTATTGGTTGGTACATTTCTGAGGATCAAGTGTTTCTTTTTTTCTTTCCTTTTAAATGTTATTAGATCTTCCATGCCTGGTATAGTTAGCGCCTGCCTGATGCACAGGTATCATCCTATAAATATCCATTGATTGAACAGATGGATAGATAGATGTTAAGGTCTGTGGTATCATTTGAATTCTAATTCAATAGTAAATGACTTAGCTCTAGTTTCAGTATGGCTCTGATACAAGGTGGCTCATGATAGTTAATCTTATAATCTATTTTCTCAAGGAGCTATAAAAACCTCCTAGCACAACCTTTCCCAGAGGGGAGAATATGTAGCAAGAATATGCATTAAAACGGAGGTGATTTTCACCCATGGAGTAAGCGATTTATAGATGTCTATTTTCCTTTGTGAAGAATTACCCACAATTGTGTTTACCTGGTATTTTCTAAGATTACTGACATTAGGTCTGTTCCCTGCAGAGACAGGAGGGGAATCTGGGAGATGGTGAGGCCATGATGAGCGTGTAGAATGATAGTTCACATCTCATGTCTTCAGAGGCTGCTTGGAGACTCTTTGTATCCTGTCTGTTCCCCTATTAAGAGCAAGGCACACCTGAAAATGAGTACTCACTCAAACAGTCAGGTGACCGAGGCATTGCAGTTAGTTCAGACTGAGCAAGGCAACATGGGAACAAAAGAGAAATCGACCTCTACAGAAGCAGTGTCTAATCAGAACAATAGCACAGCGGCCTCTCTGCAGGGGTGGAGACTGTGCTCCTGCAGGGCACGGGAGGACTGGGGGCTTTGCAGGGCAGGAAGAGGAACTTTGGGGTATCAAGAGTCCATCTTCAAGCCTCTTACCTGCAATCTTAAGTGGTAGATACCAATGGAGTTTGGTATGTTTACCTTACCTTAGCAAAAGCTCCCCAGATCCTAGCATACACCTCGGAAGCTGTTACCAGTGTGTCCAGTGTTACCTTTCCTGCCTGGAGTTTCTCATTCCTCCTGAGGTTTTTAGGTAATTAACTCTTGTCACTCATACCTGCTCTGTCCCATGGAAGAAGCAGTGTCTGGATTCACACTCAAGGAACATGGAAATGGGAAAGAACAAGTAGGCATCCGATGCTTTATCTCCTCAGCTTTGCCTTAGAAGGAAAACACACATGCCGCCTTTGCTCCATTCTCAACTTCTCAGTCTGGCACTTGGCTCTTTCGGCTGCTTTGGCCTTGGCTTGGGTTTAAGTTCCAGCCCTCCATTAAAGAGGAGGACTCAAGAGGGTGTGTTAAATTCCCTGGTTCTGAGAGTCCTCATCTCTGAAAGGAAGATAAATGATCTTCACCCTCCATGGGAAGACAGAGACCACCTACAAATCTCCTGAGAACAGCAGACGCAATGTGGCTATCTTAATGGTCAGAATCTGTAGAGGCAGAGAGCCTTCATCCCCCGGACAAAGTGGGTTCCTTCTCTTAAAGGTTTCGGGGGTGGGGCTCCTGCCACATAGTTAATAGGTATACTATGTGCCTGTAGTCAGGCTGCCCTCTGATCCCAGGGCCAAGGGGAAAGAGAAATAGGCTGCTGGTGGTTAGCATGAACAAGGGTAGGGAGGATGCAGCGTCTGCCTCGCCCTGTGAGATGGTAGCACCTGATCTAAAACTGTCAATAGCTGTAACTTAACTTCAAGCCCACAACGGAGGTAAATTTATGTGCATCATATGGCGGGTAATGAATATTCTCCTCTTCATATTTCTGACCACTAGAGAAAAGCTGGAAACAAAGGCTAAATATTCTATGCATAATTTACACCCTCCCTTCCACCCCTTGCAAAAGAAATCTCCTACCCTATTTTTCAACTTCAATCTTTTCTTTCTTGTTTCTTGATTAAATTTGGCCCTTTCCCACAATGAGTGCCATAGAAACCCAACTCCCTTACAGCAGTGGAAAGGATAATTTTAGGGATGATTTGAGCTGTAAACACACTTTGCTTACAGCTTTCCCTTCCTTCTGGGGCAGTCCTGACTGACTGAGGCTACACAGGACACTGGTTTTATTTTATTTTTGTTTTTTGATACTCATTAATCCTGAGGAAAGTTTCAAGCCAGGGTCATTATTGCTTAATTAGAGTTTGGGATACATGACATGTTTTTTGGTGACATTCTGTATACTGGCCTGCTTGTACAAGGAAATTCATGCAGCTGAAAATTTTGGCATGCTGGAAAGTTTAAATGGGGATTTTGGCTGGGGAGTGGATTCAAGGTTGTTTTTACTGAAATGTCACCCAGTTCTCTCCTGTCTGCATGTGGCTAACCACTAAGCTTACCTTGATCTACCTCCTTGTGTGCCTGCTTCTCAGGGGCACCTGGACTTAGCAATACATCGCTTTAAAGGTGTCTCGGGTGCGAGGCTTCTCTGGTGCCGTTTGCTCTTCGTGGTGTAACAGGAATGTTTTTTCATAAACACTTCTGCATATTCAAACCTGGAGTCTAGGGGACATCTAAGGCGATGTAGAGACCGGAAGGGGTTTTTCTTCTGTGATTTCTCTGAGTATCTGTTAGAGTTCTGCCCTCTCTCTAGCTGCATGACCACACACGCACAGTTGAGGAGTTAAGCAAAGGATGTTGTGTCTTATGTCATCAGTGTGTGCTGGTGATCACATATGAGTAGCGTGGTCACACAATCTGTGCAGGCGTGGCATGGCTCTGTAAGCTCATCTGAGCCTTAAAGAGCCTTGACTCAGACCCCACCCTCTCTCTCTGTTCTGCTCTGCTCTCTCCCCCTCCCCCCACCATCTTCCCTCTCTCTGCACCCGCTTGCTCCCTAGGCCTAGTTCTTTTGACTCCGCTTCCCCCCCCCCCAATAAAGCTCTAAAATTAATACTGGGTTCTGTCGTGACCGTGACCTTTCCATGCGGTAACCAGTGACGCCACCAGCGCCGCTTATCGTTCATTTCAGTAACCATGTTCTAAAATTGTTGGGAGGGATAGTTGAATTCACAGCGGAACTGTTCTTAGCCAGGTTCTGTATTGATATGCCGCTGATTCAGGGCCGTTTCATTTACTTACTGTTCACACATCATCCTTGCCAACAGTATTTCCTGAGTTCTTCCTATGGAGCCCACCCTGGGACGGGCATGGTAGACACGGGAGCCTCTGAGCACTCAGACGGGACGTTTTCCTCCATCGTTGTATGTGCACTTTCTCTGTATGTAACAATCTATATAAACAAATCTATGGGCAGCCTTCCAATTAAATTGCAGTTGTGGTAGATAAGGAAATTTTAGTATTCCGAAAAAAAAAAGCTTTTTTTTTTTGGCTTTTTGAGAGAGGGTTTCTCTGTCTAACAGGCCTGTCTGTCCTGAAACTCACTTTGTAGACCAGGCAGAGATTTGCCTGCCTCTGCTTCCTGAGTGCGGGATTAAAGGCGTGTGCCACCACCGTCTGTTGGTGTCCTGAAATTTTTTACTTGTGGTAAAATAGTTTCATTTTCTCTTTTGCTTTTTCAGTTATGCAGAAACTGTGAGGATCTTGACCGTGCACAGCTAAGTCTCCCCAGATAAGACCCGAAGCTTGTCCTCTAGGTTAACCATTCTTGGTGTGTGCCACAAAAGAAACATCATGAGCACTGTTGCTGGGAATATTCTAGACTTTTTAGTGTTGGAAATTAGACCCTCAAGATGCTGCCAGAAGAGCTTCACAGAACCTGCCCCACTCAACCCTTCAGTCTCCCCTCCTGCATGCTTGGAAGAGCTGATGGGCCACGCCCACTCTTGGAGTCTTTCTTCTCTCTGCTCTCACAAAGGACCAAATCTCACTCCCGCACCTCTTTTAGGAATTGGAGGCAGGTTGACTGAAGTCATCTGACGCAGGTCCCATATTAAGTAAATCTGCTTCCTTGGTGTGGAAGGATGCTTAAGTTGTGGTCAAAAGAAGAAATTACAGTGGCCCAGAGGTAGGAGAGTGCAGTAGATCAAAGTACCTGTGTGGTATTTTGAATATAATTGGCCCCCATAATTCCATAATCCCATAGGGAGTGGCACTATTAGGAGATGTGGCTTTGTTGGAGTGGGTTTGAGTGGTTAAGTGGTGGTGCTCATGGCTGGCTGCCGCCCATGGTGGCAATGCCCACGGAGGAAAGCGCTGGATGTATCGGTGATGAAAGAGTCATGAGCTATGGTTACCTTTCCAGAGCTTTATTGGGAGAGAAAGGGAGGGAGGGAGAGAGAGAAAGAGAGAGAGAGAGAGAGAGAGAGAGAGAGAGAGAGAGAGAGAGAGAGAGAGAGCAGAGGGGGGAGAATACGGAAGGAGAGATTGCGGAAAGAGAGAGAGAACACAGAGAGAGCACACCCGCTTTTTTAGGCTGGGATGCCGTTGCAGGCTGGTGATGTAATTAAGGACATAATCCTTATAATGGGTTTGTTGGAGGAAATGTGTCTCTGTGGGGGCTTTGAGGCCCCTTTCCTCAAGTTTCCCTCAGTGTGACTGTCAGTCGACTTCCTGTTGTCTGCAAGATGTAGAACTCTCAACTACTCCTCTAGCGCCGTGTCTGCCTGCATGCCGCCATGCTCCCTGCTATGATGATAATAGACTGAACTGAAACTGTAAGCCAGCCACCTCAATTAAATGTTTTCTTTGTAAGAGTTGCTGTGGTCATGGTGTCTCTTCACAGCAATAAAAAACCCTAACTAAGACACCCTATGTGAGCCTGGGAACAGAAATGGGCTGGAGGGGTGGAGGGGCCACACTGGGAATGACTTTGTATGTCACATAAAGGAAAGCTTAAACAGTAATTGTAAGTAATTACATCACAATTAGACTAGATTTGTAATTTAAAAATATTCCTTTGGAAACAGTCTGTTTGGTCCCTCAAGGAACCCTGCCTCCGCAAGTTGGGCATTTAGACAAAAGCCAACAACCTTCCCTCAGGAGCTTGAATAAAGTTTCTGCTTGATAAAAAAGGAGTCATTCTCCTTATCTCTGGCAAAAGAGACACAAGTGGGTCTTCCATTAACTTGTGACTGTGGCGCCTACTAATTTGTCAAGGTCAATGCTAGTCTCTGGGATCTCTCCATCCCTGCTCACAAGCCCACCCCAGCTCACAAACTCCCTTTCTCCTGTTCCCTTATAACCCTGGAAGGCCCCTCCTATCCCACACCCCCACCCCTCTTACTGTTCCCTGCTTTCCTGGGAGACAGACTTGGCAGTTTGGGATAAACTATTCCCTTTTCTCCCATGGAGTGGCTGGCTATTTTGGTTTCTTTGCTGAACCCATTTTTCATTCATCTGGTGCTGAAACCTGGAAGAGTCATAAATGAGCTCCCCTTCGAAGGGGCTCGGTCTCTCCTAGTTGAACCAAACTGCCAATTTTGCCCACTAGGTGAGGAAGATTTGTCCATGCTGGTTTCTGCCACCCAACATATTTACATCCAAATTTTAGAGTATGGCTCCTCTACCTGCTCTAGCCATCCACCTCTCCTTGCCTATTTGGTAAATGTCTCTTCAGCTCTTGAAGCCTTCCATGCCCTTCTGGGCTGCCTGTCTGGGCATCTCCCTTCTATGCCCGCCAGGGCTTCACCATGTGGGCAATTCTATTTACTAAGACACTTACTCTTCTTCCTCTATTGGGACCCCCCCCTCCCATTTTCAAAAGCCTCTCCTAGTGCACCTCTTCAGCTGTTTCCTCCTCTACCTGCTCTAACCACTTGTCTCTCCTTCTACTGGGTTAGTGATGCTATAAAGCTCCCTGGCTCCCTGCTTTGTCTACCATCACTACAGAAACCACATGGGTGTGCCAGGAAGCTCTTCTCACCCTACTGGGCCCCAGTCATGCTGAAAGGGATGCTTTTCCTCCTCTGTGATTCGGGAAATTTCTGACAAGTCTTTCAGCCCACTTGGGGATGCCCTGGATTGAAATGTTTGTCCCCACACTTAGCGACTCTACAGAGGACATCTCCTCCAAGCCCTGTGCTCGGCCTCTCTCACTCTTTGACCATGACTCTTCCCTCTAGAAACCTAACCCTCAACTGCACTCGCTCCTCTACTCAAGTCTCAAAGCCCCCCGCCCCGCCCCCCACTTAAGGATGTCATTAAGTCTCACTGCCTCATTTTTTATTGCAACATGGCCTGGCCACAACACAAACTTGACAATTAGTCTCAATGGCCAAAGGATGGCACATTTGACTACTAAATCCTCTCTAATCTTGACAGATACTGCCAATGCATGGGCAAACAGTCCAAGTCTGCCGGTGTGCATGCTTTCTTGACTCTCCATTCTCACCCTTCCCTCTCTACCTTATTCCATGCTCACCAGGGTCTTCTGGCCAAAGCCAAACTCTCCCCTGAAGCCGACCAGGATCCAGAGCCCTTTGCTCCCACTCTTTTTGACTTTGATGTAAAGGATTCAGCCCCACCCCAGCCTGGCCTCAGCCTAACCTTCTTCCTCAACCTCAACCTCATTCTCCAGAACTCCCTCAGCCAGCTCCCTACCCCCATCCTAACTGCACCTCAACTATACTGTCCTCATCACCTCCTGGAGCTCACACCCACTCCTGCACTGATATCCGTTACCCACTAAGGGAAGTGGCAGGCCCTAATGGCCCCCTCCACATACATGTCCCTTTTTCTGTGGCTGACCTCTCCTAGATAGAAAAGCGCCTTGGTTCTTTCTTGGCCAACTCTTCTAGCTTTACCAAAGACTTCAGGTGCCTTACTCAAACCTATAACCTCACCTGGTATGACTTCTATGTCATTCTTTCCTATACTCTCACCCCTAAGGAAAATGAGAGAGTCTGCTCGGCTGCTCAAGCCCATGCAAATGAATCCACCACTTGGACAATTCCTATCTGGTGGAGGTAGACTCAGTTCCCTGGTTGGACCCCCGATGGAACTACCTACCAGGTTAATGCTGAGAATCAGTCCTTTGGCAGGGTAGCCCAAGACAAAATGTTTACTTGCCTCCTGACTGGCCTCCAAAAGCCCTCCATAATTAATTAATTTTGATAAACTGAGGAAGATAACCCAGGGGCTGGATGAAAATCCCACTGAGTTCCTTGCCTGACTTACAGAGGCCCTCCATCAGTACACAAAGTGAGGTCCTAATTCTCAAGAGGGCATGCTTGTCCTCAACTCTTACTTCCTCTCCCAATCAGCTCCTGATATTAGAAAGAAACTTAAAAGTCTGGGTAATGCCCCTCAAACTCCTCATAGCGGTTGAATATTGGCATTTAAGGTGTTTAATGGAAGGGAGGAGTGGGCAAAGACAGATAAAGCTTCCCATGATAGAGAGAAGCACCAGCTCCTGGCAGCAGCCCTAAGAGCTCCTCCAGAGAAGATGATGGGGCACAGAAGAACGCCACCCGGCTTGCTTTAAATGTGGCAAAGCTGGCAACTGGGTGAAAAACTGCCTTTACCTCACCTGTCCCCAGGACCCTGTCCAAACTGTGGACAAGCAGGGACACTGGAGAGTTGATTGCCCTGCTTTGCCTAGACAAGATGGGCCAGTCCCTCAAGTTCCTCCTCCATAAGAAAGTCTCTCAGATCTTCGGGGCCTGGTGGCTGAAGACTGATGATGCCCTGGGACCTCCACTCCCAGTGAAATCAATGTTACCATAGAGGAATCTAGGGGGGTTGTCTAGGTAGCTGGTAACTCTGTTATTCATTATAGATTCTGGGGCTGCTTGGTCTATACTTCCTCTTTACTCTGGGGCAACTTACCCTTCTCAGACCTCTGTGGTGGGTATTGATGGTCACCCCACCAGCCAAGGGCTACAGACCACCTCCTCTTCTCTCTCTCTCTGGGGTCACATGAGAGCTCACTCTTTCCTCCTTATACCTAGTTGCCCAATCTCCTTATTGGGCGAAGATATCATGGTTAAGTTACACTTTTCCGTAACTCCCTCTGGAATTTTTCCTCTTTTCTTGGCCTCTGAAGACACCCCGCCCCCCACTAACATTAGTGATTCTACCTACCCCATACCAGACTCCCTCGTTAGCCCAAAAGTCTGGGGTGCTTCCTCTCCCTCAGTGACCTCACATCACCCTCCCATTAAAATTCTACTCCAGGACCGTATCTCCTACCCCTGTCACTCTCAATACCATATTTCTCTAAAACATAGACATGGATTAAAACCTACCATACAGAACTTTCTGGATAAAGTTATTCTCAAGTGCATTCACTCATCCTATAATACACCTGTCCTGTCCGTACTAAAGCCTGATATTTCTTACCACCTAGTCCATGACCTCAGGATTATTAATGCAGCGATTACTCCTGTATACCCAGGAGTCTCTAACCCCTATGCTCCACTCTCTCAGATTCCCTCCTCTACCTCTCATTTTACTGTCCTAGACCTTAAGGATACTTCCTTTATGATATCTTTACACTCAGACTCAATGATCTCTCCAATTTTACCTGGGGAGATAAACAGTAAAGTATGACCTGACACTGGTACACCATCCCAGCTTACTTGGACTGTCCTTCTCCAGGGGGTCCTAGACAGACCCCCATTTTTTGGGGGGGCAGGCTCTGGCTGCTGACCTGTTCTCCCTAGATCTGCCCCCCAACCGCATAACCCACTGTATAGACCTGCCTTCTACTCTGCGGCCCCTCATCCTTCTGCCACAGCAACATACTGCTTACTTTTTTTTTTTAACTTTTTAGTAAACAAAAGATACAGTCTCCCCTTCTAAAGCTCAGCTTTCTGTCTTGAAGGTCAAGTACCTAGACTTTCTGCTATCCCCTAATAGTTGTGAACTCACCCTTGATTACAGACAGTACCTGTGGTCCCTCATACCTCCAGCCACCCAGAAGAGATTCTCTCTGTCCTTGGCCTGGTGGGGTCTTAGGACCCCAATTCCTGACTTTGCTCTTCTTGCTTGGCCCCTCTATGAAGCAGCTAAGGGCCCCTACCTGATCTTGCAGACCCTACTAAGCCTGTCATGCCCGCTCTCTCTCACCCCTGAGATGCACCCCTGCAGGCTCCTGCCCCAGCTCTCCTTGACCCTTTATTCTGTACACTGCTGAAATTCGAGGAATGGCTCTCCGAGTTTCGGGGCAAATGAGAGGACCCATCTTTGTTCTTGTCATCTACCTTTCCAAACAGCTGGATACAAGTCAGGAGAGGGCAGCCTTGCTTACGGGAACTAACATCAGCCTCCCTGCTGCCCCAGGAGGCTTCTGAGATCACTTCTGGTTGCCCTCTCTCTGTCTTCACCACACCAGCTCAAGGATCTCCTATCACACAGGAGTCTCTCCACTCTGTCCCTTTCTAACCTTTAGCTTTTTCACATCGCCTTCCTAGAAAAACCTAATATTGCATTTCATTTGGTTCCTGCCCTCCACTTACCCCTGCTGCACTCCTTCTCAAAGCCACTACCCTCACCCATTCCTGCCTCTAGTCACTTGAAACCCTTACAGGAGTCTACAGCTTTCTATTTCCCCCTGACATGTCCTGACTATACTTGGTTTATAGATGGGAAGGTCATCTCTCGGCTCCATTGACTCTGGCCAAGTAGGCTATGCCATAGTCTCCTCTGACAAGGTTGTAGAATCCGCCACTGCACCAACAGGTAGTACTTCTGGGAAGGCAGAGCTCAGAGCCCTCACTAGAGCCCTCACCTTATGT
Organism: Peromyscus californicus insignis; assembly: GCF_007827085.1. Taxonomy (NCBI): domain Eukaryota; kingdom Metazoa; phylum Chordata; class Mammalia; order Rodentia; family Cricetidae; genus Peromyscus; species Peromyscus californicus. The sequence continues at coordinate 11,807,823 of NW_026294617.1, read as the reverse complement.
GAGACAAAAGCATCAAGACACACATAGTTCTAAGTATGCTTTCCATATTCTACACCACCCTACTTCCGTTTGACAGGAGAGGGCGTGGGACTGGATAGTAAGCAGTCAGTGCTCTACCAGCCTATCAGAACTCCACTGGTCAATGTTAAAACAATGAACCTTTGAAATCTTAGCATAACAATATCATAAAAACATTTCCCATTTTATATATCTTAAATCATTTTCTTATACCACCAGAACTTAAGTTTTCATATCTTCAGAACTTTATATATCTAAGAACATTTTTTTCTATCTAATCGTTTCTCAAAGACATGAGTAGTTATTGTTGAGAACAGTCATTGCAAGACATGTTCTTCTAGTGTAAAGTTACACCTGAAACCTGTTAATCCTTTAATATGAAGTTTGTTAGCAAGGCAACTTTGTCTGCCTTTTCTTAATAAGACACTTAGTAGCTTTAGATGAACTAACAAGGTGGCTGCAGCCTTGGGGGACGGAGCTGGTGGCCTGCTGCTGACAAACTGACAAAGCGACAGTTAGCCCAGTCGTTAATGCCATCAGAGATCTGAGGACAAATTACAGCAGGAAGTATAATGCAAATGGTCTATGTATCAATCAAAATGACAGTGCCTACTCATTTACCTGGATAGTCATCTCAGCCTCCTGTGTTCTCCGTGGCACTGGGGGCAGAGGTACCAGGACAGCATCAGTTTTCAGCTGCCAGATCCAGAAGATGAGAGGCTTTCCTGTGGAGGAAGAACATGGTAGTGGTAAGGTGGGTGGGCAGGTCCTGACCTTACTTTGTCTAGGCAAAGTAGAGCAATCAATTTTCCAGTGTCCTCCTTGTCCACAGTTAAGGCTGAGTCCTGGAGGCAAGTGAGGCATTGGGGCATTCTTGCTCAGTGGTTAGCATTACCAAAACCCAGGTGGAGTCATCATAGTGCCCCATTATCTTCTTGGAGATCTTGGGAGTCACTGTTGGAGCTGGGATCTCTGTCATATTAAGCTTAAACATCTTAACTGTCATATTCAGTAGATCTCTGACAAGTTTGAGGACTATTAAGTAAATCTGAGCTAAAGAACCCTTGTTTGTTTATTTTTAGTTACTTGCTTTAAGTTATACCTTGAAAACACGTACAGTAGGCTAAATAAAGCTTTTTCCTATAATTAATTACATCAGTACTTAGCATGACTACAAATATAGTTATAAGCATATTAAAGAATTAGATACTTTATGAGGTCCCTGACCATTAACTTGCATCTCTTAATTATCTTTAACAGTTTACAATAAGTTAGTAGCTTTATCCCTGTTAAGTTTAGCCTTAAAACAAAATAACACTTTTTTTTTTGGTTTTTTGAGACAGGGTTTCTCTGCGTAGCTTTGCGCCTTTCCTGGAACTCGCTTTGTAGACCAGGCTGGCCTTGAACTCACAGAGATCCACCTGCCTCTGCCTCCCAAGTGCTGGGATTAAAGGCATGCGCCACCACCGCCCGGCCAAAATAACACTTTCTGAATCGAAGCTTTTTTAGTATCAAAATAAAACCTTTAACTCATAAACACAGTCCACAGAGACTGGGAACTTTCCTCATCCCTTTACAGTATACCATTACATAATATAACAGTTTCTTACATGACTCAGTTTACCAAAATAGCTACAGCTTAACCATGTTAGCAGAAAACAAGAAGGTTAGACACTCATTCTTAAATCAGAATCTGTTAGCCTGAATAGAGATTATGTACCTTTGCCAAAGTGTTTAGGTCATTGTCTTTCTTGTATCATAAGGTAGGAATACATCAGTCTCTGGTGTTTAATGTTTGGTACTCATAGCTGTGGCCCTAACTTTTAAGTATTTTATTTATTTATTTATTTATTTATCAAGATCATGTATTTGTTGACTGCTTTTTCTCCTCCAGCTCACAAATAATGACATGGAGACTTGTTAATTATGAAAGCTCAGCCTTAGTTTAGGATTGTCCCAATAGCTCTTATAACTTAAACTTAAAATCCATATTTTTATTAATCTGTGTTCTACCATGTAGCTTTTACCTCTCTCCCACTCTGTGTGTCCAACTCATTATTTCTGTCTAACGTCTTTCTCTTGTAATTCATGCTCCTAGATTATTCCTCCTCTTTCTCTGTCTACCTGGAAGTTCCACTTATCCTCCCGGCCTAGGTATTGGCTGTTCAGCCTTTCTATAACAATCACAGCAATACATCTTCACAGTGTACAAATATACCACAACATATATTAATAAAGACACTATAATAAAATGCCTTGTAAATTTTAAATGTCTCATAGCCTTATAAACTTTAATATTTTTAAAAGCTGTTCTTAAAATATTCAGTTTTTACTTAAATTTTCTGTAAAATTCCTTTTACATTTCCTTTTAAAGAAGTTTAAAATCTCTCAACTGTGTGTTCCTGCAATATCAAAATGAAGCACCTTTTTTCTTTCAAGGGTGAAGACACAGGGCACAACCACAATCTGCACAAGGCAAACCAAGCTCTAACAGGGCAAACAATTCAGGGTCTCTAAAACCAATGCTATCTGGGTTCCTCTTAGGTTACAAAGTTTGTTTGCCAGCCAGGTAAGCTCTTGTGTATGAAAACATGGAGATGCAGTTTTAATATGCCATTGAAAAGTATTGTTTAAAAATCCTATCTTTTATAAACCTTGTTTTCAAAACAGGACAGGAATTATTATACAAAAATCTATCCCAATCCTAAATATCTTGGAGTCCTGTTGTCTCCATAGTCATCCCATATGTCATGGTTGCCCTTAATCAAGGTTGTGGTGAAGTCATGTGACCATCTTTCCTCTTCAACCTTAGCAAAGATGGCTGCCAACTACATGACCGCCTTAAGATAGTGGCAGGCCATGTATTGCTTATAAATACTACATGGTTCCTTTAAGATGATCTGTGAACAGACTTTTAACTATCAACACCATGTTTTAACTTTTTGTTACAGATATTACAGATTCTTAACATACCCAATAAACTTCTGGTCCAATAATTCCTTTAGCTGTTCTGACTTGCTCTTTTCTCCTTGTCATAGCTCTTGACCCTGGACATAGACTTCAAAGGCATGCCTGGGTCTGGGAAAGGGAGAGCCGTAACCCAATCACAGAGCCTGTTTTTCAATAAAGTAGACAACAGCAAAAAACAACTAGAATATTATCCATATCCGTATGATGTTTGAATCCATATTGCATTAGATCCAGTGGTCAGAAAGTGCAGAGGTAAATTCTGAGTCTTGGGCCGTCACTGGATGCAACAGTAACAGCTGAGCTATAACCAAGACACACAGAAGTAAGCTCACACATTCAAGGGAGACCAGTGTCCACATTCATTCCTTTAAAACAGACAAAAATTTCCTTACCTCCTCTGGTGCTGTAATTTCAATCAAGAGCTGCCCTGGTAGCTGCCATAGGAAATAGTTACAGGGCACGGTGCTTGAGCTGAAGCTCCAGCCACACATGCACACCAGTGCTGCAGCTGCACTGGCCGCAGCTGGCTGCTGCAGGGGGGCCTGGCCACGGGCTTCCCCAAGGGGCTGGGAGATTCTTTGCAAAGCTGCCCATGGAGCCCCAGGCCTGACCATGGGCATTGCATTCTGCAACATACTGCCATCAAACCCCATGTCCCCAAAGCGCCAGTGTTTCTGGAATGACCTTTGGAGCAGTCTATCAGTCCTTGTTGTTCATCCCTTCAGTCAACTCAAGTCAGGCACAAGATAAGAAACAGAGCCCAAATGACATTTCACAATTTGAGTCCTCTTGCTTCAGAGGTTGACCAATTTGACCAATAGAAACTTAACAGATGGAGACCATTTCAGTTGTCTCCTGGGACAACCCTGGTCTGCCTGACATCTCTGCACTGAGCCTCTCCAAACTCCAGGTTTGTGCCCCAGTGCCCTGGGGTATCTTTGTCTTTACTACGCAGCCCAAGCATTGAAACCCTGCTGATGAACACCCATGATGTTTTCAAGTATATTGTCCCCTTGTGTTACTAGGGTGCTCCTAAGGCAGATCAGAAGAAAGAAAATTGGGGGCTCTGACTGAAATCTAATTAAGACAATTTGACTAAATCCAAATTCCCAAAAACCAAATGAATATTAGACTCGGTGCCCAGATGGTCTCAGGAGACTACTCCACCACCGACCAACCAGGAGAAATATTCTTGCATCCAGCCTCCCACATAAAACCTTGCTGCTGGCACAGAGTATATGATGCAGACAAGACATGGACAAGACACAGATAAGACACAGACATGCCTCTCACCTTGCAGCAAGGTGGAGATCAAGGACCATAACAAGCAAGAAGAGATGGGACAGGGAGGTGTCTCTCAGCTGTAGGACCTCCAAATGCTATGGTGTAGAAAACCAGGAGCAAATGCTGAAGTGTTGCAAGGTAAAAAAAAATTTATGGCTGGGCCAAATGTGCAGTCTCTTCAAGAGTAGGAAGCTGAAGTGTCCCTGACTAAAAGCAGGGGAACTTTTTATAGACAAGCTCAAGCCTGAAGTACATAGCAAGTGATTATAAAAGTGAATTGTTTTTGCAGTTAAGTAATTTAGTTAGCTATCAGCCAGTTCTTGGAACATACCATGAAATAATGAAACAATTTATGATGTGTAAATCATAAGATTATAAAGAAAGAATAAGTCAAAAGGACAAGTTGACCTTTAGCTTGGGACATGATTAGAGAAAAACACCATAGGGAAGGAACAATATGGAATCAAATCAAATTCTAACATTGTGTTTAACTAGGAAAGGGGAGAAAAGCTGGAGTCAGCTGGCCCTTAGCAATCTGTTTCAGTAGAAGTTTACTTTAAAAACTAGTGAGCCTTGCTCGAATGCCAGACAGTCTGACTCTATATCCATCCTTTCCCCAAATGACCAAAATGTATCACTGCCAGGTTCTGGTAGATTACCTCTTTCTCGTAGTAGTAGCCTGTCAGCAATTCATAGGCATAAATGAGGACAGAAAGCCTTTCAGTCGCAGAGTGAAGGCAGAGGCTCGGGTGAAGGAACGGGCAGGGACTGCTCTGTTCACACATTCAGTGCTGCTATCAACTGCTCAGCTGGCTTTCCAAAAACAGATGGTGGCCCCCGTGACTTCTAAAGTCCCCATCCTCTCACATCCAATTCTGACTTACTATTTTGGAGCTACAACATGACACTGGCTACCTTCTCCTAAGTTGTAGGACAACCAAATTGCTTAAAATCTGTGGGCAAGGGACACGGCTCAGAGGGTGAAGACACTTTCCCCTAAGTCTGGGAGATGGTGGAGGGAGATGAAGGGAGGGAACAGACTCTTGAACTTCGATTGACCCCCCCCCACACACACACACTTTAAAACAACATCAATCTCAGACTTACTTTTACTGACTTCAAATTCACTTAAGTAGAAGATAGAAGATAGCTGAGCTTTCTCGGTTATTACAATTTTAAGGCATTTTGCTGATTTTGATAGAAGAAAACAAAATTTCCCAGTGGTGAAACATGTACAAGAAAGAATGTGACATAAAATATTAGGGCTACATGAGAGCACCGATGAAGTGACAGACGGCAAACTGATTTTTTTTGGAATGAGGATTTCAGGACAAATATTCAAGGTCAAAATTTTGGTTATGACTACAAAGTCTGGAAGTGATGAACTTTCAGAAATGTTGGACATTCTGAATTACATTTTGTGTAATGTTTCTTACAAAAAGAGCAAAGGAGTGGGGTGTGCAGTTCAGCTGGTAGGCTGCGTGCCCAGCACACACAAAGGAAGCCCTGGGTTCCATCCCACTACTGCATATGAACCTAGTGTGGTGACACATGTCCATAACTCCAGAATCTAGGAGGTAGAGGCCAGTGGAGGGAGAGGGAGGAAGCTAGTCAACCTCTGAAATCTCTTATAAATCAAAGCACATTAGCGGGACATGGGTGGTGGAAGGCTGTCTGAACTCAAACAGTCTAATCTCTGCCCCCTACTGGAGCTGCCCGACGTTGGGCAGGGTCAACTCTGACCTGTGAACTGTAAACACAACATCCCTGCCCCTTTTCACCACCTCTGCCGCTTTATCACTCGGGGATATTTGAATTACGGCAGCAATTTCCTCCAGCAGCAATGTATTCACTTAATAGTTTATTAGTATTACCATACTAATACTATTGATATGCTCAAAGTACTTTTTTTATGATAAACCTTATGTTTATTGAAAGACTTACTCTCCACTGTAAGCAGAAGTTTCTGTCCCACCAGCAACTCCCAAATACCCAGCAGTCACTCCCCAAATTGCCACACAGAGGCTTATGTTACTTATGTATGCTCAGCTGGTAGCTTAGGCTTATTGATGACTAGCTCGTACACTTAAATCAACCAATAATTCTTATTTATGTTTAGCCACGTGGCTTGGTACCTTTTTTCAGTAAGATATTCTCATCTTGCTTCCTGTGCATCTGGCTGGTGACTCCTGACTCTGCACTTCCTCTTCCCAGCATTCTCAGTTTGGCTACCCTACCTATATTTCCTACCTGGCTACTGACCAATCAGCATTTTATTAAACCAATTCAAGTGACAAATCTTTTCGTGTACAAGAGAATTATTTCACAGCATTCTATAGAGGAAATTCTTCCAAAATTGATATGGAGAATTTAATTCAATCAAAGTAAGTTCTATCCTATTATTAACAAGAGCTGCCAAAGAATGTCACTTCTGTACTAAAGATGAGAAAAAGCCAGACTATCTGTAAGATGATTACTTGTATTAGGCCCATTTGGGTGATGAGCTCACATGACAACCAAGAATACAGAATTTTAAAAAGTAACAGATCTGTTGGCAGTGGGGAGAGCTGACACAAGCCTTTTCAACTCTTGTAGAAGGTGGGAAGAATAAATGGCTTTCATTGAACAACAACAACAACAACAACAAAAATCAGGTAAAATTATAAATGCTTCCAAAGGCTAAGAATTAGCTAATATTTAGGAAAAATGAGAGTGCTCCAAACAATTATTTTCCTTCATTCAGACAGTCTAGCAGATGGTTGCATGAATACTAGGTTATTACTCAGCCACAAAGAACAGAGTTATACCATTTGAAAATGCCACGGAAGTGTACGGGAATTGAAGTCATCATATTAAGTAAAGTGAGTGAGACTCTGAAAGATAAATGGCACATGTTTCTTTCATATGTGAAATATAGATTTTTAAAAATAAAGACATGAAAGTAGAGTAGTCCTATTTGCATGGAGGATACCCAGCAGAGAAGGAACAAGTGAGGGCATAGAATCTGATCAAAGCACATTGTATACAGATGTGAAAACATAATGAAACCCATTATTTTATAAAAGTGATGTATGTTTATTATTTTAAAAGTAGAAAATATATCTACAAGCAAGAGGTAAGGAAGAAAAGAAGGGAAATAGTTTAGTTTTAAACTGTATTTGCTAACTTTGTCTATAATCTCATCTCCTCAAACAGATTATAAATGCCTTGTAAATATCACAAACTTGGTTGGGTATGGCTTCTAGTTGAGTGTTTCCCACGAGCATAGAAAGTAGATGCTTGAGAGACAACTATTTAGTAGTTTTGTAAATCAAAATTGTAGAAATCTGTTATGTAAGTGAAAGATGAATTGAATGCTCAATGAGATTTTTATACTGTTCTTAGTCTGAGACATGATTTCCTAGCCTTCTCTACATATGGTCCCTTTTCGCCTGAGAACATTTTACTCAACCTCGGTATGTTGGTGTGGTAGTTCAAATGAGAGATTCCCCCAACAGAATCACTTATTTGTACCCTTGGACCCAAGTTAGTTCCCCTGTTTAGCGAGGTTGGGGAACCTTTGGGAGGTCACACCTTGTCTGTTTCACTGGGTGGACTTTGAGAGCTGGTAGCCTGGACCACTTCTAATTCACTTTCTGCTTTGGGTTTGCTGTTGAAGATGTGATCTCTCAGCTTCCTGCTCCAGCCAACGACTGCCCTGCCTCCCCTGGTATTGTAGACTCTTCTGCTGGAACCTTAAGTCCAAATAAACTATTTCTGCTCTAAGTTGGTTTGGGTCATGGTATTTTAACACTGCCACAGAAAAATAACTTATATAATTGGTATATAAACTAGATATACAAAAAAAACATTTACTAAAATAAATTAGATTTATTTTAAAACAACTTTTTGGTATATTTGCAGTTTCGTCAATTATTAAAGACAAAAGTAACTTTGCATACTAATGAAATGTATATGTTTAACTTACATGGAAAATTAAATCTAGATTAAACATTGATAGTGCTGAGCATATCTGCATAAATATGTAATATAGAATAGCAGAAGTACATTTAGAATATTTTCAAAATTATTGGAAGTTCTGTCCTAATGTCTAGCCCCAATTCACTGAATTTTAAAATGAAACACACCAATAAACCAAAGAACAAATTTGAAGATCAAATGTTCCCCAATGCAACACAGTGCCAAGGTATACCAAACTGATACTTCCATGCTGAGGAATGACAGTAAGAACATATTAAAACCCCCCTTTTCCATAATTAAATTATTATGTTTCTGTAGGAACAGATTTTAAAGAAATCAAGGAAATCAAGGAAAAGAAAAAATTAGAGGAAATTAATAAATCTCTTAAAGAATGCCAAGAAATTCAAGAAAAAATAAACAGGTGAAGGAAACTGTTCAAATCCTGAAAATGGAAATAGAAACAATAAAGACAACACAAACTGAGGGAATTCTGGAATGGAAGATCTAAATAAGTGAACAGGAACTATAGATGCAAGCATCATCAACAGAATACAAGAGATATAAGAAAGAATCTCGGGTGTTGAAAATAAGATAGAAGAGATAGATATATTGGTCAAATAAAATGTTAAATCTAAAAAAATTCTGACACAAAACATCCAGGAAATCTAGGACACTATGATGAAAAGACAAAATTTAAGACTAATAGAAATAGAGGAAGGAGAAGAAACCTAGCTCAAAGGTCTAGGAAATATTTTCAACAAAACCATAAAAGAAAATTTTCCTAACATAAAGAAGGAGATACCTATAATGATAAAAGAAGCTTATAAAACACCAAATAGATTGGATCAGAAAAGAAAATCCCCTCACCACATAATAATCAGAACACTTAATATACAGAACAAAGAAAGAATATTAAAAGCTGCAAAGGAAAAAAAGTAACATACAAAGGCAGACCTATTAGAATTACATCCAACTTCTCAATGGAGACCTTAAAAGGCAAAAGGACCTGGACAAATGTCCTGCAGACTCTAAGAGACTACAGATGCTAGCCCGGACTACTATACCTAGCAAAACTTTCAATCACCATAGATAGAGAAAACAAGATATTCCATGATAAAGTCAAATTTAAACAGTATTTATGCACAAATCCAGCCCTACAGAAGTTACTAGAAGGAAAATTCTAACCCAAGGAGATCAAATACATCCTTGTAAACACAGACAATAAATAACCTCACACCAGCAGTGTGGGTGAAACACCTTGGATTTATTATGCTTTTGATTTTGAATTAACTTTTGGTTTGCACATTCAGAAACTTTCTGATGTTGCTAAATATTTAAGGAATTCCATATTCAGTCATGTGACCCTATTTGGGCTTGTGGCCTGGAGTTTAAGAAGCTGGTGTCTAAGGCAATCTTAGGCAACATAACACTAGATAATCTGTAAGAATCTAGGTATATTTTGACAAAAAAGTTTTTGTTTAGCTCTTCATACAGAAACTACAGAAATTCAAAGTGTTTGGTAAAATAAATGTTGACAGAGTGAGCAAGCTCATACGAGCAGTACTAGGGTGAAGATGTCATCTGAACTCCAGAAGAGCTTTTCACTCCCTGTGTTTCCTCAGCTGCTAAGGAGAGCTGTCAAGAACCATGACTACAGTCTCCTTTGGCCTGTTTCAGCATTCTCTCGACTCTAGTTTCTCTTGCCCTATATCATATCTCAGGGTTATATCCCTGTTGTATATTATATAGTGATTGTTCAGTCTCACTACTAAGGAGCATTCATTACAAATTTACACTGCATTACAAATTATATTCTCTACAAATTTATCACTGTTTATTCATTCTATCTTCCAGGTATCTTCCTCTGTGAACATATTGGGTCATATTTTTGGGGGGCATTTACTTATGGACTTTTGTATAATTTATACCTAGCAGCAGGATATGCACAGTTTTAGCCTTACTAGACACAGTAAATCAGTTTCTCAATTTACATTCTCGTGGACTCTATGTGGATTGCGATTCCTTCACATCTCCACCAACACTTGAAATTATTACATGATCCACCTCAGCTTTGTATCTTGACAAGTTTAAAGCCTTCTTTTCTAATGGTTAAGAAGCTTGATCACCTTCCTTGTAATGACTGGCTATATATTTGCATTGTTTAGGAAGTTCTTCCTCATATCTTTTGCCCATTCCCCCTTGAATTTTATCATGCATTCTGGTTGATTTGTGGAGGTCTTTCATGTAGTATAGCTTTAAATCTTTGCTGTATACCTGTATCACAGGTATTCTCTCTCTTTGTAGATTGCATTTTGACTTGCTTTATAGTATTTTTAAAACCCATTGGAAGATTTTCTTAATATTTTAGAAGTTTTCTTTGTGTTTTAGTTTCCTGTCTGCTAATGCTTTACTATTGTGAGTGAGTGAGTGTGTGTGTGTGTGTGTGTGTGTGTGTGTGTGTGTGTGTGATTATCATGAGAGAAAAACTGGAATATGCCTCATATTACTCACCTTATTTCCATGAAAAGCATAATTTAGATCAATTCTTCTGTAGTATTCCTCTGTCAGGAGACAACTCAGAGTTTTGTGTTACTTTGTAAAAGATCTTCAGAAAAGTGAAACTTGAGTAATCCCAAAGGAGGGATTGAAGGGGGAAATGGGGAAGGAGGGGGAAAGGAGAGGAATGACAGAAGGAAGGGGAATAGAAACAAGAGAAGGAAGAGAGGGAGAGATGGGGGAGAGAGGGAGGGAGGGAAAGGGGGGAGATGGAGGGTTATTGAGAGAAGAGAAATGGAAAGAAGGAAGGGCGGGAGGGTAGGCCGGAAGGGATGGTCAGGGAGTAAGGGGGGGCAGGCAGACCAGTGTTAGACTTCAGTCTGAGTCTGAAGTCCTTAGAGCCAGGAGATCAGGAGGTTCAAGACTCAGTCTATGTCCAAAAGCCCCCAAAACAGGACTGAGGAGGCCTCTGGTCTCAGTATCTCTGACCAAAATCCAGTGAACCAGAAGCTTCAAGGTCCAAGGGCTGGAGAATATGGAAGTCCCTGAAAAAGAAAGAGAAGAATTCTCCCTTTCCCCAGCTGTTCTCCTCAGGTCTTCAAAGTGGCTTGGTGATGCCCACTCACATTTGATAAGAACTTAGGTTCTTCATTAAGCTTCAGATTCAAACAGGACACTTTAATATATGCACCCAGAAATAATTCTTCACCAGCTATTGAAGCATCCCCTAGCCCAGTCAAGGTGACACATAAAATTAACCATGGCACTTATTCTTGTGCCCATAGACAAAAAAAAAAAAGACCCCAGAGTGATTGCCAAGCTCTGCTAACTTCCCTTTGACTATGTCTTTCAACTCATGAGTTAGAACCTATATAATTCACTTTTCTGTTGCAACAGTCTGCCCATTATGAACACATGGTGACCATATTCCTTAGCTAGGTGTGGGACTTCACAAGCACCTACACCTTCCATGCTAGGATTTGGTCTGGCTTAAGCTTGCACACGTCTTGTGCGTGCTGTCACATCTGCTGTGAGTTCATGAGTGAAAACCCACTGTTGTATCCAGAAAACACTTTCGGTTGTAATCATTCACTGACTCTGTCACTTAGAATCTCTGCTCTGCCTCCTCTTTCACAGTGATCCTGCAGTCTCAGCAGGAGGGTGGGTGACTTGATTGAATATCTGTAGTCTCTCCTTCTCTCCTCCTTGGCCAGTTGAGGGTCTCTGTGCTAATCACCATCTTCTGTAAAAAAGCTTCTCTAATGAAGGTTGAGAGATGCAGTAATCTACAGGTATAATGATAAGTCAGTAGGAATCAGTTTGATATTATGTCTTTTTAGCAGAGTAATAGGTAGGTTCCCTCCTAAAGCCTATGACCAATATAGCAAAAAGTTCTTGGCCCCGATATCTGTGGCCAATAGGGTTTACATTTTGTGGAATGTGCCTTAAATTCAATAAAAAAGCAGTTTGTTACTTTCACAACATTTGATCCATTGTTGTATTGGTGGGTGTATCTTGACAGGTGGGTCATTATTATAGCTCCCAGGGTTTGTATCTGGGTAAGACTGAGGTCTACTTTTCTCCTCCAATAAGGTACACACCACCTTCAGACACCGTGAAAGCTAGATAGTAAGAATGAAGCTTCCAGGTCAATACCAATTTGACTCTCCATGTTCTATAACTTAAGTATGTTGTGTCTTCAGCAATAGGGCTTTACTGACAAGTTTGGAGGGCATCCAAGAGCAAAGGCAATGTGCTGTAAATTTCAGAGTCAATCAGACCTCACTGGAAAACACATCCAATAGAGGAAACTTAGTTCTTGGCATTGGGATTTTTACTTGGTATCCTGTGGTTTCTAGTAGGCTCTGTTACAGGCAAAGTCTATTTCAACTTTGTTTATATGTTGTTTGTTTATATTCTAGGAAACTTCTGCACCATTAGGACTTTATATGAGTGTCAGAAGGTCTTTTGTGTTAGTTATCCCTCCCTGTACTTCATCCTCTGTTTTATTCTCCACCCCCCTTACCCCATTTAGCGGTATGCTACATTCTCCCACTCTCCTTTGTACACAGCTTTCTATCTTCCCTCAATTCAAAGCCCCTGACATTGCCCTTTACTAATTTTCTGACCTCTGTGGGTACTGCAAATGAAACACACATGCTAAATATTCAAAGCTAATATCCACAAATGAAAGAAAACATGTGACATCTGTTTTTCAGAATCTGGGCTACCGCATTAAGAATATTTGTTTCCAGCTTCATCCATTTACCTATAAATTCATAATTTTGTTTTTTTTCTTAACAGCTGAACAAGGTTCCATTGTGTAAATTTTTCACATTTTTACTATTCATTCATTTATTGGATATTTATGCAGTTTTCATTTCCTGGATATTGTGAATAAAGTAACTATAGACATAGATGAGCAGGATATAGTAGGGTATAGCAGGATATAATGGGATATGGTATATATATGTGGTGGTTTCAATGAGAAGGGCTCCCATAGGGCTCGACGTGGCCTTCAGGAAGGTATGCAACCGGGGGTGGGATTTGGGCTTTCATTCCTAGTATTTTTCTCTCTACCTGTGAGCTTGCAGCCATGACATAGGATGTAGTGTCTTTTGACTATATGTCTAAGAACGGTATAACTAGATGCTATGTTAGATCTCTTAGAGGAACTTCCACCTTGATTTCCGTGGTGATTACACCAGTTTGCAATCCCATCAGCAGTGAATAAATTCTTTCCTTTCCCCACATCCACACCAGCATTTGTTGTCTTTTTTTAAATATTGGCCACTATGACTGGAATAAGATGAAATCTCAAAGTAATTTTAATTTATACTTCCCCAGTGGCTATGGGTGTTGAATATTAAAAAAAAAAAACTCTTTCTCTGTCATTTTCCTTCCTTCCTTCTTTCTTTCATTCTTTCTGAGAACTCTGTTTAGATGCATGCCAAATTTTAAAATTGGTTTTTTTTGCTTGCTTTCTTGATATTTACCTTTTTGAATTCTTTATAATCTCTAGATACTAGCCCTCTGTCAGCTATATAGCTGGTAAAGATTGTTTTCCATCGCTCAGGCTGTCTGTCCACGTGATGGTGCTCTCCTTTGCTGCAAAGATGCCTTTGGTTCCATAAGGTCCCACCTGTCAATTGTTGGTCTTAATGCCTATGCTACCAGAGAATTGGGATCTGTTCAGAAGTCCTCTCCTGCGCCTGTAAGTTCAAGTATATCCCCCACTTTCTCCTCTGTCAGGTTCAGGGTGTCATGTTTTATGCCAAGGTCCTTGACCTGGTTAGAGTTGAGCTTTGTCCTGGGTGACAGAAAAGGATGTAGGCTCATTCTTACACATGTAGCTACCCAGTGTGATTTCACCTTTTACACTTAGGTCATAGATTAGAAATTCAACACTGATCTGATAAAGCTTTTTCTAAATAGCTCAATGAGGCTGGGGAGATGCCCCAACAGATAAAGTACTTGCTGCACACCATGATTCCCGAAGTTCAAATTCCAAGAACCCATGTTAAAACAAACAAACAAGCAGGTGGGTATTGAGGTCTTTCTGTAATCACATCTCTAGGAATGGAGAGAAAGGGATCCCTGGAACAATGTGGATAGCCAGAATAGCTGAAGCAGTGAGCTGTGAGGTCCAGTGTGGACTCAATGTGCAAAGTGGAAAGTGATCAAGGAAGACACCCAGCATCAGCCTCAGGACTCCCTGGGCATGTTCACCTATATGCATGCAAACATTCACACACACACACACACACACACACACACACACACACACACACACACACACGAGCCCACACATGTGAACATGCATATACACTTAAGTACATACCACACACACATACATAAAAATTAAATAGCCAGTTTCTCTGATGGTTGTTTATTATACACAAATTGATATGTTCACTGTCTTTCTTTCATAGCCTGCCTCATGCTCATATGACACTAATTTACCTCTTGTTTTAAAATATACTTGGACACTTAGATTGCTGCGTAGGAAACTCTCTTTCTCTAATTATTCTTTTCTCCAAATGCCATGAGTAGCTTCATCTGTTTGTTTTTTATATTAAGTTACACATAATTTTTTAAGGTACATAAATCATCCCATACAGCTTTTCAAAGTGATGGATATGCTCGGTAAGAAACTCTCACAGGTGGAAAATCCTTCAAAAATATCAATAATTTGGAAAATGTGAAAACCGTATTAACATATTCATTTGATGTTAAAATGATTATAAATTGTATTTGGCTGAATATGCAAAAGATTCTTCTGGGCTAATTTCTGGACTGAAGGCCAAGGGTAGCTAGATTAATTTTTCACTGAATGTTCTTTTTATATTTAAATTTTGTGATGTGCATGTTGCATAATACAAATGAAACATGTCAGTAATAAAATAATAGCTGAAGGCTTGTTTCTCACTTTTAAAATTTATTCGTTGGTAATTTCACATACTCCACAATGAGTTTAAAGAATTTCCACCCCTAAATCCCTCTTCTAATTCTTCCCAGACCCATCGCATTCTCTTCAGATTTCCTTTTTAAACTTTCCCCCTTTTCTTCCTCCCTCTTCCTGTAGTGGGTAGCTGTTCCAGCTTTGACTTGGAAGTACTGCCCCCATTGAGGTTTCTGGTAACTGTCTCGCCTACCTATGGCCTGCCCCTGAGGCGGGGCTGAGACGGGAGCCCTTAAGATCCAAGATCTAGATGTGCTGGCTTTCTTGGTTCCTGGTAATCCTGGATGTTGGATGGTAGACTGAGCAGAGCTCTCTGGAGAACACCGCTGGACTGCACTTCACCTCTCCTGGACCCTGTAACCTATCCCTTTACTTGTTGTAAGTTACCCCAAAATAAACCTCCCTTTTAACTACGTGGAGTTGCCTTAATACTTTCACCCATATCTTCTCCTCATTCTTCTTTTATAATCACTGGGATCAATTAGTGCTGTTTTTATGTGAAAGAGTGTGGAGTCATACACTGGAGCCTAAGAAACTCACCAGGGGTCACATTCCTGATTGAACTGTCTCTCTCCCACAGGTACCATAAACTGCCAATAGTTCCTCAGCCTGAGGTGTGGTCAATAGTTTTCCATGATCTCCTCTTTTATCCATGATGGAATGCTACCTGGCTTGATGTTATGCAGGTAGTCAAGTGGCTGTGAGTTCTTGAGAGCAGCAGGCCTGTCAGAAGACACTGCTTTGAAGCAATTCCCTCCTAATTCCCTACCCATTTTCTACCTGTTCTAAATAACCCTGAATGTTATACATGGAGAGAATTTTACTAATTCCAGATCACATGGCTAACAGAAAAAGCCCAGAGAGGACGCTCTCATCTTACAATTACAAATTGGCTGGGGGTGGTGGTGTGCTTTTTTGCTGGACCTGGATAGAAATCACAGGTGGCAGAGGAGATGCTCTTCAGGGCTGCCCTTCGGCAGTCGTTTCCCACAGTGTTTGACTGAAGTGAGCCACAGCAGCATGGGAGCAGGTGTTGCCCCGCAGTGGTACAACAGCTCTCCAGTAGGCTTCAGTGTCAGAATCGCTATCTCCACAAGTGTTACAACTTTTCTTTGAGTCTGGTATCAGATTCCTTACTCCTTGGCAGGAACTGGCATTGCAGCTCTCAGACATGCTTGAGTCTAAGGATTCCTCCGCCTTCGACAGAAGCCAGTGTCTGAGACATCTGGCTTTAAACTTTGGCAGCTCTCTAGAACTCTTCCAGCAACTCTGTTCTTTATAGCCTTCTACACATCTTCAGACTCATCTCTCTATCCTCCCCACCATTACTAACCTTGGTTCTAGTCTGACTGCTTTCTTACCCTGTTCAGTTGTCTCTTCCTTCTGTGCCAGGCAAGATGCCAAGCACCTTGCCATGTTTATAGCTCATCCCAGTGTCTATTCAGTGCCACTCATTCCTCCCCTGGAAAGTGACCACTTCCTGTGCCATTTTGCTGCTTGGCTGTCAACTGCTCAACTGTCATTGCTTCTGCCACTCCACTGCCTCTGCTGTTAATTCCTATGTCTACTCCTAGAGAGCATATATTTACATTCTGGAGTGACTCTCCTTCTTTGAACACCCAACGTTTGGCACCCAACATGGGGCTCAGAGAAGAAAGGGATTCAGCCACTCTAGGACTGGAGGTAAAGTATGCTCAGAGCAGGTGGTACTCCACGATAGGCAGGGACATAGGGAATTCCCCATCTCGGGAGCAGCAGTATATGCAGTTACTAACGTGTTGATTAAAAGGAAATGGAATGAATGTGAGCAAAAAACAGGTCACAGAGCTTTTAGTTAAAAGGCATTGTTACTGGTTTCAGGCAATTTCTTATGGTCAATTAAAACTGGTAGTATGGAAGCAAGTGTTGAGAACTTTAAGGAGAGCTAATCAGAGAGGGGAACCTACACCAGGAAAGATTTGATCTTTATGTAATTTGATCTCAAATACTCTGGAGCAGCTACTGAGTGAGGTGTCACAGAAAGTTCACTCCAACATGGAACAGGGAAGTAAAAAGGAAAACATTCAGGCTAGAAATTGTCAGTCAGCAGAGGAGAATGTTTTCCCACAGGAACATAGAAAAGTTGTTTCAGAGGAAGAAAAAAGTCGGGAGGGTCAAGATAATAGAGATGACACTCCTTCTCTTTCTTTAGATGAAACAGACTTAGAAATGAGAAAGATTAAAACACTAGCTGCAGAATTGCAAGAATTAAGGATACAAATGGAAAAACTCCTGGGGGGAGGGAAATAACAGAAATTAAAAAAGGAATCTTCCCAGTAGAAATGAGGGAAGAAAAAAAATTAAAAAAAATCTTCTCAGTAAAAAGGAGGGAAGCATGTAATCAAAGGCCTACGGTAACACCTTAGGAAAGAATAGAGGCCATGACAAGATTCACCTGTGATGATTCTGTTCCAGAAACTTGCTGAAAGAATCTTAAGAATTCATCAGATGATTGGATTGATTGTTGCTATGGTAACAGGAATTATTACATTGATATTACTACTGTGACTGCTGGATTGGCCCTTCATAAGGAAATCCAGGCTGCTGAGCTTATCAAAGACTGGCATAAACATTCTGCAGAACTTTGGGATCAGCAAAATAAAATAGATGGTGAGGTAGTTAACAAAATAGCTGGTTTAAGACAAGATGTAATCCTAATGGGAGATCAGCTAGAGACATTGAGAGAGCAAATTAAATTAAAATGTGATTGGAATATTATATCTTATTGTATTATACCTTCAAGGTTTAATGAAAGCCAGTATGATTGGGAAGTTAAAATACATTTTTTGGTCACCCTAATTCTTCTTAAATGACTTATGATTTACAACAAGAAATTAAGAAAACTTTTCCGAACAAGTTAACTGCAGCTTCATTTAATCCTATGCATCATTTAAATGATTTCTTATTTTGGCAATTGTTATACTGGTTTTTGTTGTAATAATTTTACTGGCTTTAAAATGTATTCTGGCTTATTTACATAAGACTGTGAGACATGATAAAGAAAAGGCTGTCTTCACTGTGTGGTTACATAATCTTCAATGTAATTAAAACAGCTTAAATAAAAGGGGGAAATATAGTGGGAATCTAGTAGAGTCATTATATCTAGCATAAACATTAGAATGTAAGTTATTTCTCACTGTATCTAGGGTAACAGTAGAATGTATTAGTGTTTGTTGGAGGTACCTAGACCTTGAAGAAATCATAGTAGAGAACAGTGATTATTTTCCATGATTTATAGGGTTGTTTTTCTGAGGAAGTTTTCCATCCATTGCATGGCTTTGGTCACATGACTGACTATCCAGGCACACTTGGAGGTATTGAATTATTGGGTACTGCAAACAGTACACAATAAAGACTAAAGTTGCAGGAATGTGATGGTTTCCTTCAAAGAACATATAGAATAGACCAAGGGGGCTTTGGTATGAGGAACTTGTGCCCCAAACACAACCTTTGTGTACAATCAATATATATGCTTCTGAATGGACGTTTGAGGTTCAGTTCACAGAAACTGTTCCTCCCTGCTGCCAGAAAACCTAAAATTACATTCTGGAGTGACTCTCCTTCTTTGAATGTCCTGTGCAACACAGAACAAACACCTGACAGTATTTGCAACTGCCCTGGCTGAGGCTGCACCTTGGAGAGTCAGCACAATTGAGTGCATTTGTGTGTAGATTCTTAGGTATCTGGTGTTGAAAATAGTCAGTGCTCACATAAAGATGTCCCCTGGAGGTTTAACTGCCAGTCTTTTGGCCCAGGGGCAGCAAGAGCAGCAAGGCAGAGTCTAACAACTGCCAGTCATGGAGTCATTTTACACATTTCCCAAAGCCTTAGAGTATTTGCAGGAGAATGAACCTCAGAAGGAATGTTCACAATAACAACTTCAAGAATTTACCATCATCATGAATAATACTTTCGGAAGGTTTTGACTGTGTTATAATAATGTTTAACATTTTCCTAGTGGCTGAGGTAGAGATGTGTATCCCATTGCCTGTCTCAAACACAATCCAGCTCTTTCTACACTTCACTCTGGGTGGGAAAAGCAACCCATACTCAGGTTACACCCAGAAAACTCATTGTTACTGCTTCCTTGTTTTCTGCAACTTGCATCTTTGAAAAATAGTTGGGGATAGGAAGTTGGTTAGAAAAGGGGTAGGGAAGTTAGAAGAAAAGATCTCATAGTAAGAAAGACAGCTGAGAGAATAGAAAGCCCTGATCACCTACAGAATACATGGCCTGAGAAGTTAGACAGCTGAGAGAACAGAGGGCCCTGATCACCATTCAATACCTGGCCCGAGAAGTTATGGAGCTGTGAGTTGGTGTTTAATGGTGGTACCTGCAAGATGTCACATGCCTTCAAAAATAGGTAGACAGTTGGGGAGTGCCCAAAGAAAGGGCACATTTCCTATCTCAATGGCAGAGGATAGGTTGGAATCTCCTGTGCAGAAATCTGAGAAGCTAAATGTTCCACTCACAGTAGGCCAGCAGCTAAAAATGCAGATTATGTCTGAAGGAAAACTGCAGTTCTCACTGCAGTGGCTTCATTACTGTGAGTTGCACTCTTTGGGTTTTGTATTCATTTTTTTGAAGACATAACCAGTCTTATTATATTGCCTAGGCTGACATTGAATTTTCAACCCAACTGTCTCAGCGTCCTGACTACTGGGATTACAGGCATGTGTATCCATCATATCCTTTGATTTTTTTTTTGAAGTTAGAACTTGCTTAAACCTCAGCTACAAAACATATTTTTTTGTGTGTTCTTGGATAAGCTACACGTACTTTGGTAACAGTGAGGCAAGACCATAATATTAAACCTGGCTTTTCCCCCCTATCCAATATTATAATCCATTCAGTATTCATTCATTCATAAAATATTACACTGGAATTGCTTCCATGCACTGGAAACAAGATTGTGATATTCTAGAGATATGTCTCAGTTTGCTGTTTTCTTGGGTACCAAAGTGCTTTTTCAGTCTACATGGCAAATATCTTCATGTACTTCCTGTGGAGTGATATCAGCGCGGCCCCTCACAGTAGGTCCTGAAAAGTAACAGAAGTCTCAGTGTGAGGCAGTGTTGGAGCTCAGAATATGCTGAGGAGCCTTTTCACCAGTGACTATGTGTCCCAAGCTGTGTCTGACTCTATTTACACTGCAGGCTTCGTCCTTGTGACGTTTGTATCAAGTTAAGGTACCTGTAACCATGGTTCTATGTTAATAATTGACCAGCAGAACGCTATGCAGCCTGAGCAGGAAAGGAAAGGAGACGTCCATCTTAGTAAAGGGAAATGTTTCTTCTGTAACTGGAAAACCTCAGCTTTCATCTCCGACTTTATCACTCATTTAACATGAATGGAACAAGGCACCTGGATCACTCAGAAGACCGTAAGGAAAAGGTGAGGTGGCAGATGGAGTTTATTTGGATTTTCAAAGCCTTTTGATTTGATCCCTTGGGGCTCTGTTAATGAGAAGTGACAGTCCAGAGGTGACATAGGAGCACAGTCCTTTAGTACTCTTTGTCAGGGCCACTAACCAAGTCAGGATTGGGCTTCTGGGACTTTTGTTTCTGGAAGTTGTCATAGGGACCTCTTGGCCTATAGTGAGCTGGACACAGTGAAGAGGAAGGAAAGACTGCTCACAGCACAGTCACTCTGAGACACCAAGAAATTTATTAAACTTAGTTGGCTCAAGGAGTCAAAAAAAGGAAAAACATTTACTTGTTGCTGAACTGCTTGCTTTTTTAAAAAACTTTTTTATTGAGATTATAATTACAACATTGTCCCCTTTTCTTGTATCTCTCCAAACCCTCCCATATATCTTTCCTTGCCCTCTTTTTTCATTAATTGTTATTGCATGCGTATATGCATACAGGTTATATTTAGGAATATATATGTATGTTACACACACACACACACACACACACACACACACCCCTAAATATAAGCTGCTTAATCCATGTAAGGTTACTCATATGTATGTTTTCAGGGCTGACCATTCAGTATTAGGTAACTTAAAAGCTTCTACACAGCTAAGTTAAGAGGAAGCCCCCAGAATGGGAAAGAACCTTTGCCAACTAGATACCTGAAAGAGGATTAATATCCTACATATATAAGGAATTTGAAAAAACAAAAAGTCAACAAATGACTCATTCAAAAATGGGCCTAGGACTTGAAGAGCGAGTTCTCAATAAAAGAAAAAAGATAGCTAAAGTATCTTTTAAAATGTTATTATTTCCCTAGCAGTTAGGGGAATGCAAATCAAGACAGCTTTGAGATTTCATCTTGTCCCAGTCAGATCAAAGATCAACAGAACTTTACTTTTTAAAAGGCTATGATGTGTTTACATGCAACAAGAAATGAAAACATACTTCTCAGATAGTGTTCGTGCTAATTGTTAGAGCTTTGTTCATTTAACTTCTCTTTTGTAGTTCACTAATGAAATTAATTATTGGATTCTGGGAGTGTTGCGCTTTTTTTTTAAATTTTATATATTAAGAGTTTTTTGTTTTGTTTTGTTTTTAGAATCTTATGCACAAATACTGTACTTACATAATTTACACTCCTTCCCTTTCTCCTTCAAACTCCTCCCCTCTTCCCCTCCCTCTCAAACTCTTCCTTCTTCTTTAATAGTTACACACACACACACACACACACACACACACACACACACACACACACACACACAGACATGTGTGCACATACCCTTTAGTGTTGCTTATATGCACATGTGTTTATTGCTGACCTTTGGATGACCTATCAGGGGTTTGTCTCTGTAGGAAATGGATTCTCCCTCTTGACAGCCATTGGTTTCCATTAGCTCTTCCCCTAATGGTGGGGCTTTGTGAAATACCTCTCCAGTCATGTTGGCATGTCAGCTGATGCTACCATTATGAGGGTCTTGTTAGGTAACCATGTGTTGTGAGTTTGTGGGTGCTGCTTCTCTGTCGTGTACAGAAGACACTATCTCACATCCAGAACCCTGGTCCTCTGTCTCTTACCATCTTTCTGTCCCCCTCTTTGACAATTAGTCACAAACTTCAGGTGTGTGGGTTGTGTTGTAGACGTATCAACTGGGGTTGGACACCCATGATCACTTATTCTCCATATTTCAGCCAGTTATGAACCTCTCTAATAGTTTCCACATGTTGCAAAAAAAAAAAAAAAATAAAAGCCACCTTGATGAGGGTGAGAGCTACATGAATCTATACGTGTAAGACTGAGTATATAGAAAGTATATTGTTTTGGGGAAGATGGTAGAATAGTTTCTCCTGTAGGATCTATGTCCTCTCCAGCCTTGAGTAATTGGTAAGATGTACAGTATCATTAATGAATCCTCCCTACTGAAAGGACCCTACTTCCTGTTAAACGGCTGTCAGTCACCACCAATGTGAAAGTGCCATTATGGCATCATGAGGGATATTTTGCTAGGCCAGTCATTGTGTTTTGCAAGCATCACATGTGGGTGCTGCTATTGATAGATTTCTCTTTTGGTAGCTTGGATAGAAATTTATGATACTGTGAGAGTTAGCCCTTAGTGAGGAGGCTTCTAGGTCAGCTCCAGCTTAATTCCTCCAGGTCTTGTCTTCTATGTGTGTGATGTCTTCAGCAATAGGGTCCTACCTTCAAGTTATGGGAGGCAACCAAGGGCAGTGGCAATAGCCTGTGCTCTTTTGGGAGTCTTTTGGATTCCACAAAACTTGAAGGGAGATTTCCATGCCTTGCGCTAGAGTGTTTGCTAGACAGTCTATGGCTCTTGGAGGGAGCAGCATCACCCCATGTGACATCATTCCATGTAAACTACATCTATCTATCTGACCATTTATCCTTTATGTACTTATATGTATGTATATACACATAAGTATTATATGCATTTGGGAGTAAATTTATAAAATTATGTTTTGCTATGGCTTTTTCAAACAACCATACTGTTATTTATCTCTCCTTCTCTTCTTCCTCTCTCTGTTATCCTTTCTCCTCTCTCTGCTGTTACTGTGACCCCATTTCCCATTTTCCCATTCATAGCTCTATGTCCAACTAACCTGTAGCAGCAATACCTGCTATGTCCAAGTGAGGGACTGAAGATCAAAAACAGAGAGAAGAACAGCCTGTCATTAGTCTCAGTAGAATGCCATTTATTGAAGGACAGAGGAGGCCTTAAATACAGGCTTATAGCACAATGGGAGAACCCCGGAGGGCAGAAGTTTGCTACAGATGTTTTACATTCTTACATCCTAGCTGTTTACACCAAATGCAGGATACACAAACAAAGAACCTCCAGTGAGCATTCAGGTGGAAGGAAACTGGCAGGAAATCAGCATAGGGAGGACATCTGGTCAAGGTCATCAAGGAAGGCAACAGCTACTGGAAATGGGGGGGTCAGGGCCCAACAGGTCCCCCCTTTTTACTAAAAAATGAGCTTCTGTCTTAGGCTGCATGGGACGTCAGCACGTCATCTTATCCGTAATGGAGACACCTGTCCAGGCCACACATGCTCTCTGTCTTAGGTCAGTGAGTGCCCTCCAAGAATTATCCATCACTGAATACTCATCATACAGGCTCAACCATGTGTGAGCTGTAGAGTTAACTGTTGCCAAAGATCTCAAAGTGGTGCTAGGATTGCAATCTGTACGTTTGACACAGAAAAGACCAACAGAAGTCCTAACCCACCCATAGCCAGTCAGCTAATGGCAATTGAGCCATCTTCTTCCTTAATGAGCCTTACAGAAAATTGGAGTCTTCATAAGATGGTATCCCAAAAGCAAGTAGAACTTGAGTTTTATAAATTTTATAACTACCAAAGCCAATCGAAATGTATATAACTGCTGAATTAAATTTATCATGCCCGATAGAATGAAGGAGTAATAAACTGTAGTAGCTACTTTTGTTGCCAGGGTCTCCACTGTGCTGGCTGTAGTAACCAACTGTGAAAAAGCAATCCCAGAAACAGCAGCAGCGGTGGCCACCACTGCTATAATAGCAACAACAGCAGCAGTGATATCAAATTCTCTTCTGGAGTGTGTGAGCACCATCTGTGTCTTACTGCCATGGTCCACTGGCATGGACACAACTCCAGGAACACGAACCACCAAGGCCCATTTTTCTTGATCCCAACACAACTTAAGCTGGCAGCTCTGCAAAAGAACATCTAAGAACCACAAAGAGAAACAGAAATAGCACACAAGGAGCAGAACTAATGGTCTCGTAATGGCTACATTTTAGGCTCACAAATTTAAAGGTATCTTTAAAGGGGGCTATACATGAATTTTAGGAGGCCATAAATGTTGCACAGAGCCACTCCTGAAAAGTAGGTACTACACCAGCTTGAAGAGGATTGTGAAAATGAAAAGGCTTAGCTGGCATGGTATTGTTAATAAATGGAGGTCAGTGACTTTCATGGTTATCCTTAAACTCCAAGGTGTCTGGGTGACACGTTCTCAAATATACTTGAAAAAGCAGTTACCATACATTACCTTCTGAAGAATCCAACCAAATGGCTACAGTTCCTAGGCTTATGTTAATACTTGTCAAGGCTGGCCATATTGGGCTCTCAATCCCCACTGGCATCAGAAGGGGAGAGTTTTTCACGAAGGTCTCTGCCATGTTGGGATTTGGCAGCAGCCACAGGGCACACACAGTGCTCAGGAACCCAAAGAGGAACCTTATTGTCCTGCAGAAAGACACAAACAGAACCGCGGGGCCACACCAACATCTGATCGGGTCCCCTTCAAGTGCTAGTAGAAAGATCCTTCCATCACACCAGAGGATGATTTGCAACAGAAACCCTCTAGTGCTTATCTGCAGCGGATATTCCAGCAGAATCCACTGATAAAAAATTTAAAATATATAAAACAAGGGAAAGAATAGAATGTGGAGAGGAAAGATGAGCCCTTCCCCACCTCCTCCCATGCTAACTTCCTACTTTCTTGACTTCTGCAGTTTGTGTGTGTGTGTGGGGGGGTTATTCTCAAATTTAAAGATCTAGAGCAAGGATCCACAAACAAGAGAACATTTGGCATTTTTCTTTCTGGATCTGCATTACTTCATGCAGTATAATATTTTCCAGTTCTATCCATTCACCTGCAAAGTTTGTGATTTCATTTTTCTTTACAGCTGAATAGTGTCCCATAGTGTATATGTACCACATTTTCATTAGCCATTCAACCACTGAAGAACATTTAGGTTGTTTCCATTTCTTGCTATTGTCAATAGAGTGGCAATGAACATGGCTGAGCAAGTATCTGGAGTAGGATGTTGAGTCCTTTGAGCATATGCTGTGGAGGGGACAGGTGGTCATATGATAGATCTACTTTTAGCTGTTTGAGAACTCTGCACACTGATTTCCAGAGTTGGTGTACCAGTTTGCAATCAGCTTTCTTGTCAGTTGTTTTCTTGATTTCAGCTATGTTGACTGGGGTAGGATGAAATCTAAAAGTACTTTAAATTGTATTTCCCTAATTGCTAAGGATATTGAATACCTTTGGAGTTATTTCTTGACCATTTTTATTTCTTCTTTTGAGAACTCTGTTAAGATCTATAGCCCACTTTCTTTCAAGTCAATTGTTTTCTTGACTCTTAGTTTTTTAAAGTTCTTTATATATTATGGATATTCACCTTCTATCAGATGTACACCTAGCAAGAGTCTCTTCCACTCTGTGGGCTTCCAGGTAGTAGACTGTCTCCTTGGATATATAGAAGCACTTCAGTTTGTCAGTTGTTGGTCTTGATTCTTGAGTGAATAGAGCCTTATTCAGAAAGTCCTTTCATACACCTGTATCTTGTAGGGTGTTTTCTTCTAGACATTCTAGCATTTCATATTTCACATTGACCTCTTTATTCCATTTGCTGTTGATTGTGAAGGGATAGAGATAGGGGCCTGATTTATTCTTTTAGATGTCAACATCCAGTTTTCCCAGTACCATTTGTTGAAGACACCATCTTTCCTCCATTGTGTCTTTTTGGCATCTTTTCCAACTGCCATGTGCTATAATTTTGTGCATTCATATTTGGATCTTTTATTTGTTCCATCAATTTACTTTTTTTTTTGCTCTAGTACCTTATTTTACCACTATTACTCTGTAATGTGTCTTGAAATTTGGAATGATAAGCCCTTCAGCATTATTCTTTTGTTCAGATTTTCTTTGGCTATCTGAGGTCTTTTGTGGTTTCATATAAACTTTAAGGTTTTTTTTCTATTTCTGTGAAGACTGTCAAGGGAATTTTGATTGGGATTGGATTGCCAAATTGCTTTTGGTATAATGGTCATTTTCACAATATTAATTCTACTAATTCACCAACATGGGAAGTCTTTGTATTATCTAGTGTCTTCTTCAATCTCTTTCTTCACAAACTTAATGTTTCCATTTCAGAGATCTTCTGCCTCCTTGGTCAGATTTATTTTTAGATATTTTTGAGGTTATTGTGAATGGGAGCCTCATTCTCAGCATCTTATTATTAGTATATGGGAAGGACACTTATTTTTGAGAGTTTATTTTTATATCCCGCCACTTTGCTGAAAGTGCTCATGAGTTTTATAAGTGCTATGGTGGAAAGTTTAGGATTTCATGTGCAAATAGAGATAATTTGACTTATTTTCTTATTGTAGCACTTTAATTTCTTATTGCTGTTCCTACTACTTCAAGCACTATATTGAAAATGAGCAGGGATGTGGGCAGCCCTGTCCTGTCCAGATAATCATGTAATTTTTGTCATTAAGTCCATTTACATAATTAATTACAGTTTATTAATATGTATGTTGAATCATCCTTGCATCTCAGGGATAAATCCAATTTATGGTGGGTGATGGTTTTTCTTATACCTGTATTCCGTTTGCAAGTATTCTATTAATGATTTTTGCATCCATGTTTATCAGAGATATTGGCCCATAGCTTTCTTCATTATTGTTGTTGTATCTTTTCCTAGTTTTGATATTAATTTTAATAATGGCTTTATGAAGGAGTTTGGAAGCTCTCCTTCTTTCTTAAAAAATAATTTAAAAATTATTGGCTGTGGCTCTTTGAAAGTCTGGAATAATTTTGCTGTGACTCCATCTGGGCCTAGACTGGTTTTAGTCATAAGGCTTATTTATTTATTTTTTTACATTCTGGCCACAGTTTTCCCCTCCACTTCTCCCAGCTACACCCCTTATCTCCCCTCTCCCAGAGATCCACTTTCTCTCCATTTCCTCTTCAGAAAAGAGCAGGCCTCTAAGAGAAAACAGTCAAATAGGACAGAACAAGATACAAGAAGACAAGGCAAAAGCCTTCCAATTGAGGCTGGACAAGGCAACTCAATAGGAGGAAAAGAGTTCTAAATACAGGCAAAAGAGTCAGAGATGTACCCATTCCTATCATTAGGGCTTCCACTCCCACACACAAAAACAAGTCAACAGCCATGACATACGCTGAGGACCTGAAGTAGACGCATGCAGGCCCTGTGCTTGTTGCTTCAGTCTCTGTGAGTCCATGTGAGCCCTACTTAGGTGATTCAGTGGGCCATGTTTTCCTGGTGTCCTCCATTTCCTCTGACTCCTACAGGCTTTCTTCCCCTCTGCCACACTGTTCCCTGATCTCCTGGGGGAGGGACCCAATGAAGACCTCCAGTTTAGACAGTGTCTCCACATAATGTCTGGCTGTTGGTCTTTGCACCCCCTCCCATCTGCTGCCAGAGGAAGTGTCTCTGATGATGACTGGACAAGGCACCAGTCTTGAAGATAGCACAACACTAAAAAAATTTTTTTTTTCATCATGTTTGGTTCTACCCTCAGTCTCTTGGCCACCCAGCTTCTGATGATTCCTGGGCATCCAGGCACTGTAGAGAACGGAGTCCCTGTTGTGGCATAGGCTTCAAGTTAAACCAAACTTTGGTTGGCCATTTCCACAAATTCTGTGTCACCATTACCCCAGCACATCTTGCAGGCAGGAAAGATTTAGGTGGAGTTTTGTGGCTGGGTTGGTGCTCAGGTTTCTCTTTCCTTAGCCTGCAGAGTATCATCTTGGGCCAAAGAGACTAGAACATAGGAGCGAGGTCACGATGCAGACACCAGCTCAACCTCTTTATGCTCAATGAGCTGTGTGGATGTTGTCCTTGGCATTGGGGCCCTGCTGTCAGTTTTCAGAGAGCAACCTTCAGTCCTAGTATCAGCTTGGATTGTTTAGGGATCTTGACAGGAACCCTAGGCCAGCAACTCCACCAACTACAACCCAGTCCCACCACTGGAAGCCTTGCCTGGCTACAAAAGATGCCCAATTCAGACTCCATATCCTCCATTACTAGGAGTCTTCCCTAGGGTCACCTTCATAGATTTCAGGAAGTTTCCACGCACTAGATTTCCACTTCCCCAATTCTCCCCAATTCCAGCTGTCTTTCCCCATACCATCTCCCTCCATCCTCTCCTCTACCTCCTGCTCCTGCCTAAATCCACCCCCAAGTCTACCTGCAAAATTTATTCTATTTCCCCTCCCAGGGAGATCCATGAGTTCCCCCAGAGCCCTTTTCTTTACCTAACCTTTTCGGGTCTGTGGATTGCAGCATGATTATCATTTCTTTAACAGCTAATATCCCCTTATAAGTGAATACATACCATGTTTGTCTTTCTGGATCTGGGTTACCCCACTTAGGATGATTTTTTTCTAGTTCTATCCATTTGCCTGCAAATTTCATGATGTTATTTTTTTAACAGCTGGATAATACTCCATTGTGTAAATGTACCACATGTTCTTTATCCATTCTTGTATTAAAGGACATTAAGGTTGTCTCCAGGTTCTGGCTATTATGAGTAAAGCTGCAATGAACATAGTTGAGCGAGTGTCCTTGTGGTAGGATGGGGTGTCCTCTGGGTATATGCCAAATGTGATACAGATGGGTCTTGAAGTAGATCAATTCCCAATTTTCTGAAGGATGGGTGTATTGATTTCTATAGTGGCTGTACAAGTTGGCACTCCCACCAGCAATGGGAGAGTGTTCTTGCTCCACATCCTCATCAACATGAACTGTAACTTGTGTTATTGGTCTTAGTCATTCTAACAGATGTAAGATGGAATCTCAATGTAGTTTTGATTTGTATTTCCCTGATGACTAAGGATGTTAAACATTTCTTTAAGTGTTTCTCAGACATTTGAGATTCCTCTATTGAGAATTCTCTGTTTAGATCTGTACTCCATTTTATAATTGGATTATTTGTTTTTTTGATATCTAATTTCTTGAGTTCTTTATGTATTTTGGATATTAGACTTCTATCAGATGTAGAGTTGGGAAAAATCTTTTTCCATTCTATAGGCTACCTCTTTGTCCAATTCATGGTGTCCTTTGCCTTACAAAAGCTTTTCAATTTTATGAGGTCTCATTTATTAGTTGATTTTAGTGCCTCCATTATGAAAGTTGTCATTTGTGTCAATGTATTCAAGGTTGTTTTGCAGTTTCTCTTCTATCAGGGTCAGTGTGTCTGGTTTAAGTTGAGGTCTTTAATCCACAAAGACTTGAGTTTTGTGCAGGGCTATAAATATGTATCCATTTGCATTCTTCTATGTGCAGACATCCAGTTAGACCAGCACCATGTGTTGAAAATGCTTTCTTTTTTTCAGGTGTGTATTTCTGGCTTTTTTTTTAAAAAAAAAACTAAAAACCAAGTGTCCATAGGTGTGTGAATTTATGTCGGGGGCGGGGGGTGGTCTTCAATTCAATTCTATTGATCCACATGTCTGTCCTTATGCTAATACCATGCAGTTTTTATTACTATAGCTCTGTAGTACAACTTGAAATCGGGGATGGTGAGACCTCCAGGAGCTTTTTTATTGTTCAGGATTGTTTTAGCTATCATGGCTTTTTTCTTAGCTTCCATATGAAGTTGAGAACTGTCTTTTTAAGGTCTGTAAAGAATTGTGTTGGAATTCTGGTGGGGAATGTTTTGAATTTGTAGAGTGCTTTTGGTAGGATGGTCATTTTTACTATATTAATCCTACTAATCCATGGGCATGGGAGATCTTTCCATCTTCTGATACCTTCTCCAGTTTCTTTCTTCAAAGCCTTGAAGTTCTCATCATACAAACCTTTCACTTGCTTGGTTAGAGTTACCCTGAGATATTTTATATTGTTTGTTGCTATTGTGAAGAGTGTTGTTTCCCTAATTTCTTTCTCAGCCTATTTATCATTTGTATATAGGAGGGATACTAATTTTTTAAATTAATTTTGTATTCAGTCACTCTGTTGAAGATGTTTATCAGTGTAAGATTTCCCTGGTTGGATTTTTGCAGTTGCTTACACATACTATCGTATCATCTGCAAATATCAATGCTTTGATTTCTTTTCTCATTTGTATCCCCTCGGTCTCCTTCAGTTGTCTTATTGCTCTAGCTAAAACTTCAAGTACTATATTGAATAGATACAGAGAGGGTGAACAGCCTTGTCTTGTCCCTGATTTTACTGGAATTGCTTTAAGTTTCTCTCTATTTAATTTAATGATGGCTATCAGGTTGCTATATATTGTCTTTATTATGTTTAGATATGTCCCATATATCCCTAATCCCTCCACGTCTTTTAAAAATTATTTTCTGTATTATTATTATTATATTTTTGGGTTTTTCTTTTTCTTTTTAAGATTTATTTATTATGTATATAGTGTTCTGCCTATATGTATGCCCGCAGGCCAGAAGAGGGTACCAGATCTCTTTATAGATGGTTGTGAGTCAACATGAGAATGCAGGGAGTTGAACTCAGGACCTCTGGAAGAGCAGCCAGTGCTCTTAACCTCTGAGACATCTCTCCAGCCCTCTCCATGACTTTTATCATGAAGAAGTGTTGGATTTTTTTCAAAGGCTCTTTCAACAATTTTTCTTTCAGTTTGCTTATATTATCATATTATATATTATATAATATGTATATGTATGTATATATGTATGTATATATGTATGTATATAATATATTATGTTGACTGATTTTCATATGTTGAGCCATCTCTGCATCTTTGGGATGAAACCTACTTGATCATGGTGGATGATCTTTTTGATGTGGATTCCATTTTCTTGGATTCCATTTGCAAGTATTTTATTGAGAATTTTTGCATCTGTGTTCATGAGGAAAATTGGTCTGTAATTCTCTTTCTTTGTTGAGTCTTTATGTGGTTTGGGTATCAGGGTAACTACAGTCTCATAAAATGAATTTGGCAGTGTTCCTTCTGTTTCTATTTTGTGGAGTAATTTGAGGAGTATTGGTGTTAACTCTTCTTTGAAATTCTGGTAGAATTCTGCATTGAAACCATCTGGTCCTGGACTTTCTTTGATTGGGAGACTTTTAATGACTACTTTTATTTCACTAGAAGCTATAGATCTATTTAGATTGTTTAACTGATCTTGTTATAACTTCAGTAAGTTGTATCTATCGAGAAAATTATCCATTTTTTTTTTTTAGATTTTCCAATTGGTAGAGTAGAGGTTTTCAAAGTATGTACTTATGTTCTCTGGATTTCCTCTGGATTTATCTGTTGCTATGTGCCCCCTTTCATTTCTGAGTTAATTAATCTGGATATTCTCCCTTCATCTTTTAGTTAGTTTAATTGAGGGTTTTTCTAGCTTATTGATTTTCTCAAAGAACCAACTCTTTGTTTTACTGATTGTTTTGTATTGTTTTCTTTGTTTCCATTTTATTGATTTCAGCCCTGAGTTTGATTATTTCTTACCATTTATTCTTCTTGGGTGTGCTTACCTCTTTTTGTTCTAGAGCTTTCAGGTATGCTGTTAAGTTGCTAGTAAGACTCCAATTTTTTTCATTTTGTTATTTTTTAATGTAGGCACTTAGTGCCAAGAACTTTCCTCTTAGCACCACATGCATTGTTTGTTTCATGAGTTTGGGTATTGTTGGTGAATTTATCTTCATTGAATTCTAGAAGTCTTTAATTTCTTTCTTTATTTCTGTCTTGACCTATTTTTCATTCAGTAGAGATTTGCTCAGTTTCCATGAATTTTTAAGCTTTCTATTGCTGATATCCAGCTTTAATCCTTGGTGATCTGATAGAATGCAGGGAGTTATTTCAGTTTTCTTGTATTTATTGAGACTTGCTTTGTGTCTGAGTATGTGATCATTTTTGGAAAAAGTTCCATAAGGTGCAAAGAAGAAAGTATATTTCTATTTTGTGTTGGGGGGGGAATGTTCTGTAAATATTTTTAGGTCCATTTGATTTATAACATCTGTTAGCTCCAGTATGTCTCTGTTTGTTTTAGTCTGAATGACCTGTCCATTGGTGAGAGTGGGGTATCAAACTCTCCCACTACCAATATGGGTGGGCCAACATGTGATTTCAGCTCTCGGAGTGTTTCTGTTACAAACTTGGGTGCCCTTATGTTTGAGGCATAGATGTTAAGAACTGAAATGTCACCTTAGTGGATTTTCCCTTTGATGAGTACGTTGTGTCCTTTCTTGTCTCTTTTGATTAGTTGTGGCTTGAAGTCTATTTTGTTAGATATTAAAATGGCTGCACCAACTTACTTCTTAGGTCTGTTTTCTTTGGATATCTTTTTCCAATCCTTTACTTGGAGGTCATGTCTCTCCTTGATGTCGAGGTATTTTTCTTGAATGCAACAAAAGAATGGATTCTGTATTTGAATCCATTCTTTTAGTCTGTGTCTTTTTATTGGGGAATTGATACCATAGATATTGAGAGATATCAATGGCCAATGATTTTTGATTTCTGTTATTTTGTTGTTGTTATTATGGTTGTTGGTGTGTGTGTGTACATGTGTTCCATCTATGTTGGAATATTCATGGCCTGCTGTGGTAGGATAACTGAACTCTAGTGGTGACATACTGTCCTAGCTGTCATTGTGTTTTTACCTTGGTGTCTAGGCATCTGGGATTGGGTTGATTTTAGGTCTATGTGCATGTTTTTATATTTGTCTTTTTCGGGCACATGTTTTGTTTCTTGGTTTCTGTTTTTTTTTTCTGAATTTTTGGAGAGTGTGATGGCTGTGTGTTTCCGGGTAGGAAATTTGCTTTGGACCTGATATTTCTTTTGCTTTGGCCTGATTTATGGCCACTGGGGGTTCCAGGTAAAATGTGCTTCGGGGTACTGGGAGCTGACACTTAGAAATGCTGATAGGCTAGAGGTCTGAAGGTATTCACAGGAGGGAGAAAGGTAAAGTATTCAACCAGGATCTTCTTATTTATTCTTCTGAAAATAGGGGAAAACCTTTGAAGAGAGATCACCCAGAGGGTCTGCTATAGACTAGGGACAAGACTGGGGGTTAGATCTAGAGGACTGGAAGGAGAGAAGATCTACAGCAGGCCTACTGCTTCCCTGGCAGGAGTAGTCTGTGAGTTAGTGGGGGATGCCTGTGTTGGAGTTGAGGGCTGGCATAAAGCAACATGTAGGGAGAGGGAGATCAGGAGGGGAAAGCCTGGGATCCACTGGAGATACAGGCAAAGGGGGAAGACCATCTGTAGCATGTGTGCAGTTGCAGAGATAGGGATGAGACTTGGGATTGGGTTTGGAGAGATGAGGGAGTGGTGAAGGTGTTCAGTTAGCTTATTAGTTTCTGTAGCCTTCTCAACTAGTGTGTTCCCAAGGAATGCCTGTTGGTGTTAGAGGCTGGGATACTGGGATGAGTTAAAGAAGGAAGGTTGGGGGAGAAGGTCTTTATGATCTGTTGAGGATGGGGTCAAAGAGGAAAGGGAGACCACAGCAGGTTTCCTGGATAAGATTGAGAGGATTGGTTCTGGAGGAGCAGAAGGAGAGGTGCAGATCAGCCAGCCATCAGCCAACTGGGGGCTGGGCAAAGCAATGAATTGGGGGAGGGAGGTTAGAAAGGAAAGGTTTGTGGGATCCTCAGAGGATGGGAACTGGGGGGGTAGGGAATAGGAAAGGCTGCCACAGGTGTTTTACTGAAGAACTGGAGATGACACTAAGGAACTGGATCTGGGGGAATGAGAGAAAAGAGAAGATCTGCAGGCAGCCTACCCAGTTGATGGGCAGGCATGGCCTGTGTTTAGCAGGGGGTGCCTGCTGGACTTGGGGTCTGATGAGTCAGGGCAGAGAGGTTAGAAGGGATGGTCTGTGAGATCCCTAGGGGAATATGGGCAGGGGTGGGGAAAGGAAGCTGCAGCTAGTGTTGTGTTGCCATGCTAGGGATGAAAGTGGGGACTGGATTTGGACGGGGGGAGGGAGTGGTGAAGGTCTTCAGTTGGCTTACCTGTTTTCCTGGCCTGCTCAGCTGGTGTGTTCCCAGTTGGATTTTGTGTCTTGATCTGTTCAACTAACTTAAGCCTTTGATTGCGGAGTTTAGGCAATTTATATTTAATGTTATTGAAAGATGTTTGTTGCTGTCATTTTGTTGCTTCTTTTGGTCCTTTTCTGTGTAGTAGTAATTATAGCTTTGCTTGTTTTCTTTCTGCAGCCTCTTGGCTCTGCTTATTCCTGCTCCCTTTAGTCTGAAGGGTTCTGTTAAAGATGCTTGGTGGACGTGAGATCTTTTAGTCTGCTTATATCATGGGAAGTCTTTCTTTTCACTTCAACCGTACTCGATAGTTTTCCTGGGTAAAGTCATCTTGGCCTCTTTGGTCTTGTAAAACTTGGGGTGCGTTATTCCAGGTTCTTCTGGCTTCTAGAGTTTCCACTAAGAAGTTAGTTGCTATTCTGATGGTTTTGCCTTTATGTGTGACTTGTGAATTTTCTTTTCTAGCATTCCATACTCCCTTTTTTTTTTGTATACTTGATGTTTTAACTATAAGATGCCATGGGGAGTTTGTTTCCCAGTCTATTTGGTGCTCTGTGTGCTTCTTGTTATATGCATAGGTATGTGTGTCTTTGATTTAGGGGCGTTTCCTTCTATGATCCTGTGGAATGATCTATGCCATTTACCTGGGATACATCTATGCCTTGTAGTTCACAAATTTGATATTTTCTATGAAGTTTCAAAATTCCTTTCATTCATTTTATTAAAAAGCTTTCATTTTCTTTTATTGAATAGTCCAGTTCCTCTACTTTATCTATAAATATTAATATTGTATCTTCAACTTGATCTATCCTACTAATAAAGCTTTAGTTATGAATTTTCTGTATTAGTTTTTCTTAACAAAATAGCTGTATGTTAGTAACAAAACAAATCCTATTAAGTGTGGATTACTGTGATAATCCTGAAAAGAGTTTTAAATACTTCCTGATTTATCAAATGAAGTGTAAATTTTCAAATCACTTTAATATCAAGGAAATGCTAATTTCTCAAAAGTATTTAACTTATACAGTTCTTGAACAGTTTCATGAAAATGCCGCCTTATAAGCTATGTTTAAAAAACAGAATTCATGACAAAATCCCAACACAGAAAAGGGGCAGTGGACACAGAGCCCACCTTTAACTGTGTAGTTGATAGCTGCTGGGATACAGAAAATCAGTTTTCTTCAATAGCTCTGGGCATATCATCCATACTCCAAGGCATACCTCATGCTCAGGAGCAGTTGGCCAACACAAAATTTCATGGTGTGTGTGTGTGTGTGTGTGTGTGTGTGTGTGTGTGTGTGTGTGTGTATTTTGGGTTTGTTTTTGTTTTTTTTTTTTAAGAGAGAGAAAGAAAATGAAATTGGATGGCTAAGTCTCAGGATGACAGAAGATATGGGAAGTGTTAGGGGAGGTGAAAGAATATGATCAAATATATTGTGCGAATATTAAAAAATAAAATAACAGAATTTGCAGTGATTTTTAGTATTTAATCTTCTTTACATCATATTGAAAATGCCTATACATATTAAGACTAATTATTGTAGAACAATGGTTTTAGTTTACTTTTATTCTTATGGGAAAATATGAATGTAAAAAAATATATTGAATTAGCTTTCTACTAGGAAAGCCTATAATGATGGAACATTGCCAAGTTTGTTGATTCTTTTACTTTTTATTATTAAACTTTTAAAAATCCTAACACAAGAAATTATAATTAAAGAAACAATTGGACTTTTCCAAGTGTGGGAAACAGATTGAAATTATATACACCTCTCTTGATATTTTAAATTTGTATACAAATAGGAGATGCGTTAGATTCAATACTAACGAATACTAGGTAATATAGTTAGTAAATGCATATAATAAAATATTAAAGTGATTTATAGCATAATGAGATATTAATTCAACCAATAGGCTAGGGTTTCTATCTTGTTTTCTTTAGCTATCTGTAGCAGGATGAATGCTAAGGTAACTAAAGTCTGAGTGTTAAATTGCTACGGTCATTTGAATGAAAAATTTTTCCATACAGTCAGGTGCTTGAATACTTGTCTCCTAGTTGCTGATGCTATTTAGAGAGATTTGGGTGGTGTAGCCTTGGAGGAACTATGTCACCCAGGGTGGGCTTTAAGATGAATACTCCCACTCCACTTCCCTCCATTCTCTTTGATTTGCGATTGTAATTGAGGACATGAACTGTTAGCCTCCTGCTTCTGCAGCTGTGCCTGCCACTTGATGGGTGGATTCTTGTCTCTTTGAAACCACAAGCCTAAATAAACTCTTTCTTCTGTAAGTTGCCTTGGTCATGGTATCCCAGCAACAGAAAAGCAACTAACACTCACAATCGTTCAAGATCCCAAATTTAGTTTCTTCTCTGGGTTAACTTACTTAACAAGGGCTCAGGGCCCAATTGAATTTTCACTATTCAATGAACAATATAGAACCTAAGAAACCATTTTTCAAGATAAGACGTGGCCAGGGACAGGATGCAAGACACCTAGAGCTTTCAACTACCTGGTAGGACAAGCATTCTACTTCAAATATACCATAAAACAAAAGGGAAGGCATATACCATATGCCCCTGGATGGATCAAGGAGAAATAAGAGAACTCATCTATGGGACTGGTCACAGCATGACAGACAGTTTCAGTCCTATGACTTATTTTTTAATATTAAATCTGGAATCTGGTTTTGGCATACTGCTTCATCTTGTTCTGACTTGTTATTTATGATATAGTTTTCACAGGAGAAAACTCAAATCCAGAGTTTCTTTCAAGGTAAGGGGAGCAGGGAGGTACTGACCAGAGTTAGAATGTTATGCCCAGATCATGGGGACCCCCAGAAGACCACCATGGAGACCAAATCCCTACAAAGAGCCTTTATTTCCAAGCTTGGGGCTTGGACTCTCTGTTGGATGCAGTGGTGAGAGCAGAGAGCCCTGAGCCCAGGCAGGGTGGGGTCTTTACATAGCAGAGGTTGGGGTGAGGGAATTTCCAGGGTTGAGGACCCTGGTTAGCTGACATTTGTCTAGAGGTATAGAGAATGTTTGGAATGTCAGGTGTTTTCCCTCAGATGCAGGCCCTCCCTGAGTGGGGTCAGCTTATGGCTTTTTCTGGATCCTGTGTTACCTGTCAGTAAGCCTGTCTGTCACAGAAGTTGTGTCTGGGCCTCTAAGCCTGTCGTGGCAGTTGTGTGGTCAAGCTGTTTTGACACCCCTCCACCCCTGTCCCCACCTACAAGAACATCTACCATGTCTTTAAATTCTAATTCTGCCTGACCTAAGTCCGTCTTGAATGTTCTGACTCTTGGAGGTTTCAGAAGTCAGGGGCTCGCTATGTTTAAAATGAGGATGTAACACTGGAAAGGGGGCCAATGGCTGTGTAAGACTCAGACCATCCAGAGCAGGTGGCACACACTAAGGACTTTAAACCTCCTTAATTCCTTTTCTTCCTTCCTTAACAGAGAATGAGACTCCTAATTATCAGATTCTCAGCAGATTTTGTTCATTTTTTTTAACTCTGATCCCATTTTTTTTTCCTTTGCTGGAACTGACTGAAATTATAAAATGATTATGTAAAATTATTTTAGGTTGAGGGGGTTCTCAGATTCCAATAATCCCCTGTCTATTAGACACTCATCATTGAAAAGCCACAGCTGGCTTGCTGGGGGCTTTGTGCCAGAAGAGGGGCCTGCTATCCTGTAACTCTAGTGTTTTGTTATTTTCTTCCCCGGGCATTTACAGGGGTACCAATTTTCAGTTCACAAGTTGACTTGTCATTCTTACATCATATGTCATCTGAAGTGGTCCACATGTTTCATGTTTTCAGTGTAGTGTGATGAGGATCAGGCACCCATGAGATGAAAGGATGTATGTGAGGTCCTTTGATGAACAACAGTTAAATTTTTATTTCTTCTACTTTCTTTTTTTTTTGTTTTGTTTTGTTTTTTTTTGTTTTTCGAGACAAGGTTTCTCTGTGTAGCTTTGCGCCTTTCCTGGAACTCACTTGGTAGTCCAGGCTGGCCTCGAACTCACAGAGATCCACCTGGCTCTGCCTCCCGAGTGCTGGGATTAAAGGCGTGCGCCACCACCGCCCGGCTATTTCTTCTACTTTCATTTCTTGATTTGGGCATTGGGACTGTTTGGTTTCACACCATAAAAACAGAAATATCTTCTCTACAATTCTTAAGCTTTTTTTTTTTTTAATGAGGGATCATGAATCAAACATGCAGACTGAGTGAGATAGATTACAGATATTGTACTTACAATACCTGAGACACCATGAGAAGGACTTCACGTGTTCATTTCACATAGTCCCATCATTTTGTCTCTATTACAGACACAATTAAGGTGTCTTAATACATTAAGATGATGCCCAGTATCTCACTAAATATCAGTGCAGAATCTGGCATGAGGTACAAGGCCATCTTTCTTAAAATGCATGACACAGTTTCAGTTAGGGATGGGATCTAGCTCCAACTTTTGAATTTATGCCATACCTAGTGTTGCCCATCACCAAATGCATCATTACAGATGGAAGCTGTTGAAAATACATCTCTAAGACCTATACAATTGTAGGAAAATCCCTTTTTAACACAAGCAGCATGCATATTAGAGTTTAAGAAGAACAAGCCAAAAGCATTATATCTGTCAACATATGTACATACATACATGTATATATGTGCATATATCTCTTCCCTTTTGAATGATTTCAATAGAATATCTCAGAAGTTTAGATCTTAAAGCAATTATGAGATGATAAAATTGAACCTCTTCCTTTCATAAATGTTGAAAATGATATATGTTTAGATATATTTTTAACTTTTGTTTTAAATGCATGTGATTTTTATTTGCAACTTTATTCAATAAAGTTAAAAATTCAAAAATAATATTAAATTAAAATGTATGTATTTTTAGGTTTTTCATAAATATTTATTGAGGGTTTGTCACCTGCCAGCTACATTTCTTGTGAGACAGGGATGCGAAGATACAGAAAGAGTGCTCTGGGGGAACTTAGTGGGGGAAAAATAATTACTGGGTGAAATTTTCCCGGGTTATGATAAAATTGTGTGTGTGCATGTGTGTGTGTGTGTGTGTGTGTGTGTGTGTGTGTGTGTGTGTGTGTGTGTGTGTTGTGACTTTTATAGGGTACATGTGAACAAATGCTATTCCAGATATGTTGTCTGAATCTTAGATGATCTTTTAATAAAAATCCCAGAGCCAGATATCAGGGTGAAAGCTGAAAGATCAGAGAAGCAGAGCAGCCAGTCACTAGTTCTTACTTCTATGAAATCCTCAGCCTAAAGAGAGTGAGTTCCTGTTTCCTCATACCTTATTCACCTTTCTCTGCCCAAACATAACTTCCTGGGATTAAAGGTGTGTGTGCTTCCCAAGCAAAGACATGAGATCTTAAGTGCTGGGATTAAAGTTGTATTCCACCACTGCCTGGCTCTGATCCCAGTGTGGCCTTGAACTCACAGAGATCCAGGCGAATCTCTGCCTCCCAATGATAAGATTAAAGGCATGTGCTACCACTGCCTGACCCCTATGTCTAATCCAGTGGCTGGCTCTGTCCTCTGATCCTCAGGCAAGTTTATTAGGGTACACAATATATCACCGCACAGATGGATTACTCCAGAGAAATTGCTGATAGCAGACCAAAGAGACTATTTCCTCCCAGTCTAGCCTGGTGAAGCAAGGAGAGGACTGAAGCTGCTTACAGGAATGTGGCTGAGCGGTGGCTTGGAGGAGAATGGATGCCGCCAAGGCAGCTACATCACTGACAAGCTCATTCAAGCATGAGTGATGAGTTATAAAACTAACTCCTTCGAACTCCTGACACAACTTTCAGACAACTGGGCCAACCAAAGGCCTCCTGTCTCTAGCAGTTTTTATAGCTCTGCACAACTGTGGGATATGGGGAAGGCCCAGATCGGGCCCCGTTCCAAACCCCACCCAGATGTTCTGTTGGGAACTCAGGTCCACTCCTCCCATTCCAGACCCTGCCTAAAGAAAGCCCACCAAGCAGCAGCTCCTCCCTGGAGCTCCTCAGGACCATCCCTTTTAAGGTCTGACTTATGATCTTCCACATGGTCTCTCCTCTTCCCCTGAGATCACCCAGGGATGCTTTGGTCATTAAATCTGGACTTTTAATTTGGTTTGATTTGGCTTACTGCATGGGCAGAGTTACCTACTATTAGGGGATTTTTCAAAATACTTAACATCTGGTGCTGAGCCTAGGTAGAATCCAGTCTTTACGGGGATCGGGGGAGAGCTGTTAACCTGGTAAGGCTATCAGTACCCTAGTCATCAAATGTTATCAGATCTGAGTAAGCAGGAGTGAGACAGCTTTCCAACTACCTAGGCAGCTGTCCCAGGTCTCTCTGTGGTCGTCAGGAACAGAAGTCCCAAAGGCAGTATCGGTCTTCCTACTGTGGGGTAGGAATTTAGGGAGAGTGACCTACGTACTTTGTCTCAGCAAAGCGGGGCAATCAATTCCCCAGTGTCCTGCTTGTCCACAGTCTGGACAGGGTTCTGGCATCAGTTAAGGTATAGCAGTTATCCACTTGGTGGCTGTCTTTGTTACATTTAAAACAAGTGGACATTCTACTATCTTCCTTTGAGGAAGTACAGAATGCTGCCAGGAGCTGGCATGTCTCTATCACAAGAAGCTTTTTTATTAAAATGCCATATTGTCAGATCTCTGAAACACTTGAGGATTAGTTGTTACTGAGATAAATGGAACATGTATGTACATTCAGGCATGCAAGACCAATCAGAAACAAGGTTACAGTAGTCACATTTCCATAATTATCTGTTAGGTATATCTGAACTAGACAAATGTTGTTTAGGCTTAGCTTTGAGAAAGCATATATATAAGCTAAATCTGGACATATAGTTTACTCAATTAGCTACAGCTTACCAAAGTTAGTAAAAGCAAGAAGATTAGATGGACTATCTCAGTCTCTAGTTTTCAACTGTGGTCCTAAGACATAATCATAAGGCAAAGCCAAGTTTTAACATTGCAAACAATTTAGTGGGGTTTTTTTTGTTGTTGTTTTTTGTTTGTTTTGTTTTTGTTTGTTTTTCGAGACAGGGTTTCTCTGTGTAGCTTTGTGCCTTTCCTGGATCTTGCTCTGTAGACCAGGCCTGCCTTTGCCTCCCAAGTGCTAGAATTAAAGGTGTAAGCCACCACCACCTGGAACAATTTAGTATTTTTAAAATCAATATTGAGGAGTTTATTCTTAGGTTGCAAAATCTGGCTGCTAGTAAGTTACATCCCTGTACATGAATGCATGGAGATGCAGCTTTAATACCTCAGTAAACCAGTGTTGTTTTAAATCCTACCTTTTATAAACCTTGTTTTTAGGACAGGACAGGGATTATCATATAGCTAAAATGTATTGGAGACTTAATGTCTCCTTGGTGGGGCCACTCCATGTGGTCACCCTCATTCAAGATGGTGATGAAGTCATATGACCTCCCTTTTTTCAACCTTAGTCAAAATGGTGGCTGCCCAAGTGGCTGGCTATACTTAATTAGGGTAGTGGCAGATTATGTGTTATTTTCCAGAGCAGTTCCAATTTGGAATTATAAACTTTACAGATGTTAAACCATGCCCAATTGCATAGCTGTTTTTTGTTTAATAAGGTAGAACAGTATAAAATAACTTTCTCTGTCATTGCATCAGATTCAGGGCCAGAAAAACCCAGAGGGAAAATCTGAGCCCAGGCAGCTAGTTGTTACCGAGATACATGGAACGTGTATGTACACTCAGGCATGCAAGACTAATCAGAAACAAGCTTACAGTAGTCACATTTCCATCCACACACACAAAGCAGTCGGGACTTTTTTTTTTTTTTAGCAGGAAGAAAAACAAGACTTTCCAAGGGAAACCATGTCAGATGGCCAACTTAAAACTGCCACTCATGGTGCCTGGCTCACAGGCAGCAGGGTCCGAGGTGGGTGGGGTGACAAGTTTGTAAGTGGCAGTGCCTCAGGCATCTGAACCTGGAGGAGAAGGCGCTTGGCGGGGAGGGGGGGGGACGACACTGAAAAAGAGAGTAGCCGCACAGGCTGCCCAAGATCAGAAGAAAGCCTGGGTGAGCGAGCTGGAACAGCAAGTGGAGGATTGAGAGGAGGATGTAGCAGAGTGTAGGGAGAATGGATTTGTCAAGGGTGGATGGAGCAGGCAGGTAGAATTTAATACAGCAGCTTAAGCTATGTCTCCCAGGCTGTTGGGGGAGGAGAGTGAACAGCTATGTGCTGGGTATGAAGCAGCAGTGTCTCCAACTTTTATTTACCCAGTTTGCGGTGGGAGAGCAGTCAGGATCAGAGGGAACAGGTCAAAGTGGGCACTTGGGCTGGCCTTGCCAAAGTGTGCCACTAAGAGAAAAAAAAACTGGGGGAGTGATAGAGCAACAGCATGGGAAGCAGGCAGATGAACAGGGGACCACAGACAAACAGGGAGAGGGCAGGAATACAAAGCCAGGCACAAGAGGGCCATAGCAACCTTGGCTTCTCATTAATTGGTTGCTCCTTAGTTAAGTTTCCTGTTAAAAATACAGACAGGTTTGCCTCATTCACAGGCTTCATAGTACAGGATAAAACAGGTTGCAGATGTAACTTTGGAGATTCAATAAACTGATAGTGAACTGACTACAAACAGTTTTCAGAAGTTATTAAATTTCTGTGTATTTTACTAGTCCTAGCTTTTAGGACTGCATAGAGGATTTTTGCTATGACACCATGATGTAAATCTGTTCTAGTTGTCTTACAGATACCTGTATATTCCTGGGAAAGAGATCTGCTACTATGTCAAGGAATCTGGCCTGGTGGATCAGTTCTAGACAGGTCCACTCCTCCTGCCAGATGTGTGCCAAGGTCAACCCACAGGGGGCCCTCCAGATATGCCAGCCTCTGCACCAGTTCTCAGGACACCAACCAGGTGAGGACTGGCAGGTTGACTTCACCATATGCCCACTCATAAAAAGCTTGGTTATCTTTTAACTCTTATTGATACTTTTACAAGATGGATGGAGGCACTCCCCACACCAGGAAAACAAAAGATGTTATGCCTCAGGTACTCCTGGAACACATCAACCCCTGGTTTGGCATGCCATCCCCTAAGCTCCTGGGACATCAAAGCTGGTAACATTTCTCCAGACTTTCAAGGGCATATCTGTTCTTTTGTCTGGATCATTCACTCTTGTCTCTTTTGTACAACCAGGGCACACCTCCGTTCAGTTCTTTCTGTCAGTCTTCACTCTTCCCATGGCTAGACCCATTCATAAGGCCAATGTTAATAATTTATTTTTTTGTCTTAGAAACTTGCCTTCTCTGCTTCCTCAAGAAACAGATCTCTGACGTCTCCAGGATGGCAGTTAACTGAATGGTTCTTTACCCACACCTCCTGCTGTGCATGAGCTCACCAACTCCCAACTCTCCTCTCCCCATGTCATACCTTGTCAGCAGGAAGCAGCCAGACTTGAACCGGTGCCCATATATACCCCAAAAGGTCGGGATGTTGGGAAGGCCCAGATTGGGGCCCATCCCAAACCCTGCCCAGATGTTTGGCTGGGAACTCAGCCCCACTCCTCCCATTTCAGACCCCATTCAAAGAAAGCCCACCAAGCAGCAGTTCCTCCTCAAGAGATCCTCAAGACCACGCCTATAGAGTATTTAACATCCAGTCCATAGATATTCCACATGGTTTCTTCTCTTCCCCTGAGATCGCCCAAGGATGCTTTGCTCATTAAATCTGGACTTTTAATTCAGCTTGAGTTGACTTATTGTGTTAGTGAAGTTACCCACTATTGGGGGATTTTTCAAAATACTTATCATGGAGAAAGTGCCTTGTGAATCTTAGAAATTTCAAGAGATCCTGAGCCTCAAAAATTTCATTTTCTCCCTGGGATTTATGAGCCCTCTTCTCCTTGATAGACTAACTCAAGACATTGGAAATAACCACAGCAATATGATTTTGTTACACAGAAGGGATGCTGGGATGGGGATCTTGAGAGACTTCATTAAAGGCTGAATACTAGAGTAGCATCTTCAAGGATCAATAGGGATTTCCCAAAGGCTCTAGAATCAAACCCTTTCCATTTGTAATGGTCCAAGGAATGTTATCAGTGAGCAGAAGGAACTACGGTGAGGAATGGAAGTCAGCCTTGGGTTCTTCACTTGCAGAATTAATGAGAAGCCAAGGTTGCTATGGCCCTCTTGTGCCTGCCTTCCCTCTAAATTGTC
The DNA here is from genome assembly GCF_007827085.1 of Peromyscus californicus insignis. NCBI lineage: Eukaryota > Metazoa > Chordata > Mammalia > Rodentia > Cricetidae > Peromyscus > Peromyscus californicus. The sequence goes on along the minus strand of NW_026294617.1, from coordinate 11,763,152 downwards.
TCAATCTTCTAACATCTGGTTCTTGAGCCACTATTGCCACAAGAAAACTTGTTGTGCATTGGACCTTGACATGAAGCTAGCATCAAATACCATATTTTTTGTGATCCCTGATCATGGAGTTCTTTTTATGAAACCAAACTTGCTGGAATCAGTGGCCACCCACAGTCAAGCAGGCTAGCCATTGGCGGCCTCTCAGACTTCTTTGTTGTACTTTCCACAAGATGTGAGGTTAAGCATCAATGAACCTGATTTCTAAGCTAATGGTGCCACCTCGATGAAGTGAGAGAAGAAGCAAGATCTTTGTAAATGCGGTCAAATTCTGACATGTTTTTATAGTACTATAGTCCAAATACAAAAAGAAATCCTGGATTTCTCTCAAAGAGTGGCTGTGGGGAATATAAATTTTATATATATATATATATATATATATATATATATATATATATATATATTCTATCAGAGGGTTAAATAAAACAAAGAAACTCCCATCTTCAAAGAGATTTATAAGACTCCATCTGGTGAAAAATCCTCCCCTCAGTCAGCAAAGTGTGTGCTCAAGGTTGCATTCTGTTCTCAAAAGTTACCCCTTGCTTGTCTATAGCGCTGTTTTGAATTAGCCAACCTCATAAGAATGTGAAGCTAAGCTCTGAGCACTCTAAGTGAGTGGCTGTGCTTGCTTGCTTAAGCGCAGCTCTGCACCATCTGCAGAAGTACAAACTTTTGCCTTGCAGAAATATTTGGATTTGTGGTCATTTTCTTCAGACCCCAGACTCATTTCTTTTTTTTTATGTTTCATAATTTTCATTTCAAACTTTTTGTTATATAAATATTTCATACAATATTTTTATTTTAACTTTTATTAATTCTTTTTTAATGATTAATTTGTTTATTTTATGTGTATTGCTGTTTTCCTGCATTTATGTCTGTGTTTTCCTGTATATATGCCCTTTGCGGATTTTCCATCATGCACTCTGATCCACTTATCTCCCCATCCCCTTGCATTCACCCTCTGCTTTTACAACCTCCCTGGCAAAACAGAGAAATTTAAAAGAAAAACCAAAACCAAAACCAACGAAGAATCTCATCGTGGAAGCTGTAGTGTGACCTATAGAATCACACAGTTCACCCTTTAGTCCCCGTTAGCACTTCAGGCCCATTTCTAACATGGATCACACACATCAGAACTCCTTAGGGAAGCCGAATTCAATTCAGGGCATCATTCTTTCTAATCCATGGATTTTCAGAGACAGACCCTAGAGGTGAATACTGAACCCTCACCAGATGCAATTCTTATGGGGATTAGATTTGAAAAAGACAAAATGAGGACATTTTTAATTTTGAAAAAGTTTCTTAACTTATTAAATTTATGTTTTCCATTATTCACTGGTCCCTTCAATTATGTTCAGAGGAAAACGTGTTCTAAGAAGTCTACAGGATACCACAAATAAAACAAACCAGAAGTACAGAGCAAATATTTGAGCATGCAAATACTGTTTGGTTTTTATGTTTGGACTTTTAATACTGCATGAGTAAAGAGAGGCTTGTGTTTTCTTGTCTGGCATTTACTACTGAGGGCTCGTGTTAAAGCAGTGATCCCATTAACTAAGAGTACCAAGCAGAAGTGTATGCAACAAGGGGGCAGAAGGCAGGGCCCACAGCAGCATTAATGCTAACGGGCTGCACAGGTGCTGCCAATGGGGGAGGGCTGGTGAAAACTTCCATTCTCACTGCTCACATCTGTGGGTGTCTAAGAGGGGGCCCCCTTGTTCACTGGGCCGTGGAACAGCTGGTAAGACTAGGCACCCCTCTCGTGGGAGTCATGGAAGAGACGTCATGGTGGCACTCTGTCGTTTTCCATCTCTCCTAATTTCTCCCTTTCTTCCCATATGTCTATTAACCAGTGTGCTTCATTCCTGTTGCCAATATCTAAACTTCACTCCATCAGTTCTGAATGATTACAACCCCCTAACTGGTTCCCTGGTACTTCCTGTCAGAATTGGCTTTCTCAAGCAATCTCTCCACCCCCACCCCCACTTCTTTCTCTTCTTTTTTTTTTTTCCTTAAAGAAACCTTTCATTGAGACAATTCTTTCTCTTTGTCTACAGGGTCAAATCCACAATTTTCATCATCCCGGTGGCTCCTCCCAACCTTTGTTCTAGTTGACTTTCATAAATCACACAGAGCTGCTCCAGAACAGTGAGTGCAATACAGGGGGCCATTCATGAGTTTCTTTTCTCAGTTTATTCCTCAATGGCTAGTGGTGGGTCATGCAATGAGTCAAACCTTGTAAACAACAGTTCTGGCACTGCTTACGATGGCTTAAAAAGTGTAGTGTTTTCCCTCCTAACATCAGCTTATGTGCTCACAAATTAAAGACAGAAAGATGAGGAGGAAGGGAGTGAGAGAGACAAAGAGAGAGATGAGGAAAGAGGAGGAGGCGAGGGGCAGAAAGGGGAGGGAAATAGAAGAAATAAAGAGAAAAGACAAGGGGAAGAGAAGAAGAGAGGAGAGGAATGGGGAAGAGAGGAGAAAGGAAATATCTATTACCTTGATTCTAGGATTTTTCATCTTTACCTGTGGGGATGTGCACCAGGAAGTCCTTTTGTTTATCATGTGAGCCTGTGACATCTTATCACAGTTCTTTCAGTGCTGGTGGAATTTTCTGGGAACCTCAGCATTCACATTCTTTCTTATGTCCTTACCCAGTCCCGGCCTTACCTAAGATGTCCTGTTTTTCATTGTCTGTGGGAAAAGTAAAGCACCTGAAAGAAAAGGAAAGGACTGTCGCGTGTCTCCTGCCTTGGAGCGGGAGGACAGAAGGCTCTCCTAAGTGCTATTCTTACAGTTATTACTCCAGGCTCTGATTTTGTCGTGGTTGGTTGTCTAAGATGCTAAGGACATCCAATCAGAAGGTCCAGGAAGCAGTGTTCTCCCTGCTGTTGCTGAAGCTGTCCCTGACACCCACAGTTCCCTCAGTTCCCAGCACTTCTCTTCAGAAATTCACCAGCTGTCTGATGTTCAGACTCTTGCTCTCCAACATTCTCAGGTGCTTTAAGGCAAATATTCTTTGTGTTTCTTGAGTAAAAATCATTTTATTAGGTTGCCTGATTAAAAATTACACAGTAAGCTTTATGGACTGCATGCTTGCAAGACAGCTAGGCCAAGAGCAGGGTATAGGTTGTGAATCATTGGAAATTAGTGTGATTTAGAACGAGCTTTCCTTCCCTCTCTCTTTTCTTCCTTTTTTCTCTTCTTTTTCTTACGCTCTTTTCTTTTCCTTTTTATCCTCACCAACTTTCCCTTTTGGTCTTTGCTTCCATTCACTTATTGAAAATATAGTAGTACAAGCATTAAACTAAGAATCAAAGAAAGAATGTTGAAGAAACCCTTTACGACTTTTAGAAACCATACAGTCCAGTGTTGGGAGAAATATATAAATAAGTATGAGATTTGGGACTAACCTAACATTTTAAAGGAAAGGAAGGACTTCCTATCTATCCTACTTTGTTACTGAATATTTTAAGCACCCCAGACTCCTAACATAAATGAAATCAAGGCCTGGAGTAATAACTTGTTCTAGTTTGTTCCTTTGTTTCTCTGTTGCTGTGACAAAGCAATGACCCAATCCAAGGGGAAAGTGATTTCATATTATACTTTGCAGTACATCATCAAGGGAAGCAAAGGCATGAGCTGTGGGCAGGAACTTAAAACATCAACCACAGGAGAACTCTACTTACTGCTTGCTCCCTTTGGCTCATGCTCAGTTTGCTTTCCTACATTAGCCAGGACCACCTCCCGGGGAAGCACCTCTCACAGAAGCTAGGCCCTCCTATATTAATTAGCAATGAAGAAAATGCTCATAGATATGTGTATAGGCCAATATGATGGAGATAATTACTCAATTGATGTTCCCTCTTGGGCATATCAAGTTAAAAACAAACAGTGAGGTACCACAGACCACCCTCCAAACATTACAAGTTATTGCCAATGCTTTTGGTTACCCTTGATGGTAAGACCCTATTGCTGAGTGCACTGTATACCTGAGTCATAGCACATAGAGAAATAAAGCTGGAACTCACCTGGAACCTTCATCATGGCTGGTTAGTTTTCATAGTGCTATGCATGCTAATAGAAAAGGACTATCAGTCTTACCCTGCTGTGAATCTTATAAATTATAACAATGACTGACCTGGTAAGACATGCCCACTGGTATAACTGTGTCATGAACATCATGGGACTAAACAGTCACTTTCTAACTAGTTTTAAATCCTGATCCACAAGATGAAATTCATACTTGGTACCATTATGAGTCTGTGGTAGTTTGAATGAAATTGGCCCCCATGATCTTATCGGGAGTGACACTATTAAGATGTATGGCTTTGTTGGAGTGGGTGTGGCCTTGTTGGAGGATGTGTGTCACTGTGGGGGTGGGCTCTGAGGTTTCCTATGCTGAGGATACCACCCAGTGTGTCACTGGACTTCTTGTTGCCTGCAAGATGCGGCACTCTCAGTTCCAGCACCATATCTGTTTACACACTGCCATGATGATAATGGACTGAACCTCTGAAACTTTAAGCCGCCACCTCAATTAAATGTTTTCCTTTAGAAGAGTTGCTGTGGTCATGGTGTCTCTTCACAGCAATAGAAACCCTAACTGAGACAAGGTCCAAGAATCAATGCTAGTAAGGTCATAGGCACTAGGGTAGAATCTATTAGTATTATTTTGATACATGGACATAATATTAAACAGGTTCCTAGTCACTTATCATAGCCACATGTAAATGAATTTCTCAAGCTTTTATTTTCAGTAGATGGCAATTAATACAGAGACACATACCTGGTCAAGGTGCAGAGAATAAGAGATTAGAGAATGCTCAGCCATAATGGAACATAATCACTACACCTCTCCTCCCAAGGATCAAAGATAATAGCAGAATATAGGACATAAATAGTGTAAGAGCCATACATGGTAAATGAGTACGAGAAAACAGTGTCATAGGGAAACATCACGAAAGCTGCACATATAGACTAAACAATAAATGTAACAGCATGCATAAGACATCTACAAGCCCAAGACAGATTAAATTCCAGCATGTTGGGAGGAGCTGGGCATGAAGTCTCTCCTATAGCTGAGAAGCTTTTTGGCAATTGTTAGCTTCTAGGAGAGTCAGTTTTCTCTATGAGCATAGCCCCTGGTAAGTCAACAATGTTCCAGTGGAAGGCCACATACCTGAGAATATTTAAGTATCATAAGTTGGTCTTGTTAGGGTTTTCACAAAAAAGACACAAAATTGGATGGGTAGGGGAGGGGGTGGTTCTGGGAAAACTTGGGGGAGGGGGTTGAATATGATCAAAACACATTATATGAAGTTCTCAAAGAACTAATAAAAATAAAACCAAAATACAGAAAAATAAAACTAACAAAAAAGCTAACTAGAACACTCCATTCCTTGTTAACTTGACATATAAATACATCACTTTAAGGCATAACCCTTCCATTATTTGTTCCTAAGAATTCATGTTAAAATTAATATAAAGCAAAGTCCAACTCCACTCCATTCATACTGCTGTCTTTGGTGGTCAGTTCACTGTCCTGGATCCTGGGGTCTCCCTTGCAACTGAGGATACACCTTTCCCAATGGCCTCCCCTGGCCTCTTCAGGGACTTTGACCCTGCCTCATGGTGCCAAACTTCTCTTGTTGACCCCTTCTATCCTGGAGTTTCTGCCGTAACTGATGAGTGTTTGAGGTCACAGGTCATTTTCAAAAGGCCTTTCCATCATGCTGAGTGATGAAAGCTTGCTAGGGGTGAGGATAGCCTTCCAGTTGAGGTCCAGGAACAGGAAGAAGACAAAGATGTTTCCATGCTGCACCATGACAGGCACAAAAACTGGGCTGTCTGTCCTCAGCATGGAGCACCCTGAATGTCCAGAAGGAAGGTAGAAAGGGGAAAACATCTACACAGAGAATGTTCTTTCAGTCTTTCTAGGACAATCTCCTTCTATTAGAGGAACCAGCCTCCATTTGCTTGGGGGTGAGGACTTTCCTGGGCTGTAAGACTTTTAGTGCTAACCCAAAGAATGTCTTTCATACACAAAAGTGCTTGTTAATCTACAACTGGAAGAGTAATCATGCTAGACTAATGTCTGAAATCACTTTCCCTAACACTGGGCTGGCTCTGGCAAAGTAGTCACTCATGATTGGTTTACATGTGTTTCTGATGTGTGGCTTTAGTCCATCTATATAACATTCATCCTATTCCATCTGCTTTTGACTAAAGGGAGCAATATCCTATTTCCCTCAGCATCCTGATCTACACTGTCTTGGTTAACATATTTTTGCCTGCAAGGATGAAATGTCAAGTTAGCACTAAGAGCACTATTCATGTACAGGAATAGGGAGGGTTCCAGACATGGTTCGACCATGGTTGTGGCTCTGATTTGCTGCAATCTGGGGTCATATTCCTGGACCTTTGCATCTCCTAGTTCAGACTATCTGGATATGAAAAATAGAAATACAAACCTGTAGCATGAATATTAAACAGTCTTTATTAATAAAACAAACCCGGAGCCAAGTATTGGGGTGAACACTGGAAGATCAGAGAGAAAGAACAAGCCACAGCTAACCTCACCTGGCCAACTTCTCAGCTGATCTTGTTTCCTCAAACTGGAAGCCTCTGTGTCCTCATATCCAAATGGCTCTCAGCTGAACTGTGCTGCTCCAAAGCCTGAAAGCTTAACCAGCCAAATGCTTAACCAGCCAAATGCTTCTAGTTTCTGGTCTTCATGCCTTATATATCTTTCTGTTTTTGCCATCACTCCTTGGGATTAAAGGCTCACTTCTTGGGATTCAAGGCGTGTGACACCATGCCTGGCTGTTTCCAATGTGGCCTTGAACTCACAGAGATCCAGAGGGATTTCTACCTCTGGAATGCTAGGATTAAAGGTGTGAGTGCCACCATTTTCTAGCCTTTGTATCTAGTAGCTGTTCTGTCTCTGACCCCAGATAAGTTTATTATGGTGCACAATATTTTGGAAACACAATACCACCACACAAACCTATGAATGTTCTTCCTATCCAGAAGTATTCAGAGAAATATGCCTGTACACTAAACAGTGCTCACACCTGGAGCTGGGGGTCAAAGACTCAAATGGTATGGAAACTTCACAGTGAGGCTGGATGTAGGGAGGATTCTAGGGACTTCCACAAAGGTATGTACCTATCTGATTTCCAGTGAAGTAACCCTGTGCTCCAAAGAGAAGGGGATTGGTTTCGAATTCTTACTAAGCACCCACAGCCGCTATTGCCTTTATTAGCTGAAATCAGCATTAAGCCCACAAGGATTACCTTTAGAACCCACAATCATCTTTTAAATTTTTTTCTTATTTTTTCTTTGAAATACAGAATAGTATTTCTTAATATTCAGTCTTTGGGGGAGGTAACAAGTATTTGAGAGTGAGAGATGTCCAGGCACACCAAGCAGAGGACCAGAGCCCTTGCTTTGTGTGTGCTGAGTTTGCAGATATTGATCAATAATCTCTGAAATACATTGTGGGGAGACAGACTGACCCAAGACTTTCTCAGAGGTCTGGATGAAAGGACAGAGGGATCATTTGTTCTGTGTCCTTGTCCAGGAGTGGACTTGGCAAGGTCTGGTCTGGAGCTAGGCCAGGGCCTGAAAGGAGTTAAGGTTGCCATTTTTGGGGATCCAATATTAGTACTATGGCTAAGATCCTATGATGTGTCTGTGGTATCCTGAGTTCTCTTTGCCAATGTTGTTTGATTTATCTCTCTGCCGAGCTTGGCCATTTTCCTCCTACAAATAGTAGCTATGATGCTGTACTTCTTAATAAACTTGCTTTGTATAAAGCACAGATTGTGCAAGACTCCAGACCCCAGCTTTTTTCTTGTTTATCTTCTATCTTCTCTTAGGACCCTGTCACTGAAGAATGAGCTGTAACCAGAGACTTTTCTCTGTCCCACCCATTCCCACAGCTGCTTTTAAATAACCACTCAGAGGCTTATATTAATTATAAATGCTTGGCCAATGACTCAGGCTTATTACTAGCTAGCTCTTAAATTAATCCATTTCTATTAATCTATTAATGGCCCATGACTTACTGATTCTTTCACATCTTGCTTCATGGGCAGCTTGCAGGGTCTGTTTTGACTTCCCCCCTCTTCATCTCCGTCTACAGTTTGAATGTCCCACCTAAACTTATTCTGCCTCATCATTGGCCAAACAGCTTTATTTATCAACCAATAAGAGCAACACATACTCACAGCATACAGAAAGACATCCTACAGCATTTCCTCCTTTCTGTCTAATCAAAAAGGAAGGTTTTTACTTTAACATAGTAAAATTACATATAAAAAACAGTTATTGCGAGTAGTGGTGGTGCACGCCTTTAATCCCAGCACTGGGGAGGCAGAGGCAGGCGGATCTTTGTGAGTTTGAGGCCAGCCTGCTCTACAGAGCAAGATTTAGGAAAGGTGCAAAGCTACACAGAGAAACCCTGTCTTGAAAAACAAACAAACAAACCAAAAAACAGTTATCAAGCAAGAATTACAGTTACAATATCTAGTCTATTTGTATTTGGCAAAATTAAAGAAAATATTCTATCATCTATCCTATCTTTGTGAATCTAAAGTTTTATATCTAATTTATCTTTTATCATAACTAATGAAAACTATAATTATAATTATCTAGGACTTCATTTGGCACCCAACTGTTACATATGGTGCCCCACATTGGGTGCCAGATGAAGCGTTATCCTAATTAGTCTTAATAATAAGAACCTGGAGTCAGATATCAAGGGTGAAACCCGAAAGATCAGAGAAGCAGAGTAGCCAGCCACTTAGAGACCTCTTAGTCTCAGACCAAATGGGCAAGATCCTGTCTCTATGAAACTGCAGACTGAATGGGGGAGATCCTGTCTCTAACTACCTTATATTTCTGTCTCTACCTCCCTGATGCTGGGACTGACGGCATGAGCTATCACTGCCCAGCTCTGTTTCTTTTTTAGACTGATTCAATCTCAGGTAGCCCAGGGTGGCTTTGAACTCCTGATTTTTCTGCTTCCTTCTCCCAAGTGCTAGGATTAAAGGTGTGTGCCACTACTTCCTGGCCTCTATGGTTAACTAGTGGCTAACTCTGCCCTCTTATCCCTAGGTAAGATTTATTTGTCAGAATACAAACAATAATGAGCTGTTTGTCCAGGTCACATACCATCTGAAGGATCGACAGTTATAGAATTCTGAATGGCTACCAAAGGAGTTCTCTGTCCTGGGATCGGATTCAACTCATTAAACAGTCCATAAATTTTGCCAACATATATCCTGTCCTTTTATTCATCTATTGGTGGAGATACCTTGAATGTTGAGTAGGGGGGGTCTATCACCAAATAAGACAAAAGTAAGTTGTTGCTCAAATGGGGCAACTCAGAGTACCAGCATCAAACTATGATGACACCGTAATATGAGTTCATAAAAGTCACTCGGACAGGAAGAAGGAAGATCAATCTAGGAGACAATGAGTCTTGAACAAAAATCATGAGTTTTGGAGATGAACGTGCTAGAAGGAAAAACTGAAGCATTTAAAGAAACCATGAATCTTGGGGATATAGCTCAGTTGTAGAGTGCTTGCTTAGCATGCACAGAACCCTGGGTTCAACCCCCCAGCGCAACATAAACTGGGTGTGGTGGTGCATATTTGTTATTCTAGCACTAAGGAGGAAGAAGCAGGAGGAACAGAAACCCAGTGTTCTCATAAGCTGTATAGAGTTGGAGACCAGCCTGAGATACATGAGGCCCTGGTGGTGTGGGGTGGGAGGAAGGATGGGTGGAAGGAAGGAGGGAAGGAAAATGGATAATGCAAGCATTCATAAAACTTAGAAACTTTGTGATTGTCGACAGTTTTGAAGTCCAGAATTTAGATCAGTAGTGTTAAATGATCTCAGAGAAGAGGGCCTTTTAAGGCCTTCTGCAGGAGTTTGAACTTTCATCCTAGATAAAGATGAGTTTAAATAGAGATAATTTGCATAACCACACTTGTTTTGGGGGGAACCATTCTGGGGAGGGTGAGATAAGTAGTTGTGGGTGGGGAGGGAGGGCAATGTTGAACGCCTGCATTAAATATCCCTGTGAGAGATGATGAGCACCTAAAGCAAGTTGTGTCAGAAAGAGTACAAAGGGTGGGAGTGAGTGGTGGGCAGGAGGGTGGTGCAGAGAGAGTGCTGGAGTCTGCAAGTGGCCAAAGCTGCCCATTGTGCTGCCTCCAGGGAGGGGTGCCTGGTGAAGACAACAGCCAAAAGAAGAAAACTCCACAAAGGTCTTCGAGCTGCCCCCACGAGATCCTCTGCGTATGTACTGTCCTGCCTGAGAACAGAATGCATCGTGCATTTCATTCCCCTCTTCTCGGGATTCCAATCTAATCTTTCTAGTTTCTTAATTCCCCTTCAGGTAACAGGTTTGTGTTTCAGTGGTGACCACGTGGAAATGTCCTGTTATTTACACTGTTTTCTGAGTGAATAGTTGTTATTTAGGTGTGGCTCATAGTCTGTTTCTTATATTCCTCTACAAAATATGGGTAGACATAACTGGAATACTTACAAAAAACGAATTTAAAATCCTAAGATTACTTCTTATAGAGACAAAGTGGAGTGGCATGTAAGTGAAAGACTTAAAAATTGTACTTGCAGTGGAGGGGTCTTGCAAACTCTATCTCTAAATAATATTCAAAGAGAGAAAAATGGATGTTGCTGCAGCTGATCTGGTAAATTTTTTTTTTGGGTTCTGGTGTTTAAATGTATTGTACCAAGACCAGGCTTCTTCTCCCAAGCACTTACATAGTCTATGAAAGATTAGGAAAATACATGCCAGCAATTTAACATACTAAAAAAACTTAGAGGAGCCTAGTAAAAGAGTTGAAAGGAAATTTTTTCAGTTGTCCAGAAGAAACTACAGGTCACCACAAGAGAAATTAGTAACTAGCTAAGAAGTGACAAATTCCTAGTTATGGACGCCCCCTAGTGGGAAAATGGGGGATTTCAGAGAAAATTAAATGGCCAACTTGATGACTTGTGTGCTTAAAATAAATAGGGTGTGATGGCACATGCCTTTAATCCCAGCACTCAGAGAGAGACAGGCCAGTCCCTGAGTTCAAGGCCAGTGTGGTCTATAGAATGAGTTCCAGGACAGCCAGGTCCACACAGAGAAACCCTGTCTCAAAAAACTTAATGATGATGACTAGAAGTTTTGTTTCATCCAATTAACATTTATTGAATACCATCAATGTATCAGATATGTGAGTAGGTATTGGACATCACTAAGTAATGATCTTGTACTAATTTCTGTCTAAGGATTTCTACTGATGTGATAAAACACCATAACCAAAGGCAATTTGGGAAAGAAAGGGTTCATTTCACTGTATAGCTTGTTGTCCATCACTGAGGGAATTCAGGGCAGGAAGTCAGAGCAGGAACCTGGAGGCAGAGCTGAAGCAGAAGCCATGAGGAGGGCCACTTATTGGCTTGCTCTCCATGGCTTGCTCAGTTGCTTTCTTGTAGAACCCAGGACTACTTGCCTCACAGTGGGCTGGGCCCACCCACTTCAATCATTAATCAAGAAAAATGCCCCATGGACTTCCCTGCAAGCAGTCTAATGGGTGCATTTTCTCAGTTGAGGTTTCTCTTCCCAGATGACCCCACCTTTGTATACGGTTGACAAGGAAGGGTGGTACTAATCAAGTCAGCTACAACTGGGGAGTTTGATGTTCACCCTTTCTGTCTGTGTACATATTATTATTTCTCATTGTTTTCTTTCAAGGTTTAGACTTCCAGCTATATATTAAATAGGGATGGGTGAAAGTAGATAAGCACTTTCATTGTTGACATGTGAAGAAAGATACTGGCTATCACCTCCTCTTTGGTGATGCTCTTGCACTAATTTTCCTTTATTTCTGACCTGATGAGAGTCTTAATCTTTCACATTGGAGTTCATCAAACATCTTCCCTGAATTAATTGCCACAACTACTTTTATTGCTTTCCAAATATTGAACTAAACTTCAGTACCTGAAATAAATTCACTTTGGTCATGATATATATTTTTAATATACTATTGCATTTAACTTGTGGATTTGGTTTACTGGATAGTGAGGATTTTTTTCCATCCAAATTCATGTGTTTCAGGTATTTGAGTTGTAAGGACTTTGTACAATCTGAAGTAACAAGGCTCATCTTTTGTCTGTGGGTATCCAGTTGTTTTGGAAATGTGTGTTGGATATTTTATCCTTTCTTTATTGAACAGACTTTAAGCCTTTAAAAAAAATCAGCTGTCCATAACTGAGCCTGTCCACTGATTCTATCCATACCTGAATGTGTCCACTGATTCTGTCCATACCTGAGCCTGTCTATTGATTCTGGCCATATCTGAACCTGTCCACTGATTCTGTCCATACCTGAGCCTGTCTATTGATTCTGGCCATATCTGTGTCTGTCCACTGATTTCTCTTTCTTTTTTCTTAATTATTGATTTTTATTGTATGTACATTAGTATTCTGCCTGCATATATGTCTGTATGAGGGTATTAGATCCCCTGAAACTGGAACCACAGACAGTTGTAAGCTGCCATGTGGGTCCTGGGAATTGAACTTGGGTCCTTTGGAAGAGCAGTCAGTGTTCTTAACCATTAGCCATCTCTCCAGCCCCCTGATTGTCTGATTTTTCTTTCTAACTTTGCACATGTCAAAGTCCCCCAACTTGTTTTTTTACTGAACTTTGATATTATTTATAGAATCAGTTTGTTGCTTTAAACAACAGATGGTCTGCCATTTTTATTGATATCCTATTAAGATGGCAAATCAATCTAATAGAAGCTTACATTTTAACAACAAGGGTTTGTTTTCCTTGTTGCAGTGACCAAACACCTAGCAAGAAACAACTTACAAAGGAAGCTTTACTTTGGTTCTTAGTTCAAGGCATCATAGTCCACCACAGCCGGGAAGCCATGGCAGCAGGAGACTGAGGCTGTGGATCCCATTGTGTCTGTAGTCAGGAGTCAGAGAATGGAAGGAAGTGGGGCTGGGATATGTAGCCTCAAGTCCAACCCCTAATGATCCATGTCCTCCAGTGATGCTCCACCCCTACAACACTCCAAATAGCAACACAAGCTGGGAATCAATACATGAAACACCTGAGCCTAAGCAAGACTGTAGATGTAACCAACCTTCTTATTAAATAAGAAACACAGAACCAATGCAAAGAAGAAAGCCAAGAGGTCAGAGCTAAGAGCTAAAACCTTACCCTTCCTCCTGCGGTGGTCCTACCTCTCCGAACCAGAGCTACTTTCTGTGTTAAAGTCTTTATATAGAGTTCCTGTCCTGCCTTCTCATTGGTTGTAAACCCAACCACATGACCACCTCCTCACGGCCTGTCTGTATAGGCCTCCAGGTTTTCTATGATTGGTATTGAAATTAAAGGCATGTGTATCCAATACTGGCTGTATCCTTGAAGACACAGAGACTTACCTAGCTCTGCCTACCAAGTGCTGGGATTACAAGCGTACGCCACCACTGCCCTGCTTTCCTATGGCTTGCTAATAGCTCTGACCCCCGGGCAACTTTATTTATTAACATACAAATAGCATTTTAATACAAATAAAATATCACCATACAAGACATTTTATATTCAAACCACATCATTATGCCCATGGCTCCCATAGGTTTGTTGCCATCTCATAAAGCAAGTGCATCAATTCCAATTTTTAAAGTCCCCACGATTTGGAAGAGCCCAAACTCAAACTGTTCTCAAGTCCAAAGTCTCTTCTAAGACTCAAGGCAATCTCCTAACTGTGAACCTCTGTAAAGTCAAAACACAAGCCACACATGATCAATATGTGATAACACGGAGAAAACATTCCATTCCAAACCAGCAGAATGGAGACATAGCAAGTGCAGATTGGATCCAATAATGGCAGTGAGCAAAAACTGTATCTCAGATGGAGTGCTATTCTGTCTTGACACTTTCTCTACCAAATGAAATAGTCCAATACTTTTGAAACCGGCCGTAAGTTCTCAGTGCAAAGGCAAAACACAGCTAGTTCTTTTCCAGCATGTGAAATGGATGGCCTCTGGCCAAGGCCCTGGCATGTCTTCAGTCCTCTCTGAAACCTCACGAGGTTTGCCTTCCCTGGCCATGTTTCTTTTGGTGTTGTGATCTTCCATACTCTCACCGGAATGACCACTGAACTCTACACATAGCAATCTATGGCTTTTCTCGTTCAAAGTTTCTAACTTTTCCACATTTTTTCTCCAAATCCATCCTCAAACCCAAGAACCACACTGTCAGCCTTACTACAGCAACAGCCAAATTCCTTAGTGTCAATTTTTTATAGTCGTTTCTTTCTTTGTTGCTAACACCAAAATGCCACACAAGGAGCAAATTAAGGAAGGGGAGGTTTACTTGGGCTTCCGGTTTGAGAGGACACAGCCAGTTATGGTAGTGAGGTCATGGCAGCAGGAGGCTAGGGTGACTGGGCACAGTGTCTATGCAGTCAGGAAACAGTGTGGAGAGTGGGTTGGGATACCTCTAGGGCCACACCTAGTAACACAATTCCTCCAGCAAGACTCCACCTCTTGGAGGTTCTACAACCTTCCACAACAGCCTCACTGGCTGGGGGATAAGAGCTCAAACATATGAGCCTGGGGTGAACATTTTGCAGTTAAACCAAAGCAAGCAATATTGAATTTTGTAACATAGTGGGGGACTATTTGGGTGAGGGGACAGTAAGTGTAAGGTCAAAGGGACAAGAGAGGCTAATGAGGTAATGTATATGAGCAATGTACTGTGATACACATCAATCCCTTACCTAGAGGTCTTTGTGTGTGTGCATGTGTGATATGTGGTAATTTTTCATGTGTTTGTCTTGACATTACCGCTAGTATATATCTAAGTATCTCATGGCTTTTAATGCTATTTCATCAAGCCTTTTGTCAGAGGATACAACCTAAATAAAGAGTTAAAATGTATCTACTAGTGAACAATTAGAAATGAGTTTTCAAACACTAGGACTTTGAGTAGGTGCACGACAGATCCAAGTAAGGGCGTCCTTGCCTGGTTTCCAGTCTTTCTCCTTTAAGCTTTGTGTTAAGAAAGTTGTCTTAATTCTTCTTGGAGAAAATCTCTATCAAGAACAATTTTAATGGTGTAAAAATATAGTTGGACCTATCAAGTCTGCCATAAAGCTTTCTTCTTTTAGGTTAATAAGGCGTGTCCTAGGATAGACACCAGTAGTCAAGACGCAGCACCACAGGGGGCGGGAGCTGGTTCAGTTAGCAAAGTGTTTGCCATAAAAGCTAAGGACCTAAGTTCAATCCCCACCTCCATGTTAAAACAAACAAATGAAGCAACAATACAAACCCCAGTCAAACAGACAAACAGACAGGCAGACAAATCCAGAGCTGGGTGCAGCAGCATGCACTCTAATTCTATCACTTAGGACGCAGGGACAGGAGGATTCTTGGAACTCTCTGGCCAATTAGTAAAGCCAAATTGGAGAGGTCTAGATTCAGTGGAGAGTTTGTCTCCAAAGAGTGTGATGAGAGTAATTGAGGAAGACACCAGATTTCCACATCTGGCCTCCACATGCATGCCCAGGTAAGTGCCTGTGTGCTCACATATAAATACAAACTAAAATAAAAAACACAAATTTTTGTTGGATCCCATTGTTAACTATTTTTATATCTTATTTCATAAAAGATAATGATACATAATTTTTGTTTGGTTTTAGATTTATAGTAATGTGGATATTATAAAATGAGTAAAGACAAATCTTTTCATATGAGAATTTCAGTAGAACTGGCATTGTATTTCCCTTACATATTAGCTATAATCCATCTATAAAGGCAAATTAACTTGGAGACTTTTTGTTTTGGAGAGGACTGGTAGGAGCAGTAAGGCCAACTGTGTTGCCTCAATATTTCTTGTAGTAACTGATTTTCAAGCCTGTTATTAAATTCAGGTTGGGATACTGAGAGCAGTGCATGCTGCATTTTCAGACTGGAAACAGTCCACTTTGGTTAGCCCTCCCCCTTTAATAATGCAGCATGTGTATAAACTTTATATCCTTACCATAAGCGACTTTGTCTTCTGAGCTCATTTTCCCTGTGGCTGAGAGACCATTGTGGTCCAACAGGAAGTTCTCCTGTGACAATTGACTGGTTTCTCCTCAACCAAGCAGATGACTAGGTTCATCCTCTTTCTTTTTACCAGTGAGAGATTTGATTACAACACTAGGTAGGGGCTCTCAAAACTCACTGTTCCTAGAAAATCCACTGAATTTCGTGGTCAGTGAATACTTGCCAACTTTTTCTTAGTCTTTTTTTCCACTGTTGACCTCCTGAAACTTGGAGCCTCTTTTACCCCATTGCTTTCTTTCTTTCCTTTTTTCCTTTTCCTTTTAAACAAGAACTGGAATATAGACTCTTTCAAGGTATGATCACCTAGTCTGTGAATGTACTTTAAAAATAGATGTTGTGGGACCACAGAGGCCTTCTCTCTGCGCTAAGATTGAGGTGACATGGGCATCTTTTCATACCTTTGCACTAGGACCTCTTTTTGCCCTGTTCCTCATTCTTATTTGTAAATTCTTTAAAAAAAGAAAACTTCAAATAGAACTGGAAACTGTGAACCCAATGCCATGGAGACGGAAGAATAAAAAAGCATTGTTTGCTTAGCTAAAAAAGAACCAGAAAAAATTAAGACTTGAAAAAGTTGTGAAAGTTCATCATAATCCTTATGTAAGAATCAATCTACCAACTGGAAAACCTTTAATTTGAAATATTTATTTTAGCTTTTAGTTTTGGTTGTGAGCCTAGCCTTTAATCCCGAGCCATCTCTCTATCCCTTAGCTTTTATTTATATGTGTGGGTGTGTGTCTGTGTGTGTGCATGCCATGTGTGTGTGTGGGTAGACATGGAGTCAAAAGAGGGCACTACCCCTATGAGATAGAGTTACAGATGGTTGTGAATCCCCCAACATGGTGCTGGAAATTGGACTCTAGTCCTCTGAAAGAACAAGATGCTCACTTAGCTTCTGAGTCACCTCTACAGCTCCAAAATCCTTAATTTAATATATATTTTCAATTACCACCACCAGTCAAGTTATAAATAAATTTATTTTTGAAATATACTATTTTCTGATTTTATTTAATTTCAAGTGTACAATAACAATGATATCATTTAGTTTTTATTCCAAAAGTATTTTTCAAACTTTTTGTTGATTCTTTGTGAATTTCATAGCATGTACCCCAATCCCACTCATCTCCCAGTCCCTCCATATCTGCCTTCCAGCCTTGCAACCCTCTCCCCAAAAGAAAACAAAAAATAAAAATTATAAAATAGTTAAATCCAAAAAAAAAAAAAAAAACAACAAAAAACCCAAACAACAACAACAAAAATCTCGCTGTGGAAGCTGAGGTGTGTCATGGTGTGTCACCCAATCTACCCTTTTGCCCAAACAACTTTATTTGCAAATGTTTGTTGCGATGAATCATTGGTCTGGTTCCAGGCCTCTGGCTTCTGCTACACCATCAATACTGGATCCTCCATGGGACTCCTCTTGGATATCCTGTTGTTGTCTTATGTCATGGAGATCCTGTAGCTTTGGTTCTGCAGGACCAGTCTCTTTCCATACTCCAGCAGTTCTTAGATGGGGTAGATGTTGGGGTGGGCCAATGCAAAGCTCAGGATCTAGACCTGGGTGGTAGCTGATTTGGTCAGGCCACCATCTCTACTACACCTGCACCACCAGGACCAGCTCTTCTGCTTTGCCCAGGTGAGTGGCAGGGCCAGCTCTCCTGCCTGTGGTAACTGGCAAAGAACTCTCCTGAACTCATGCCAACAGGGCCAACTCTACCGTGCTGCCCAGGCGAGGTATGGCCCTGTTCTCCCATGTGCTGCAGCCAGCAAAGGGCAGGCCCAGCTCTCCTGCTCTCAGGGCAAACTCTCCAGCCTGCCTTAGGCAGCGAAGGGGGAGGAGGCATCTCTCCTGCATCCATGCATGGCCAACAAGGGGCGGGGCCAGCTCTACAGAGCTCACACCCTAGGGCTGGCTCACCTGCACCCATGCTACAAGGGTCCCCTCTACTGTGCTGCTCAGGTGAAGTATGGGATGCTCTCACTAATTTAGTAGCTGGTGAGGGTCAGGTCCAGCTCTTATGCCCTCCAGGCCAGCTCTCCCAAGCCCTAGCATCAGTAAGTGAGGAGAGGGGCCACGCAAAGCAGTAGTCCAGGCCAGGACATCCCCATGGCCTTTGGTGGTAACATGGGCCATGGATGTGACCCAGACCTCTGCAGCTGCTGCTGCGTGCCATGGACTCAGACATGGCTCTCTGCAGCAGCTCAGGCTGGGACATCTCCATGACCTCTGGTGGCAGTGATTGCTACTCACTCAGGCTGTTCCTCACCACTCTTAACATTTCCAGTTCTGCCTCTCTTCATGGTGCACAAGCCTTTGGACTTATCTCTATCACCTCTCCGCCATGTACTTGCTCACTATAGTGGTACCTTCCCCTACCTGCACTGTGTGCTGGGGGTGGGGGTGGGAGGTGGGTGAGGGTGGGAGGTGGGTGCTGGTGGGTCTCCAGTGTCTCTCACACCTGGCTTGAATCAAATGGCAGCAGGTGGGGGCATCTCATGTCCCTCTACTCACCCAGGTGTCCTCCACCAGCCCAGGCCCAGCAGCACGGGCGAGGTGGGGATGGGGGGGGGTGGGAGAGATGGGGGGTGGGGGGTGAGCCTCCAAAAGTATTTATTGTTTCATAGTGGGAAAACATATTAATTTAATGTATTTATTTTAAAACACATAGTTACATGTATTGGTCTGTATTTGCATCAGTTACATATATTTAACATTTTTATTTATTATTTTTGGGGTTGTGTGTCTACCATGGCATGTGTATGGAGGTCCGAGGACATCTTTGTGGAGCTGGTTGTCCTCCCACTGCATGGCTTCCCAGGACTGAACTCAGGTCATCAGATTTGTGAGCAAGCACCTTGATCTGCTGAGTCGTCTTTCTGATCCTAAAATATTTGTACAAATGACATCTGTGCATATTTGATTACATGATGATGTTTTGATTAATTTCCATTGCTTATTGGTCAGCCAGGGTAATTAGCATATCTATCTCCATACCCTGTCATCATTTCTGTATTGGTAATTACACTCAACTTATTTTTTTTAAATCTCTTCAGATGTATAATGTTTACAGTAAACTGTTACTCACCTACCTCTGTCATAGAATACCAGAACTTACTGCTCCTCTCAAATCATGAGAAGGCATCCATTGCCTAGTCTTCCACCTCTTCTCTATACCAGCAGTTTTAGACAGTGATCTAGAGCTTCTTTCTTTGATTAGGAACTAATAAGTGCTAGGGGCTGACCTAGGATATTGGCTTCCTAGTAGTCATTTCTCTTTATGAGAAATTATACCCCAAACAGTAGTCTCTCTTCATTCAAATTCAGATTCGATTTTCTCCTTTTTTGTTCTGGAAATTGAACTCAGGATCTTACAAGCAGTCCACCACTGGACAATATCCCCAGAAACTCCTTGCATTTTGATTTTCTTCCAGTCCCCCTGTAAAGTTAATCATTTAAACATTTTTATATTCTTTGGCTTACCTCTCCTCTTGACAGTAAGTAAACACTGCCTATTATGTTTAAGAATTTCTCATTTCCCCAGTACTGTCTTCTAGTTCTGTTATTACTGTCAACCATCTATTCGGGTTTCTAAGCTTCCCTTTCTGTCTCTTTGGGGATGCCCTCTTGATCTCCTTACACTCAAGTATGCATTCACCTCTTTTCAGATCTATCATGCTACACTTATTTGGTATAAGTCAATTATTCTTATTTGATCAGTGTTTTCACTCTCACAAACTTAACCCTCTAGATGCCCTTCTCTTGGCTTTTTTTTTTGGTGTCTCCATCTGTTTCCACCTAACTATGAAATATAATTTCTTTTGGCTTCCTTTGGCTCTTTGCTTTGACTAATGGGATTGTTCAATGTCAACCAAGACTTTCATTTACCTAAGCATTAGCGAAAGCCATTCAGTGTTGAACTTGGAAGCAGCTATTATCAGCTTTAGGGATTTTTTTAGATGTTCAATGTCCTTGGTGATTTGGACACAATCAAATATTATGCTTCTTCAAAAAAGTTCTAATTATCACCACATAATGGCTTATTTATAATGAAATTTTTGCACAGATCTATGAAAAGTAGGAGGCAAACCCTACTTCTTTAGACATATCATTGAGTGGTATGTTACCCCAACAGCTAGACCCAGTAGAATACAGTGTCTTATCCCTAATCTAAGAAATGAAAGTGTGAGTCTATGTCCTCATCCATAGTGTCAACTGCCTATCTCCTTAAAGGCTTTCTCTTCCTTTTTATGGGTGAACCATTGGCTTTCTTCCTCCTGATTCTACCCTTTCCTACAGGCCTGATATCTATTTGGTCACTCTCCTTTATTCTTTCTTTGTTGTCTTATTCCCAACATGCCACCCAAATCAAGAAGTTGTGTTAAAGATCTTAATGATGATTTACCTTCCACTGACTCTGCATAAAATTGTTAGAATTGTGCGTTCCTGGGAACTTTAAGTAAGTGAGTGATATAACTATATTAAATAATTTCCTGGAGGCATATAACAAATATCTTTGGAATATTGCGTTACTATTGGTCCTTGATTTAAGTTCCACTAAACATGTGAGGTAAATGGTGAGCCAACAAGTGAGCATAAATCCCAAGAAAATGTAGATCATAATTTCCCTTATGTGCTCATAACAAATGTCCAGGAGTTGAAAATACTCTAGGGAATCAGTGATCTGCTCACATTTTTAATAGTTTGAAATAATAAACACACCCTCAGGGAAAAAAATGACAGCTGGTATCTGAAAAAAAAGTTAGGAAACCAGAACTTATTTGTAACATAGTAACTAGTGACTGGATGGTGGTACCCCTGGCACAAAATGTCAGCACTCTGGAAGGTTATCCAGGAGAGTGAAACAGAATAGTCACTTGGTACCTGTGATATGTTCACATGTACATGATACATGTAGCTCTAAAAGGGCCCACTATGTGCAGGTGCATCTGTATTTTCATTTGGTTCATATGAGGAAGTAATTTCAGCAACGTCATTAGAAGTCAGAGTAACAATTAATTATGCTCCTGAACATACTGTAGTTCTGTGTTGATTATGTTTACATTTTTACCTTTTGTAGTAACATGGAACACAAGAATACGATGAGTAAGGGATCCAAAAGCAGAAGTTTCATGCACAGAAAGTTGAAATTTTTCCTTGTGCATGATCTTAAAGGCTAACTTGTCAGATGGCTGCATGAAGACAGTCTTCCCAAGCCTTAGAATGTATTTGTCCCGGTTTTCCAGGAAGGTCAAACCACTTGTTTCTGAAAGACTAACTTGGTTGCCTCTTAAGGAGGGACACATAGGTACAGTGTAGCTGAACATAAGCAAGAATCTGGTACAGAGTTATTTTTTCTTTAAGGAAAAGTCTGAGAAATGCAAAGCCTATAGTAGCTGGATAAAGCAGATTTAGTGGAGGAACTGAGGAGCAATGCGGAGACTCACGTTTAGCAGGTTTGAGCAGGTTGCCACTAGCTTGTTCTACACAGTATTCCTTTATAATCAATGATACAAAGACAAAAGAATCCGATTAGACAACTTGATGATTAAGAAAACTGAACTCTAGGAAGCAACTGTTTTGCTGAATGGGTTTTCGGTCAACCAGGTTTTGTGTGTCTGTGTGAATATATGCACATGTGTGTACATGTTTGAGTGTGCACATCTATGTGTGAGCTCATGCTTGTGGGAGTCAGAGGCCAGCTTCAGGTGTCTTTGTCTTTTTCTTGAGACGGGATGTCTCACCAATCCAGCTAAGCTGTCCAGCCAGTGGCCTCGGGGTCTTCCTCCATACACCTTTCTAGAGTTGGGGTTGTGAGAGAGCAGCATCAGTCCTGGTTTTTGTATTTGGGCTGTCTAACTCACAGAGCCATCTCCATAGCCCTCAGGTTGGGTCTTGCAAGTCGGCTTCCTCACATGTTGGCTTTGTAACTGGCCAAGTTGCTTTCTATTTATCCTTGTATGTTTCTCATGTGTTACTTTCACATAGTGTGAATACAAGCACATTTGTCTTAGATATTTTTATTTTCCTTCCTTTCTGTATAGTTATTTATATTGTTACATCTATCATGACCAGATTAGAATTACCGCCACTAAAAAAGTGAACTTTAAGAAAAAGATTCAGGGACTGGGAAGTTTGTTCAGTAGGTAAAAGCACATATGACTCCTACAGAGGATCTGTATTCAGTTCCCAGCACCCATTTCTGGCAGTTCACAGCCACTTATATAATAACTTCAGCTCCAGGGGTAACCTGCCATTGATTCTAGCCACCACGGGCATCTGCACTCATGTGCACATATTCACACATAATTAAAAACAAGGCTTTTTAAAAGAAAAAAATTGATTTTTTTTCCTGGTAAGCATGTGAAATGCAGGAGAGGAAGAAGCTGGGGATCCATAAGCATGTTTCTTGTAAGGGCATTGTGAAAAGGTAATATGAAATGTGAAAGACATCCAACATGTTTTCTAGCACATCAGAACTATATAATTATCATTAACCTAAAAATATCTTATCAAATGGGAGACATGAGTCAATTAATGGGATCAAATATGTTAGTGACAAATGTAGATTGGTATATCTGGGTCAGGAAATGACAGAATGATTGGGTGTCTGTGGCTTTAATTTAAAAACCTAACTGCCTTAGATAAATGTAAGATCAGCAGCACAGAGACTCTATTTACCAAAACTAAACAATTCACTATGACCTATGGCTGAATTTGCAGAAATAGTGCTCATGAAAGAAGAATATTAGCCCCATTTTTCCATGGTTATCATACAATGACTTCAGCATTGTTCTTGGTAGTAGAATAAGATTTTAAGGAGAGTAGAGGACAGGTTTCAGATTAAAGCCTATTTTTTTAAAAAGTCCATTTGATTATCTCAGGAGGTATCCCATTTTACATTAAACCTTTCTCAAATTATGGAGATGTGCTTTCATGATGAGTCTAAATCCAATCAAGTAGAGCATGAAGGTTGACCTTCATAATAGCCACCCACAGTTGCTGTGGGATGGTCTGTATGTCAAAAAATGTTGCTGATTGGTCAATAAATAAAACACTGATTGGCCAGTAGCCAGACAGGAAGTATAGGCAGGACTAACAGAGAGGAGAATGGAGAGAACAGGAAGGTGGAGGGAGTCACTGCCAGCCGAAGCCATGACAAGTAGCATGTGAAGATGCTGGTAAGCCATGAGCCACGTGGCAAGGTATAGATTTGTAGACATGGATTAATTTAAGATATAAGAACAGTTAACAAGAAGCCTGGCATGGCCATACAGTTTGTAAGCAATATAAGTCTCTGTGTTTACTTGGTTGAGTCTGAGCGGCTGTGGGACTGGCAGGTGAGAGAGATTTGTCCTGACTGTGGGCCAGGCAGGAAAACTCTAGCTACAAATGGCACCCAATGTGTTGGCAAGAGTTTCCACCTAAAACCTGAGAAAAAAGATTCTAAAACGGAGCTAAAAACAGTTCCTAGTTGTCTCTCTCAAGTTAGAGACAGCCTTTGTGTTTGAGCTACTATGGCAGGTTCCTAGTGTGCGTGCTCGACCTGCAGTATGGCAGGAATGAGGCCTCTGCAAGTGGCACATTAAGCTGGGCCTCTGCAAGTGGCACATTAAGTTGCATGGTGGATTTAGTCTTTGCTGGTACAAAACAAAAAAAAAAGGTTTCTGGGATACACGCTGCTTTGATAGAAGCGTAGACCCACTATTTCTGAGAGTTGATGGCTCCCAGAGCTGGCAGAAAATGTACCACCGCCAGGTTGGGAAGCTGAAGTGGGTGGAGCCAGCAGCCACAGCGCTGTTTCAGTCTTAAAATGCTGTAGTTTAAAGCAGTAGGTTCAAAGTAATATAAAAAATAAGCCACGTAAAGATGGCTACCACACAGAGAATCTAGATTATGTTCTCTTTGATATTCGTAACTGAAGAAAAACATTTGATTGCAAAAGCTGTTGAGTTATGCCAAAATGTATATTTTAAAGGTACCTTGACTTCAAAATTTGGATGTAAGGATATGTTGCTTTGGAAAGGAGGCTCTGCTTTTGTTTCCACAGAAAGCCAGAGGCTATGGATTTGTTCCAGATTAAGATACATCAGGTTTGACCAGCCAAGACCCCCTGAAAGGTCTCCAATGACACCAAGGCCCAGATGATCCAACATCCAGAACCGTTTCAAGGCAACTAGCTCAGACGATACACCCTCATGGACTACTCCATAATCCTAAAATTTTCTTTGTGTCCCCATAAGATACAGTGCCCCCCTCCAGCAGGAAGTAGTAAGAGAAATTACGTCCAAATTCCCAAATATACCAAGCTGGCTTTGGAGATGTGTAAAAGTTAAAACCTTCCTTTTTGAAAAAAAAAAAAAAGAAAGAAAAGGGGAAGTGCTGTGGGATGGTCTGTAGGTCAAAAATGTTGCTGATTGGTCAATAAATAAAACACTGATTGGCCAGTAGCCAGACAGGAAGTATAGGCAGGACTAACAGAGAGGAGAATGGAGAGAACAGGAAGGTGGAGGGAGTCACTGCCAGCCGAAGCCATGACAAGCAGCATGTGAAGATGCTGGTAAGCCACGAGCCACGTGGCAAGGTATAGATTTATAGACATGGATTAATTTAAGATATAAGAACAGTTAGCAAGAAGCCTGGCATGGCCATACAGTTTGTAAGCAATATAAGTCTCTGTGTTTACTTGGTTGGGTCTGAGTGGCTGTGGGACTGTCCTGACTGTCCTGAGTGGATTTGTCCTGACTGTGGGCCAGGCAGGAAAACTCAAGCTACACACGGTACCTGAGAAGGCGCTGTCAGAATGAGCTAATTAATCCCCCTTTAAATATAAGCAGTAAATGTTAGGAAAGTACAGACAACTTTACAAGAACCAAGGAAGTTCTCACACCTATACAGGTGGCTCAGTCAGCAACGTGGCCTGGGACTAGATTTTCTGGGTGCTACCATTGATATGCCCCAGGTCATTTCTCCTCAGTGTCCCATCTCTCTTCAGTTCTCTGGGGAGAGTAGCAGTTACACAGCTAACAATTAGATGGGGCAGGAAGTGAGGCAGACTTCAGAGTGGAGATCCCAGGAGCCGTGTTAAGAATGACATAGAGACAACTGACTCAGCCTCCCTTTGCTTTCTGTTCAGCCTCTTTTGAAGCACAACATGACAGAAAAATTCCTTAAAAAATAACAAATAAAATAAAAGAGCTTTGTTGACATCCCTCATCCTTCTCCATCTTTTCCAGTCCATTTCTCTAAGCATGTCACATGACAATTGCTCTTGATCTAGACTTAAGATGGAGCAGAAGGAAACACACTTTACTCTTTGGCTTTTCTCTGAAATTAATGATTAATGTGCTGTATCTCCAAAGGAGGGAAATTCTGAAGTCTTGTGAAGGGATAACTGTGTAGTAGTCAATTCATGTAAACACTTGGAAGACATAGGCAAGACCCTTTCTGCACGACATTTTAGGAAAGTATTTAATACTTAGTGATTTATTAATATAAAAAGCAAACTATGGCAAACTGAAATGATCTGTGTTACTTAGATCTGTCAATTCATGGACATGGAAAAACAAACAAAAATGTATAATGTAAATATGTAGTATAAACATTTAAATATATATTACAAACATTAAAATATAGTTTATATAAATATATAGTGTATATAAAGTATAAATAATATATTTAAAATATATCATATATAATGTATCTAAAGTATAAATAAACATATGTATGTATGTATAAACATTTAAAACATTATTGATGATACCTATTACTTTAAACCTTTAAACACTGTAATTTGGGAGCTCAGGGGCTGCTATACTTGTTGGTAAAAGAAGCATAGTAAATGTTTTCAACCTGGAGGCCACACAGTATCCTTTGTAACTACTTAATTGTACCGTGTGATAGCAAAACAGTCGTTAACTATACAGACATCAAGGAACAGTATGTAGAGGTGTTCCTGTTCAATTTTTGATAACTAGATGATACATAGGATTTGACACATGGCTTCAGTGTGTAACTAATTATGTGTCTGTATTTTTGTTAGGGAATTCAGACGTAACTTTGAGGTCTATCTCCAGCAATCTAGTCCACATACTGCATGCCACCACATCCCTCTTATGTCCCCCATTCCCACACCCTCGGTCATTTTATAAGACTCTACCATAGGTCTCTCTTTTTTCTTTTTACTTCAGTTTCGAATTAGGATGGACATAATTTAGGACTGGAGGCACATGCCTATGATTCCAGCTGGTCAGGAAGCTGTGGTAGAAAGATCAAATGTTCAAGGCCTGCCTGAACTCCAGAGTGAGTTCAAGTCCAGCTCAGGCACTCTATGAGATCATCTCAAAATCAAAAGTAGAAAGAGAACTGCAGGTGTAGAGCTCACAGCTAGTTTGCTTCCCAACTGTACACAAGGCTGTGGAGTCAATCCCCACACAATAATAGTAATAATAATACTAATATAGCTTAAGTAATTATAAGTTTTAGTTAGAAAATGAGTTTTATAGAGTTCTAGATACAGCTTTCAGTTTAATAGGTGCAAACTTACCAAATAAATGCAAAACTATCTATTTTATGTGGAGGCTGGCACTCACTGTAACTCTTTCTTTATTTCATGTGGAGGCTGGAACTCACTGTAACCCTTTCCAGCTGATGAGAATATGATATTTTGATTTTGTACATTCCTCACTTCATCTTAAACACTGGGGAAAATGACATCATTCTCTGTTTACTAACTGCTATCTCTATATTTATAGCTATTAATGCAAAAAAAATCTCACCAAGACAAAAAGAATCCAGTTAACAACATCCCTGCCTCCCCCTCCTTTTAGTAGGTGGATATCCAAGAATCAACCCATGTGACTACAGCTTTTTAGGTTTATGTGAGCTCTAGGAGTAAGTCTGATGTTTTTCCCTGAAAGGACACATCACATATCTACCAGTCACACTATTTTCATGAATTTTGACACAATATATAAAGCTTTACCATCATTTGTTGTTTTAGTTACTTTTTTCTTTTAGCCAAATATACTTAAAATAAAACTATATTATATAATCTCAGTGTAAATGGAAAATTGATTTAATTTATAGAGAAAATAATTAAAAGCATTAATATAAAATGTGCATTTCACCTGACTTAGTTTCTTTGCTCCCAGGAGCAAATAGTTTGTTACTTAAAATATTTGATGGAGGAGTCCATTTCCTATCTACTTGTTAAGTCCTAATTAATAAAGCAACCAACTGTGAATCAGCCAAAACTAAGACTTCACTTCTTCCTTTCTCCTATCATCAACAGACTTCTAAAAAAGCCAGGTCTACCTCTAGACTCCCTGCCTCCAAAGATGGCTGCAGCTAAATTGACCTCATAGACGTTGCATCCTTCTTGTCTTGTAACCTTGGAGAAATTTGTACCCAAGTCAAGCACTACTAAAATTTCCATGAAAACAACTTCCTGAAAAGCTATGTATGCTGGTCAGTTTTTTTTTTTTTTTTTATCCACTTGACAGATGCTAGCTTCATCTAGGAAAAGGAACACCAAATGAGAAAATGCCTCCATCAGAATGGATTGTATGCAAGTCTTTAGGGGAACTTTCTTAATAAATTATTGATGTAGGAGGGCTCAGTCCACTGTAGACTACCTCGCTCTTGGCAACTAGTCATTTATTGGGTAAAAAAGCAAGCCGAGCAAGCCAGGAGACAATCAGTAAGCAGTACTCCTCTACTGTCTCCATTTCAGTTCCTGCCTTAAGCTTCTGCCTTGGCCTCCCTTAATGGTGGACTGTAGCATTGAAGTATAAACCAAAGTAGCCCTCTCCTCCATAGTTGCTTTTGGTCAGAAAGATTTGTGGCAGACACAGAAACCCTGACTAGGACACCACCCATATTATTTTTCAAGAGACAAATGAATTTTAGAGTTGATTTCCTTTAGCATATTAAGTTTTAAAAAATATTATTTTTAATCATTTTGCTCAAGTTGCCTATCATCAAAATTTAATGTCTAGAAAACATATTTGGTTTTTGTTGTTAGGATTAGTACCCATACAGCCATACACAAAAAGTCATGGTGACTTTCTCTTTGCTTTTACTTCTGTTAAAAATTCCAGGCTTTATTTAGAATTATGTGGTAGCTTTGGTCTAAAACCTTTGATAGTTCTTATATACAATATAAAATTGGGTTTAAGTGGATCAAACTATTATTTTTTTATGAAAATGTTGGCCTAATTGTCCGTTTTTCCTTAAAAGTTGACACAATTACTAAAAACAGGTGAAAGACATAAATATTAATTCTGTTACATCAATAGATGATGCTGGATCTTCACATTCTGCTTGCCTTTGAAGACTTCACGAAACACAGAAAATTGGCTCACTTGGTCCGATACAGAAGTTGTCCTTCTACATTGGGGCCTATCCAGTTGGCAGTGTGGGATCAGCAGCTTATCCCCTCCACCAGCTGCCATTTCCACAGCTCTGAAGGATTATGGAGGTCACACTCTCCGTCTGTCTCCTTTTGAATGAACTACTGTGGGAATAAATTAAACACCCCAAACCGAGTGCTGAAGTGACAGGCAATGTTGTTTTCATATCATGGCCCCACTAAACTCCGTGAGGAGCTGCTAGACCTCTACATGACTGTCTACTTCACTCAGCCAGGAGCAAGAGAGCAGTCTTATGGGCCGATTCCATCTCCAAATCAGTTCAAGCTCTGTTGGTACCGATCTCACCTCCATAGCACTCACCTGGACTTAAAGCATGAGTTCAAGGCCAGCCTGGCAACTTAGTGATGATGTCACAAAGTAAAAAATAAAAATAGCCCTGGATTCAGTCTCCATTGCTCCCCAAACCCCCACAATGGTGATTATAGTTCCAAGTATTGCATAAACAGTATCTGTAACTCTAGCAACAGTCAAGCAAAAAAAAGATAACTGTATGTTTTCTGACAAAGAAACAGACTATGGTATTAAAAGGTCTGAAAGGAAACTGTGTGTCAGGTTGAACTTCAGTCAGTGTCATTGCTAACATTGTCATGCCACCCAACAGACTTCCCCCTTTTCTCCATTTCCGTAGACTTCAGAATCTATTTTTCTGTCCATGCCGTAATGTCAGATCCTAGTTAGCAGCAGAAACTCCATTTTGTCCCAGTCTGCCATTCTGCCTGGAGCTGCTACCCACAATTTCCTGAGGCTAGGCTACAGCCCCCCAAACCCCTCACACAGGTGTAAGCCACAAGTGTTCTACCTCCCTTCTGATTGGTTGGCCCAGAGCTGGGTCTGAACCACCAAATCACAAAATTCCTTGACAGGCTCAAAGTGTGTCACCGTGGAAAGTCCCCAACTGCTTCTCCCTGTATTATATTATGATTAGATGGGGGCTCTGGAGCTGTTTCTTTGTGGTTTTCCCTTTAAAACTGGCTGCAGCCCCTACCTTGAGGACCCAGTTTGGAGCACGAACCCTGCTGCCTCCCTGGTTTCAGTTTTTCTAAATAAATTTTTGCCTTACTTGAACCTGGTCTTTTGTGGTGGATTATTTCCGGATTCTCGGATCCTAACAACAGAGCTTTTCTCTAGTCTGTATTTTTTGGACCTTTCTAGAAAATTGAATTTTGTGTACCTATTGAAACCATGGTTCTATAAGATGTTCTATAGACCCCTAAGGCTCTACTTGGATTTATGAATAAATTCCTTGTTCTCCTAGACAACATCTTTCTCAGGTCTCTCCTTCATCAGGCTTCTCATGGTGGCCTCTTCTAGTGCTCTGAGGATCAAGGTAGGGGACTGCACCCCCCCCCCCACACACACCTTAATGTGTGTTTCCAAAATTTGTATAGCACAGTGTTGTTGAAGTTTTGATTGTTGTTGTTGTTTCCATTTTATTTATTAATATTTTATGTATGAGTGCTCTGCGTATACACCTGCACACCAGAAGAGGGCACCTGATCTCATTATAGATGGTTGCGAGCACCATGTGGGTGCTGGGAATTGAACTCAGCACCTCTGGAAGGGCAGCCAGTGCTCTTCACCCATCTCTCCATGCCCGATTGTTGTTGTTTTTAACATTGTGACCTTATTTAAATCTGAATGATAACTGAAGCGAAAAGGTCACATACTGATATGATTCCATTTATAGGAAACATCCATAATAGATAAATCCACAGACCTAGAAAGCAGTCATTTTACTTCTGTGCTGCTCTGAGTGGGGAGCAGCTGCTTGGAGGTTACAGACTTATTTTTGAGGGATGGGCATGTTTTGCAGGTAGGTGGGAGTAGTGGCAGCACAACACTGTGCGTCCCGTTCCCACCAGTGCACGCTAACATAGTTCCCCCCAGTGCACGCTAACATAGTTCCCCACCAGTGCACGCTAACATAGGTCCCCCCAGTCCACGCTAACATAGTTCCCCACCAGTGCACGCTAACATAGGTCCCCCCAGTGCACGCTAACATAGTTCCCCCCAGTGCACGCTAACATAGTTCCCCCCAGTGCACGCTAACACAGTTCATTTATCCTGGGCAAACTCACTTGAACAAATGGGTTAGTGGGACAGTTTCGGATGTCTTGTTATTTAGCAGACCTGTCTGTCATTCTCCCCAGAAAACCATCATCTAGAGTGAAGGGCTCTCTTCCCCTTTCAGTCAGATCTACTTCAGAACCCCAGCAGTGCCCACACTCTGGGTAGTTTCTGTGACTCTCAGATTAAGAACCGGGTCCAAGTTGCAGTGTGTCTAAACTGTTGACTTCCCTGGAGTCGGAAGCGTTTCCTATGTTACACAGACTGTCTGAGGGCTGTGTGCATTTCAGGAAAGACAGAAGGCTCAACAGAGGAAGAATGGATTGTATTTCCTTCCTAGTAAAGAAAGATATTCTTTAATATTCCATGTGTTGAACCAATGTCAGTGGGAGAATCAGCCCTCTGCCTACCTCTATGGATGTTTGTGCAGGAGATCCCCACTCAGAATGATATCTTAACAACTACATCTAACGACCCCAGATTAGAGGAGACAGAGCAGGGGTCAAGGTCATGTATGTAGTGATACCAAGGAGACATATGGTGGCAAACAATAGCAAAATGTAAATATTCTCTCCTGTTGTCCCTGTGATATGCTCCATGGTGACAAGAAAAGGCTGGTTCCCTCCTCTGGGCAGCATGTCTGAAAACAACTAGGGTCAGCATGAGTATTTTACTCCTCTAATAGTCTCTGT
The DNA here is from genome assembly GCF_007827085.1 of Peromyscus californicus insignis. Lineage (NCBI taxonomy): Eukaryota > Metazoa > Chordata > Mammalia > Rodentia > Cricetidae > Peromyscus > Peromyscus californicus. The sequence goes on along the minus strand of NW_026294617.1, from coordinate 11,731,766 downwards.
CCTTGGAGAATTGTGAAGAATTTAATCTTGCTCCCCAAATAAATGTGGCCTTGACCTTAGTTTCAGGGCACTCTTTCCAATGTCAAGCTTGACTGGGGGTTGCTTGCCTGATGATTGGTTCACTAGATAGCTTAACACATCCAGATGGGATCTGTGTGACATTTGAACATACCAGATTAACCACCAAAGTTCCCTAGGGTAGGGGACTTTGCATCACCCTGTGTCCAACAGCCTGGAGACTTAGAGTAGTTATATGGGCAAGGGGACTGCCAGTTCCCTCAGTATAAAAGAGCCTCACTAAAAACTCCTAATGATGAGGTTGGAACAGATTTCCCTGGTTGGCAATACTCCACTCATCCATTTCAGAAATGCAATGCATCTAGAATCCATGGAGACAAACTCCATGTTTGGCATTTCCCTGGACTCTTTCCAGTGTGCTGTTAAAAACACACTATATATATATATATATATATATATATATATATATATATATATATATATATATATATATATATATATATATATATTCCCTATGATAAATCACAATTGTGAGTACAACAGCTTTTAGTGTGCTCCAAGTCCCAGGAAATTAATGAATCTGAGTGCACTTTTTTGGGTTCCCACAAACTTGGTGTAAGAAGTAAATGTAGGTTTGTAAGCACAGATGTATAAACTCACAACTTCACCCCTAAATTTTCTTTAATACACATGTGCATATGTCCATATCTAATCTTGATTATGTCACAGTAGTAAATATGTGGGGACAAGTTTTACCTCCTTGCTTATCTGCTTTTGAGTTGTGTTAAATTTTTCTGACTATGCATGTATTTTTTAAAATATTAGAAACATTTAAAAAATTTAAAGTCTCATCATTTCAGTTTTACCCACATTAAAGAAGCAAAGAAAATTATGGAAGAGGGAAATCATTTACAGTGATACAAGAAACAGTGAATTTGGAAGCCAGTTACAGAAGTACATAATTAGAGTAAAATTAGACACTATACATTATAATTTATTTTAATCTTTGGAAATATCTTAAAGATGTCTATTGAGTCAAGTATATAATATATCTAATTTTAATAGCAACTGGTTGTTTAAACTGTAATTATACTTTAAAAGGAAAACGTCGTCATTTCTGTAAGTATGTGTGCTGAGTCATAATTTTCTTTTTCTTCTTTTTTTTTTTCAAGTCAGGGTTTGTCTGTGTAGCTTTGCCCCTTTCTTGGAACTCACTTTATAGATCAGGCTGGCCTCTAACTCACAGAGATCCGCCTGCCTCTGCCTCCCGAGTGCTGGGAATAATTTTTCATTATACAAACCACATCACAGAACTATTTGAATAAAGCACTGGAATTTTAGGATTTCCTACCTATGCACATCGTAGACAAAAGCAAATTCTTTTGTTAGCAAGAACTGTCCCCCCCCCGCAATTCCACTAAATACCAAGATGGAAGAAACAAGAGAAAGAGTAAATACAGTCTCTACCACTTTATGGGAAATGCGTGGAGGTGTGGCTTTTGGACACGGGCAGTTTTCTCTGTGGTCTCAGGCAGCTTTCACGTTAACAAGTTGGTTTCATAGCGGCAAGTGTCCTGGGTTGCTTTATATTCTGTGATAAACACCATGGCCAAAACAGTTTAGGGAGGAAGAGGTTTATTTGGCTTACACTTCCATGCTCCAGTCTGTCATTGACGGAAGTCAGGGCAGGAACCAGATCTGAAGCAGGAACCCAGAGGAACACGTTGACTGGCTCACCCGCCATGGCTTGCTCACTTGCTTTCTTGTACAACCCAGGACCACCTGCCCAGGGAAGGCATTGGCCATAGTTGGTCAGAGTTCCTACATCAATCATTATTTCCTCACAGATGTGCTCACAGGCTGATGTGATGAAGGCAATTCTTCAGTTGAGGTTCCCTTGTCCTAGATGACTCTAGTCATATTGTCAAATACTAACTATCACAGCAGGCAACCATCATCAAGGAGAAACTTCAAAAACAGGAGCGAGTAGAGTGGGGTTTTGCACACTTGGCTATCTCCTCAACAAGTGATGCCCTTTGTATTAATTAATGCCATTCTGGTTATACCATGCATGTTTATGATACATGCTGATCACTCCTACCCTGTCTTCTTCTAACTGCACCCCCAAATCCTGTCTACCCTGTACTTCCCTATAGATCTTTCCCTCACATTTCTGTCTATTTGTTTTGTTTTGTGACCTATTGAGTTTAGCCAGGACAGGATGAGTGACAATAGATTTGGGGCTACTCATTGGAGCCTTCTTGGTTTAGCTTTGGGTGGACAGTGATTTTTCCTCACTGGGGATCTGTCAAGGTCAGTAATTCATCAGTAAGGAGTAGGACCCCATTATCCCTTTCCCCATATATGACTGATAGTTGACAAAACCAGACGTATGCAGGCTCCATGCAAGTAATTGCAGCCACTATGAGTTCATGATTGCAATAGTTACACTGTGCTTAGAGTATGGAATTTGTAGCCCTTCTACCTGTTTTACAGCTGGCTAGTATAGTTTTCTTACTCTCTCTTCCATAATGTTCCTTGAGCATTAGAGAGACTAATATAAACAACTGTCTTGTTTAAGGTTAGGTCCTCAACCCTCACTTATTCTCAGCATCTTGGGTAACTATGAGTTTCAGCATTCACCACTATTCACTTCAAAGAGGTTTTTATGATCAAAGTTGAGTGTAGCTTTTGCCTATTAGTGTAATTATAAATATTTGGAGGTTAGTTTAATGCTATTTCAGTTTAATTAAACAATGATAATAAGTTCACCCTTAGGACTATGACTTTTCCAGGCATGAGTTATTTCCAAGAAGCATAGTACCAAGCATGGACTCCCTCCTGTGGAAGCAGGATTCTTTTATTGTTGTTTTTGCTCTTTTGGGGGGGGCCACACCACCCAGCTCCCAAATAAATCACACACAGAGATTTATTTTTAATTATAAATTCTGGCCTTAGCTTGGCTTATTTCTTGCCAGCTTTTTTTTAACTAATTATCCTGTCTAGCTTTTGCCTCTGGTCTTTTACTTTTCTCTATTTCTGTATACCTTTCCTTATTTCTTACTCCATTTCTGGTTGTGTAGCTGGGTGGCTGGCCCTTGCGTCCTCCTTCTTTCATTCTTTCTATCCTTTCTCCCCAGTTTTCTCCTTCTATATATTCTCTCTGGCTGCCAGCCCCACTTATCCTTTCTTCCACCTTGCTATTGGTCATTCAGCTCTTTATTAGACCATTAGGTGTTTTAGACAGGCACAGTAACACAGCTTCACAGAGTTAAACAAATGCAACGTAAACAAAAGTAACACACCTTAAAATAATATTCTACCACAGGCTTCAAATCCAATCAGAGAAGAGTTGGCTGGTCTCTTAACAGACACGGCTCAGGGCACACACCTGCCAGGCAAAGTTAGATTTGTAGTTGGTAAGGTTCACAGCTGAGTTGGACTGTTGATGATTTTGTCCTCTACATTTTGCCTTTTGGAGCTTTAAAAGCCAAGCAGGAAGATTTCAGGTCACTTCCAACTTACTTTATCTAGATCTTCATACTGAGGTGTGTGGTGTCTTCAGCAAAGGAGAATTATCCTCTGATTCTGGTGAGCAAGGAAGAGAACTGAAATGGAAGACCTTGTACGGACCTAACTGACCAACAACTCAATGTTGCAGGTTTGTCTGTGTTGATGCTTCAAGGCTGCTAATGGAGTCCGACCTTGGTTTGAAGGACAGAGTCCATACTAAGCTGGCTGGAGTGGACCATAGTTTTCTGGCTGACTGAGAGGAAGCTAGAGTGACACACAGAGGAGGAAGAAGGAGGGGCCTGACGGGGGAGACGTGCGATTTTTTCTAGTGGGGAAGGTGGCGAAGAGAGCGGGTGATCATTTCTCTGTCTTCCGTGGATCTCTCAGGTTTATTTCTGTAATATTTAACTCCTGAGTTTTGTTTTTTAATAAACAATAAAAGTAGCAATAACCCATACAAAGATATACAACATCTGGCACAGAAAATTTTGTTTAGTAACTCTCTGAGTAGCATTATCTAGTCATACAGGGCATCATCCTTCAATTTTGCTTTTTGTACTTTTTAGCAGGTATATACAGGAAAGAATGTTTCCACATGGCTTTTCCATGCACCACTCATTTTTTGGCTTTCTCCACCCCCTTCTGATTGAGCTGTGGTCTCCCAGTGTCCCCGCTCTATTTCCCCATTACCTGTGTTCTACTCTCCCCTCAGAGAAGGCACCTCTTCAGTGTTCCCTTCTTAGTTTCTTGGATTCCAGAGGTGCTCCAGGTTAAACAACAACAAAAATCTGAAGAGTCAAAGCTAGGGCCACTGTATGAGCAAAAACATGTGACATTTGTCCTTCTAAGTTGTCTCAATCGTATAATTTTCTCCAGATCTCTCCATTTACCTGCAAATTTCTTCTTTCAATTTAAAAAAATTTTCTTTCTAGAATTTCATATATAGGTGCTATATTCACATCATTTCTCGCCTCTTTCCCTTCCTTTCAACTCATCCTTGCCTCCTCACTCTCTCTCAAATTCATGTCCTCTTTTTCTTTATTAAATATATATGAATATATACATATATGAATATGCATATGTGCAAAAATAAAAATATAACCTTCTGAGTGCAGTAGTTTTGCTTGTACATCTTTGATTTCAGGAATGACCACTTGGCATTTGATAATTAATCAGGAAGCTCTTCCTTGGGGAAGACTGTTTCTCCCTTTCAGCAGTCACTAATTGCCTGTCACCCTTCATCTATAGGTAAGACCTGGAGAAGTCCCCATTCACACTGGTGTGTCCACCAATGTTGTCATTGTTCAGGTCATGTTTAGGCAGCCATATTATTGAGATTTCTTGGGTGCAGTTTTTCTGTCATATACAGAAAAGTTAACCTTGCAACAGTTGTCCTGGTCCTCCGGCCTTTCATGGTACTTCCTGAACCCTGGAGGTGTAGGGTTGTGTTGTAGACATTATCATTGAGGCTAGGAACATATTGGTTAGTTCTCTGCATTTTTTACCAGTTGTAGATTTCTGTAATGGTCTCTGTTTGTTGAAAAAAGAAGTGTCTTTAATGAGGGGCCAAGAACTACACTTTCCGCAAATTTCACGTTTCTTCAGAGCTGATTAAATTTTGTGTTGTATGTGTTCCGCATTTTCATTACTTATTCACTACTTGATAGACTGCTTCCATTTCTTAGCTATTGTGAATATGGGCATGTGAATATCTTTGTAACCTACTTTGTAACCTTTAATTGTATGCCCAGGAGTATAGCTGAGTCATATACTAGTTTTATTTTTAGGTGGTTTTTTTGGTGGTTGTTGTTGTTTGTTTGTTTGTTTTTGAGATGGAGTTTCTCTGTGTAGCCTTGACTGTCCTGGAACTCACTCTGTAGACCAGGCTGGACTCAAACTTAGAGATTTGCCTGCCTCTGCCTCCTTAGTGTTGGGATTAAAGGCATGCAACTAATCAGCCATTTCTAGGTTTTGGAGGAACCTCTAGACTGATTTACAATGTAGCTTCACTAGTTTACACTCTCACAAACAATGTACAGGGTTTCTTTTTCATCACCTATGTGCCAGCATTTGTCATTTGTATTCTTGGTGACGGCCATTCTGACTGGGGTGAGATGTAATCTTAAAGGAGTTTTAATCTGCATTGCCCTGATGGCCAAGGATGTGGAACACCTCTTAAAAAGTATTTCCAACCCATTAAAAGGATACTGAAATTCTAAACATAAACTCAAAAATGAACAGATTTCATAAAACTAATAATCCACACAGATTAACCACAGCACATAACTACTTGGTGATTTCAAGTCCTCATTATCACTAATGATCGTACATAGACAGATAATACAAAAGTTAAACAGAAATAATAAAATTAAATGAAACCATAAGCCAGATGGACCTAAAAGACACCTATGGAATAGTCCACCCAAATGCTACAGAGTACACATTCTTCTCAGCAGCCCACAGAACTTTCCTCAAAATAGACTGCATGTCAGGACAAGAAGCAAACTATATGAAAGCTGAAATAACCTCCTCTGTTCTGTTTCACCACCATGGAATAAAGCTGGGTATCAAGAAGAGAAACTATAGAGAGCACACAAATTTATGGAGATTAAACAATACGTTGTTGAATAATGAATGGGTCACTGAAGAAACTTTAAAGAAAATAAAAAAAAATCTATGGTATACAGAGCAGGGAGTCCTCAGGGGAAGTTTATATTGCTAAGCACTTCGAAAAATAGTCATAAAGATCTCAAATAACTAACAATTATATTCTTTAAGGCCTTGAAAAAGATAAGAACAAATCCAATCCAAAAAAGCAGTTGATGGGGAGAAAGAATGTACTGTTACGGAGCAAGGCAGCCACAGAGAGCAGACGACGTCCAGAGTCCCAGCAATGGTGTATTTATGGACGCCGAAGTGTGGATGTCGGGTGTGATACAATAGTACTATTCTTTTGATTGCTTCCCTAACCACTTAGGAAGAACTCTTCTTCCCACGCAGGCAGGCAGTGGGCTGGTTTGGCCCCTGAGCAGGCCTTTATCCACTCTTGAAGAGGACTGTTGTCCAGTGTGAGGGAGAATTGATTACTCAGAAAACAAAACCTCATTCCCAGATAGCACAAGGCGCACAGAGAGCAAGGCATAGATGCTTGAAACCAAGATGAAAGGCGCATTGTTCCTGTTTAAAGAATACAAAGGATGCTTAGGAGAGAATACCAGCCCCTTAAACTGCTGTGGCCAGCGTTTGTAAGACTGAGAAAACCAAATATATAGGGCACACACTTCTGACGAGATTTATTTTTGGAAACCTGCAGTAATAACTCCTGCCTATCGACATGTTCAAACAAGCCACCACTGGGGATAACACTACCTTTATTTCCAAAGAAAGTGATTCTAAGACTAAAGTTAGATGTTGTCAGGAAGACGGCACTGAGAAAAGTGGAATAACCTGGGGCCTTCTTACCAGAGAAGAAAAAACACTGAACACTGTCAACTGCACAGAGTTCATGCACTTCCATTAATTATTTTGCAAAGTCTCACCTTTGACACCGTGCTCCTTGTCTTCAGCCACTCAGCTTCATGACCAAATCCATAGTATCCAATGGCTTTGGGTATACATGAAAAATGTTTAAATATGAGTGAGATGAGCTGAGTTGTGAAGACAGTTGTGTAAATTCACAGTTACCGTGTGTGTAGTGTGATTCAGACCTGCACCTCGATCTTACAGCCTGTTCTATCTGTGGTTCTATTTTTACATCACAGCAACTTCTCATTTTCATGCTAATAAGATGCTTTGTCTCTAGGGGCAATTGTTTCCTCTACAGAGAGAGGAGGTGGCATTAAAACTCTTTATCAAACCATTATATTAATCTAACATATTTGAGTCTTAAGTATGGCTAACACAGTATCACCAGCCAAGAAAAGTGAGTTCTAATCATAACCTAGTGAGAGAAATTCCTAAATTCTACATGTCCATGAAACAGCCCTGCTCAAAGAATGTTTGGGGACCAGTGTGTGTGTGTGTGTGTGTGTGTGTGTGTGTGTGTGTGTGTGTGTGTGTGTGTGGGCAGGGGTGTTACAAATTAATTCCATTTCAGATACACTTTACCAGGCTTCATCAGATATGCAAAACTTAAATAAATGGAATTTCAAATTTGTGTTTGCAAGATGCCTCTTGGAAGAAATATTTCCATGCTATTAGTGTATTCATCCTGGGAGCTGCTGCTGACACCTCAGCATCTTTTAGGGGGACAGACACTAGTCAAATATCCACTTAGAGTTCTCAACAGATGGGAGGAGAGTAGGCTTCTACCCAGGTGAGGTGACTTTTGTTCATTAAGCATACCTGGGGAGCTGTCTTCTAAAGATAGTGGTTTCTTCTCTTATTGTATTACTACATTGTAAATATCATCCTTTATCTTTCCATTGGTGAGTTTTAATGACACAGTGTAGGATGAGTTCTAGTTCTAAGGCTAAACTAGAAACAAGAGATACCCTTTGACAACATAGCCATTCACCAAGTTCTCCTCACTTTTTAATTTCAGTCACTTCAATCCAAAATAAGAAATATCACAAATTCATTTACATGAAGTATTTTCCATATATGAACTCAGTTTATGTGCCCATCATGGAGAAGGGTTTTTCCCCCTTTTATAGCAGAGGAAATAAATTGGCTAGGGAAATTTTCTTTCTATTTACTGGTATTTTGAAAATGAATCATTTTATTACTGGAGATGATATAAAAAGATAATGTAGAGAAATAAGACTGACATGAACATTCCATGATTCTTCCTGGTAAGTGGAGGAACATAGTTATCCCTGGGGAAGACAAAGGAAGAAGATGGTTTTTCATTCTTTTACTGTTTGATTAATATTAGGTATCAGTTTTTTGAGTCTCTGTGTGAGGTTTCATGATAAATGCTAATTGTATGTCAGCCTGTTTAGACACCACACTGAAGCGATGGATGTATTACATTCAGATGTAGAGTCAAGGCTTAGAGGTTGATTAGCCCCAGATTATACATCTAGTGAATGGTCAAGGAATGCTCCCCCCAGGCCATCCAACCCACAACTTGAACTTTTATGAGTGCTCTGTTAAGTCTGCCGAATTAGGATGCCTCGTTCTGTATTCTCCTTAGCTCTACTGATCAGTAGCTCTTGTAGGAAACAAAGTTTGTTACATAAAGTTGATTTACTTGGAAAAAATCTCAGACCATTTGCAGGTTAAAGCTGAAAAAATGGCTTTGGGAGTGCTAGAGGGTGGAGGTCAAAACCACGAAGTTACATAGAGGCAAGCATGGGAAACCTTTCTTCCTTTTCTCTATTTAAGGTACAGGACGTGAGGAATAACAGAGAGAAAATAAGATAAAAATGAGATAAACTATAAGCAATAAGATTGAATGAACAGGTAAGGTATAGCAGGTGCAAGAAGAGCCATTTACAATCCCATGGCGGTTATGGGCTTCAGGACCATGAGCTCCTAAGCTCGTTGACAGTTGCCCCAGACATGAAGAAGCCCAACTACCAATGTAGGGTTAGACAACAGGTGCAGACAAGCAGCAACTTGTGCCCATCTGGACTGTGGCTGAGCTGGGCCTTGGGCCTGTTTTTTGACAGCCTGTTTGAATGAAGATCATTACTATTTCAACCAAAACCAACTGTGAACAGATCATAGGGTGATGAGTTAATATTCTTTCCCCCAAAGAGCCCCATTTTCCTGCACCTTAAACATTCAGAGGTTTAGGCCGGGCGGTGGTGGCGCACGCCTTTAATCCCAGCACTCGGGAGGCAGAGCCAGGCGGATCTCTGTGAGTTCGAGGCCAGCCTGGGCTACCAAGTGAGTCCCAGGAAAGGCGCAAAGCTACACAGAGAAACCCTGTCTGGAAAAACCAAAAAAAAAAAAAAAAAAAAAAAAAAAAAAAAAAAAAAACACATTCAGAGGTTTAAAGCCTCTCTCAGAAGGAATGCCCCCACACATCTGAATGTGGCAGTACTCCCCAAGACACCGCTGCCCTGCACACGCCTCTTCCTGTCATCCAATTCAATGAGTTCCCTCGAACCCATTAACAAGTCTGAATCACAGTAAAGTGAGGAATTGTTACCTCACATCACTTTCCTATCAGTATTTTAATGCGAAGAGGGAATTCTGACATTTTGATTAATGATCTGTCTTGTTCTCCCAAAAGAATTCTAGATGGTGGGAGTTTAGAGATGACACGTGGTTTAGAATGAAGAACAATGTGTAGCAAAGAAAATAACTATTTTAGAAAGGAATTTTTCTTTCCCTGTGAATCCAGAAGAAGATTTGAGCCCAGAATGTACCCTCATTTACTGTGTATAAGTGAATTAGTTTTTATAATTCTTAGTTTCTTGACCCATACATGGGGCTGGCGCTGCATTCTGCCACAGAAGGCTGTTACGGAACTTACATGGCTCCCATGTGCAAGGTGCTCTGTTTATTATTGTTTGGTCACTGCTCTACAAGCAATGCTCTTGCTGGTAAGGGGCGAAGATCTGGGTTGGCAGGAGCATGTTGGGCCGTCACAGAGGATACAGCACAGTAAGGAGTCAGCAGGTGGCATGTCACAGCAGCAGGCAGGTCCAGCTTCTCATACCCACAGACACATGTCTGCTCATGAGCTTTCCCTATATCCTTCTGTGAGCATAGTATTCCCCACTAAAAGCAGCCATTGGTAATGAAAACTACTCACAATATTTACTATACCCTTATTTGAAGAATTTGATTTGAACACATGTCATTGTCAACAATAGTTTTCACCATTGTGTTAAACATTATTTCCATACAAGCCATTGCAACCAGTAGATATTTGTGGGGCAGGAGGGGTGTGGGTGAACATGCATGTGATGTGTCTTTTTCTATCATTTTCTACCTTAATAGTTTAGATAAGGTCTCTTACTGGAACTGGAGTTGGCTGATTTGGCCAGGCTGGGTAGCCAGTGGCCCTGAGCTTCCCTGTCCCTGCCTTCACAGGGCTGGGATTACAAGAACCTGGCACTATGCTTAGCTGCTTTTTTTTTTTTTAACTTTTCTTTTTCTTTTGTTCTTTCTTTTTTTGGTTTTTCAAGACAGAGTTTGTATAGCCTTGGTTGTCCTGGAACTCACTCTGTAGACTAGGCTGGCCTCCAACTCACAGAGATCCACCTGTCTCTGCCTCCTGAGTGCTGAGTTTTTTTTGTGCCACCACTTTTTAAAATTTCTTTAATATGTATGTTATACGTATATATTCAGGTACACGTGTGTGATCATGTATGTGGAAGCCACAGGTTGATGTCGTGTCTGTCTCAGTTTCTCTCTGTCTCATCTCAGTAAGACAGGGTTTCTCACTTAAACTGGAGTTCACTGGCTCAACAAGGCTGGCTGACCAATGGACTCCAGCTATCCTTCTGGCTGAAGACTGCCAGCCCTGGGTCACAGACATGTATAGCTAGGGTAACTTTTATGTGGGAGCTGGGAATCCAAACTCAGTTGCTCAGGCTTGTGCAGCAAACACATTACTAACTGAACTATGTTCCCAGCTCCCAACCAGCAATTAGTCTAAAAGTTGTGTAGTCCATAAATTGTCAGAATTTAGTTCGTATGCATCAATATCTCTTGGAACTCTGCTTAAGACTTCAGTTTCATGGTTAGAGTCTTGGCTCAACCGGTAAAGTGCCCACTGAAAAAGGGTAAGGTTGCAAATCCAGATCCCTGGAACCCGTGTAGAAGAAAAGAAAATCTGAGCATGGTCACGGGTGCCTGTGTCTGCAACCTTAGTGCAGGGGAGGCAGAGACAGGAGGATCAATCACGGGAAGTTACTTGTCAGTCTAGGTCAATGAGTGAGCACCAAGTTTGGTGAGACACGTTGTTTTAAAAGGTAAGGTGGAAAGTGACAGAAAAAGAGAGCACCTCTGGTCTCCCACCCATGTGCACACATGCACGTACACACGCATACACACATGCATACACCCACATTCACAGAGTCCAGCTCCTGAGCTCTTCTCTGAGGTTTAAGGCAGACACTCAGATGCAGGCTCAGGCAGATGGATTTCTGATAAGTCCTCCCAGAAGACCAGTGCAGGGGCTTATAGGAAAGATCTGGAGAAAGAGCTTTCTATTAATTTATTTATTCTCTCTCCTGGGAAGAAGCAACTGTTTATCTAGCCGAAACAAATTTTCTACATTTGCCAGCCTCATCTTCCTTTCAATATCCCCAATTCATAAATGCTCAATATAAATTTACACGTGAAAAAACCCACCCACCTACCCACTCTTGGGACCCTCTCTAAACTTAGAAACATTTCCATGTTTGCATTTGAATCTCTATTGGGACCATTTTTCTCCCCATTTCTAGCTTTAAAGTCCCCACTCATACATAATTCTAAATCATTTTCCTGAGTAAGGTGTTTTGCGATTCTTTCTGTTCAAAATTTGATGGGAAAACTCGGACCTCATGGTCTCTTTTCCTTCCTCTTTCTCTCCCCATTTTCTCCCTCAGCTCTCCCTCCTTTCCTCCTTTCTTTCCTATATTTTTTTCTTCCCTTAATGGCTTCATTAATTCTCACATCTATCTATGTCCTAGTTAAAATAAAATGACAGATGGTCCCTGTTTGCCATAAAATGTAATTACGTGATACTAATATGGGCTTTAAAAATATTAGATGAAACTACCTTGGTGCACTTTTGGACCTTAGCAACACAACCATGGCCACAAGTGCAGCTTGGGGTTGATGTCAGAGGATGTTCAGATGGCCTTCTGTCACTCAAAGTGTGTGTGTGTGTGTCTTTTTTTTTTTTTTTTTTTGGTAATGAGTCCTTGGGATCTTTCATTTTAGATTTCTTTCTACTTGCAAATATACAATTGAAGCATCTTTCTCTGAACCTCTTCATAGCATTTTAAAGGCAATAGTGAGGTGTTGGTTTTAGGGGTACCGTGTGAAATATGTAAGGATGTATCATTGCTAGTGTTATTAGAATCAGGGTCTGGCAACCCTAAAACCTAGGCTTAGCTACCTTTCCTCAATAGGGCAATTAAATAGACAAAGTAATAGCTAAAAGCAGAAAAAGGAGATTTATTCAATGTGGCCACACTGGAAAGGGGAACAAAAGGGTACAGTTCCTTTTCAGAGTCCTGACATGAAGTTAGGCCTAAACAGAAGGCCAGAGCTGTGCTAAAAGAGCAGTTCTGGTGAAGGTGTGGTCCCGTCTACCATCACTGTCTTAGCTCCAGTTTTCCTGGAGGAGTCTGGCAAATGTCAGAACTGTGAACGCTCTTTCCTAGAGACTGTCTTCTCCCACATGCAATTCCTTGGGAAACCATTGAGTTTTGTGATCCACTGTTTCAATGTTTGGACAGCCAAAGAGAGAGATATAAGTATTTCTACAAAGTGTCTTCATTCCTACCAGGAAGGTTAAAAAAAACTATGGGATATTGTTAACATGTAGCTTTTGGTTCCACCTTGTGAAATACAGATTGTCATGGAACCCATCAGTGAGACCATATTTAAATACCTGCAAAACATTTAGACTTGATAGACAACCAAGGGGTGGCATTTATTTTTGTTGCCACCCTTTCCACAGGCCACATAACTTCTGTGAAAGGTTCTAGACTTCCAAAGAACAGGTGACGCCCAAAACAAAACAGGCCAGTTTGCTCAGGTGGCCTCACACTTCGATCTGGAAACACGGAGTCATATGGAAAATGTAAAAGAAGGAGGAAAACTTTCGTATGTTGTTCTCATGAGCTAGACCAGCAGCAAAAGTCAACATTAAAGAAAATCCATAGAGGAGGAGTTTATAATTAGCTGTAAGGTCGATTAATCTGTTCATTCATTTTCGTATTATAGAGCTTTCCTGTTTCCAGCCTTCCCTTTCTCCATTTACTCTTGCATGGGTCAGGTATACATGAGTTCAATTCCTTTCAATAGTCAGCCCAGGAGCACAAATCCTTCTTTTATTGACAAGTCCATAGCGCCGTTACCCAGAGGAAACAGCAGGTTACTGGGTTTCCCTAGGTAACTCTTTAGAAGCCTCTGTCACTTGGTGTGATTTCGTCTGCGTAGATGGCACAGCTGGGACAAGGTGACAGCTTTTTAATGACTCCCTTTTAATAATGTCTGTGAGCCTCGAGAACTAAGGATTTAGCTATCAATCAAGTATGTGTTCCTCACTTGTATACTTTGCATTTCCCAGATGGCCACAGCTAGCACACTTGTTAGTGCCTGTGAGTGTGATACAATCTAAACCGAGAGAACAACCCGAACGTGAATTCAAACACAACTGTTGATCTTGAGTATTCTACATGAACATTCTTGGAAACAGGGAAATAGCATGATAGAGCAAATTTTTATGACTGGCCTACTCTGTGCAGGGCAGGATGCTGAATATAAATAGTCAGTGGCCAGGAGGTAGCCACACACTTTAACCTAAAAACTCAGGTACAGGAAAGGTTGACCTTAAACACATTTACATATAAGCAACATTTAGTGGACTCAGTAGATTGTTTGTGTATATGTATATTATTGATGCATGTATGTAACAATAAGAGTTTAAAAATAAGAGGTCAAGAGTTTAGGATAGAGTTAGAGAGGAGGGGTGCAAATAATATTATATTACTTATGTATGAAATTCCCCCAAAATAAAAATACTTTAAAATGTTTCTTGATTAAGAAAGTCACCAGATGAATCATATTTTGAGAATTTTTCCTCTTCTTGCATTTATTTTTTTCCTGCCATCCAGCACAGCCTGGATCTTATTGTGTGTGCTTCATCCCTTCTGGGAAGGGTTGTGACACCCTCCAAACGAACCCCATCAATTCTTTCTGGCTACTGTCTCCAAAATCATAAGCCAATGTTTGCAAATCAAAACACTGATAGCCCTGGCAGGCAAAGAGACAGGAGGAGAGGGCTGGAGTGATCCCTGATGAGCTGGACAGTAAAGGTGGTGGCTGCCACAGCAGTCTGGTCTTTGCTCTGTGCTCTGTGAACCCATAGAGCTCAGATTTCCAATTTTTAAGAGGGTCTGGAAACCACCTTTGAATACAAACTACCTCTGATCTCATCCTATGAAGCAGACACTATTTTCTGGAATAAAAGAGTATTTTCCCAGGCTCAGAAGGATAATTTTGTGGGTGCCAGAGAGGCAGAGAACTTCACTCACGGGTCTCTGCAGGCTGGAGAGAAGACCTTGGAAGGAAGTGTTCCAGCTATTGCCACTTGCAGAGGTACTGCCAAGAGTGTCCGTGTGTCTTAAAAGGAGCTTGCATTCGTTTTAAAGTGACTTTTGCACAGAGAGAGATCTAGAACTGGCTTCATTTTTCTTCTTGAGGACATCAAATTTTCCTGCATGTTTGTTCAAGAACTGTCTTTTCTTAAATGTATATTTTGGGCACCTCTATATGGGTTTATTTCTGTGTTCTTTATTATATTTCATTAACTCTGTTGTTGTATGTTTTGGTTTGGTTTTTTGAGATAGTGTCTTATGTAACTGAGGCTCCCTTGAATTCCATATGCAGCTGAGGCTGACCTTGAACTCCTGATCTTCCTGTTCCTGCCTCACAGTGCTAGAATTACAGGTGTGAAGCATCATTAACTGTAAGTTGAGAAACTTTGAAGATGGTTGAGGAGAACAGAAGACGACATTGTCAAGGACTTTCTGAAACAAAACAAAATACCAGTAGCCCCGGAAACAAGAGCAAGTCTGTGACATGAGGGAATGGAGAGGTGGCTCAGTGGGTAGAGCACCTGCAGCACAAGTGTGAGGACCTGAGTGTGGCTCCCAGTGACTCATATAGAGTCAAACCCAGTGGTGCATGCCTGTGATCCAAGTGTTCCTGTGGTGCTAGAGACAGGGACAGGAAACTGCCTAGCAGCTCCCAAGCCAGCCAGCCTGACCTACACCAATAACAGATTTCTCCTCAAGCAGTGACAGTCGGGTACCGATAGCCAAGGCTGCACTCTGATTTCCACATACACGCAGCAATTCATACCTGCAATCACACACATGCACTTGCACACACACACACACACACACACACACACAGAAATGAGAAGCATACTGACAGGTAAGATTGCATGAGAGCTTCCGTCTGGCAGAGGAAGCCGTAGCCTATGGGAAGTGAGGGAGGAAGCATCTGCCAGCTATTAGTCAGGCAGGTGCTTAATATCGATAATATAAAAGAACTGAAAATGGAACACCCTGAGCAATAATTCAGTCAGTAAATGGGCATATGAATTAAGCAGGCAGTTTTCAAAAGAATTACAAATATTCAATAAATATATGAAAAAACGCTTAGCATCCTTAACCATTGGGGGAATGCACATCAAAACTCCCCTTCCTCCCTGTCAGTGACTGCCGTCAAGGGAACAAACAGTGTCGTGAGGATGCTCATGGAAAGGAGTGGAGCGTGGAATCAGTCCAGCCTCTACACTAATCAGAACAAAGATTCTCTCTTCAAAAGACTAAAAATAAAGCTACCAGACAATCAGGCTCTGCCACTTCGGGTGTGCGTGTGAAGGAACCCAGGCCAACTTGCAGCAGGGACACCTGTATACTCGTGCTTACAAAGCACTGTTTATAATGGCAAAGTTAGCCTGTCACCCTGGGGACAGGTGAGCAGGCAAAGAAAATATGACATCTATACAGTGTCCAGAATGGGAGCAAGGGTGTGATGCCACTTGAAGAAAATGGGTGGAGTGGGTGGCATGGTAAGTGGAATAAGCCAGACCTTGAAAGACAAATAGACCTTTCCTTATGTGACACTCGAGGAATCTCTCTCTCTCTCTCTCTCTCTCTCTCTCTCTCTCTCTCTCTCTCTCTCTCTCCTCTCCCTCTCACTGTGTGTGTGTGTGTGTGTGTGTGTGTGTGTGTGTGTGAGAGAGAGAGAGAGAGAGAGAGAGAGAGAGAGAGAGAGAGAGAGAGAGAGAGAGAGAGAGAGAGAGATGAGCGATGTGGCCAAGAAAAGGGCATGGAGGACAGTGAGAACACAATATATACGTGCGTGAAGCCCATTTATTTTATTTTTTAAAAGAATGAACACACTGTGACAAAGGAAGGAAAGGTGGAGGAGAGGTCAGGGAAAGCAGCAGAACCAGCAGAGCTTTGATGTGGAGTTCCACGTGAGGGAGAGAAGCCACTGTGTCTCGGAGGAAGAGACTTAAGATTCTTATGTCTTTGAATAAGCTGGCATTAATGGCCGCATTCAGTGCAGAGCGCCCGAGGAATAACAGTTCAAACACTGTCTGTCCCAGAATTGTTTCCTGTTGGTGCTAGGCAAACTTCCTAAAATTCTCGATGCACCAGGCGGTGGTGGTACACAACTTTAATCCCAGCACGCGGGAGGCAGAAGCAGGTGGATCTCTGAGTTTGAGGCCAGCCTGGTCTACAGAGTGAGATCCACGACAGCCAGGACTACACAGAGAAACCCTGTCTCCAAAAACCAAAAACCAAAAAAAACCCAAAACCACTCTCAATGTACTGGTTTCCTCATCTTCATAACAGGAATGTTTGATATACGAGGCTGTACCTGAGAGCACCAACAAAACTAAAATAAGTCACGTGTGTGCACATGTGTGTGAGTGCATGCACGGGTGTGGATGTGCATGCACACATGTGTGTGTAGGTGCATGTGTGCATGTGTGTATGTGTGTGTGTGCCTGTTTGTATGTGTGTGTGTGTGTGTGTGTGTGTGTGTGTGTGTGTGTGTGTGTGTGTATCTATTTTTGCTGTGCCTTGAAAGCGATCTGGGGCTTTTAGGCAAGCACTCTCCCACTGAGCTATGCCCCTGACCTCAGATTCATTATCCCCGCCTCTGCTCCCTCTAGGATAATAGGCCTGTGCTGTTATGTCTAGTTCTTGCTGCCTTTTACA
The DNA here is from genome assembly GCF_007827085.1 of Peromyscus californicus insignis. Taxonomy (NCBI): domain Eukaryota; kingdom Metazoa; phylum Chordata; class Mammalia; order Rodentia; family Cricetidae; genus Peromyscus; species Peromyscus californicus. The sequence goes on along the minus strand of NW_026294617.1, from coordinate 11,714,370 downwards.
ATTTTGTCCCCCAGGGAAATCTTTCCCTGCTGCTAATTGGAAACACAGGTTAACCAATGTCTTTCTGCTATGTTTTAATTACAAAGCCCTTTTTTTTTCAGATAGTCAGGTTTGCAAACATGACCTGGATTCTAAAAATAAAGTATTACATAATAAAAACTCCAAATTCATTTGAACTTAGGTGTTTTTCATTCTTGCCTGGGATTTATTTTTTCCCATAGCAACGGAGGGAACAGAAATCTCTGTTATCTGTGGCTGTCATCTGATATTGCCATGTTTAGTGGAATGACAGGTGGTCACCTCAGTTGTTCCTTGGCCAGAATCATGCATTTCAGAGGTCCCTACACTGAATCTGCCCTGAATGCAAGTCAGGTGCTGAACTGGGTCTATCCGTTCCTTTCTCCGTCTTGTTTTCTGCTGCTTGAACTGTTGGCTGTTCTTTTGACTTACCTGTCTACTCCCACCCCCCATGGTAGTTTTTTAAACATCTCTTCACCACCATTATTACTCAGTTCAAATAACAGTGTTGAGAGGCTCACAGAAAAGCATGTAAATCTACTTCCAAATTAGCCACACTGTACTATACACACAAGCATTTCTTTTTAACATAAAATGTCCTAAGTACTTGCTACATGTTATGTATACCTGTTTAAGCTCATGGAGGGAGAATGGGGCAGCACGGGTGAAATTAACTCAATACATGTGGGATTTTATGAAGGGGCCGTGCTGAATTAAATCAGAGCAGGAAAGGGGGTGGCATCTATTAGTTCGGTTGTTCAATATCCCTGGAAGGAGCTATGAACCGCTAGTGCGTAGGCCCTGGGTGAGGTCACTGGGCCACTGGAGGTAGAAACTGGTCTCTGTCTCTTCCATTCTTTGTTTACTGGCTTGCCAAGTGCTCTCACCAGGGTAAATTGGTTTATCAGAGGCCCAAAGTGATGGGGCCACTCGATCAGAAATGTCACCACAAATTTCTCATGTCTGTAACCCTCATGCTTGGGAGGTAGAGAAAAGAAACCAGAAGTTCAAGGTCATGCTTCAGTTACATAGTGAGTTTCAAGCCAGTCAGTGATACACAAGACCTCCCCTCAAAAAAGGAAAGCAATCACGTGCTGTGTATGGAGTGGAGGTAGCTGCCTGTGCTCTCCCGGCTGCTGAACACAGGAGCTGCACATGGTCTCTGGCTACACAACAGCCTGCCTGACTAGTGCACTTGATATGGCCTTTGCTGTTCAGATGACAAGTTCCTCACCGCGTTCTCTGGGTTGTAGGGACAGTTGAAGACAGTCTGCGTAAAATAGGTTTTAATTGCACGTGACATTATAAAACTAAGTAGAGGGACTTTGTTTTTGCTATGACAATCAATTTAATCTTTCCCTTCCTACCTCCGTGTCTTTTTCCCTTGCCAAGTATTTATTCATCCAGAGATTAAATATACCATTTAGTGGAAATACATGCAATCTGGATCCATTATTATAGTAATTACCCTTTAGTAGGTGAGATAGTCAAAGAATTTCTAAGAATAATTTTCCAAATGTATTTAGCATTAAAAATTATTTCAAAGTGTATATGTATGTGTATGTATGTGTGTACATGTGTATATTGTGTGTATGTGTATATGCGTGTGTGTATGTGTATTGTGTGTACATATGTGTATGTGTGTCATCTGTGTGTGTGTGTGTGTGTGTGTGTGTGTGTGTGTGTGTGTGTGTGAATGTGGGCACCAGGAGAGTTCAGAAGGGGGTGTGAGATACTCTGGAGCTGGAATTACAAGTGGTCATCAGCCGCTTGGCTTGGGTGCTGAGAACTGAATCTGGGTCCTTCGCAAGTGTAGCATGTGTTTTTAACTGATGAGCTACCAGTGCAAGTGTGATTGTTGTCTAAATGAGAGTGATTTACATTTATTAAAACTTAAGATCTAGGTCTTTGATTTAATAGGATGGGAGAAGGATGTGTGAGGTAGAACTTAGCTCTTAAAAGAGGAATAAGAATTACCTGGAAGTGGGAAGAGAAGAGTGTCCCGGCAAAGGATTGCTGTAGAATAGTTTAAGGTGTGTTACTTTTGTTTACGTTGCATCTGTTTAACTCTGTGAAGCTGTGTTACTGTGCCTGTCTAAAACACCTGATGGTCTAATAAAGAACTGGCCACTAGTGAGGCAGGAGAAAGGATAAGTGGGGCTGGCAGGCAGAGAGAATGTACATATATGGAGAAATCTGGAGAGGGAGAGTAGAAGGAGGCAGAGAAGGAGGAGGACTCCAGGATCCAGCCACCCAGCTACACAACCAGCAAGCCACGGAGTAAGAGTAAGATTTACAGAAATAAGAGAACAGGAAAAGCCCAGAGGCAAAAGGTAGAGGGGATAATTTAAGATAAGGAAAGCTGGCTAGAAACTAAGCCAAGCTAAGGCCAAGCATTCACAAGTAAGAATAAGCCTCCATGTGTGATTTATTTGTGAGCTGGGTGGTGCCCCCCCAAAGAGCCAAAAAAAAAACCCCAACAATAAAGGATCAGCAGTTACAAGGGTCCTGTGGTAGCAAGAGCTGGCTGTACAGAAAGTTTGAGTGCTTAGCCCTGAGTGTCCAAGAAGGGCACAGAGAGGAGAGGAAGGTGGAAAGGGGGACTCAGCGCACAGCAGAGCTTTTTTCTTATGCCTAAGGGCAGACTGCAAAGGAGAGAGGTCTCATAAGGAGGCTGAGGACTGAAAGAGCTGGGTGAGCCAGACAGGGCAGCTGATGGTCAGCTGAGCCAGACAGCAGTGATGCAGCCATAAAGACAGGGTCAAGGAGATGCTGGGAAGACACATGTAGGCCACGGGCAGTGGATCTTCAAAGATCACTCTTTGTTGCAGTTCACAACCTGGCTAGGCTCTCATCCCCGCAGAACGAGCTGGTGGCATTTGTATGAGTTGCTGGCGGTAAGGAAGTTCGTGAGTTTGAGCTGAGATACCATCAAACCTTCAAGGAGTTTCGGAGCTTTAAGTTTGGTTCTGTTTCTGCCCATACCCTACCTTGAATTTTCCCCTTTTTTGTGCTGAACTATTGTTATATTAAAATAAATAATCTTCTCAGACTATGAAAGCCAATTGCTGCTGCCTAGGGCATCATCCAGCACTTCTGGCCTGAGATTTAACCTCCCTTGATAAAATCCCAGAACCCACCATCTGCCCAGGGTGGTTGCTTGTCACAGATCTTCTGATGTGGATTCTGCCAGCATCTCCTTGCCATCTCTCCTCCAATCACCTCCTCACCTAAGAACTTCCAGCCCCTGCTGTGGCCGGCACCACAATAGGAAGACCCACAATCCCTTTCTTCCACCCGTTCATCCCTTTCTTTCTCCGGATCACGCGGAGCTGCAAATCTGAGAACCATACACCAGATGGCGCCAAAACACTGCATTCCAATACAGCGCATCCGTCCCGCCTGTTAAGAGGGCTGGAAAGCTTTTGTTATTTTGAAATTATTATTCACAACTCCAGATATAAGTTCAACATGCACTAAAATCCACACTTCAACTTCCTAGAACATACTGGGTTTACAGAAGGAGAGAGAGAGAGAAAGAGGGGGGAGAGGAGAGGAAGAGACAGGGATTGAGACAGACATGGAGAAGGGGATAGAAATAAAAAGAGGAGGGTGAGATGGAGAGAAAAATGGAGAGAGGGAGAGAGAAAACGACAGGGGGCAAGGGGGTAGAGAGAAGGAGAAGGGGCGAAGGAAGAGGGGCGGTATGAGGAGAAAAGGGAGGCGGCGCGGACGGTGGGACGAGGGAACCTTTGTTAAGAATGGTGTATTTTTGTAGTTTGCTTACTTGGATTTTTTTTTCCCTCTATAGGCTCAGGCCAGAGGACTAGGAAACATGGCAAAGGGGAGCACGTGCCAGTGCCCTGATGTTTGGCCCTGCGCAGAAGCTCTGCTTGTCACAGCCCTACATTTTTACCTACAATAGAAATGCAATGGCTTTCTTTACTCAGCAACTAATACAAATGAAAATCATTCCAGGCACCTAACTAAACATAGGAATACAATTAACTGACTCTTCTTACTTTAAAATGCAATTATCATTTTTCTTTCATTTAAAACTTAGTTATTATTGATATAAACAGCATGGATGGTGATTTCTATTAGTGAAACAGTTAATAAAACTAATGAAAATAGACCTTCTTACTATTATGTCCAAGCTACAGAATAGGCAGTTTTTGTTGTTGTTTTTTTTCCAGTTAACATAATTAGCTGTCAGTGGTATGCATAGTACAGTTTAAGAAACTTTGATGTCTTTAAGAATTCTAGTGGTCTTATAATGACTTAAAACATATCACCTATTAGTAAATTTGGAAAAAAAATGGGTAAAAAAATTTGTGGAAGAGAAAATCTGCAAAAAAAAAAAAATTTCAAATTTGGAAATTTGGAGCTTGGTATGATCGTGCATCCTCCTGTAATCCAGCACCCAGGAGCTGGAGGGAAGAAGGTCAGAGGAATATGGCTAGACTCTCAGCTACACAGACTGCTGGAGGTCAGCCAGTGCTGTGTGAGACCCTGTCACAGACAAAGAAACAAAATAAAGCAACAACACAACAAATCCATCTGATTGCTGCGTTGCCAGAGTAGCTGACTGTGGGTAAAGGGATGGTGGACATTAACCTCATTGAGTCTCTTTCCTGGGAGAGGCAGAAATATTATCTGGGCAAGTGTGGAGCAGGAGACACATTTAGAAAGTGGGACTATGTTAAGAAACACGGTAATAGATAGTGCTAGTTTTATATGTGTAGTTTTGTTGTATTTTGTGAACACACATTTGTGATATAGCAATTGTAGCACGCGGGTACAGTTCATAAACACCCATTTTCAGTAAAAGTGCATTTTTGTGGAAGGTGCCGTATTTTTCCACGGCAGGGAACAGAATGTGGCTTGCTGCCCAGCTTATATGAACTCTGTCTGCTTCCTTACCCCTGGGGAGTCATCTGAATGTCCACAGCTCCCAAAGTGCTTTGGGTTCACTCAGGCTAAAGGATGCCATTTATCGTGAAGCTATCTCATTGTATTCCCAAGGGAGTTTCATCGTTTTGTATTTGTGAAAACTGTCAGTGTGTCTTTCTCAAAGTGCAATTATCTGAACTAAGCAAACCCACACAGATGGATTTGTCTTGTCTACAACGTCATTTTATTAAGAGCAAATTAGACTGGAAAAAATGATCGCCTAAAATGCATTTTCAATAGATTGCTGTCAGGCTTGCTACCTGTCAAACAGAGAGGCCTGAAGTTTCCCAGTGACACATGGATTAGCCCAGTCTTCCCTGCAGTGTGGAAACAAAAGGCAATTGGTGATGCTTGGGGCAAGCGCATCTTAAAACAGAGACATCCACAAAAGAATATGACAGCATGAAAAGACAGAATGGAGTCTGCTGGCCACGTCTGCAAAGAGACTCCGTCTGAGTCTGTGACTTCAATATACCCTGAGACAGAAAAAGAGAAAACACATATTAAGTGTAATTGTTCATCGGTACTTTGCTTTAGCAAACGCCGATTTCATGCTCAAAAAGGGGAACAGGTGGGAACAATAGATAAAATTGGTACCGTTACAAAAAGTTATTAAGAAAACACCTATGGAATTAGAATTACTTGATTTAAAAAAAATCCATCATTGAGACTTGAGTGTTCAAATTTCCCATCTGCTAATTAATCAAAAAATAAAGACTTAGAGTCACAGAAGAACTGAACATCAAAAACTGTTTTCTCAGATAAACTTTAAGCTGGGCTGGTGAAATCTGATTGCTCAAGACTTGTTTGGAAAATAAATATATCAAAGTTTGGGAAAATCATAAAGATAGCCTTAGTTCTGGGGGAATAATTTCTTTTTCTTTCTTTCTTTCTTTCTTTCTTTCTTTCTTTCTTTCTTTCTTTCTTCCTTTCTTCCTTTCTTCCTTTCTTCCTTTCTTCCTTTCTTCCTTTCTTCCTTTCTTTCTTTCTTTCTTTCTTTCTTTCTTTCTTTCTTTCTTTCTTTCTTTCTTTCTTCCTTCCTTCCTTCCTTCTTGCCCTTTGTAAATAACACAGCAACCCGTCTAAGCAATATGTTTCAATTAAACAGATATGAAGTTCCTCTAATAGCCACATTAACCCATGTTTCCTAACGGCTCCACAACCAAGTATAAGAATGCAGTGCAGGAGTCTGAGAAGGAACACGATGCTGGGATTATAGGAGCTGCATTTCCAAAGTCTCTATCAGATGCTATCAAATCCAAACCAAGGCTGTGTTGTCACACTGTGCCACTGGGAAGCCAGTAGAGCTCAGTGGAGGAACACAGAGAGATACTTGCCATACATCCTCAAGGAATTTGCCTGCTGGGTGTCCAACCTCCAGCTTTGTGACAATTCCCTTACTTGGAGTCAGGGAGAATTCTGCAGAAGGAGCAGGTCTTGAAGACCCATTGTGGTGATCCTGAAATGAGTCATACCCCCCAAAGCCCACTGGAAACAATGACATTTCATACAGAGGAGGCATATTTCCTAGTTAATATGTTAGGTTTGAAGCATAGAAAAACAAGGTAAATAAATGTCGGGGTCCATTGGTTATGCTAGAGGTCATGTCTGTGAAGCAATGTGAAAGAATCCATGAGGATCTAAAATAACTTAAGAAATTAGAATCCAGCAGTTAGGAGCTGGGGAAAGGGCTCATTGGTTTGGAACACTCAGCAGGTTGGCGCTGTGTAAATACGAGGATCTGAGTTCAAATCCCCAGCACCCACATAACAACAACAGTAAAACAGGCCCAGGCCTGGCTGGCAGAACTCCAGGGCATGTGAGGCAGAGACAGGAGGATTACTGGTGATTACTGACCACAAGCCTAGCTCCAGGCTCAGTGAGAGACCATCTTTCAAACGAACAAGAGGGGGAGTGAAAAGGCAGGATGTTCAGTGTCTCCCTCAGTACTCTGCATGCACACTGGTGCACTGTTGGTACATTGTTTGCTCGTACACCACACACATCCATAGAGCACACATGTGGAAAAAAGAATTCAGTAGGGCAGTGGCATTATCTACATCACAGCTGTGCTTTCCAGCGTAATTCTGCCTGGAGAACTTATTTGCCCCAGGACTATGGAGTGGTCTAAGCATGCAAAGAAATGATGCCACACGCTTCTTTCAGTTAATATCTTTGTGCTTTCTCTATTGATCAAGTCTCTTGTCTGCAAATGTCTCTCTTTCCCGCAGGAATCCGCCTTGATTTCTCATTTGAGAAGTGTAAACTCACACCCCAGAAGCCTCAGTGTGTGCTCTTCTGCTGTAATTATCGCTGGTTTTGTTGTTATTAGATTTCCCCAGTCATCGTACCGATAAGTTAGATTATAGTGCTATATCAGTATTAGCACAGTGTGTTAGATGTGGTTGTTTCCAATAATATGAAACAGTCAATATTTGATTATTCAAACAAAGGGTGATTTGCTCTCATTGAGCACAATGTCCATTTATCCAGGACTCTTAGAGTGGCTCTTCGTGTGTTGGGAGTGGGATGCTTTGTCTTCTGAGAATCCGTCTGCGGCTGTGATTTCCACTCACACTGTCCTCTCATGGACCCAACACGCTCCACCTCTGGCCTTTCTGAGCATTGTGGATAGAAAAGAAAGGGCAAAGGAGTGCTGCACTTGTCTGGAGAGTAAACCTTTCCCCCATGTGGCCCCAGGCATCTCCTGCTTACATTTCAGTAGCTGCACGGTGCCAGATAACCACCCTAGCTTGAAAACCAACTTTTAGTTGGACTCAGAACCAATATTCTGTTTGCATGGAAAAAGAGGCAAAATATTGACAATTGGCAGGTTCTCCCCTACACTGACATTTTACAGACTTGAGGTAGAGTCTAATAGGATATGCATTTTAAAAAGGATTCAGTAGGCTGGCAAGATGGCCCGGCAGGTCCTGGCACTTGCTGCCAAGTCTGACATACTGAATTTGATTCCTGGAACCCAAGATGGAAGGTGGGAGCTTATTCCTCACCTTAGTCCTCTGATCTCTACACATATTCCTTGGCATGCCTTATGTCTGTCTCAAATAAACAAACAAACAAATAAAATCTCTCTAAAATGATTCACTATTCAACAGCTAATGGTATAAAATATCTCAGGGGCTTATAGACTGATGGAAGAGGGGTGGTTTAAATTTTGAGTTGGGAATATAGAAAAGTTGTAGTATTCTGTTTTGTTTTTTAACCAAAGTACATTAAATTGTTTTTAAATTTCAAAAGTGAGGTTGACTTACTGAAATGAAGGAGAAAAAGCATAAAACAACACTAAAGTGATGGACTAGTCCTTCGTTGCTCGAAACCAGAGCTCCCTGGGTGAGCTGGGTGAGCTGCACCTGTCTGAGCCCCGCTTAGTGTGGTAGGCTGGGCCACAGATAGAGCAGGAAAATTCCAGCTGATGCTGCAACCCACATGGGTTGGCCATATGGCCTAGTCTAGCTACATGGGTGTGATGGGGTTCCATACTGTCCGACTCCACTGTTAACAACCCACAGAAATATGCATGAGCAGCAGGCATGATGGAGTGGGGGAGCTTGAGTGATACTCAGTCTTCATAGCTGTTCTTCCTGATCTTATATGAGTCATTGAACCATGGGAATATTTTATTGTTCGGTTAAGCTCATGGGCAAATTAGAAGACGTTAGTAATGGAGCTCAGTAAAACATCCAGGAAATGTTATTTCCAAACAGGATGTGTGTCAGCATTACTACAGTGTCGAAGTATTTTCCTTGGCCAGTTAAGAAAGTTCCCACTTCCCAATGACTCCAATAGAACAAAAGGAGGGATGGAAAGTGTTTGGGATCTTTAAAAATCAAAATCACATTTGACCAGTGTGGATGAGACCCTGTGGATCTCCACCTGCAGGTACTCAAATATTTACATGGAAGAAATTGAGCCATGTTCTAAAGTATTCCTTGCGTTTTATTTTTCTAGATCAAATGGGAAAAAGTTTGATTTCAAATGTGTGTGCCAGAGACATAATATTCTGACATGTTGGAAGTCTTTGTGACACATTGTGACACTGGTCTACCTTTGTAATAAATCATGGGCACTAAACACAGTACCCATGTGCAGGGTTCACTCAGAGGAGAGCAGTGCAGTAACAATGTCTGCCTTGATGAAGGGAGTTATCCTTGATCTCCCTGCCCTGTCTCAGCTAGGAGCAATTCCCAAAGCAGCTAGCCTTCACTGCATCACAGTTCCCACACTGGTCCTCAGTTCTAGTTCCCACATTCAATCAGCGGTTCTCAACCTGTGGGTTGCGACCTCTTTAGGGCTCACATATCAGATATTTACATTACAATTTATAACAGTAGCAAAATTACAGTTATAAAGTAGCAACGAAATAGTTTTATCACTGGGGATCAGTCACCACAACATGAGAAACTGTATTAAAGGCTTGCGGCATTAGGAAGGGCGAGAACCACTGCTTTAAATGATCTCTGATGTGCACTAAAGAAAAGGTTCCATGAAGATTTTCCTAATTGTTAAAGCTTAGGTAGATTCTAACACATTCCTTTTATGCCTCCCACATAATTTTCTATTTGTGCGATATATTGAGTTTCTATTCCAATTTTCCTTAATTTTACTTAAGGGACATTTAGTACTTGATAACAGCTTTTTCTAAATTGATTCATCAGAACTTTTGCTTTTCTGCCATTAATTCTCAGCTTTTAAAATGAGGCTGAGCAATGGCTGGTGCTTTGCCTTTGGTGTATTCTGCTGCTCAGGTGACCTTCATCTCCACCTCTATGCCACCCTCTTTTCCTCCCATCATTCTCTTCTCTCTGCTGCTGTCCTCAAACACTGACCAAAACCACCTCAGCGCAGGAAAGGGTTTGTTTGACTTTCAGGTCACAGTCCACCTTGAGGGAAATCAGGGCAGGAACTTTGGCAGACACTCGAAGCAGAAAACATGTAAGAATACTGTCAGCTCACTGGCTGACTGGTTCAGGCTCATGATCCGCTCGATTCCTCAGATAACCCAGAATCAGCTAAGCAGGGAATGGTAACATCCCCAGGGAGCTGGATCCTCCTACATTAGTTAGCAACAATCAAGACAATCCTTCACAACCATGCTCAGACCAACCCGGTAAAGACAGTCACTCAATCTAGACTCACTTTTTTGTTTCTGGTGATTCAAGGCCCTGCTGTTGACAGTTGATGCTAACCAGGACTCTGGTTCTGTGCTGCACTCACCTGGGGGACTTCTGCCTGCTCCCTTTTCTAGATGAGCTCCTCCTAACATCTCCTCCAGGAAGTCAATCATTCTCTCGACCCCCCAAATTTAAGCGCACATCCTCCTTTTCTTTTCCATCCAACAATGTTGATACTTACATTAATTATTCCTCTGTAGCATCTATAATGAGGTATGTCTTACCAGGCCAGGTTTTGTTCTGTTCTCCTAAGTCTTGCTAAGCAGCAGGTCTGAGGGATTTCCAGCTGCAGGGGCCCACTCTCATTTTCTGGAATGCAGCAACAGTGTGTGGATGATTATAAGAGTCCTGCAAAGGCCAAGTCTCTAGGTTGGGACAGATGTCCATGGCTGGGTGGTCGCTTGACAGAATGCTGGCTGCTCATGAAGGGAAACGCTCCGTGGATGCGGCTGCCAGTGGGAGGAGTTGCTGGCATTATCTCAGGTGCAGGCTGGTGGCTCAAGGATGAAAACTCAGCTCCCTTTCAGCCCTGAAAGCTTGAACAATGTCACAGCTGCCCTTTGCTGAGAATGTTTTGTGTTCCGCATGCCTTTAGCAGGCTTGGCCCGTCCTCCATTTCTCATTAGGCTCATGCTCTCCCTTTCATGTGTCATCCTTGCTTTGGAAAAGGGAATCTCCATCTTTCAAGCAAATGTTTTATCCATTACAGGAGTTCACCGAGTCCTCCAGGCTTAAATCTTCGGCAAAGTCAGAAAGAAGCAGATCTTTTTTCTCTCCTTTGCTTTCACCCAATTATGCTGCTCTCCTGGGTAACACAGCCAGAGTGGAGCAGGTGCTTTTCTGTGGGGTGACAGAAAGGTGGGAAGCACACAGTCTGTAAAAGGAAAGGATGCTGGTGAATATGTCAAAACACAGCCTGAAGGATTTGACTATCACTCAGTGGCCAGAAGCCCTATGCTATTCACCTCTGCGGTTACCCTCACTTTCTCCTGCCATGCTGTCCTGCTTACTAGGGGATCAGGAGGTATCACTCTTTTGGACAAATGGACAGCCCATTGCTACTCTTTTTAGGTGAAATTTCAGAGTATTCAGTGAAGGCCTTGGGATGCTGAGTGAGCAGGTCTACAGAGTCTTCCGATAATCAACTTCTCCCTGCTCCATAGTCCCATTTCTCCAGAGAATCCAGGGTTAGCAGCAGCAGCAGCAGGAAGCCAGCAGCAGCAGCAGCAGCAGTAGCAGCAGCAGCAGCAGCAGCAGCAGAGGCAACAGGCTAGCTTCTCTCCATCTGCTTCCTTGGGGGGAAAACTAGTGCTGAAAGGACATTCTCAAGGGAGCAAACACATCTGCTGTCACATCTATCCGCGTAGAGTCCCAGGCAACAGGGAAGAAACAGCCAACCTCTTCCTTTCCTCTGGATCTTGGTTTATTTTGGACGCATTTTTGAGTGGTGGTGATGCTGTGCCTTGCCACTGGGATGCCACCTCCGGCGGCACTTCCTTCCCGACTCCAGCCCCATCCTTCCTGCTTGTCATCTGGTTCTTGGAGCCAGAGAAACTAGACTATTTCTATCTGAGCATCTGTGTTTCTGACTGAGCTGGTGTTTTGGCCAATGGAAGTGTGAGGAAGATGTGCTGCAAGTTTCTGTGCCGTCAATTGCTTGGTGGGCACCGAAGCAGGGGCCAGTACTCGACGCTGCCTTCAGCACACACAGAATTGTGGAAGGGACTAACCCAGTCTTTGAGAGTGTTGCCAGGAGGAAAACCCTTGAACAGATCGTGCATATTCTTCATGTATTTTCTCTCTATAAATGAAATGAAGAGTAAATCCAATCATATTTAATTTCTCCAGCCTTCAAGATACTATTATCAACCACATATGACTTTACAGTAATGATTATTTTTTGATTACTTTATTTTTCTCTTATTTTTGATATTATAATATAATTGCATCACCTCTCCCTCATTTTTATTCATCTGGGAAAAGGTCCTGATTTACTGTAAGATCTTGAATTATAAAAAATTCAAACGTTGTTGGGCAATGGTGTCTCATGCCTTTAATCCCAGCACTCAGGAGGCAAAGGCAGGTGGATCTCTGAGTTTGAGGCCAGCCTGGTCTATGGATTGAGTTCCAGGACAGCCAGGGATATGCAGAGAAACCCTGTCTCAAAAAAAACAAAAAGAAAAAATTCAGGTTTTTTTATGAGTAATTCTTAATTTATTTTATGTGACTATTTTTTTTCAAAAAGGAAAATGTGATTCTAGTTTAGTGCTTTGAGGTAGGGCCAGGACATCCTCATGCTTCAAGTCTTTCCAGGTTATTTTCTATTCAGTCAGGTTGATAGTCATTGGCTGAGAGTGGGCAAGGCCCTCTAAAATACACTGGCCAGTGTAAGTTTTTTTTTTAAATTTTTTATTCATTTTACATACCAACCACAGTTCCCTCTCCCACACCCCCACCTCCCCTCAAGCCCACCCTCCATTTACTCCTCCAAAAGAGTAAGGCCTCCATGTGGAGTTAACAAAGCCTGGTATATCCAGTTGAGGCAGGACCAAACCCCTCCCCGCTGCATCAAGGCTGAGCAAGGCATCCCATCATAAGGAATGGGCTCCAAAAGGCCAGTTCATTCACCAGGGATGGATCCTGATCCCACTGCCAGGAGCCCCCCAAACAGACCAAGCTACATACTATCTCCCACATGCAGAGGGCCTAGTTAGGTTCCATGCGGGCTCCATAGCTGTTAGTCTACAGTTCATGAGTTCCAGTGAACTTGGTTCAGTTGTCTCTGTAGATTTGTCAAAGATGCTTTCTTTTTTCCATTTTACAGTTTTGGCTTCTTTATCAAAAATCAGATGTTTATAGGTGTGTAGATTAATGTCAGGGTCTTCAATTTGATTCCATTGGTCCACTGTCTGTTTTTATGCCAATACTAAGCTGTTTTTATTGCTATAGCTCTATATAGAGCATGAAGTCAGGGATGGTGATGCCTCTAAAACTTCCTTTATTGCACAGGATTGTTTTAGCTGGGTTTCTTGTTTTTCCATATGAAGTTGAGTATTTCTCTTTCAACGTCTGTGAAGAATTGTGTTGGGATTTTGATGGGGATTGCATTGAATCTGCAGATTGTTTTTAGTAAAATTGCCATTTTTATTATTCTGATTCTACCTATCCAGGAGCATGGGAGATCTTTCTATTTTCTGATATCTTCTTCAATTTCTTTCTTCAAGGACTTAAAGTTCTTGTCATATAAGTCTTTCACTTGTTTGGTTAGAGTTACCCCAGGAATTTTATATTATTTGTGGCTACGGCAAAGCATGATGTTTCTCTGATTTCTTCCTCGGCCCGTTTATCATTTGTATATAGAAGGGCTACTGATTTTTTTTTAGTTAATCTTGTATTCTGCCACATTACTGAAGGTGTTTATCAGCGGTAGGAGTTCCCTTGTAGAATGTTTGTGGTCACTTGTGTATACTATCATATCATCTGCAAATAGGGAAAGTTTGACTTCTTCCTTTCCAATTTGTATCCCCTTGATCTCCTTTTGTTGTCTTACTACTCTAGCTAGAACTTTGAGTGCTATAGTGAATAGATATGGGGAGAGTGGACAGCCTTGTCTTGTTCCTGATTTTAGTGGAATCACTTTGTGTTTCTCTCCATTTACTTGCATGTTGGTTGTCGGCTTGCTGTAAATGGCCTTTATTATGTTTAGGTATGTTCCTTGGATCCCTGATCTCTCCAAGACCTTTATCATGAAGGAGTACTAGATTTTGTTGAAGGCTTTTTCAGCATCCAATGAGATGATCATGTGTTTTTTTTTTCTTTCTTTCAGTTTGTTTATATGCTGGATTATATTGACAGCTTTTCATATGTTGAACCATTCCTGCATCTCTGGGATGAAGCCTAATTGATCATGGTGGATGATTTTTTTTTATCTGTTCTTGGATTCGGTTTACCAATATTTTATTGAGTAGTTTTGCATCAATGTTCCTGAGGGAGATTGGTCTGTAATTCTCTAACTTTGTTGCATCTTTGTGTGGTTTGGGTATCAGGGTAACTGTAGCCTCATAAAAGGGGTTTGGCAATGTTCCTTCTGTTTCTATTGTGTGGATCAATTTGAGGAGTATTGTTATTAGTTCTTCTTTGAAATTCTGGTAGAATTCTGTGCTGAAACCATCTGGTCCTGAGCTTTTTTTGGTGGGGAGACTTCTGATGACTGCTTCTATTTCCTTAGGGGTTATAGATCTATTTAAACAAGTTATCTTGTCTTGATTTAATTTGAGTATGTGGTACCTACCGAGAAAGTTGTCTATTTCTTTTAGATCTTCTAATTTTGTGGTATACAGGTTTTTGAAGAATGACCTGATGATTCTCTGAATTTCCTCATTGTCAGTTGTTCTCTCTCTCTTTTCATTTCTGATTTTGTTAATTTGAATATTCTCTCTCTGCCTTTTGGTTAGTTTGGATAAGGATTTGTCTATCTTGTTGATTTTCTTGAAAAACCAACTCTTTGTTTCATTGATTCTTTGTATTGTTCTCTTTGTTTCTATTTTATTGATTTCAGCCCTCAATTTGATTACTTCTGGTAGTCTACTCCTCCTGGGTGAGTTTGCTTTTTTTTTTTGTTGTTCTAGAGCTTTCAGGTGTGCTGTCAAGTTGCTAGTGTGAGATTTTTTCACTTTCTTTATGTAGGCATTTAGTTCTATGAACTTTCCTCTTAGCATTGCTTTCACAGTGTCCCATAAGTTTGAGTATGTTGTGCATTCATTTTCATTGAGTTCTAGGAAGTCTTTAATTATTTCTTCCTTGACCCAGTGATGATTCAGTTCAGCATTATTCAATTTCCATGAGTTTGTAAGTTTTCTGCCATTAGTGTTGTTGAATTCTAACCTTCAGCCATGGTGATATGATAAGATGTAGGGGGTTATTCCAAGTTTTTTGTATCTGTTGAGGTTTGCTTTATTACTGAGTATGTGGTCAATTTTAGAGAAGGTTCCATGAGCTGCTGAGAAGAAGGTATATTCTTTTGCGTTTTGATAAAATGTTCTACAGATGTCTATTAAGTCCATTTGAGTCATAATATCTGTTAGTTCCCTTATTTCTCTGTTAAGTTTCTATCTGGCAAACTTATCCAGTGGTGAGAGTGGGGTATTGAAGTCTCCCACTATTAGTGTGTGGGGTTTGATGTGTGGTTTACACTTTAGTAATGTTTCTTTTACAAATGTGGATGCTCTTGTATTTGGGGCATAGATGTTCAGAATTGAGACTTCATCTAGCCGGGCGATGGTGGTGTACGTCTTTAATCCTAGCACTTGGGAGTCAGAGCCAGGCGGATCTCAATGAGTTTGAGGCCAGCCTTGTCTACAGAGTGAGATCCAGGACAGGCACCAAAACTGCACAGAGAAACCCTGTCTCAAAAAACCAGAGAGAGAGAGAGAGAGAGAGAGAGAGAGAGAGAGAGAGACTTTATCATGATGGATTTTTCCTGTGATGATATGAAATGTCTTTCTCCATCTCTTTTGATTGATTTTAGTTTGAAGTCTATTTTGTCAGATATTAGGATAGCTATACCAGCTTGTTTCTTAGGACCACTTGATTGGAAAAATCTTTTTCCCAGCCCTTTACTCTCAGGTGGTATCTGTCTTTGAGGTTGAGGTGTGTTTCTTGTATCCAGCAGATGGATGGGTCCTGTTTTCATACACATTCTGTTAGCCTGTGTCTTTTTATAGGCAAATTGAGTCCATTGGTATTAAGGGACATTAATGACTAGTGATTGTTAATTCCTGTTATTTTTGGTTTTGTTGTTGTTTGTGGTAGTGTTTGTGTGTTTCCCTTCTTTGGGGTTTGTTGATGTAAAGTTACATATTGCCTGTGTTTTTGTGGGTGCAGCTAATTTCCTTGGGTGGGAGTTTTCCTCTAGTACTTCCTGTAGGGCTGGATTTGTGGATAGGTATTGTTTAAATATGATTTTGTCATGAAATATCTTGTTTACTCCATCTATGGTGATTGAAAGCTTTGCTGGGTATAGTAGTCTGGGCTGGCATCAGGGGTCTCTTAATGTCTACAAAATGTCTGTCCAGGATCTTCTGGCTTCCAGAGTCTTCATTGAGAATTTGGGTATAATTCTAATATGTCTGACTTTATATGTTACTTGGCTTTTTTCCTTTGCACCTCTTAATATTCTTTTTTTATTCTGTATGTTTAGTGTTTTGATTAATACATGGAGAAGGGACTTTTTTGTCCAGTCTATTTGGTGTTCTGTAAGCTTCTTGTACCTTCATAGGCATGTCCTTCCTTAGATTGGGAAAGTTTTCTTCTATCATTTTGTTGAATATATTTTCTGTGCCTTTGAGCTGAAATTCTTCCCCTTCTTCTATCCCTATTATTCTTAGGTTTGGTCTTTTCATGGTTTTCCAGATTTCCTGGATGTTTTGTGTTAAGTGTTTGTTGGATTTAACATTTCCTTTGACCGATGAATCTGTTTCCTCTATTGCATCTTCAACACCCGAGATTCTCTCTTCCATCCTTTGTATTCTGTTGGTTATGCTTGTGTCTGTAGTTTTGGATCACTTACCCAGATTTTCCATTTCCAGAATTCCCTCAGTTTGTGTTTTCTTTATTGCCTCTATTTCAATTTTCAAGTCTTTAACTGTTTCCTTCACCTGTTTGATTATTTTTTGTTTGATTGTTTATTCTTAGCTTTCTTTAAGAGATTTATTGATTTCTTCCAATTTTTTGTTTTTTTTCTCCACTTCTTAAAGGTAATTCTTTTATTTCCTCTTTAAGGGCCTCTATCGTCTTTATAAAGTTATTTTTAAGGTTGTCTTCTTCTGCTTCTTCTACATTGGGGTGTTTAGGTCTTGCTGTTGTAGAACCACTAGTTTCTGGTGGTACCATATTGCTCTTTATGTTGTTGAATGTATTCTTACACTGCCATCTACCCATCTTGTCCTCCAGTTGGTGCAGGTGGGGCCTGTGGCTTAGGTGGTAGTTCTTCCTCCAGGTGCAGGTGGGGCCTGTGGCTCCGGTGATCACTGATGCTTCAGGGGATGTTTGGTGCCATGGGGAGGCTACTGCTGGGTCTCTAGGGTGCTAGGTCTAGACACTGGAGGCTAGGGCCTAGAGAGCAGGGCTGTTTAGCCAGGAGCCCAGAACTATTTATTTACTTTTAATGCTTTATTTTGAGACAGGGTCTTGTTAAGTTGCTCAGGCATGTTTCCATCTTGCCATCCTCCAACTTCAACCTTACAAGGAGCTAGAATTATAGGCATTGACCATCCTGGAGAGCCAGAAGGAGGACAGGACCTCCACTGGTTCTAAGGCCTATTTGACTCCATAAAGTAACTGAACACAAGCCATTTTAGAGACCAATATTCCATTGGGTACGAAATGTCTCTGTATCTCCTTCTGAGAAAGAATTGTGCTAAATTATGATAGAAAAGATAATAGAGAATCATGTCAGCAAAGAGATGCAAAGTGACAAATGTATATTTATTTCAACACCTGCATGGGATTTCAAAGATACTCAGTATATGGTAGATGCCTTTAGGTTGGTATCTATTTAACTGATCTCAATGACCTTCAAAAATCTACCAAGCAGACACCTGCATCATGACTTTCATTTTCTTTAGATTTCAATATGTATTCAAGTGTTGTCTTCATTTTAATTGATAAAACAGACAGTAGAGGCACACCTTCCTTCTTTACTGACACCTTTTACTGCAGTCACAGACAAACAGAGGAGATACTGGTCAAGTATCAAGGGATATCAGTCTATCCCTTGAAAGAGAGAAAACGTCTTAGGTGTCCAAGGCTTTTAAATTCAGTAGGGTATGTACAGGTCCTAAGAATTAGGATTTTCTATACTTCCACTTACTAAAAATGCATGTGTAGACATAGTCAGGAGAAGAAACCATTGGTTCCTACAGTAGAACATTTCACAGGTTGTTTTGGCTCCAGACGAGCTTTGATTTGGAGCTTTATTCAATATTCAATATGAATAAGGTTGCCATATTTGATTTCCATTTTCATCTGTGCAGACTCTGGCTTATTGGCTTTATAAGTTGGTCCTACTTTTGGCCTTTTGAGATTATCCACAGTCATTTCCATAACGGAATCACTACTTTGCAGTCTCACCATCAGTGAATCAAGGCCCCTTGTGCCCACATTCTCACCAGAATTTGATGTCAGTTAATTTCACAGCTAGGTGAGAGCGACAAAAACTTTTTTCTTCCAATAATGTGCATAGAAACCTCCAGCTGAAGTGTGCTGGAGAGAACATTCTCATTTAGGACAGTGCATCACATTTTAGAGCTAGAAAGAACCTTAAGTTTTGTCCATGCCAATCTGTTACTATGTAGAGGGAAAAGCTAAGGGGCAGGGAAGGCAATGTTCTTCTAATTTTATAGAGCTGATGGAAAAAAGGTAGATTATAAAGTGCAGAATCCGAATGTTTAGTTCAGACTCCATTCTTTTTTGACATTACATTCGACAAGACAAAGGCAACTGCCTACTTGTTCAAGGAGGAGCCAAAGAAAATGTGCCAAGTGGGCTGCCAATGAGCCAATCCCGACGTCTTTGTAATCTTTTTTCCTCTGAGTTACGCTGGCCCTGTTTCCTCAACATTACATACTTGGCTATCTCTCTCTGCATGCGGAGAAGTGTTTGACGTAAGAATCAAGAGGCTTGCTTAGCACAAGGCTGTCCACATTAGCATCGAATCTGAGATTATTGACCATTTAGTATACATGTTTTGTGCATGATTAGAGTAGTCTGACGACATCCATGTATCACTTGCTTTTTGAAGCACGATCGTATTTGGTTTTGGCTCAGAATACTTTTGTTTTGGTCACTGTAGAGTGCTGCTGTAGTTGTTAGCTTTGCAGTTGAAGCTCGATAGGAAACTTTGGTTCAGTGTCAAAGGAGACATACTTCTCTTCTGACTTCCAGTATGTGGAATGCTGCGTCTGCAAGGGAAAAGCGTGAGGAATGGAAAGAGGCCTCATCCTTGGAGAAGCCGTGAAGGGGAGACTCATATCATGTTTGCTTCTCTTCCATCTCTCTTGCACCAGCACCATTTTTCCTCAACACTTACATGTACAATGTTACCTGCATTTGCAAGGACATAGCATAAAGTTGAAATCCCTTTTATTTTATTGGAAATCAAATGAACTTTGCAGAACAGGGATGCCCTATTTCTAATCCAGTGTGATAGTTTGATTCTTTCAAGTACGTAACAGGAATCTGGTGTGATAAATGTAGTAATGATACTCATGGAATGCCAAAGTCAAAGTGTAAATTGTATGTTACATGTTTCAAGGTGTTCATTCTGTTAAATAAGACATTTTATCTCAGAATGTTCAGGTAGAAAGCCTGAGAAAAAGAAGCTTTGAACCTCAGACAAACTAAGATGAATTGAGATGCCATGGCAGTGGTAACAGGCTAGAATTATCTGTGAGACTACCGTGATGTTAAGCTATTCAGGCTCTTTGGAGTGAGATTCAAGGCAAAAGCAAATTTATTATAAGTCAAATGAGAATTTTAATTCATGTCTCTGACATTTTAAAATTATTTCTTTTATTTTTTGAGATTATAATAGAATTACTTCATTTCCCCATTTCCTTTCCTCCCTCTAAACCCTCCCATATACCTCTTGCTCTTTTTCAAATTCATGGCCTTGATTTTCATGAATTACTGTTACATACATTTATGTATACGTATGTACATACATTTATGTATACCTATGTACATACATATTCCTGAATATATAAGGGCAGCCTGCTCAGTCTGTATAAGATCACTTGTATGTATGTTTTCAGGGCTGACCATTTCTTATTGGCTCACTATTTGGTGTGCTCAGGAATCATTTCAGAAGAGGGGCAGAGAGACTGTAAGACCCAGAGGATCAGAGAGTTTGCTGTGAGATTGTATCTCCTAGGAATGTCAGCAGCTTCACCTATGAAGTCGCACCAACATGACAGCCTAAACACGAGCTGAGCAAGGATGACACCAATGGGCACACCAGAGTAGACAGGAAGAGCCCATGAGGCCTCATCCCTACACACAGAACTACAGGCAGCTAAGGACTGCTGAGAGCAGGAAAAATCGTTTTCCCCACGAAAGAGCGTGCCTCTGAAACGTAACTTCAAGATTGCTTCTTTTTTGAGATGTTTGTTTTTAGATTTGCTTATTCACCACAAACAAATAAAATAGAGAGGTCCCATTGAGAACTCATTTGGGTCCTTTCCCTGTCCCTTCAGAGAGATGGATGACACATGCAGAGATACAGAAGTGAAAAAAAAATAAAAATAAAGAAGTGTCACAAAAACATCTTGGACCTGGAAATCGCCTGCGTAGACAAACCCTGGATATCTCTGAGTACTCCACCTAGTTTGAAAGCAAAATGATAGAGGAGTTGTTGACTATTGGCCATTAAAATATCAAGGAAATCGGAGAGGGGTGTCTTTAGACTGTTGTCCACCCTCTTCTGAAAGTTTATGATCTCTATTTTTTCTGATACCACAATAAATTAAAATGAAGTTTTTTTAAAGGTTTCTTTAATGAATTTATTGGGTGTATTTTTTTTTTGCAATTTTATTTTTTTTTCTTTTTACATCCAGACTGCAGTTTCTCCTCCCTCTTTCCTTCCAGCCCTTTCACTGTCCCCCATCCACTCCTCCTGCATTTCTCTTTAGGAAAGGGCAGGACGCATAGTGATATCAACCAGCCATAGTACATCAAGTTTCAGTGAAACTAGGCATCTCCTCTTCTATTAAAGCTGGACAAGGTAACCCACTAGGAGGAAAGAGACCCAAAAGCAGGCAGCAGAGTCAGAGACAGCCCCTGCTCCCACTGTTAGGAGACCCACAAGAAGAACAAGCTACACAACTCTAACATATGTGCAGAGGCCTAGGTCATTCCCATGCAGGCTTCGGTTCAGTCTCTGTGAGCCCCTGTGAGCCCAGGTTAGTTGATTCTGTGGGTTTTCTTGTGGTATCTTTGACCCCTCTGGCTCCTACAATCCTTCCTCCTTATGCTCCTCAGGAATCCCTGAGCTCCACCTAATGTTTGGATGTGGGTCTCTGCATCTGTTCCCATCAGTTGCTGGGTAAAGCCTCTCTGATGATGATTGGGCTAGGTATCAATATATGAACATAGTAGAATATAACTAGGAATCATTTCATTGACTTTTTTTGCCAGTTGTGTTTAGTTCTATCCCAGGTCTCTGGGCTATCCCGTCTCTGGGTCCTGGCCCTCGGGGTAGTATCAGAGGTGAGCTCCCTCTCATGGTATGGGTTTCAAGCTGGACCAGTTGTTGGTTGGCCATTCCCACAATTTCTACAGCACCTTTATCAAAGCACATCTTGTAGGCAGGACAAATTGTAGGTTTCGTGGCTGGGTTGGTGTCCCAATCCCTCCACTGGAAGTCTTGCTTGGTTACAGGAGATGGCCAGTTCAGGCTTCATGTCCCCCATGGCTAGGAGTCTTAGCCTAGTCACCCTCATAGATTCCTGGGAGTTTCCATTGCACTGTTTCTAGCTCATCCCAGAGATGTCCCTGATTCTACTTGTCTCTTCCAGTACTCTCTGCCTTCATCTTTCCCCCACCTGATCGCTCTTGTCCCCATGACCACCTTCCACCTAGACCCCACCCTCATCCACCTGTGATGTCTATTCTATTTCCCCTTCATAGTGAGATTCATGTGTCCCAAGGTTCTCCCTCCCCCTCGAGCCTTCCTTGTTACTTAGTTTCACTGGGTTTGTGGATTATAGCAAGGTTATTCTTTATTTGACAGCTAACATCCACTTATAAGTGAGTACATACCATTTTATCTTTCTGGGTCTGGGTTACCTCAGTCAGGATAATTTTTTCTAGTTCCATCCATTTGCCTGCAAGTTTCATGATGTCACTGTTTTTAATAGTTGAACAATACTTCATTGTGTAAATGTACCCTTTTTCTTTATCCATTCTTTAGTTGAGGGACATCTAGGTTGTTTCCAATTTCTGCCTATTACTATTAAAGCTTATGAACATGATTAAGCAAGTATCCTTGTGGTATGATTGAGCTCCCTTTGGATACACACACCAAGGTGGTATGGCTAGATTCTTGAGGTAGATTGACGACCATGTTGGTTAAATGGCATGCTCTTGGCTGCCCATCGCCCATGGCGGCCATGCCGGCGGAGGAGAGTGCTGATCGGAAGAATCACAGCCATGGTTACCTTTTTAGAGCTTTATTGGGAGAGGGAAGGAGAGAGAGGGAGAGAGGGAGAGAGAGAGAGAGAGAGAGAGAGAGAGAGAGAGAGAGAGAGAGAGAGAGAGGGAGGGAGAGAGAGGAAGGGGGGAGACAGGACAGACAGAAGGAAGGAGCGGAAAGGAAAGAGAGGAGCACACAGAGGGCCCACCCGATTTTTAGGCTGGGACACCGTCCCAGGCTGATGACATAATTGAGGACAGAATCATTGCATCCCAGACTTTCACTTATTATAAAAAAGCAGGCAGATGGGAATAGGGGCGTCGTTCCTCTCAAAAACTGCTTCCAGCTGACTTTTGGACGTCAGTTGGCTCTAGGGGGAATGGAGAAGGGAAGTTTTCCAAGGTAGACAGGCATTGTGGGATACTGTCTGCCATCCGTTTGGTCTGGAGACATGTATCCCTCTTGGCTATGCCTGGGAACTTTTTTGTTTGACAAGATGCTGGTGACACAGAAAAAAGTTGATGATCTCTGGACTCCGGTTCTGTGGTGGCCCTGTATCATTGGCTGAACAGTTAGAACAGGGAACTGGGAAGAGAAAAGCTTGTGGTGCATGAGAATTTATTTTTTTTTGGAATTAGGGACAAGGCAAAGATCAGGGCCCTGTCTGTATGCACGTGAGAAAAACAGGCAGTGGATCTGGAGTGAAGCAATGAGCTCTTATCTTAGCTGGAAATTGTTTTTTATGAAGTAACTCTGAAAGTGCAATTAAATCAGGTGAGGTAGTAAGGCTGTCCTCTGTACCCGACAATAAAGGAGAGGTGACACCCCAAAACTCCCAGGACTGAGTCAATGGCTCTGGTATCCAGAAGGAAAGAAACTGATCACTTCCCTGCGGCGTTCTGGGTTCCCTGCCATGTCTGTAGCCAAGCCTAGGTCTGCTGGAGGTCTTAGCTTGATGTTCCCATGCGTCTTGGCGCCTGGAGGCAGTCAGCTGACTGGTTATCTTTCTAGGTGGCACTTTTAACAAGGCTGTTGATGGCCTGGCAGGGCATTCACTAGCCCGTGGCCTTTTTTCCTCACGTAAAACAGGGACCCAATAGCTTTTGGGAGTCAGCGAGTGCCAGCACTTGGCAATTTTGTTTTTGGGGTTTTATCTCTTCCCTGGAACACCTTAAGTGCCACAGATGACTCTCTTGCCTGTGGGGTCAGGAGCCTTGCTCTCCAGATGCTTAAGTTTTAGTCGGGGAGGTCTGGGGAACAAGAGACGAATTTTACTCTGTGTCCTGAATTTTTTTTTTCCTGATGATTGGTGGCTTAAGGACAGCTTTCGGAAGATCTGCCAGTAGGCGGACTATAAACCAATCCATTTGGAAGACTTGTCTGAGGCTATAAGCTGATTTTTGGCTTAAAAGCCATCCTGACTACTGTAAACTTATTTGTATGGATTTTAGCCTCTTCCAGACCCATCTGTGCTTCTCTAGGCAGTTTGAGAATGAGTGGGTGGAGTTACGGTAAGTTAGGGCGAGTCGTAGAAACTGCCCAAGCCTGCCCATTTGAGCCTGCCCACTGCTGGCGGAAGTCAGACAGAAAAGATTGCACGTGGCAGAAGCAGAAGTGGGGAAGGAGAAGGGTTCAGAGCTTTAGCAGAAAGCTTGGAGATAAAGTAACTCTTATTTGCCTGTTCGCTGGCAGAAGTTCCCACGACGCTGTTATGCGGCCAGGTTTATGCTGTTATGTGGCACGATTTACACTGTGCCCACCCCATCCACCAATGTAGGTGGTAAATGTATCATATCCACCCCTTTGTCTCATGGCTGTAGCTGAGAGAAAAGTAAAAAATTAAAATAACAAACCGGGATCAGACTACAATCTTGGGCGTCCCCGAGAATGGAGAGAGATCTATGAATCAGCTCAAGTCACGAGTCCTCTTGGTCAAGGGATCATGACGGCTGCGACTGTACTGTAGTTGGTCCACCATTGAACCCTAGACACCATTTACCCCCTCGTCAGGAGTGAAAATGTGCCTGCCCTTGCCAGTACAGTCCGAGGACAACCCCTGGGATGTCTGTAGCAAAGAATATAGCTCAGACTACAGCGGCAAGAACGGCAGACTCACTGTGGTCTCGCTGGATGGGGGAGGAGGCAGCAGGTGACAGCGGTCACAGCAGGTCCTCCGTGCTCGGTGGTGTATCTGAGTCTGAACGGCACCAATGTTGGTTAAATGGAGCTTTGCTCGTGGCTGGCCACTGCCCATGGCAGCCATGCCGGCAGAGAAGAGTGCTGATCAAGAATCAGGAGCCATGGTTACCTTTTTAGGGCTTTATTGGGGGGGAGAGAGAGGGAGAGAGAGGGAGAGAGAGAGGGAGAGAGAGACAGAGAGAGAGAGACAGAGAGAGAGAGACAGAGAGAGAGAGACAGAGAGAGAGAGAGAGAGACAGACAGACAGAGAGAGAGAGAGAGAGAGAAGGAGAGGGAGAGGGAGAGAGGACAGACAGAAGGAAGGAGCAGAAAGGAAAGAGAGGGATGCACAGAGGGCCCACCCGCTTTTTAGGCTGGGACACCATGGCAGGCTGATAACGCAATTAAGGACAGAATCCTTACATA
Organism: Peromyscus californicus insignis; assembly: GCF_007827085.1. Classification (NCBI taxonomy): domain Eukaryota; kingdom Metazoa; phylum Chordata; class Mammalia; order Rodentia; family Cricetidae; genus Peromyscus; species Peromyscus californicus. The sequence goes on along the minus strand of NW_026294617.1, from coordinate 11,689,413 downwards.
CCAGTTTTCTGAGGAACCACCATATTGATTTCCACAGTGGCTGTACAAGTTTACACTCCCACTAGTAATGGAGGAGTGTGTCCCTTGCTCCACATCCTCTCCAGCATGAGTTGTCACTTGTGTTTTTGATCTTAGCCATTCTGTCAGGTGTAAAATGGAATCTCAGTCATTTTGATCTGCATTTCCCTGATGGCCAAGGATGTTGAAAATTTCTTTAAGTGATTCTTGACCATTTGAGGTTCTTCTGTTGGTAATTCTGTTTAGATCTATATCCATTTTAAATTGGATTATTTGGTTTGTTGATGTCTAGTTTCTTGAGTTCTTTATATATTTTGGATATAAGCCCTCTGTCAGATATGGTGTTGGTGAAAATCTTTTCCTATTTTGTAGGCTTCTGTTTTGTCCTTTTGATGGTGACTTTTGCCTTACAGAAGGTTTTAAGTTTCATGTGGTCCCCTTTATTAATTATTGATCTTAGTGCCTGTGCTATTGCTGTTCTGTTCATGAAATTGTCTCCTGTGACAATGCATTCAAAGCTATTTCCTACTTTCTCTTCTGTCAGGTTCAGTGTTATCTGGATTTATGATGAGGTCTTTGATCCATCTGGACTTGAGTTTTATGCAGGGTGATAGACATGGTTTTATTTGCAATCTTCTAGATGTAGACATCCAGTTATTCCATCACCCCTAGTTGAAGATGTTTTTCTTTGTTACAATGTATCCTTTTGGCTCCTTTGTCAAAAATCAAGTGTCCATCAGTGTGTGGATTTACTTCTGCATCTTCAATTCAATTCCATTGATCAACCCATCTATTTTTATGCCAATAACATTTGGGTTTCATTACTATTGCTCTGTAGTACTGCTTGAAGTCAGGGATGGTGATGCCTGTCTCTGGAAGATCTTTTATTGTTCAGGATTGTCTTAGCTTTTTTTTTTTTAGATGAAGTTAAGTATTGTTCTTTCAAAGTCTGTAAAAAAATTGTGTTGGAAACTTGATGAGAATTGTGCTGAATCTGTAGATTGCTTTTGATAGGAAGGCCATTTTTACTATATTGATTCTACCGATCCATGATTATGGGAGATCTTTTCATCTTCTGATATCTTCTCCAATTTCTTTCTTCAAAGACTTGAAGTTTTTTGTCATACAAGTCTTTTACTTGCTTGGTTAGAGTTACACCAGATATTTTATATTTGTGGCTATTGTAAAGGGTGTTGTTTCCCTGATTTCTTTCTCAGCCATTTATAATGTGTATAGGGTGGTTACTGATTTTTTTTTTTTGAGTTAATTTTGTATCCAGCCACTTTGCTGAAGGTGTTTATTAGCTGTTGGAGTTTCATGGTAGAATTTTTGGGGTTACTTATAAATACTATCATATCAGCTGCAAATAGAGATACTTTGATTTCTTCCTTCTGATTTGTGTCTCCTTGGTCTCCTTTAGTTGTTTTATTGATCTAACTACAGCCTCAAATGATTTAATACTCCTCAAATTATTCCACAAAACAGAAAAAGAAGGATCATTGCCAAATTCATTTTATGAGGCCATAGTCACCCAGATACCAAAACCACACAAAGACTCAACAAAGAAAGAGAATCACAGACCAATGTCCCTCATGTACATTGATGCAATAAATTCAACAAAATACTCACAAACTGAATCCAAGAATCCATAAAAAAGATCATCCACCATGATCAAGTGAGCTTCATCCCAGAGATGCAGAGATGGTTTAACATATGAAAAACTGTCAGTGTAATCCACCATATAAAGAAACTAAAAGAAAAAAAACCCACATGATCATCTCATTAGATGCTGAAAAAGCCCTTGACAAAATCCAACATCCCTTCATAATAAAAGTCTTGGAGAGATCAGGGATAGAAGGGACATACCTAAACATAATAAAGGTAGTTTATAGCAAGCCAGTAGTCACCATCAAACTAAATGGAGACAAACTTAAAGCAGTTCCACTAAAGTCAGGGAAAAGACAAGGCTGTGTATTTTTCCCATATCCAGCCAATATAGTACTTGAAATGAAGATTTTCATGCCCCCAGAGAAAAAAATTAGAATTTAGGGAGCTATGTAAGTGAGGATCTCACATGGATAAGATCTTGACAGATGAAAAAGATGTTCTAAAAATTCAGTAATACCCTTCAGCTTCCAAGCCTCTTGTCCAACAATAACATGTTTCAGAATAACCCCACATGTAAAAAGCAAATATAATGAGCCGCCATTTTTCCTAAAGAGAACATTGTCACAGGGTTTTCAAAAGTTCTTCAAGAAGGCAGACAAATGCTGACAACCATGATGGGCTCACAGGGAGTGTCTGGAGATGGATTTGCTAAAGAACTTTCAGTAAGATGCCACCCTAGTCTCCTGAAAGAGTTGACTGCAAGATGTGGTACTGTGGACTAAACCTCATGCCTCATTCTCTCACTCTTTTATACCCACAGCATTCATCTGAGTCAGCAGGAAATGAATTCCCTGCAGTAGTGTTTTTAGTGAAGTAACCGAGGGAGGAATATGCATACTCCAGCCCCCTGGAGATGGGTGGAAACCTATTGCCACACTTCAGATTGAACACACTGGTGACATGTGAATATATGAGCAAGCCATCCATTAGAGGCTTCTGGGGGTCTCACAGACATTACTACGTATTCCAGTATTCTAAGGCTATTCTGGTTGGTAAATGTGCCAATGACTGTCAGGCATGACTCCTCTGCTTACTTATCCCCTCCCCTCTCAGGATATCTGCCAGCTCATGCTTGAGATTCCACATAGATTCCAGCTTCTCTATCAACTGTAAGTTGTGGTTCAGCAGTTATATCTCTGAAACCCACTTGCTTTTTACCCCATTTTCAGTTCAGTTGCTGCCCTAAAACACTCGACCAAGAGCAACTTCAACTTTAAGGAGGAAGGGATTTCTTCAGCTTACACTTCCAGGTTACAGCCCATAACTGCAGGGAAGTCATAGCAGCAGGAGCTTGAGACAGCTGGCCAAATTATAACCACAGTCAAGTCCAAGAGAAATGGATGTGCCTCTGATGGCTACTTGTGCATTCTTGCTCTCTTCCGGCATTTTCCTGTCCTGTATAATTCGGGACCAACCCCATGAAATGGGGCCACCCACAATGGTCTTCCTACACCAATTAACAATCAAGACAATCCCCTTGAGACATGCCCATAGGTTGGCCTGATCTTAACATTTTCCCCATTGAAGCTTTCTTCCCAATTGATTCTAGGCTGTGGTAAGCTGATATGAAAAGCCAACTAGCATATGACTACAGCTGCATCTTCTATTAGGTCCTTGTTCTTTGTGGTGAGCCACAAGAATATGTTATAGGGAGTCCAACTGTGTATTAAAGCTATACCTTGACCAGGCCAAGAGCCAGTCAAATGGGAAGCCATCTAGCATGGACTATTTGGTGTTATACAGCTTAATATTCACCTGGTGCCTTGTTATGAATTTCTTGTGTTCACAAATTCCCATAGAATGTGTGTGTGTGAACTTCCTGCTCAGGCCTGTACTTGGATAAGGTCACATAGGCAAAACCAAGCAGGTGGTAGATGCATAGCTTTGTTTCTTGTGCAAATGAAGCTCAGACCATCCCCTTGCCTTGAGGCCGGCTCCCCAGAGCAATTGACTGAGAACAAAAGAGGTTTTTACATATCAAAGTGGAAGGTAGGGTGGAACAACATTCTTGAGGAGGCAGAGAACTAAGTGGTGAGAGGAAGAAGAGACAGACCTTTTCTGTAGAAGCAGACAGAATGGCATTACCAGGGAGAAGGGAAGAACACAGAGGTTTTGTAGATGGTAAGGTAGAACTTTTGTAGAGTTCATCGGAGCAAGGAGTAGAGAGCAAGTAGAGATGGAGGGCGAAGAAACAGAGGACAAAGATGAGGCTGGAAGCATAAGAGCTTAGTTGTTAGCAGGACTATGAGAGAGCAGTAAAAGAGAGGACAAAGAGGAACTGAGTGTCAGGATGGAACTGAAGCTATGTAGACAGGATTCCATCTCAGAGAAATAAAGTAGATGGATAAAGAGCTTGGTGTTTCTAGATTTATTCCTGCCCTGAATACCTGACAGAGCTGTAGCTATATAGATAGAATTTTGTCTTAGAGGAATAAAGTTAACAGACATAAGAGCATAGTGTACATAGATTTTTTTCCCTCAGATTGATAGACCCCAAAATCTAGGGTCTCAAGTGGGCACCCCAAGAACCCAGACTCTGGTCCAGTTGATGCATCAGCATGAGGTTTATTGAAGCGACTGTACAGACGGGCTAACTCAGCTCCAAAGAGCAAGAGTAGCGCCTATTGCAATCACATGGATACTTTTAAAGGAAAAACCCACAAAAGCCATAAGATTACAATTCCCATACAATTTTGTTTCGATTGATTTATGTCTAGAGGCTAATTTTATAAGATCATGGCCTGATCCCAGGGTGATCACAGAGTGAGTACAGTCATGTCCGCATGCACATTCTTCCCGAAACCTCAAGGGGGGTATCAGGGCAGGAGTGGAGTTCACACAAAGGTCACAGTGGTCCTTCCTGGAACACTCACAATTATCCCAGTCACAGTTGAGCGCATCTCTTAACAGAGATCTCTTTACATTGTTACATTGTGGCAGGGGTGGTTGAATAATGGCTGAGTCAGGTTGCCCTTGGAACTAGATTTTTAGTTTCTCATTTCCTGGGGCTTGGGGGTGTAAGCCTGAAGGGTTAGGGTCTTTCAAGATATCCCACATGAGATATAGTATCTTTCCCAGACTCTGGACGATCCATAGTTCTTTACCCTGGTATTCCTATCCCCGGAATTCTGGAAGCAGCAGCTCTAGAAAACAGGGCAAAGAATCACACACCAGGTGTCTGTTCACTCTTTGTCCATTTTCAGGGAACAGGGATGTTTGATTTGTAATGTGACATATCCTCTCAGCTCAGGCCTCTTTTGAGATGCATCCTACTCAATATTCACACTCATTTTGGATGTCCAGATAGTTCTGTGATATGGCTATCAGAGCTGAGAGGAACAGGCACAGAAATATTATCATCCCTGTGGTTGTTTTTTTGCAGCAATTCAGTGTCTGCTTCTGCAATTATCTATATGGTGACCTTTCCTGTTGTTAGGACTAAACAGCTGGCAGAAGCAACTTAAGGGAGGAAGGACTGATTTTGCTCACAGTTTAAGATGCTACTGTGAGACCAAAATAAGCCATCTTAGAAATAAGACCAAAATGCTTTCACCCTAAAATTAAGGCCTAAGATTTCTCCTTTTAGGAATAGGCCATTAGTTACTGAAACCAGTCAGTTCAGATTCCAGAAACCAGGAAGTATGAAAGTACAGAGTCACAAGGTAGTCACGAGATAATGACTGCGGGACTATAGAATGTTCCAACTCTGGTTTCCAGGGTAACTGACCATAAAAATGTCCCCACCTGAGGGCAGCCAATGAGAAATGGTGGCGAGCAACCACCCCCTTAGAAGTAAGATTAAGCCATGATTTCTAGATAGCCCCTAGAAGCAAGTCAATCAGAATTGTACCCATACTAGCATCCCTAAACGATGTAACCTTGTGATTTTTTTCCAAACTGAGCTTGCAGACAGGCGGGCACTTCCTCCAGCCTCCACTGCGTTGGATGTATTGGATGAAGTCCCTGCCTAGGCTTGTATTGTATATCCAGAATTAAACCTTGCTTTTGCATTCTAGCATGCTCATCTTTGGTGGTCTCTCTGGGGGTCACAATCTGGGCACAACAATACAATCCATCATAGTGTGGAAGGCTGATAGCATTCACGACAGTAGCGGTGTGTGTCTGGGACACCTTCATCTTGCTGATCCAGCAAAAGAGAGGTCAGGATTAAAGGAAGGTCCTGAGCTATAATTCTCAAGGACCACTTCACAGTGACTCACTTATCTGGATAGACTCTACCTTCTAAAGGTTCCACAATCTTCTAAAATCTGCAAAATGAGTCACCACCCAGGGACCAAGTGTTAAAACACATCGTCCTGTGGGGGAAGGTTTACAGATCATAACAACATTCATGGCTTCTAGCAGGTCACTCAGTAGTATTATGTATCCCCTCCCTCCTTCCCTCCATCTCTCTCCCCTCTGTGTCTCCTTTCTTTCTTTCCATACTGTTTTTTTTTTTTTTTTTTGGTTTTTCGAGACAGGGTTTCTCTGTGTAGCTTTGTGCCTTTCCTGGATCTCGCTCTGTAGACCAGGCTAGCCTCGAACTCACAAAGATCCGCCTGCCTCTGCCTCCCGAGTGCTGGGATTAAAGGCGTGCGCCACCACCGCCCGGCTCTTTCCATACTGTTTACAACTCTTTATCAATCGACTTGCCCATCTACTTGCTTCCTACTATCTGTCATCTACCATCTTTTTTATTCAACAAGTATTTATTGTCTCCTATGTAGTAGATGCTACTCCAGGTTCTGCAAAATAAGTAGCAAACAAGGTAATATTTTTCACGTTTGTCTTTGTGTCTTCATTTTAATTTTAAATATTATTAAAATACATTACAAGGAATATGTACAAGCAAAAAAATTCACATTGAAATAGGCAAAGAAGAAATGAGAAGAAGGAAAGAAGAATTAAAATAGTTCTCAGGGAGGAAATTAATACAAACACAATGAAACATATTTGTTTTCCCCACAGTTTTTGCTCTAGAGTTTTCTTGTAATCTTCTAAGTTCTCTTGTTCTTGAAAAGGTCCCTAGAATGGGCACATTTTAAGAAGGCCAGACACCAAGGCACCTAACTGGCTTCTCTTTGCAACTGATCTTTAGGTAAATGTCCCAAGTGTCTGAAGGTACCTAATTCTAGGAACCAAACGCAGAAGCCACACAGTGGAAGTCCGTCTGAGACCTGTCTGTTCATACACCTAGATCTAAGTTCACTGTTCATCATGGTTCTGTAACTGTATAACTTCTATTTCTGATACAGTTTTATTCTAGAAGCATAAACAGATCAGTGGTTATGATTCTAATATAAGTGATTTAAGTGTCGTCTTCATAGGCTCTTGAGTGTGAAGGAAATTTGTATTTATTCCATTCATTGTCCTTCACTGTGCCCAACTTTTGGCATCTTGGCTCCGTGAGATTCTAACTTAGTCTTTAAGACATTTCTCATATATTAAGCAATTGTAATAAGGGTTGCTCAGCATGTTGCTTGTTAATAAAGGGCATCTGCATTTGTTTTAACGCTTATTTAAAAGAAATTGGGATTTAGTGCTTGTCAGCACTAATGGAATCAATGGTACTTTAATATGTGTTAATGGTACTTCAGTTCCCTTAACAGCAGCAAACAGTGAGGTTATTAACCAAACACAAGACGGTTCCAAATGAAAGAGAATGTGTGTATATGCTCAACCAGAAAAGATGTCTCAAGATTCTGCTAGACCAGGGCATTTAAGTCTAAGAGAAATGTAGACATTTTTCCTCCCCTAGCAATGTTTTTTTGTCTTATTAGTGTATATTGATTGTATAAAATAGCGAGTTTCATTATGATATTTTCATAAATGCACCATTTATCACACACTTTGATCATACCTACCCCATCACCCTCCCATGTCCCTCCCTCCTCTCTGTGGTGACCAGTACTTGGCTTGTTTTTGAATTGCTGACTTTCAGCTTTAGTCTTTTTTTTTTAAAGTTTAGACACTGCATAGGGAAAACATAGAGAAAACAGAGAAAACACGTTGGTATTGGTCTTTCTGAGTCTGACTTATTTCACTTAATGGGATAATCTCCATTTTCCTGAAAATAACATGTATTCATTCCTCCATGTGGCTTAGTAATACCCATTTAAATATAAATACCACATTTTCCCTATCCTCTCACCTGTGAGTAGGATCTAGGCTGATTCCATGACTTGGATGTTATGAATTTTGGCACCATAAACATGGGTATGAATGGGTTTAAGGAGTCCACTTTCCCTCATCCTTAACAATTAGAGTTGCTTTTCTTTTTCTTTTTTCCTTGATGGTGGCCATTCTGGCTGGAGTGAGTTGGGGTTTCTGTGTCATTTTAATTTGCTTTCCCTTGATGTCCAAGAATGTTAATTTTTTTTCATGTATTAAACAGCTATATGTATTTATTATATCAAAAAGCATCAATTAATCTGCCCATTTATTCCATTATTTCTTGTTTTTGTGTTTAATCTATCTATCTATCTATCTATCTATCTATCATCTATCTATCTATTTATTTATTTTAGCTCTTCATGTACTCTGGGTATTAATATCCTGTAGGCTGAACAGCTAGCAAAGATTTTCTCCCATGTTGTAGGCTGTCACTCTTCAGAGAGCTTCCTTCTCTGTGCAGAAGCTTTTAAATTGAAGCAATCCCATTTCTCAGTACTTGTTGTGACTTCCTGAGATAGTGGGATCCAGACAGAAAGGAGCTATCTAAGGCTTTGGCCTAGATCTCTTTGCAGTGATTCCATTTAAGGGACAGGTAGAGTTCTAATGGTGGGAATTGTTTAAAGCACCATGCATCTTGTTAGAAGTGATGGAAGGCAAGCATGCTCAGTGACCCCCCAGGAATCTCAGTGAGATGCTAGGAACTGCGGCCTGTAGGAACAGGTGTTTGAGAGGAATGTAAGAGAAGCTATGTCAAAGAAGAACAGAGAAAGGCAATACAGTGGTTAGACCTCAACTCACATGATATTAGAGGTGACTCAGCAAAACTGCTGAGGCCCTAACCTATGTCCTTTGCTTTTCAACCATTCAGCCTCTCCTTCCTTTGTGCTCCTATGGAGTGTTAATCTTTTAAGATCGATTGTTGATGCATTAATTATATCTAGTGACAGAATTTATAATTGAAACCACACATTGTTAAGTTAAAGTCTACAAATACTAGTATAAGAAAGAAAAATGTATTATTCCTAATGGAAATCTCTGTTTTTTTATTTGATATATATTTTAAAGTCTGTGGAATATTTCTCAATACAGTGAATCTTTACATTGTTTTTAAAACCTGATGAAAATTATCTGTGGTTAAAAATTGAGTGAAACATTCTGAATTAATAAAGGGTATGCTTGATTTTTAGAATATTTTGCATAGTGACTAGAAAATATCTATTTTATTGATATTTCTTTAGTATTCATGTTATTCCTCTTTGGGATGATGAAACAGATTTCAATCCTTAACTGAAAGATAAAGTCACTTGAATTCTTATACAATTGATTTTTAAATTTATACTAGATGCCTTATAAGCTTCTCTAAAATATAACCTTTCCTAAATCTTATATAGACAGAATGGATAATTTTTGGCACTTTTGTAAGCTGAAAGGACATCTATTGATTATGTCTTTGCAATACTAGATTGGGAAGCAGGAAACTTCAGGTTTTATCTCAGCTTAGCACACTACGCTCTCAGGCTCTATGCTGTGCCTACTTGTTAAAAAATCTCAATAGAACATTTCTAAGGAAGTACTCTGTGCTTTTCAGAAGAGAGGTTTTATATCAATATAGAGTGTTAATGCAACACTTGGTGTGCCATTGTTGGAAATGTGGGTGTCAATACATTATTCTCTGTCACCAGTGTCTAGTCACACAAAGCACTCTGGGGTTTCACATCCTCACAGGGTTTTGTTAACACCTACTCCAGAAGGGGATGCTAAGCAGTGAGATCAATAAACTATTAGAAGTCACTCTGCATGTGGGCACCATTTCTTCTAGTATCATCCTTCCCTCTTTCCTAAGAGAACATTGTCCAGTCTTGAATTTCGATATCTTACATTACCTTCATAGCACAAAGACAAACATATTGTTTTAAAGAAGAATGACAAACAAATAGAACCAGTAGCCTTGAATGCTTCACTAGTGGGAGTGGTGTGTGACAATCATTGCATTGTGAATTTCTACCTGTTTGCTGGACACCAGTCAACTGCCAAAGAATTAAGTCAACAATACTGCAGCTTCAACCTAGGAAGAATGGTGTGCCTAGAAGGCAAGATCATAACACAATTTCTGCCACAGTAGTGGAGCTATTTTCAAATCTTTTAAAATGTATTTCAGGTAGCATTCCTAGCACTTTAATGTAGGGCCATTTTCTCCACTGTTCTCTTCAGGGTGAGTAGCTATCATCCTATAAAATGAGAATTCAGACCACATGTCAAACATTCAAGGAGGCACAGTGGGGGGTGATAATGCCTAGAAGATAAATTGGAAAGATACCGTAGGTATTAGGTTGTGTAAATGCTGCTTTCAATTTGTGCGGCAGCCTCAGTAGCATTTCCAGAACAAGATAATGAATTAAATGTAATTCTTGGCTGTCCCCTGAAGCCCTAATAAGGACCAAATAGCCGGATTCAAGATTATTTGAAACTTATCCTGGAACCGTTCCATGGGTGCCTCATTCTCATTCTATAATTGGGCCAAGACAAGCTTTAACATAGCGTAATTTCTACTTTCTCTACAGCATTGGCAGGAGAGGCTCCTGAATTACAGAAAAACCTTAATATGTCTTCTTGCTTTCAAAGGATTTGCCACGTTCTAACACTTGTCCTTGATTCATTTCTTAAGTAGGATGGTGTTTATATTTTAACCAAAGGAAGAACCATTATCTCTCTTATCTTTCTCTCTCTCTCTCTCTCTCTTTTGTCTATTAACCAAGATGTTAACCACAGCACACAAAGCTGATTGGTTATATGGTTTCTTAAGTTGACTGTTAGAAAATTTAATTTTAGTTAAAACATTTTAATTATTCAATAGAACCTCGCCAAATGCTCTCAGGTACTTTGAAAGATATAAATAATTATAAAAGATACTATTATTATAAAAGATACTACATAGTGGGTTCAGGGCAGATTTTGGCCTAAAATCTGCAACCTTCCTGCCTTAGTTCCTCTTACAAAAGCTAAGCTTTCAGGCATAAGCCACAATATCCAGCTTATGTGTCTCATTCAAAGAGCTCAAAATAAATTTAGGTGGGAGAAACAGACAAGTAAATTTAAACATTTGCATTTACCTTGAAACCATAAACTTGGATTTCATAAAGTTCATTGGTAAGTGGCTAGGGAATGCTTGTTTTTACTTTCCTTTATTGTTGGTTCACTGGCAACTATGTTGGCCACTGGGAATGCTGGCTTTTCCTTCCCCTTACTGTTAGTGACTGTTAGGAGGCTCTTGGAAAAGGAGTTACATTGTGGCAGAAAAATGAGAGGGTGAGTGAGGAGTTTACTGTCCTTTAGAATTTGAGAGCTAACACTTTCTTTTTTTCATTTTTTTATTTTTTAATTTAATTTTATTTTATAATTTAATTTAATTTTACATATCAGCCATGGATTCCCTTGTTCTCCCCCCCTTCCCCCCAGCCCATCCCCCATTCCCATCTCCTCCAGGGCAAAGACTCCCCTGGGGATTGAGTTCAACCTGGTAGATTCAGTCCAGCCAGGTCCAGTCCTCTCCTCCCAGGCTGAGCCACGTGTCCCTGCATAAGCCCCAGGTTCTAAACAGCCAGCTCATGCACTGAGGACAGGTCCCGGTCCCACTGCCTGGGTGCCTCCCAAACAGTTCAAGCTAATCAACTGTCTCACTTATCCAGAGGGCCTGATCCAGTTGGGGGCTCCTCAGCTATTGGTTCAAAGTTCATGTGTTTCCATTCATTTGGCTATTTGTCCCTGTGCTTTTTCCAATCTTGGTCTCAACAATTCTCACTCATACAAACCCTCCTCTTTCTCGCCAATTGGACTCCTGGAACTCCACCTGGGGCCTGGCCGTGGATCTCTGCATCCAGTTCCCTCAGTCATTGGATGAGGTTTCCAGCATGACAATTAGGGTGTTTGGCTATCCTATCACCAGAGTAGATCAGTTTGGGCTTTCTTTCGACCATTGCCAGTAGTCTATTGTAGAGGTATCTTTGTGGATTTCTGTGGATGAGAGCTAACACTTTCTTATTCAGTTTATATTTTGACTCATGCTTTGCAGAGTATTTTAAAAACTGGTTCAATAGTAGGCTGGAAAGGACTCATTAAACCCTTTTTCTGCTAAGCACCATACCCGAGTCTCCTGCCAAGGTGTTCGAGACAAAACAGCTGCCTTTAGAGCTCCCTCCTCCACACTAGAAGAGGCTTGACTCATGAAGACATCTGGTTATCACTTCTGCTTGGGTCTCTGGCTAATTCTGGTGACTCCTTCTTCTTATTTCCTACAGGACCTTTACCACAGGTAACTGCAGATCTATCTCCACCATACCTCAGGCTCCACCTGACTCTCACAGTTTTGTCCACTTGTTTTGAGATTGTTGGAGCCAATAGCTTAGATTTTAGGCAAGCCACCCAGTGTTAAAGTTTTATCGAGAGTTTTTTTTCCACAGGCACTACAACCTTATCTGTCTTAGCAGACTCAGGATCTCTGTGGCCATCGAGACTTATAGGCTGTCCATTCAGGGGCATGGTCTGTGGTCTGTGCTAGGGAACCACACTGGTGACCACTGACACTACAGTGCGAGTCTGTAAGGAGTTACATGGACCTATCATCACTGCAGAAAGAGGGGTTAAGGTCCGTTTGGGGAGAAGGAAAGTAAACTTCAACCTGCTTGATTGCCAGAGGTCCAGTTTTTGTGGCTTCTGAGGAATTACAGTAAATCAAACCAAATACTCAAGGCTTTTATGGATTTAAAGAAAAGGAGTAGTCTTAAGAAAAAGAAATTCTTGCTTCTGGCTAAAAGGGCTTAAAACAAGCAATGGCACACGAAAAATACAAGCTCACAACTCCAGCAAGAAGATAAGGAATTCTTTTATAACTAGCCGTGTCCTAAAAGGCTCCCTTTGTCTTCTGCATTCTTTCCTGTACTTAGTGTCTGTTTGTAGTCTAGGTATTTTTTTAATGTGTTAATTAAAATACTCCCTGCAAGAGAACATGAATGCCTTTGCACCCACAAAAGGTACTACTCTTTGCATGGTGTAGAAAAGGATGTGACAGAGACAGGGTCAGTGCAAGAACAGAAGAGGGAAGAAGAAACTGGGGTCGAGTAGCATTTTGCATCTGGTCTTGGGCCTGGGGCCATAGAAGTAGAGAGTGTTGACCAACAACAGTGACTGAGAGGAAAAGCCAGGATACCATAGCCAAAAAGGCAAGTGGCCAAGAAAGACCAGAGTTCTGGAAGCAAGAAGAGAAGGTAAGGGAGCTTCTCAGGTTTTAGCCATCACATTTCTGAGAACAAACAGCTAGGTCAGCTCTGATCTATAAACAAATAAACCAGCTGCATATTTGGGGTGCTCAGATTGCTGACACAATCACCGTGAAAGGATTTTTGTCATGTATGGAAAGATACAAGTAATATGCACATAAAAACCACCTAAATTTGTCTAAAAGAAGCTCTGTGCTTCTCAGGATCTGCCCATTACACGGGAGAGAATCCTTCCAAAAAGAAAAGTAATGTCCTCAGGTGCAGTCTACTCCACAGCATTGTGTCTCATATGCTTTCTGCTGCCTCTTAGATTACCTATCAAACACCATGTGCAGAGGCTGTGTAAAGAGTCCCCAGTGAGGGCTACTGTGAAGACAAATAGTTAATGTCTCCTCTCCCAGCTGCTCAGTTAATTACTATCATAGAAAACATCTTGAGGGAAAACACTGCATACAGTTATTAGCAATTAACCCTCAACTCAAAAAAAAAAATCACAGTTTTTACTAATAATAGAACCATGCCCAACCAGCCTAACTACCATTTCTACCCATCTTTACTGTCCAAAAACTGTGACCTATTACACATTACCACACTTTAGGAAACCAAGATGATGAAGTACATATTGTGAAAAGTAAAATGAGGCAGAGGAGCTAGACATGGGATGGGGCATGATGTATGTGGTAGTAAGGTAATTCTCCAGCATGCAACAGACCCAGATACATGAGTCAGAAGAATTTGTCTGTTTATTACAATCAAGCTCACATGGTGCGAGCAGTAGACAGGACTAAATGTAGAACAGGGAGCACAGAGGAGACCACAACATAAAATACAAATGCGACATGGTTTGGTTTTTCTTGGCACCCGGGAACCTTTGAAGTCATGTCACAATCTTGAATCACAAATATTTTCCCTCCCAGTTGGATGTGTCTCATCTACCCCCATTCCCACCATTGCTCACTTTACTCATGCTTATTACTCTTCTTCTCTCGGAATGAATTCCATTTATTTCTGCCCCAACGTCTTAACAATTGTTATCACTTCTGCCAACAAGGTTTGTACCCAGACTTGGCCTGACTGCTTTCTGCTCAGAACTTTGGTATCAGCTCAGAGAATGATTGAGTCTACACAAAGCACTTTGCCTCTTCTTCCTTTTATCTTAGAACATTCTTTCTTTTCCATACTTAGAGACTTGTCTAACAGACTATTCCATTCAGCTCTTCTTATTTGTCAAAATTATTAAGCTCTATCCACTGATTCCTTTCCTGGTTTTGATTTGAAACACTCTCCACTTCTTTTTTGTTTATTCTTTCTTTCTTGTGTGTGTGTGTGTGTGTGTGTGTGTGTGTGTGTGTGTGTGTGTGTGTGTGTGTTTGTGTGTATGTGATATGCATATGCACATATTTCTGTATCTGTCTCTCTGTCTCTGTCTGTCTGTCTGTCTCTCTCTCTCTTTCTCTCTCTTTGTGTGTGTGTGTTTGTGTGTGTGCATGTAACTTCAGGTGTTTTCCTCAATCATACTCCACATTATTTTTTGAGGAAGGGTCTCTCTCTAAACCCAGAGATCACCTGGTAGGCTAGTTGTCTAACAAGTGCCAGCCATCCTCTTGCCTCTGCCTCCCCAGAACTATAATTACAAGTGTATGCCAACACCTGTTTTTTTTTTACATAGATGCTAGGTATCCAAACTCAAGTCTTCATATCCCCCTGACTCCCAACCACATTCCTGTCTTTTACAGGGGTGCTTAGGTTCAAATCTCAGGTCTTCAAGCTTGCGTGGTATAAGCACATTACTGACCCAGCCAATTCTCAGCCCCAAACCTGATTTTTGAAAAACTCTTAGTGTTCTCATTATAGCTATATAAATAATCTGTATAAATATTTACATTATTTAAAGTGCTTAATATTATTTACAGCCAAACCAAAGAATATTCCCCTTTACTTAACAATATTATTTTTTTCTACAGTTAATTTTCTCCTGTCTCTTCCTTCTGTGTAAATAACCCAGCCCTGGTCACCCATGCTCAAATACCCAGAAATAATTTTACTAACTTCACCCATACCAAATGGCCATTATTCCATCTTCTGGATAGTTTTCCCTATAGCCTCTGCTTACAAGCCCCTGATAGGATGGTTTTAGTTTGGGCTCATAGCTTCAGTGATTGCAAACATTTCCCCTGGGAACTGCCTACGAAACTCACCTTCTTGGAAACTCTTCTTGACTCATAGATAGTGGTGCCTGCCTGTACTTTCTTCTTCCTTAGATTACCTCTTCATCCTGCTAAGGCAATTCCTCCAATAGTTTCCTAAGAAAAAGCACATCCAATGTTTTTTGAGGGTTTATGATTGAAATGTTTTTCTTTACACTCTTTGATCATTGCTCAGCTGAGTATATACTATTAGGTTGAAATCATATTTCCCTCGATTTGCTGAGGTGATGGTCAGCCTATTTAATGCTGTTTTGCTGTTTCTTTGAGAAACTCCACACTATCCTGAGCAGTGTCTTTTGCATGCATACTGCCTCTCTCCATTTAGAATTTTCTCCCCATCCTAGCTTTCTGAAATTTCATGATGGGCATGATGCCCCCAGGAGGCCTGTGGGTGTTTTCCACCTACAGCTATGGGCTTTTCAGTTCGTATGTTCTTTCTTCATGGCTGGGATACAGCTAAGTTGGGAGAATGCTTGCCTTGTATGCATAAAGCTGAATCTCCAGCACCCTGGTGGCACATTCCTGTCATTCTAGCTTTTGGGAACTTGGCAGGTGGAAGCAGGAAGACCAGAAATTTGGGGCATCCCTAACTACATCTGGAGTCTGGGTCATGGGGGTGGGAGAGAAGAAAAGAGAAAGACAGAGACACACAGAGAGAAAGACCCAGATTTTTTATAATTTCATCACCTTTGCTTTCTCTTTCTCTGGTTCTCCTGGATTAATGTTCTCTTTTTTTATTTTCTTTCCTTCCTAAGCTCTCTCTCCTTTTTTCCCATTCACTTTCCTTTTTCTCTCTGTTTTTTCTCCTTCTTTCCCCTTCCTCTGTCCTTAGAAAGTTCCTTGATTTGTCTATTATATTTCAATTGAAACTTTTCATTATAATTATCTTGTTGTTAATCTCAAAGACTGATTCCTCATTTTCTGAGTGTTCCTTTTCATATCTAAATATATTTTATGTGTGAATAGCCTTTTTTTTTTAATCCTGAAAACTTTATTTTTTAGGCGGGAGGATCATTGGCCTTCTTCTGTCAGGCACTTCTTGTTCATTCTTTGCATGTAGGGTAGCTGGCTAAGTTTCATATACAAAGCATGGTATCACCCTTGTTGAATGGTCATAAGTCTGATGAGAGAGCTATTGGTTATTGTCAGGTTATGCACGCCACTACTGCACCCTTAGGACTGTTGTTCCATGCTGGTCACTGTTGCGGGTTTCAGATATCATAGCTGGGCAGGACTCTTGTTGGCTTCACTCCTATGGAATCTTGCATGGTACCTTCTGGTACCATAGAAGCTGGTCCGCAGAGAAAAAGCATTCCGGTCAGTTCCGGCTCATGACCCTGTGGGTCCTGGATCTGAAGTATATGGTGACTTCAACAATAGGCACTTACCTTCCACCTCTAGGGGACAACCAAAGGCAATAGCAACAGTCTCTTGGATACTCCTGACCAGCAACTCAGAGGGCTTCTCATGTCTGGTGTTGGGATTGTTATTAGATGGTCTATGGCTCTTTGGGGAGCTTTGTCAGCCTAGATGGGAATTTTTCATATATATATATATATATATATATATATATATATATATATATATGTATTTATACACTCTTACATGTATTATATGTATTTTAGGTAGTTAATAATATGATAGCTTATGAAATTTTCAGACATGTTTACTGTTATTTTACTCTTTCTCCTTCTTCTGTATTTATCTCCACCCTCCCTAATTAAAGGCCTTCCCATTTTCTCATTTTTTTCTTTCAGATCATCTGAAACCTGCTATTCCCCTCTCTATTGTTCCCTCTGAACCCCACAATGGCCTTTTTACCTTCCTGCTTTTTGGAGTTGCTCCAGGTTCTATACTCACATCTGAAGATGTGGATCTAGGCGCTTCATATGAGAGCGAACATGCGACATTTGTCTTTATGGGTCTGGGTCACCTCACTCCATATGATCTTCGTTCTTAGGCTGAAAGAATCTAAGAGCCTGAGGAACAGAAATTTTGCTGTAACATTGTGTTTCTTAGGAATGTCAGACGCTACACCCATAGAATCTCAGCAACCTGACTGACTAAACATGAGCTGAACAAAGAAGGATGGCACCAATAGACGTGCTAACATGAATGGGGGAAAGCTCATGAAGACTCAACCCTACACAAAGAACTACAAGCAACTAAGGAATGCTGAGAAGAGAAAGAGCATTTCCCAGGGAAGAGCATGCTAATTGGTCATCCAGTATGAAATGGTGGTTAATCCAGGAAACATACAGACACAAGGAGCATTATACAGACTGAGCTGGTTTTATTTATTCATTTAGGAATATATATCAACAGTTAATGAAAATAAGAGGCCATGAATTTGAAAGAGAGGAAGGAGGGATATATTGGAGGGTTTGGAGGGAGGAAAGGGAAAGGGTGATGAATGTAATTATAATTTCAAAAAGTAAATTATTAAAAATAATTTGAATTGAATTTATATTGACATACCATTAAATTCCATTGTTCAAATGGTACAATTGTTTTTAAGTATGTTGACAAAGTTGTGTAACCATCAACACAATCTAATCTCAAAAGTTTTCAAAACTCCTAAAAGATTTCAATACTCTCTTCCCATAGGGTTCTGCCTCCAAAAAAGGGGAAACTGTATGTTTAATCTCCATTTTGATGGGCTTCTCTATCATGGAATATATCTATAAATGTAATCACAAGTCAAAATATGCTCTCTTATGTCTGATTTCCTTCATACAACATAGTATTTTATTTTATATTACACTTATTTATGATTTATGTATGTATGTATGCTGTAGAATATTATTTTAAGATGTGTTACTTTTGTTTATGTTGCATTTGTTTAACTCTGTGTAGCTGTGTTACTGTGCCTGCCTAAAATACCTGATGGTTTGATAAAGAGCTGAGCAGCTGGAGAAAAGATAGGCCGGGCTGGCAGGCAGAGTTAATAGAAAGAGAAATCTGGGAGAAGAAAGAAGAAGGAGCAAGAAAAGGAGAGGACACCAGAGGCCAGCCACCCAGCCCCACAGCCACCCAGCCACCCAGCCACCCAGCCACCCAGCCCCACAGCCCCACAGCCAGCCAGCCCCACAGCCACCCAGCCCCCACAGCCACCCAGCCCCCACATCCACACAGCCCCACAGACAGACAGCCCCCCAGCCACACAGCCCCACAGCCCCACAGCCACCCATCCACACAGCCCCACAGCCAGCCAGCCCCACAGCCACACAGCCCCACAGCCCCACAGCCACCCAGCCACCCAGCCACCCAGCCACTCAGTCCCACAGTCCCACAGACACACAGTCCCACAGCCAGCCAGCCCCACAGCCAGCCAGCCACCCAGCCACACAGCCAGCCAGCCACCCAGCCACACAGCCACACAGCCACACAGCCACACAGCCACACAGCCAGCCGCAGAGTAAGAGTGAAAGTAAGATATACAGAAGTAAGAAAAAGTCCAGAGGCAAAAGGTAGATGGGATAATTTAAGAAAAGCTGGTTAGCAGCAAGTCAAGCTAAGGCTGGGCATTTATAATTAAGAAAAAGCCTCTGTGTGTGATTTATTTGGGAGCTGGGGGGTGGGACCCCAAAGAGCAAAGAGCCAAAAGAGAGGAAATGTTAAAAAGACCAACATCAGCATGTCACATCAGCATTTTTTTCTTTTCTTTTTTATTGACATAATATTTTTATTGATTCTTCGGGAATTTTACATCACGCACCCAATCATATTCACTTTACAGTCTCCATGTCTGTCCTGCCTTGTGATCTCCCCGCCAAGTGATAAAAATAGTTAGAAAAAAAAAGAAAAATAAAGAAAAAAAACCAAGTCCAGTTTGTGCGATCTATCTACTCAATGGAGCATGGTCAAACTCTCAGTGGCCTGCCCTTAAACAGGGCTGAGTCCTTCCTCTCTCCACCTCCACCAGAAGCCATTATTTGTGGAGAGCTAACTTCAGTACCCTTATCACACTTTTTAAGAGTTCTTTTCCATGGCTTTCTGTTTAGGCTACTACTTTTTTTGGGGGTGGGGAGGGTTGGGGTAAGGGTTGTCACAGAAGCCTTTCATGTCCCTCTTTCTCAATTGTGTGTCTGTGCAGTCATGGATACCACTGTGCTCTTTACAGTCATCGGGACCATGGATTGTGGGTTTCCACATAGTTTCTGGGAAAAGCACAGACCATGAATACAGCCCCTGTAGTAGGACCCAGTAGGGCCATGGACCCAGGTATGGCCCTCGGCAGCAGGGCAGCAGCATGGCCTGGACATCACCATGGCCTCAGGTGGCAGTGCAGGCCAGTCATATGAATAGGGATGCAGTGAAAGCATGGCCCATGGCTATCAACATGGATTCAGTCAGTGGCACAGACCACGAATATCCATATGAATCTCAGGCTTGGGGCATGGCCTGGGGCAGCAGCATGGACCATAGACATCAATATGGCCTCCAGTGGCATCACGGACCATGGTGGTCCCCTGAGGAGATCCAATCTAGAAATGAACTGTTCCTCATCTTAGGCCTCCGTTGCTGCCCAGAGCCAGGGTTATCCAGCCAGCGGCATGGTGGGGGTCGGGGGAGCAGAGTCTGCATCTGCTTAAGCTCCAGGCTGCTGCACACTACGCTGCTGACCCTACTTGGTTACAGAATGTCCACTGTGGACCTCAGCCCCTTCTCATGCCTATCACTGCTATTGCATCTCCAGTTCTGCCTCACTCCATAGCACATGTACCGCTTCCTTTTTCTAACTTTCCTACCTCTCCATCACCATGATAGTGATGCCCTCATGATCTGGCAAAGTGAGGCAGCCTGGTTGGTTTCTACCCAGGTCCTTTCTTTAACTATGTTCTTTTCATAATCTTGGGGAGAGATTTGTGAGCCTTGTAACTTTCTCAACCTCCTGAAGCCTCTAAGTCCCATTAGGTTTCTGAGCCTTGTAAGTTTCCTTCACTTCCTGAGTCTCCTAACAAGAGGGGATGATTGAGTTTGAAGGCCATGGCTGTACAACAGGGCCTCAGCCTTAATCTGGGCTTATCTTTCCAGGCAACCCTGATGGTGCTTCCTGTCCTCTTCTTTTTTTTTTTTTTTTTTTTTTTTTTTTTTTGGTTTTTTTTCGAGACAGGGTTTCTCTGTGTAGCTTTGCGCCTTTCCTGGAACTCGCTTTGGAGACCAGGCTGGCCTCGAACTCACAGAGATCCGCCTGCCTCTGCCTCCCAAGTGCTGGGATTAAAGGCGTGCGCCACCACCGCCCGGCTGCTTCCTGTCTTCTTACGTGTACTTGAATGGATATGATGGAGACCATTTGGGCTTTGGTGGATACTTTTACTTATTTTCTTATTTTTGTGTGACAGACTCTTCTTGAGGAGACACAGCACACACATCTCTAGTTAAGAGGCCTACTACAGATGAATGTGTGGATACCATCCAAGTTCAATTTGGTGAACCTGTGAGTTTTATTGGAGTTACTTACAGGAATATGGGTACGGGTTACTCACAGGAGCAGAAATGACCAAAGACAGCTGCATCACCAAAGCTCATCCCTGAATGACAGCTCACAAAAGCGGGGAATCTGGGGCACAGCCTACAGGCAGATGTTGGAGAGTGTCCTTTCCAATGACTCAGCTGGTCTGAGCCTCTTCCAGGCAGCCCCTCTGGTCTTCATTTCTTCTAGGCTGCTTGGTTGACCTATGCTACTTTCAGGCGGAGGGCTTGTCCAAGAGCCTTTGCATTTTGGCTTGTTTGAGAGCTACCTAGAATCTCAGCAATCTTTGCTGTTTACTCTTGGGGAGCAGGAGCCTAGTGAATCTGGTCAGTTTCAGGAACTTCCTGAAGCTATTTTGAATGGTTTAGTTCCCTTCTCTTCAGGATAGAATGTTTCAATCTCAGAGGAAACTGCTATACAACACTTATTTACACTGCTTGCTCACTGGTCTGCTCCTATAAAATCCTCTTCTAATTCATCCATGTTGAGTTAGAAAATGAAGGTACAACTATATTATCAAGTTTTGGTTTTGATCATTCTTAGGTATTATTGTTTGCTTTACAAAAGACAAGCTAATGAGTGTAGTTTTTTTTTCCTCCTTGCTCTTTAGGGCCTGCCACCCAGCTCCCAAATAAATACAAAGAAACTTAATCTTACTTATGAATGCCTGGCCTTAGCTTGGCTTGTTTTTAGTGAGCTTTTCTTAAATTATCTAGTCTCCCTTTTGCCTCTGGGCTTTTACCTTTCTCTATTCTCTATTCCTTTCTTTACTTCTTACTCCATTGCTGGCTGTCTGGCTGGGTTGCTGGCCCCTAACGTCCTCCTCTCCTTCTTCTTTTCTCACTCCTCCCTCTCTTGTTCTTTTTCTCCTATCTATTTTCTCTGCCTGGCAGCCCCAGCTATCCCTCTCCTACCTAGTTACTGGCATTTCAGTCTTTATTAGACCAATTAGGTGTTTTAGGCAGGCAAAGTAGCACAACTTTACAGAGTTAAACAAATAAAAATAAAAGGATGTAACATATCTTTGCACCATTAAACAAATATTCCACAGCATAAACAAATGTAACACATCTTAAGCTAATATTCTGCAGCAGAGGAGTTGTCGGCAAGGCTTTGCTCCAATATTCTAAATGGTTGGGTTAGAGTGTCTCCATTACTGAGCACACATCATGCTGCTTGGCTCCATTTTGCACTTCTCAGTGATTAGATGTAGTGAACTTTCTTAGCAATGTTATTTTGTAGCCAAATTGTTTGGATATGATCAATTTCCCAAGGTAGTAATCTGTGAAGAGAGAGACTTCAGAATAAAAACTGCCTTTTATCGATAACCTACAATAGGAACACAGTTGAGGACTTCAGTAAGTTGAGATCATGTAGTAACAGTAGGAGGCAGTACCCCAGCTTCAGCAATGGGTGTGCCATAGTGTCAGAAAAACAAAGAGAATAGATCTGACAGACATATACATAAAATTCAATTTAAGAGCAATAAAATTATTTCTTAAATATATCTGAGACATTAACCACAGTAGATTGCATGAAACTTCAGGAAATTTACAAACATATGCAATTAAATAACATGTCCTTGAACAACCAACAAGTTAATAAAAAAACTAAAAGGAAAATTGAAAATATCTTGTGATAAATGAAGATATATGTATATATGATATAAAACTTATGGTGTGTCAAAAATGCTATTCTAAAAGAAAAGTTTAAAATAACAATTGCTTATATCAAAAAGGAGAACTATATTAAATAAAAAACCTAATATTATACCTAATCAGACCAGGAAAAGAATAAAAAAGGAACTCAATATTAGTGAGCTGCAGCAGGCTTTCTCTGGGGCCACCAACCAGCTCCCAGACCATGACCTGGAGACTTATTATGAATGCTCAGCCTTATCTTAGCTCTTATTTTAATCTGTTTCTCTTTATCTATATTTTGCCTTGGGGCTTTTTACCTTGCTTTCTTTCTGTATATCATCCTTTACTGCTGTCTCCATGGCTGTCTGGCTTATGGCCCCAAGAATGCTCCTCTCTTTCTCCTTCATTCTCTTCTCCTTCTCCCTGGAGCCTAGATTTCTCTTCCTACTTTTTCTCTCTGTCCACCAGCCCTGCCTATCCCTCTCCTGCCTAGCTATTGGCCATTCAGCTTTTTATTAGACCAATCAGGTGCCTTAGGCAGACAAGGTGAAACAAATGCAACACATCTTTACATAATTAAACAAATGCAGCACAAGAAGATGTAACACACCTTCACATAGTTAAAGTATTATTCTGCAGCATAAACAAATGTAACACATCTTTGCCCAGTTAAAATAATATTCCTCAAACAGAGAAAAAAAAAAAAACATGTAAGCAGTCAATGAAACTAAGAGTTAGTTTCTTGAAAAGATAAAGTTGGCAAACCTTGAGCTAAGCTAAGTGACAAAAAAAAAAAAAAAAGAAATAAGTAAAGTCAGCAATGTAAGAGGATTGTATGAGAGTACTATGGAGAAATATACTCCAACAAACTGGATAACAAGAAGGATGGATGCATTAGCACAAGCAGGCCACCAAACATGAAAAAATGTTTGAAGAGACCTATAAAGAACAAAATTAAATCATGATTAAAATGTTTCCCACCAAGGAAAACTGTCATTGCTGTTGTAGTCTATCAAGCATTTAAGAACAAACTAATATTAAGCCTTCTGAAAAATCTTATAGACACTTGAAAAGGAGGGGACCATCTCAATTTAATATAATAACTTAAAAACAAGCTGTAAGGGGCTGAAGAAATAATGCAATTGGCCAAGTGCTTGTAGGACCAGCAAGAAGACTGCAGTTTGGTCCTCAGCACCCAACTGAAAAAGCTCAACCTAGTGATGCATGCTCCAACACCAAGACCAGATGAAGATACCTGAAGAAGAAAACTAAGGAACAATGTCCCTGATCACTTTAGATGCACATATTCTTAATGAAGTGCCAGAAAACAGAATCCAGCAGCATATTAAAAATATTCATGGACCAAAATTAAATGACCTTTATTCCTGTGATGTAAGGATAGGTTAACACGTGGATATCAAGAAATGAGATATGCTACACTCCCAAAATGAAGGGCAATCCCTACATAATTTCCTCAATAGATTCAGAAATATTCGGCAAGATTCCACACGCTTTTATTATCAAAATCCCAAACAAAGTAGTATAAGGAATGAGTCCAGCACAATAAAGTCACATCTCATAGGCCACATCAGACTCAGTGCTTAAATGCTAAAAGTTTTGTTTCTAAGCTCAGGACAAGGATGATCCTTTTCATCAGTGCTAATCAATCAACCCAGCACTGAAAGTCTTATACAGAGCAACAGGGCAAGAGAAAGACAGGAAAGGATTCCAAAATGAAAAGAAAAACAACAACAAAACTAAAAATGTTGCTGCTTTCGGGTGACTAGATAAATTGAAAGCCTTGATGACACTCAACCTCAATTGTTAAAAGTAATAAAAAAAATTCAGTAGAATTGAAAGACACAAAGAGTGGCCAGAAATCAAGTGTTTTTATACTCTGACAATGATCTATAAAAAGAAATCAAGGAACCAAACTCATTGTCATAAGCTATACAAAGCAAAACACGTAGAAATGCATCTGACCAAGAAGGTGTGCTTCTCAGTGAATACCATGAAACGCTGATGGAATATACTGAAGTTGGCATAGATAAACAGAGAAGATGGTACCTAACCATCAGTGGGAAACCTGACCTGAGATGGCTCATGGCAGATGGCAGATGGTTCAGCAGGTAGAAGCTCTTGTTATTCCTGTCATGTGACCAAGTTTAATCCCCAGACCTCACAGTAGAAGGCACAAACTGACTAGTGAAAGTTCCCTTTGACCCCCACAAGTATGCCATGACACAAGTAGGACTCACACTTATATTACACACATGCACACACACAGGGTTATAATAATAAATAATGTTAAATATAATTAATAAATTTGAGGATATGTCCGGACATATGGTTGCCCAAGGTGATGTACAGATTTTATGTAATCTCTGTGAAAAATTCTAATGACTTCTTTTTAATAATACTAAAATTTATATCAAATTAAAAAGAGCCCAAGTGGCTAAATCAGTCTTAAAGGAAAAGGCTTAAACTGGAAGCGTAACAAGTCTCAATGCCAGCAAAGGCAGTACTTGAAAATAACGCTGTAGGAAACTAACCAGAATGGTTCTGGTGCAAGTTAGGCATTCTCGCCAACAGAACAGAGCAAAGAGCCCAGGAATAGCCCACATGCTTAGTATCAGTTGGTTTTCCACAAAGATACCATGAACATGGGGCAAAATCTGCCAGTAGATGATATTGGTGTAACTGGATAAGCACATAGCAAAGAGTGAAATTCAAACCTTGCCACATACCACATATGAAAACCAAGTCAGTGACCTTAGGAGGTGGTCAAGTTGGTGAACTTCTTGCTCTACAAACATGAAGAACCAATCTAGATCTTCTTAGCTTACACATTAAAAAAAAAAAAAAAAAAGCCAGCAAATCTACAAGCTCCAGATTCAGAGAGAGACCCGTAGCAATCAATCAGTAAATTAATTAATTTTAAAAAGCTAAAGATCAACTGAGGAAGATATCTGTTATTAATCTCTGGCATCTGTACACAGTTACACAGACACCTGTATGCATTCCAGAGGCACACACGCACACATACACACACACACACA
Source organism: Peromyscus californicus insignis (assembly GCF_007827085.1). Taxonomy (NCBI): domain Eukaryota; kingdom Metazoa; phylum Chordata; class Mammalia; order Rodentia; family Cricetidae; genus Peromyscus; species Peromyscus californicus. Next base: position 11,663,898 of record NW_026294617.1, on the reverse strand, counting down.
CACACACACACACACACACACACACACACACTCACATAAGCAAAGATCACAGAAAGAGAGAGGGGAGTGGGGGCCTGATGGAAGTAGATTATGGGCTTACACTTAAGGAAGAGCAAAGTGACTGGACAAGAGCTGCAGAGAAAGCTTCCAGGCACTGCTCTGAGCAGCAGCATTTGGTTATGCATCTGGGAGAGCAGGTAACTGAAGCAAAGCCCGGGCAGTGGAGTGGCTGGAAGCCTCTGCATAGCAGAGGAAACACCAGAGCTGAGAGACGGACTGTGTAACTGGGCACATTTTCAAACTATGGATCTGATAAGGATTTATTGTTTAAATATATGAAAAGCTCAATTCAAGGGCCAATTACAAATCATCAAGAGCTAAAACACTTTGCAAAGGAGACACAAAGGTGACTACCAGGTAGCCGGAAAGTTACTGGACTAGACTGGTCAGGGGATGCAAATGAGAACCACAGTGAGCTCTCACCTCAAGCCTCTGTCACAGCTGTGAAGGCAAAACAAGCCAGTTAGAAAAACAGAAAAGTAGAAAGAAGGTTGCCGAAGGGCTACAGGGAAGGGAGAATTCACATTTCATGAGTGTAGAGTTTCAATTTTGCCAAACGAAGATGTTCTGAGATCTACTGCACACAAACGTGACGTGCTTAACACTGTCAAATTGTGCATTTCAAAAATTGTTATGGTGCAAACCAGGGGGCTCTGTGTCTACATCTGTTTCTTGTGCCTTTTCTTGGGCTCCTTTCCTTCTGTTTATTTGTTTTGTTCTATTCCAGTGTGTTTGTTTTTGTTTTATCTTAATATATTATATTATTGTGTTATGTTTATTATATAACCATCCCTTAGGTGCCTGTTTGTTTTCTAACGAGAGATATAAGGGGGCAGATCCAGGTGGAAGGGGAGGTAGGAGGAACTGGAAAGAGTGGAGGGAGGGGAAACTGTAATCAGGATAGATTATATGAAAAAAAAACCAACAACCTTATTTTCAACAAAAGAAAAAAAATAGGACTGTAATTTAATGTTAGCTATCACTGTTAGCTGTACAAGGTGTTATTTCTAAAACCCAAAGGTACAAGTCAGCTATGTGTCTGCTCATATTTCTCACTATGTGCTAATAAATATATGGGAGTTCCAGCCTAACTTACAATTTTAAAGTCATTGTGACTCACAAGTACTGTGGAATAAAAACATGATAGAGAAAGCATTAAACAAATGTCCAAAGACGTTACGTTGAATTTATCATTTTTGTTTAAGAAGACAGTTAACGATGCACTTGTAGGGACACAATTTTGTGCCAGATGAAATCAAAGTGAGAATGATTAGATACACCTTGGTGCGACAATCTCAGTTGGTTCCTGGGTGAATTTCATTCTATTTTGCCTGGCATCAAGATTTCAGTGTACATGGCTCATTAGTGCTTTGTAGGCACTTCTATAATGGCAATTTATTACACTTGCAGGTGACAGAAGCTGCCCTTTGAAGAATTGCTTTCTGACCTCCTCTTTCAACCCACAACACCTGCTGAATGGGATGGCCTGCGCTTTTTTCTCAGTCCCCATACAGACGCTAGGAGTTTTTTTGTGTGCAGGAGGGCAGTGCTGAAAAGCGTTGGCAGGAAGGCTTTTGCAGCAGCCTGCCTGTCGAACTGCATGGATCAACAATTTCTCAATTAGAAGAAGATAGACGAGAAGATAAAGTATTTGGTGACTGCGAAGCTTCAGCAGCAGCTGAGAAAGATTGGAGGAACATCTGGTCCGAATCTATTTCCTTTTAGGTAAGCACTCCTTTTTACAACCAGCATGCACAGAGCATAAAACTGGCTTACCCCACCTCCCTGAAACAATGAAGAGGCTTGGATTTATCACTCCTATGACGCAGGTATGCAAACATTGTGGGTGTCATGAGGCATGGCCACTGAAGTCCCTCCAAACCTTTGGGCTGTTCTCAGAGGTAACATTTGTCAAGTATATTGGGCCTGTTTTTTTCTTTCTTTCTTTTTTTAAAGACTCTGTCTGGTTTAAAATATATATACCAACAAACCAGATATATATCTGAGCAAAAAGGAGAACTCAATTTGTGATGATTCTGGATTATTTTTCCATGAAATTTGTGTCTGAGCAGGGGATATTATTAATACTAAATTTATCTTTAAATTTTGAAATTGGTACATTTCATACCTAATTCTCCTGCTTTGCTAATTTAATAGTGCCTGCCACTTTAGGCAATGAAGGCAAATTGTTTTTCCATTTCTAGCTTCATTTATGTGATTACAGTGCCCTGAAACCAGAGAGCTGTATTGTTGCTTTAATATGAAGGACTGGAGCTGACAGATATCCTGATGCTCACTGATGAAACCAATAACTAATTGTTTCCTGTAAGTGTGCATATAGTATGGGCAGATGTAGATGCCGTCTCAGCGGGGAATGGGCACACGCATGCATACGTGTGTGTTTGGAGGCTAGAAGTTAATCTCAGCTGCTGTTCCTCAGGATCCTTCCACCATGTTTTTTGAGGCAGGCTCTCTCAGCTGAACCTGAGGCTTGCGGAATAGGCTAGGCTGGCTGGCTTGGTAATCCACCTGTCTCAGCCTCCTCGGTGCTGAGATCATGAGCATGCATCACCAGGGTGAGCTTTGTCACTTGAGTGCTGAGGCTCAAACTCCAATCCTCCTGCTGGCCCTACAAACACTTCACCAACTGCATTACTCCTCCAGCACCTTACTGCTTGCTTTTAAGGTGTATAAAGGTGCTTCAAGAGGGGAGCTGAATTCAAATCAGGTTCGTTCAGTTCGTGGAAAAATATTAATACTTAGGCCATTACATGTAATGATGTTGCTCATGTCATGATGTAATGATGTTGTATTTAGATTATTATCCATGAAAGACTACATTGAAATCAACCTCAATTTGTGGAGAATATACACTAATCATATTTATTCTGTCACATCCAAAGTGCTCTCAATGTTCATCTATAATAAATATGCTTTCAAACTAATGTACATGAAAGAAAAATGTTCAAACACAGGATTTCCAATGGACTGATGTGCTTCCCACACACCCAAGCCATCCTTTAGTATAACCATGCAAATCAGAGAATTTACAAATATTTCTGTATTTTTCCATTGTTTTTAAGTCTTTAGATACTTGTGAGTTTCAGCTATGGCTTACTTTAAATTTTGTTTTGTAATAAATATAGACTATTATTTATGTAAGATTTCTTTAATACAAAAAAAGGAAATGTTTTAGAAACTTTCTGCATTCTAGAAGGGAATGGGATTAGCTGTAGACCCCTACAGAGTTAAAGCTAGCCCAGAAGCAAAGAAAGGCATAGCATGTCACAGGGAGTTTCAGGAGACAGTTAGTCACCCTGTCATGTTTGGGTGTGCTAGACATTTTCATTAACACCATCAAGACCAAAACTGTATTAAAACAACCTCAGCTTTAAGAAATGGAATTAGAAGGGACAGGGCTCATCTTTTCACCTATGCGTACACTGTACACAGTCAGGATACAAAGTTCAGAAGACACTGTTGCTGTGTATTAGCCAGTGACTTTCTTATGTTCTCATCCCCATAGGTCCCTGCTTGTCCCGAGCCATCTGACTGTTCATTAACATTGTCCTGGAAGAGGAGGGGTCAAAGAAGAGGAGGGAGGGGAGACTAAACAATCAACTTTGTTATTATTTTTTCTTGTATTTATTAAAGATGACCAAGAGATTGGAGATACCTTTGAAGAATGAAGTGTGGATTTTACAATATAGGTGTGGTTTAGCAATCTATGCTGAGAACTAATCCGAAGGTGGTCAGGTGACCTCAGACCTCTGGAGCACAGGTTAGCACTGTTGCTAGGCTCAGTGACTCTAGGGTTGGACTTCTGGTCTTCAGGGCCTGCTGTATGCAGAACTGCCTCTAGGAAAGAAAATAAGAATAATTTATAGTTTAGGGGAGTTTAAATTAATGTTTATTTTGTGCAACCAGCTCTAAAATTATCTTTTCAGGATATATGCCAAAAGACAACTTGCTGCACATTTACAATTTTAAAATTTGTCCACAAGTTTAACTCAAATAAAGAACGCGCGCGCGCGCGCACACACACACACACACACACACACACACACACACACGTATACAAGTTTAACTTAAAGAACGAATATATAACGATAGATAAGTCTAAGATAAATAGAAGATGCTGGAAGAAGTCCAACTTAAAATCAAGGAGTACAGTCAAGAAGTTCTAAAGCCTGAAGGTCTGATTCTTTCTTTCACAGACCCCTCTTTATTTTCTTTTCAGAGACACCTCAGCAGCATCCTCCAGTCCCTCTAGAAATGCCCAGTTGTTTTCTCCGTGTCAGAAAAGCTGAAAGTAATAAAGGAACATTGGTTTGAAAGTTGGGGATTAAGGGGTAGGTGATTAATTCGTCCATGGAGGGCAAAAGGGAATCCAAGCCATCTTTTAAGAAAGATTCTTTTAGGGCTTCTACGAGTGAGGGAACCAGATAGTACCACTTTAAGTATTTGACAAGGAACAACTCTCTGGAGAGACACTTTTTTAAGTTTAGGAATAAAAGCAAAAGGCAAAAGTTATCCCCCTGCAGATTGCTTCGCATTTGGGGGAGGGGAGTTTAACCGCAGATGATGGCTCCCAAGCCTGGGCTGTCCTTGTTGGAGGGCATGACGCGCCATAGATTTTTATTTTCACAAAACACACTCCCAGAGGCTTGTGGCCTTCCAGACAGCAGCTGGCGCCGGGCAGAGGCATAGCCTCCGGCCGGAGAAGCTACTGCCTACCGCTCGCTCTGCTCGCTCCGTTCTGCTCTTGGCTGAGCATCCCTGGCAGCGCGGGCTAGTTCCACAGCCTAAGCTTCCCGATTTGAGCAGACGCTGTTCCCTTCTGGAAGGACCACGGGGGCTAGCAACTGGAGGTTGCTCTGCGGATTTTAGGCACTCAGAGCTGGTTTGAAGGAAGGAGGGACTAGGTTTGGAGAAGAGCCGGCGCCTCTTAAAACTCTTGGTGCCTAAAATGTGTGAGACGGTGGCCAAATAGAGCGGAGGGAGATTATCTCATTTTGAATATCCAGGACTTCTAGATGCGCCAGCGATGTGTACAGCAACTGTCGATTTGGCAGCAGACTGGACTCGGTCAATTGCAATTCCTTTCCTACTTCAAGCTTACCTCCCCCAGAGCTGTGCTCAGATTGTCCTCACAGCCTCCAGGTGGGAGGGAGCTGAGCGAGAGGGAATCAAAAGTCAGCTTCCTTTTGCTCTCCGCTGGTGGCAGATGCGCAGCTGGTTGGTCCTAAGCAGGTTAGTGTTGGAGGGGGAAAGCCGGCACTGCTTAGCATCTTTGCTGGCTTGGGGCGGAGGATGCTCAAAGGATTTGGAGGAAGAGGTTGGGAGTAGAGTTGTGTGGATTATTGGTGGAAGAACATGATATGAGGTGCCAGATGCTTCCCCAGCCACCGCCCAGCGCCCCTTGGAGAAGAGAGGGTGAAGAGGGCGTGGGGGCGGGGGCCGCCCTGCAGCGCAAGGAGCGCGTGGTGGCCAGGGGGCTGTCTCTTTAAGCGCTCTGGAGGGGCTGGGGCCAGAGGGCGGCGAGCGCGTTGCCATGGCACCAGGGCTGCGGGGGCTGCAGGACCGCTATGCTCGCTGGTCTCTAGTTGTCTCGGGTAATGCAGGGGCTGTGCAGCTCTTGGGCTACAGCGCCTGGGGTTGGCTTGGCCGGCCACAACTAGCGCTCGCTCGCTGTTGCCTATATCGCCTGCTGGGGTCGAGCTGCTGCCGCGCCCTGCGCAGCAAGACGCACATCGCGGTCCTCGAGAGCGAGCCGGCACTAGCAACTTCTGCCTGGCGAGCCCAACTTCAGCGCGCGATTCGGACTTGAAGATTCCGCGATTCGGACTTGAAGATTCCGAGCGGCGCACCGCGCGCAGTTGGGGCGGTGGCCCCGCTGGCTCAGCATCACTGAGATGACCTCCCCACTGTGGTTCTGGTGCTTCTGCCTCTGGGCGGCCGACCACTGGCCACCAGGAAGCGCCCTGCAGCTCCAGCCCGGCATGTAAGTGGAGCCCAACAGCTCTGAAAGCTAGCTTAGGTCTGTGCGCCCCCGTCCTACTCTACACCAAGGTCTCTCTGGGAAGCAATGGAGGGATGGGGTGCTGCGATGCACTAGGCGTGAGAACTTGAGGATGTCCCTAACTGGGTACTGGCGGGAACGTTATCATAGACTAGACCTCAGGGAGCGCCACCGCCCAGCAGAACTAGTGCTACTGAGTGGACCCTGATATTTCAACCTAATATTTTCCAAGAACCTGACGGACGCCCCCCCTTCCCGAGTTTGAGTGTATATTTTCATATTTGGGGAGTAACTGCCCACTCTCTACAAGGCTTTTGCATGAAACCCCGTCGAAAGGGAATTATCTTGACTTTTTAAAAAAAAGAATCTAAGTGTTTCTGCACATTCCCCCCGCTTTGGGGGAGATATGATGAAGTCCAAAGAATGGGTTATTTCAAGGATCTGATGAGATAGGCGAGGAGCCAGTAATGCTTGTGTCAGCGGCTGAGGAGAGGCACTTGTGTGCTTAGGAGGAAGGGGCACGGGGGGGGGGGGGGGGATTCCTTCTTCCTTAGAAGTAAGACCGGGGAAATGTCTGTTCTTGGTCACCATGTGGAGCGCTGGGAGTTCTGAGAAGTCCTACAGCCTGGTCTACTTAACTGGCTGGAGAAGTTTTTGCTAGGTCTTACGTTATATCAGTCTACTGGAGAATGCCGGCTCTGACTCTGCTTTTCCCCTTCTGCTCTTGGGCAGCTATGAGCAGACAGCAGAGCCCTTGGAACGTTTCTGCATGCCCTCTTCTTTGCTTTTCTGAAATAGGAATTAATACACAATAAAAAAGTGGTTTAGAGAAAAGCCACTCATACCTTTCCCCAGCCTTACTTCTTCCTGTAAGAAAAATACCGTTTGGGGGTTCACGTTACCTTTCAGTACTTCATCCTCTGTGAAATTCAGTCTGCTGCCTGGTTACTGCACAGGTCATGAACTATGAACAGGGCCAGGGTGACACTGTATTTCACAACTTTGACTACATAGTGGCCAAATGTGTATTCTTCTGAAATTCGAGGAATTGCTGTAAGTTTGATTTCTCTGGAATTGGTAAGATTTGCATTGTTTACTTTGAAGAGGTGAATTTAGACTCTTTCTTTTATCTCGGAAAACATCACTCTGGGTAGCCTGTGCCTGTGAAAGCCTTTATCTTATAATGCTTTAGAGCAAAGTCGCTTTAGTGGTAATACTGTTAAAGTGAACCCTGGGTTTCCTTGTCTCATTTACCCATGAACACTGGACTGAACAACCCCGGTGGGAAGACACACTCCACTCTTACATGACAGTGTTCATCTCCTTTCATTGTTGACTCTTTGGCCTAGAATGATGATATTGCAATAAAAAAAAAAGAATTGTAGCTGTATTTATATATCAGATGAAGTGAAGTCAGATATTAAAACTAATATAAATTCTTGAAAGATTTAATAGAGATGTGTTTTTCAAGGAACTGCTAAAGTCACTCTGATGACTTTTAGTTATTTATGGTAGGGGAAGTCCTGTCATTTGTTTGTAGTTCTCTCTGGTGCTGGAGTTCACACATCAGGACCACAGTGGGATCCATTGCCAGGCTTTTTTGCAATTCTTGGCATGTAGAATACACATATAGCACTTGACTACCACACACCTGCCTATTTGTTAAATGCAAGAGAATTCTTCCTGAGATTGTCATTGACATCTGAGGTCTATTACTCCTGGATATAGGCTTTTGATGAATTAAAGACCGCTGATGAAAGTATGCCATCCGATTGACCCACACTTACAGGTCATCAGTGTAGTGAATGTAGTGAATCAAATTATGTGTAGCTTGTCTTAGAAGATCAAGTGAAAATGAGCAGCTCACCAAGAGTCAGATTTACATACATGTCACATTTATGATTGTATTTCTTAGAAGGGAAACTCATTTAGAAAATTTATTAATGAGACAAAAGATGTGTGCCATGGATTTCCCCATTCTCATGATGATTGATCGGTCTGATGATTTTGTTTGATCACAATTTGGAAGCTTTGGATGACTAATGTGAGACTGATTCAGAAAATCAGCACTCCACTGAAGGACTCATTGTGTGAGTAGTTATCACAAACCACAGCTGGCAGTTAACTCCCTTAGATTCCTACTTAGACACCAGACGACTCTTAACTACTTTGCAGTTACCAGTGTCATGAGTGAGATGGACAGTTCTTTCGTGCCCATGAGGGGGAAGAGATATGGCTGAGTTGAGATTTTCATTGCCAGATCTGAACCCAGATGTTTTCACTGCAGAGCTAGGGCTCTTCCTCGCCTTTCTTCTTTTTCTTTCTGTTTTTTGACAAGGAGTCACATGCAGCCCTTGCTAGACTTGATCTCACCCACTATGTAGCTGAAAATGTCCTTGAACTTCCGATTCTCCTGCCTCTACCTCCTAAGTACTGAGATTACAAGCATGCCTCTACCACTACACCATACTTAGTTCCAGAGTTGGGGTTTAACTATTCCAGAACATCCAGGCCCAGGCTGTTTTTTATGAAGTTTGTTTTAATTTTTCTATGTCTTCTGAGTGGGATCGAAGCTGATATTTTCAATCTAGGGGATGTCAAGACACTTTGGGCACCTCTTCTGGGTTGCAACAACTCTGGGTTCGGTGGGCATCAGTGCTCCGTTTGAGTGCCAATTGTCCTGATGTATGTGATAGAACTTACCAGGAAGTTCTGAATTCTCTTTGCTTACTGAAGACTTTCCATGAGAAATTCCCAACTGCTGCTTAGTGATGGCCTTAAGGCTTTCTGTTTGTTTGTTTGATAGACTAATCATGCTACAAACTTGGCCGGCCTTGAAATCTCAGTAATCCTCCTGCCTCAGCCTTATGAGTGCTGACATTTTGATAAGGGGATATTGATGAGTTTACTTATGTTAATGGTACTCTAAACATGCAGGATTAAACAGGAGGAGTAGATAAACTCTACCCAGATCTTTGAAACTTCAAAGGGCAGTTATATTAAAATATAGCCTTTGTGATGTACTTTTGTGAACACTTGCATAACAGTGAGATGAAAATAGTGAACATGGAGGTGTAATGAGTCTTTCTCTGTCCCACCAGCCAGCTCCCAAATAATGGCATGGAGACTTCTTATTAATTATGAAAGCTCAGCCTTAGCTTAGGCTTGTCCCACTAGCTCTTACAACTTAAATTAACCTGCTTTTATTAATCTATGTTTTGCCATGTGGCTTTTTACCTTTCTTTTATTCTGTATGTCCAGTTCCCCACGTTTCCATAGCATCTGTCTCCCAAAAAGCACTAAGTCCATCAAAACAGAGAAAGCCTCGACACTCAAAGTCCCTTTCCACCACTTCCATGGTCTCTGTCTTTTCCAGGTGCCTTCTGGTGCTGTGATTACTTTCTGTCAACTAGTTGCTATCTTAGCCATCTGACCTAAAGTTAATTTTATTTAATTAATGCAAATGCAAACTCAGGGTTCACAGTGTGATCAAATATCCCCCAACATGGAGGTACTGTAGAGATCAGGACTGAATTAAGATAGAGCTAGCCAAAGCAGGCAGTGGTGGCACACGCCTTTAATCCTAGCACTTGGGAGGCAGAGCCAGGTGAATCTTTGTGAGTTCAAGGCCAACCTGGTCTACAGAGTGAGATCCAGGACAGGCACTGAAACTACACAGAGAAACCCTGTCCTGGAAAACAAACAAGCAAACAAACCAACAACAACAACAACAACAACAACAAAAAAAATAGAGCTAGTCACCTAAGTCCTTGGAACTTGGGATATTTATGTTTGTCTAACACCTGGGTGGGGAGACTTTAAAAGGGCAAGGTCAATGTGTGACCAGGCAGTCTCCTAAACTGTATGGGACATCTCACATCCATGCTCTAATATGTGCACCTCACATAGGTATTTCTGGCATAGAATTCAAAACATGGCACTTAGACTTTGCATCCACATGCGTTAGAGGCTTTGCCTGTGCAGTGAGAAAAGACCTACGTAAATAGTAAAGGAAGAAGAGTTTGCCTGGCTCATACTGTCTGAGTTTTCAGTCCATGATTGGTTTGCTTTGCTGTTTATAGGCTGTGGTGAGACAGAACACCATGGCTAACAGTGTGACAGAGCAAAGTCACCCACCTTAGTGTGGACAAGAAGTGGGGTTGGGGGTTGGGGGTTGGGAGGGTGGATGTAGCTGGAGAATTTCTCTCCAGCTCCCACCAAGTCCCGCCAGTCCGGGAGTCCACTTATAAAATAAACACACAGACTCTTATATTATTTAAACTGCTTGGCCATTAGCTCAGGCCTATCATTGTCTAGCTCTTACTCTTATATTTAGCCCATTTCTATTAATCTATACTTTGCCACGTGGCTCATGGCTTATCGGTACCTTACATCTTTCTTGTCTTGGCGGCGACTCCAGGCAATCTCCCCTTCCCTTCCTGTTTCCTCAATTCTTCTCTCTGTTAGTTCCGCCTATACTTCCTGTCTGGCTATTGGCCAATCAGTGTTTATTTATACAGAGCGATATCCACAGCAGGTGGGCTAGCATGAGGACTAGCTATATTTTTCCAGGGTGCGTCCTATGACCTACTTCCTTCAACTGATCACCACCTCCCATTGATGCTATTAAGTTGGGATTTTATCAGGGATTTAGCTATTGACTAGGTCATTGTCCTCAGGTGCCAATCACGTCTCTACATGTTGACTGCTGAGCATTGCAATTTAGATAAACCTTCTGAGAGGATCCTTCATGTACAAACCATAATACAATCTCTCCCTACTACAGACTTGTGCAGAAATGTGGTCCAGACTTCTATAGCTGACGTGGAAACCTGGAGCCAAAATGGGTGGAATTTAGAATGCAGCTGAAGTTTCATGGCTGAGGAGCAGTGGGGTCACCTTTGAGTCCTGTCTCTAGAGCCCTGTTTCTGTTTACCATGCTCCCTGGTGATTCCTCCACCATTTTCAACTCCATTCACTATGTTCAAACTCTACCCATTCTGATCTTTCTCTGAGATCTAAATCTGTTTACTTATGTTTAGCAATAGTTATTCTTTCTGCTACCCCACCAACTGGACCCAGACATTTGCCTTACAGCTTTGGCAACCCATGCTTTATAGCTAATATTGGCATTAGGCACATTTGCATGTGGTTTCTGTCCTCTGTTTCAGTGTCCCCAAGTTTAACCCTTTCTTCTTTCATCTCTCATTCCTGTCCATGGCACCCTTGCTTTGATGCTTCTGGGGCTTCCTGTGTGTTTTCTCTACATCTCTCTTCCTAATGTGGCTTTTTTGTTTGTACCATTTCCTTTCCATTCACAAATACTGTTCTGTTTTCTGTTTGTAGTCTGTCTTGTCTGTTGACCTGTCTTGACCCTGTTTCTTTGCCTTACCTTTAATGTCTAAAAGACAGCTAATTGATGCTTCTTTATTCTTCTTCCCTGCCCCCTCCTCTCTCTTCATCTCTTCCTCCCTCCCTCGCTCCCTCTTTCTCCTTTCTTTCCTCCCTCCCTCTCTTCCTTTCTTTGTGTGTATACATGTGTGCTCATGAGTGTGTTGCCAGAGGATAACTTTGGTTATCTCCTATCATTCGGCACCTTAATTTAAAAAAGCATGAATTCACAAATAACAAACACTACATGGATAGGTTAACATAGCCCCTCAAATATTTGCCCTGTCTCAAACATTATACATCTCAGTGGACATCCACATAGTTAGAGTGGGCATTCTGAAATCACTCTTTCTTCTGTATTGTAACCACATTTGTTTACATACACACATGTATATACAGTTGTAGACAAGGATCTGCATATGCAACAGAACATAATTCTTTTTTCTTTTTGAGATTGAGTGACCTCACTTAAAGTCACAGTCTCTAAATCTATCATTTTTTTTTTAAATTTAGTGATTTCATTTTTCTTAACAGCTGAATAATATTCCATTTAGAACATGTTCCAGATTTTCATTACCGAATTATCTGTTTATGACATCAATATTGGCTCTGTTTCCTTGCTGTAGTAAATACAAAAACAATAAACATGAATGTGTAAATATATATATATATATATATATATATATATATATATATATATATATATATATATATATATATAGTAGGTGTGGTGCTCTGAAAGAAAATGGCCCCCAAAGGGAGTGGCACTATTAGGCGGTATGGCTTTGTTGTAGTGGGAATAGCCTCGTTGGAGGAAGTGTGTCACTGTGGACTGTGGGGGTGGGCTTTGAGATTTCGTATGCTATTCCTGTTGCCTCTGAGTCAAGGTGTAGGACTCTCAGCTCTAGTACATCTTCCTGCAAGCTGCCATGATGATAATGGACTGAACCTCTGAAATTATAAGCGAGCCCCCTCAATTAAATATTTTCATTTATAAGAGTTGCTATGGTCATAGTGTCTCTTTACAGCAATAGAAACCCTAACTAAGATAATAGGGTACAAAGTTCTCTGGGTATGTGCCCAGGAATGGAACAGCTGGGTCATATGGTAATTCTGGTTTTAATTTTTGAGGAAACTCATACTAATTTTTACATGGATGATGTGCTGGGTGGTTTTATGTCAGCTTGATACAGATGAACTCATTTGAGAGGGGGGAACTTCAGTTAGGAAAATGCCTTCATAAAATCCAGTTACAGGCAAGCCTGTAGGATATTTTCTTAATGAATGATTGATGGGGAAGGATCCAACCCATTGCGGATCATGCCATTCCTAGGCTGGTGGACCTGAGTTCTATATGAAAGCAGGCTGAGCAAGCCATGTGGAACAAACCACTAAGCAGTACCCCTCTATGGTCTCTGCATCAGCTCCTGCCTCCATGCTTCTGCTGTGTTTGAGTTCCTGTCCTGACTTCCTTTAGTGATGGACTATGATGGGCAAGTGTCAGTCAAATAACCCCTTTCCTCCTCATGTTGTTCTTGTCATGGTGTTTCATCACAGCAACAGTAGCCCTGAGTCAGATGTGTTAATTTTTATTCCTCATAGCAATGTATAAAGGTTCCTCCGCTATCTCTGAGTACGTTTAATTTGCTTTTCCTTTGTGATTAGGAATGTTGAACACTTTTAAAAATAGCTGTTGGTCACTTATGGTATCCCCCCCCCCACTTCAAAGCTATGTGTTCAACTCATTAGGCCATTTGTTGATTGGAAGTTTTATTTCCTTGATATCTGCTTTCTGAAGTTTTTTTGTAATGTCTGTTAGTCCTCCCCTGAATGTAGCTAGTAATGATTTTCTCCCATTCTGTGGGCTCTGTGCTCTGATGATGGTGTCCTTTACTGAACAGAAGAATTTTAATTTCATGTTGCCCCATCTGTTGATAACTGGTACTAATTTCTACACTACTGAAATTCTTTTCAGAAAGTTCTTGCCTACTCCAGAGCCTTCAAGAATATTCCCTATGTTTTCATCTAGAAATTTCACTGTTTCAGGTTATAATTAAGGTATTTTACCCATTTTATTGATTTTTTTCTACAAGGTGAAAGATATTAACTCAATTTCATTCTTCTGTAGGTGAATATCCAGCTTGGTGTACATCATTTGTAGAACAGGCTATATTTTCCAATGTACGTTGTTGCCCGCTTTGTCCAAAATGAGGTGGCCATAGTCTTGTCTGTTTATTTCCAGGTCCTCTATTTTAGTCCATTGGTCAAACCTGTTTGGGTTTTTGCTTGTTTGTTTATTTTTGTTTTTTGTTATCTGAAACAAAATCTCTCACTCCAACTGGAACTCACAGTTTCGGTTATGTTGACTGGTCAGTAAGCCCCAGGGACCCTCCCTCCTGTTTGTTCTTTGAGAGCACCAGGATTACAGCCATCAGTTGCTTTCTGTTACTTTTATATGATGTTGGGAACTGAACTCACTTTGCCCTGAGCTACGTTCCCATAACTTGATTTTTTTTATAATTTATCCATTTGTTGCAGGCTGCTCTCCTCTGCTGTGGATGCTTCTCAGAGCCTTCTTCTTTGAATGTACCCATCCTCACTTTCTGTAGCATATGACATAGCTAGCTCTTTCTCTTTCTGCTTTTCTATAGCTTTTGCCTTTTCCTCTGTATTCCCAGTGTCATCTGCAGGGTCCCTCCTCCCCTGGCCACGTCATTTCTCTTGCCTTTCTTCCTACCAGTTCTCATCTTGCACTCTATTCTGACGTGGACCCTGTCTCTACAGCTGGCTGCAGGCTCTGTGGAACTACAGACTTGCATTTTTGCGCTAGATGCTGATCATCTCCATGGGGTTCAACTCAGAATGCCACCAGCCATCTACTTGTCTCTGCCTTCTACCTTTTTGGGCACTTTGCCTATCTTCTCCTTTAGTATACCCAAAAACTTTCTTTAAAAAGACTTTTCTTCTCATTTATTTTCTTGTTATTTATGAGCCTAAGGTGCCATGGTTGTAGCAAGCCCTTTTCTATGGTAACTTATGAGTAATTTAAGTTTTATATTTCCTCAGTTGTCAAATGCTATAAACAGCAGCACTGAAATACCCTTTGTGCAGTTCTTATTCCTGTTTTTACATGGAGCCCAGCTGACTGCCTGTCCACACACAGCATTATGGTCAGCTCATGGTCTTTCATATACTTTAACTTTTTATATATAATATACTATATTATATATAATTTAATTTTAAAATTAGATTTACTTTGATACATACTATGTGCATGAGTGTATTGAGGGCCACTGTTGGGTATTTGACACCTCTATACAATGTATGATGTTTAAATTCAGGTGAGCCTGTCTATGTCTTTAGCTATTCATTCACCTCAAGTGTGTGTGTTTTTGTGTGTATGCATGCATATGTGTGTGTGTGCACATGTGTGTGCTGGTGCATATATCTGCCAGAGGACAACCTTGAGTATCATTCTTCAGCCATTGCCTTTCTTTTTTTCTTTTTTCTTTTTTAAAGACAGTTTTTCTCAATAGCCTGAAATTTGCCAGGCAGGTTAGGCTGGCTAATCAATGAGCCTCCAGGATCCATCTGTCTCCATTTGCCCTGCACTGGGATTGCAAACACATACCACCATGCCTGGCTCCCCCCGAACCCCACTTTTTGTGGGTTTTGGAAAGGCAAGCACTTTATTTACTGAGTTCTTTCCAGACCCATTACCTTTTGTATTTAAAACATTTAAAATCCTTTCTTCTAGCCTTAACTATATACAATACATATGTACCACATTATTATAATCTACACTTGCTGTGACCTACACACCTTGGATCCCAGAACCCTGGCTAGGGGTGTAAGGGGATTTAGAAAAGACACACACAGGGACACATACTGAAGTGGGATCAGGTGGGATGCTGTAACCACTCCATTACAATCTGGGAACTCGCTCGTGTTTATTAGGTCCAGCACATGGGGAGGGCTAGCTAGTCTGGGGAGGAGATCTCTGTAGGCAGCCATCTCAGGCTGAAAACCTCCTGGAGGAGAAAGCTGCGCTTGCTAGTCTTTGTACACATGGCCAGTTGTTCATGAGCACCCCTCCTGGGGCTGCCTGAGGAACTCTTTCCTCCCTCTTGAGCCTGTCCCATATGGGGAATGGCTTCGTCAATATACCAGGAGCCAGTTGGTCCTGGAGTCCTCAAGAGTCTATACTCATGTTTAAACACACGTTCATACAGGAGGTCACTCACTTGGGGCTTCCTCTGGCCCTACACACACTTTCTCTATGAAGCGGTGAAATGTTTTGCTCCTTCTGTTTGTACTTAGGACTTGTTGTTGACTGTCCACCCTTCTCTGCTGTCCCTCTTCCCGTTAGCTTCCGCTCATCACCACAGTGTGGTAAATGGCTAGGAAACCAACACTTTCATTTCCACATGTGCTGTGAACCACGTAAAATCTGTGTTTCTGTGCCTGGATCATTTCATTAACGTAATCATCTCCAGTTCCAGCCACTTGGTTACAAATGAAAGGTTTCCGTCTCTTTTCAATAGTGGAATTAGGAATAAATGTGGGTATATAATACATATATGCTTACATATGTATATGTGTGTGTGTGTGTGAAATATGTACAATATGTATATTTCACAAAAGTGAGTCTTTAGTAACTGTTCCCTTTCATTAACAACTGATTATTGTAAAGGTCTTAGGTATTTTTCACATGCCAGGAACAAATCATGTTCTTTATTTTAGTTCTGTTAGTCCCCACAAAAATCATATCAGAAGATGGTAGTAGAGTGTATATGTTATGATAAGGAAATTATGTTTTTCTGAAGAAAGTGCCTATAAGGATCTGAAGCTTCAGAGAAAGTTCAGATAGTTAACTCAGAAGGAGTTAGGACTAGAATCTAGTCTGGGTCTAAAATTGGGGCTCCTACTTACTCTACTGTACACAAGGACTTTTATTCTGGCATTATTCAATTTCATTCACATTTATTAAACACTTGTCTTTTGAAATTCTGTGTTTTAGATTTCTCTTCAGTCCCCTTATGAAAGGTCTGTGATTTTACTCTGCTCATAAGCTAACATGTTAGTCTACCACAGCTTTAGTTCCTGAGGGAAGACAGATTCCTCAGTCAAGACAGATGCCCTGTCAGTCCTCCAGTGCAGACAGCACTAAGGGAGTGTCCGCGTCACTCACCCCTCCCCTCAGTTCCCTGCCAACAGCAAGGAGAGGCCCAGGAGGAGGCACTGCAGAGCTGAAGCTGAGAAGCCTCCAACTTGAGAGCGCCATGGCATTGTAAGGAGCCTATTCACAGACCGGCTAACCCTTGCTGACAGGAAATGGTCTTGGTGTTAATTCTTAGGAGGACTCTGCCCCAGCTGCAGCAGGACATGTTCCATCCTTCTTCTGAGGCTGTTCATTGTATAAACACCCTTCCAGAAGGTGAGCAAGCTGTCAGTACCATTAGTTAATTTTTGTTCTTATTATTTTAGTAGTAGGAATGGAGTCCAGCGCTTCAGCTTCACGTAGGCGAGGCCGGTGTTCTCCCTCCGAGCTCCTCCCACCTATGTCTCTATGCTGTCTACACTTCGAGGGGAGGACTGGAGACCTGGAAAAGCCATCTCTGAGCACTCTTAATGCTTTCCTTCCGCATCCTAGCAGTGCACATTTTACTAAGGTGTAAGGCTAGTTTTCTCCTCCTCCATTGAATCCAGCCCTTTGGTTATGAGCATGTTCATATCAGGACTAGAAGAGAATGGCTTTAGTGAGCTTACCTCAGAGCTCCTGCCTGGACTGCAGTGTTGGTCTTTCCTTGTTTTGTTTTTGGTTTTTACTTTGATACTGAAATCAAATCACTCACTTGATTCCTTTATATGTGGTTGGTTTTTCTGTTCTTATTAGTTTGTTCAACAAACATTTATTCAGACTCCAGTAAGATTGGAGGAACACAAACCAACAATCAAAGACTACTCACATATACTTCCAGCCCAGTGGGAAGAAGAACGAGGGCAGGGCTTTCAAGAAGGTTTGCAGGAGCTGATTTATCCTTCACAGGCTTCTTGAGTAAAGGTGCACTGGGTGCAAGGGGCTGATGGTTGTGTCAAATGGACGAGAAGAAGAAATGGAGGTAAGAGCTTCCCTTATGAAAACTGTAAGATAGTTAACTTTCCTAATAGTACATCTGGAGTGGTAAACTGTATAAGGAAGAGTCTAGATCAGTTCAGATGGGACAGCTCAGGAAGGCTTTGCACACTGCTATGGAATAGCTGGGAAACAGTGTACATCCATCCTAAGTAAACATTTATTCTGATATGCTGTCAATCTCAGCTTCTTAGTCCCATGGCCAAGAAGACATAAACTCAAAACAGAAACATAGTCTAGTCACATTGGCATCTTGAGGATGAATGGGTTAGAAATGAATCCAGAGTCAGGGAGTCCCATTGGGAGCTTCTGTCCACAGTCTAGGGAGAAGAGGGATGCTAAAACCAGGAACTGTAGCTGAAGATGAAAGGAGCAGACTGGAAGGACCAGCCTTAGGAGGAGTTAATGGGAGTGTGAGCTGGGGAGAAAGAGGCTAAGGAAACTGGGAACTGGAAACACAAGGAGGGAGGAGCTGCATGGGAGAAGAGGCATGCTAGACTGCGCATGTGGATCTTGTGTGCCCTGAGGGCCCAGCCGTGGGCTCCTGGGGAAGATCCGAGGAAAAGAGTCAGGAGTGTGGTCTGGACTGGAGCCACAGCTTGATGTTGAGATGGAGAGACAGGTGAGGAGAAAACGTCAGCAAGAGAGGAAACCCAGACATTCCAACAGACAGAGAGCACAGGAGGAAAAAAAAACCTACAGAGGAAGTCCAGAAACTATTGAGAAGGCTGCAGAAGGCCTCAGAGAAGTTGTGTAAAGTAGGAACTTGGAAATGCACAGGGAGTGCCACTCTTGGAAAATCAGACTCAGAACTGCCTGCACAGACCCAGTGAAAGTGCATTGGTCTAGTAGAGAACGTTCCTCCCACGGGCATCGTTTAAGGTCGTGGTGACTAAGAGTGGAAGCTCCTGCAGAGCACCCTCCTGTGCTTCTTGCTCGACCAGACATCACCCTCTGTCTGCCTCCATCAGTCCACTAGTCAGTCCCCTGGTTCAAAGTTTCAGCAAAGAGAGTGTCCTTTTATACTACTCCAGCAGAACTTGTCAGTCCATAACCACAAGGTGTTCTCCTTGGATCTGCAGAGATTATAGAGGTAGGTGAGATAGTCTCTAGGAGACTCATCAGTAAGTATTAGTACAGGATACTTAGATACTATGAAGGAGTTAGGGGCTAGCATTACTGATGTTAGAAAGGAACCAAATTCACTAGAGGAAGCTCTGGAAATCATCATCTTGGCATTGGAAGGGGAGATGGGATGGGTTAGATGAACATTCACTGATGTGAGTGGGAAGAACAAGGCAAGGTGTTGGCGGCTGTGGAAGGGAAACACCTTCTGGGGACCACACTACATAGTTACCAGTATCTTTATCTTTGTCCCTATGCACATGCAATTCTATTCCCGCCAGCACATCCCAGGATTCCTAAATGCACTGCATAACTTACGTCCCTGGAACCTTTGCTATAGATGGACTTCAGGGCCTCCTCCATCTCTTCCGGGATGAGTGCTAATGTCCAGCACAAAAGTTATCCTTTTCAGAAATGTTTCAGGACTTTGAGATGGGATTAATGGTACATCTGTCTGTCTCAGCAGTGTAAACTGACATCTGTATTTGCTGTAGATGCCTGGAGAGTTCTAGCTTGTTTAAAAAACAACAAAAACCCCTACAACTCTGATAGCCATGTGGTAATGATGAGGACATGCTTGGGATTTTTAAGGACATTTCTAGGCAACTCTGTGAATCAATTCTCTGTGTATAAATTATGTGGCTTGTCAATTTATGATCTGGAAAATGTTTTCTGTCACTCTGCAGTGGATAGTTTTCAGTGGTGTTTAATGTTCCTTCTCATTGATATGGTTAATTAGGAATTGACAGTAATTCTGAGCTTTAGTGCACTTTGCTCTTGAGGGAAGAGGCAGTCCCAGGAGACTTTAACTCTCATTTTTTTTTGAATTATTAAGGCAACTGCCTCCATGATTTAGTGTAGTGGAAGTTGATCAGTAAAAATTAACCCATTTGAATAGTTTACATCTGTACTCATAGCTGCAAGTCCCATGTGCTCTGTCACACTGAATGAAGGGTGTAGTTTATGAATAGAAGTACATGTGAGGATCAGATGTACAGTTGGTGTGTGTAGCTGAGGAAACTATACTGTGCACTTGAAATCTGCTGATGGGGTGGATATTGCATGTTCTCATACACATGCACACAGTGTGACTAGGTGAGGTGATGATTGACTGGTGATTATTTCACAGTAAATACTTATTTCAAATCATCACACTATATACTATAAATAGATACAGTTTATTTGTCAACATACCTCAGTGTGGGCTGGAAAGAAGTCAATGATAATAAAATAATAGTCAAATTTTTATTATATATTTATGGAGTTCAAACAAATTTTGGTTAGCCTAGCTATCAAAGTCCAAAAGATAAGAAAACAATTCTCTGCATGAATAAACTGAGGATGTATCTCAACATCAAAAATTTATTTTCCAATGCATTTCAGGGCTTATGCTGAGAAGCACTTTCTATCTTCTGAACTTTTGAACTCTCTATGTATTGGGATGAGCAAAAATGAACTCAGGCTTCCTTTAAATATGCCACAGCACTAAATGCAAAAGAAAACAAGTAGGCACTCAAGACTCAATGCACACTGGCCAATTATGTGATCGCAGAGTAGCTTTGGGATATTATGCAGTACTGGAATGAATTTTGATATAGGAACCACAGTAGGCAGCAGCCGTAACATCCTACAGATGTAGCCTCTGCATTTCTTATAAAGCAAATTTTGCTTGAATTCAACTGACAGTTAAGAAGTGTGAGCCAGGAAACAACTCTGTCAGCATTCTCCAACTTTCATAAATCTATTTACAGGAGAGGCCCATTAACATTTTAATTGTTCCACTGCTAAACTTGCTCTACTTGCCACCTTTAAAGGGCTCAGGTTCATTAAAATTTAAGGGACCAGAGAGTTTATGTTCTATTCTAATGACCCAGAGGTGATTGCAAAGGCTCTAAATATTTTTCCCTCTGCTTCATTGAACACCTGAGGGATTCTCTCTGGTAGCTAGACATGCTCAAAAGTCGGATGTTGTATTGCGTCTCCCCAGTCTCATCAGGATGCTCTCCCTGCGTCCCTCTTTTCTCTCATCTGAATACTGGGTACTAGGGTCTTTTAAGGTACATTTATGCCATGGTCCATTCTCCTCTTGCCTGCTCCCCTCTCCTCTCCCCTCTCTCCCCTCCCTCCCCCGCCCCCTTCAGGCGCACATGCTTGCATAGGCACATAGAAACCACAGGTCAACCTTGAGGACTATTCCTCAGTTACTGTTCACATTAGTTGTTGCAGCAGCCTCTCTCCCTGATCTGTTACTTACTGATTAGGCTAGGCTTGTACCAGGCTTTTTCTTTGGGGCCACCAACCAGCTCCCAAATCATGACACAGAGGCTTAATAGTTTTGAATGCTTGGCCTAGCTTAGGCATGTTTCTGGCTAGCTCTTTTAACTTGAATTAGCCTGTTTCTCTTTATCTACCCTTTGCCTCGGGGATTATTACCTTCCTTTGCTGTGGATATCGCTCGATATAAATAAAGCACTGATTGGCCATTGGCTAGGCAGGAAGTATAGGCGGAACAAGGAGGAGAATAAAGCTGGGAAGTGGAAGGCTGACAGAGACACTGCCAGCCGCCATGATGAGAAACAGCATGTGAAGATGCCGGTAAGCCACGAGCCATGTGGCAAGGTATAGATTAATGGAAATGGATTAATTTAAGCTATAAGAACAGTTAGCAAGAAGCCTGCCACGGCCATACAGTTTGTAACCAATATAAGTCTCTGTGTTTACTTGGTCGGGTTTGAGCGGCTGTGGGACTGGCAGGAGATAGAGATTTGTCCTAACTGTGGGCCAGGCAGGAAAACTTAAGCTACATTCCTTACTTCTGTATATCTTACTGTCACTGCATCTCTGTGTCTGCTTGGCTGACAGCTGCCTGGCTGACAGCTGCCTGGCTTCTTGACCTGGGCGTGTCCCTCCTTCTCTCCTCTTTCTTTTTTCTTTCTTCCACTCTTCTTTTTCTGAGCCTAGATTTCTCCTCCCATTTATTCTCTCTGACTGCCAACCCCCTGTTCCTTTCTCTGTCTAGCTATTGGCCATTCAGCTCTTTATTAGACCAATCAGGTGCCTTAGGCAGGCAAGGTGAAACAAATGCAACACATCTTTACATAATTAAACAAATACAGCATAAACAAAAGTAATGCACCTTTACATAGTTAAAGTATTATTCTGCACCATAAACAAATGTAACACATCTTTACATAGGTAAAATAATATTCTACAACATAGACTGACTGTCCAGGGGCCTGCAGATACTTTGATCTTTGCCCCTTTAGCATTGTGATTACAAACATGTGCTGCCATGACCTACTTCTTTTATGTGTACTGGGGACCAAACTCAGAAACTCATGCTTGAGTGCCAGCCAAACACTTTATAGCCTCAGCCATCACTCCAACCCCTTCCTCACAGTATTTCTACAGCTAGATTGTAGCTAGAGTTTTCCTGCCTGGCCCACAGTCAGGACAAATCTCTCTCATCTGCCAGTCCCACAGCTGCTCAGACCCGACCAAGTAAACACAGAGACTTATATTGCTTACAAACTGTATGGCCGTGGCAGGCTTCTTGCTAACTTTTCTTACAGCTTAAATTAATCCATTTCTATAAATCTATACCTTGCCACGTGGCTCATGGCTTACCGGCATCTTCACATGCTGTTTCTCATCGTGGCGGCTGGCAGTGTCTCTCTGACTCAGCCTTCTACTTCCCAGCTTTGTTCTCCTCCTTGTCCCGCCTACACTTCCTGCCTAGCCAACGGCCAATCAGTGTTTTATTTATTGACCAATCAGCAACACACTTGACATACAGACCATCCCACAGCACTAGATTCCAATTTTATTAAGGGTTAACTGTGAACACAAGCTTGTTTGAATTAAAGCCAGTCACAGATAGTTAAAGATACAGATGAGTCTATGTTCATCTTCTCTTATGCTTCTCTATCCCTAGTTCTGTTCCCTTCAACAAAATATCAACCATAAGCCTAAGTCAACTCTAACTTTTAGGAACACTCTTGTTGTGACTGCTGTGCATGAGCTGTGGGACCATGACATATCCTGTGGGATCTAGCCTCTCATTTGTGTTTTAAATTTTCAATGTGTGTTTCAGGATGTTGTTTTGGTAGCAGTTATGAGTTTTGAGGATCAACTAGTCTTAAAATATTCCACTAAGGTGATTTGTTAAGTATAATTATTTAGTGTCGATCGTGTAAATGATGTGTACCCTGTGTGCATTGGACACCACTTTGTTTGACTCCAGCTAACATGAAGCCTCTATGACAAGAGTTTAAGTACCATTTCTTCTCTAAAGAAGACTGTATTGTCTGGGCACAGAGGGAGAACCTTATTTGACTTTTGTGGGAGACTGAGCTGGAAGGGAGTGATGATCAGTGTCAATGGACCCTCAAATCTTCACCCACATAAACCATGTTAGAAAGCAGTAAGACTGTAGTGTCTTGGTGTCAATTGTTATTTGTATGCTGTGGTTTGATTGTAATGTTGAAGTTGGCAATATTAAACACATAGATGATACAGAAATAGTGATAACTGAGAGTAATGGGTTACTTATATTTTCTATGCACTTATGAGCCTGAAGAATGAAGTTGAGTGCCTGTGTGACTCTTTCTGGAAGAAGTTCTGGTGGGTTTTGCCCACAGATTGTGGTGAATTTCCAGATGTTCTGCTTTGGAACTTTTGATGCTGTCTGGAAGGTTGTAGATGTTGGTAATGAAGGCAGATGAGGGTAAATTTAAGTTTCTTACATCACGAGGGAACTTTTATGGCACAGTCATCACTAGATGATTTTGGAATCTGTTTTGGCTCAGGGGACATATACTTTACTTTAGTGTTGTCTATTGACATCATTGTGTGACAGACTTTGAGACCATTTTCATCCTGCAAAAAGAAAACTCACTTCAAGGAGTGAAGGAATCCCTAATAAATGTGGCTTATTTACAAGGGCATGCCAAGGACCCCAGTGCCCATGGAAACAGCAAAGGCTTCCCTAGGTGAGGCTCAGAGGAATGGCAAAACTCTATTTTCATGTGAGTGTGAATGTTGACAGTGTATGCCAAAGCCATCAACCACAGCTTCCTCCTCTGGGATGACTGCAGCCTGAGACTGCTCCCCTACAGAGACCCCCAGCAAAATCTGCTAAACCTTCCTCCTCATTTAGTAGTATACCATTAATCCACCCCCTTATTCAGCTGTGCATAGGAAACTTACCTCCTTGACTCAGATGTATAAACACACTGAGGTTCTGGGTTGCTGCTGAGGCTCTTGGTGCATCTCCATCAGAGTGCATGGACTACCCAAACCTAGCTATTTTCTCTCCCCCCACTCTCTCTGTCTCTCTCCTTCTTCTTCTCCTTCTCCTTCTCCTTCTCCTTCTCCTTCCCCTTCCCTTCCTCTTCCTCTTCCTCTTCGTCTTCCACTTCTTCTTCTTTGTCGTCGTCACTGTCTTAGTCATTGCTATGACAAAACACTATGACCAAGGTAACTTAGAAAAGGAAGAAGGTAATTTGTAATTGGGGGCTGCTTACAGTTTCAGAAGGTTAGTCTGTGAACATCATGGAGGGGAGCATGACAGCAGATGGGCAGGCATGACGCTGGGGCAGTTGCTGAGAGCTCACTTCTACACTACAGGCAGCAGGCAGAGACTGAGACTTTTGAAACTTCAAAGCCCACCCCTGGTGACACATATCCTTCAACAAGGCCACACCTCCAATCCTTCCCCAATCTTTCTTATAGCCCAGGACTAATCATTCAAATATGTGAGCCTCTGGGGGCCATCCATTCTTATTCAACCACCCCAGTCAGGGTTTTAGAACCAAGTCTTGCTGGATACAGCAATCTATACTTTAAATTGTATACTTGGCTTCTCTCTTCTCTCAGTCCCTGATCACCACCATTCTAGTTTCTATTTTCATGAATTTAGCCACCACAGAAGTAGAATCATACAGGCGTTATCTCTTTCTGACTGGTTATTCTTGTAGCCTTATGTCTAGGGGCTCATCCATGTTGTAGCATGTGGTAAGATTCCTTTTTTCCAAGCTAGATAATATTCTCTAGATTAAAACTCCCGCATTTGCCATATTGTCTCTGTCAACTGAGGGTGGACATTGGGTTCCTTACAACTCTTGGTTATTATGAGCAGTGCTGCTGTGAGTGGGGACATGTAAGAATCTCCTCCATGTCCTACTTTTGATTCACTTACATCTCTCCTGGATGCATGATCAGAAGCAGGAGCGCTGGGTCATACAGCAACTCTACTGTTAATCTCTAATGAAACCCAAGCTGTTTCTCATTGCACCTCACAAAAATACACAACCCTTTCAATCTCTTTACATCCTTATATTGATCACTAAATGGTTAAATAGTTGAGTGTATAATTTATATATATATATATATATATATACATACATATATATATATATATATGATGTATACCATGATGTCTTGAAATATGTAGTAAGACATTGTTTAGGCAACCATGTTGTTGAGGTATTGTGGTTGTAACATTTTTGTCATTTCTATGAGACATAATCTCTCAGCAGACATTCCGGCTCTCTGGCTCTTCTAATCTTTCTGCCCGCCTCTTTCTCAATGTTCCCTGAGACTTACGTGCAGGAATTGTGTTGTGAGGATACCTGTTATGGCTGGGAACCCCACAGTCAGTTGATCTCTGCATCTTTGAGCAGTCGTAGTTTTCTGTAATAGTCCCTATCTGCTTTGAAGAGAAGGTGCTTTGATGAAGGCTGATAGCTACACTTCTCTGTGGGTTTAAGAAAAATATTTAGAATGCAGTTAGGAATTATGTTGGTCTAATAAAGTGGCAATAGTGGGTTCTCTTCTTAAGATCCATGACTAGTCCTAGGCAGTTGGTTAGGTTTCCAATACCAGGCATCATTTTTATCCAACTGAGCAGGCCTTAAGTCCAATTAGAGTTCTTGATTTCCACAAAGGTCTGAGTACCACTGTTGCACCTTTAGTGGTATCTGGTCATGCTGCTTATTGTTGTAGTTCATAAGCATCACAGCCAGGAAAGAATACCATTGCTTCTCTCTCTTGGCAACTTCCATAGCACCTTCTGGTATTCTTAAAGCTGGCCCACAGGGAGTCTCTCAGGTCAGATCCAGCTCAAATCTTCTGAGTGTTGTATTCAAAGTGCATGAAGTCTTCAGTAAGAGGGACTTAACTTCAACCTTTGGGAGTCAACCAAGGGCAACATCAGTAGCTTGCATTGTTTTAGGAGTCTCTTGGACTCTCCTAACCAACAATTCAAAAGGCAGTTTCTCATGCCTGGCCTGGTGCTTGGGTCTTTGTTAGATAGCCTGTGGCCCTTCAGAGGAGCTTTATCACCCCAAATATCATAACTTTATAAAAATATTTGTGTCATATATGTGAGTATGTGTACAATAGATTATATATAATAGATTAAATATTAAATGATATATGTATATGTGAACATACACTCACATGTAGTAATGTAATTTTAGGTAAATATAAAATAATATGAATCCTTAAGGATTTTTCAAATAATTTTAGTGTTATTTGTCCATCCTCTGTTCCTCTCCTTCTGTACTGACCTTCCTGTTCCACCTGCAATTAAAGCCCCTCTACCCATTTTTTTCATTTTCCCCTCACGTCATCTGTATCCTGCTGTTCCCCTCTCTAGGCCCCCTCCCAATGATTCCTTTTTACTGTCCTGGTTTTGTGGTTATTCCAGGTAATATGTTCAGATCTGAAGATTCAGAATCAGGAACTACAGAGAAGTGAGAACATGCAGTGTTTGTCTTTCTGGGTCTGGGTTACCTGACTTACTACAATATTTTCTAGCTCTAGCTCTTTCCCTGAAAGCATTGTGATTTCATTTTTATTTGTAACTAAATAGTATTCCATTGTGTACATACATGTACCACAGTTTCATTATCCATTCAATCTTTCAAGGATGTTAGATTGTTTCCATTCCCTAGCTATTGTGAATTAAAGGGACAGTATTCTTAAATGTAGAAGGTAGCCTGGTTTACTTGATAGTATATTTTCAAAATAAAAATAGTTTCAGTATCCTTTACCAATAATACCAAAATTCTAAAAGCTATAAACACTATTAGATACTTTGTTGCTGCTGATTTTATTGGTCACTATGTAGGTTAACAAGACATAATAGGAGTCTGATTATAGATTTTATTACATTTGTTATGAAAATTATTAAGCTTACTGAAAAAATAAGTTTTTGGTTTGGGAATGGCTCTCTAAACAATTGTGTGCATATTATATGCTGTATTTTTTGAGATCCAAAAAAATTTAAATTTGGACAGCTTGCCCCCTGCCAGTGTTAGATAATTTTACCTTAAATTGTCAGTATAATATTTAAAGAACATACTGCTTTTCAAACAGTAACTTAGAATTTTTAAAAACTTTGCTTACTTGGGAAGAATTTGTTGATGAAATGTGAAGTTGCTTTAAGCCACTCTCTACATTTGTTTACTCAAAATTTAAATATTTGTTGCTCTAAAGCAAGAGGGATTCAATTCCATGTGTTCTAAAGAAAATGAAAGAGGTTAATCATAATATTAATGTTTTCTTACAACATTCCAATCTTTTATAACCTAGCCTGTCAAAAAGTAATTGGATTTTATCATTTAGTACAATTCCCATCATGATCGAAAGTAGAGATTTGTAGGTTCATTAGGAGTCAGTGCTATTTTGATTCTATTGAATCCATAGATTCTAGTCAGAAGAACCAGAGTTGGTTGACATCTGTCGGATCTCCATGCCAGGCATCCAAGTGTGAACTTTACATACTATTTTATCCATTTCTTCAACACAGCAGCCATCACATTTATAACATGCCTCTGGTTAGTGATTAGCATTATCCAGCATGAGAGTAGAAGGCCCCTAATTCCATGGTTTTACAGTTTACAAAATTTTTAATCTAACATTATTTACAGTGCATTGAGGATGACCTTTGTGCCCACTTTGGTTACTCTGTATGTTCCTGATTTCAGACAACTTGTTGCTCTTCTGAAGGATGAAGTGGCCTGGTCAGGACCAGCCAACTGTACCCCATCACCAGGTTCACTGTTAACAGAAGTGGACACTGAAGTCTTCCTCGTTGTCTGCCTCAGGGACTTTCCAATCTGATCTTTTCATAAGTTTTATTCTATTTGTCTTGGGGTATCCATATTTTGACATTAACAAGGTGTCAGATCTTTAGTTCAGAATGCATTAGTGGTAGATCTACAGATGTTCAGGTTCTGGTAAACTCATAGGTCAAGAAAAGTCACCTGCAGTGCCTAACTCTCTGAAGTATTTGGCTTTCATATTAAATATGCTCATGAATACTTCCATGTGTGTGCAGTCCTCGTTATTAATGGATTTGCTTCTTGCTGTGGTTACTTTAACTATCTTAAAGCTTAGCAACTTCATCTAGTGCCACAGGTGGGACATATTTATGCTCTGGTATGACTTCTGTGTAAATGGTCCTGTTCTGAGGGAGACACAGGTGGCATCCTTTAATGGGACCTATGTTCCCTATGGGTACAGACACCTCAAGAGATCTGAGAGCCCCAGATGTAGACTCACCCCCCCCCCCCCCCCCCCGAGAGCATCTTACAGACTGGCCAAGAATGGAGCTTGAAAAAGAGGTAGTTATTCTCATTGACTGCTTGGGGAAGATTGTGAGTCAGGCTTCCCCTTCCCTGAGTAATGAAGGACAGAAGAGCTTTTGACCTACAGACAGATTAAATGCCACCTGTCAGAAAATTGAGTCTTTGTGATTGTGTGAGAGGGAAAACACATTTGAGAGGAAGCAGCTAGGAATGGGAAGTCTGAATTAAAATGAATTATTCCCGGAAGGGAAGATAAATGCCTACTCTGATGGAACCTGTGGCTTGCAATGCCTCCAGTATGCTGAGGTGCCACTGCTGACTGTTTTGTGGAGAGTTCATTTGCCTAGGAAACAAACTTGCTTTCTCATGAATACTATTTTTAAGATTTCTGTGTGTTATAAGGAAAAAAATAAGTTGGAAGCATCCCAAGTGTCCAAGAACGAGCAAGCAGTTGGGTGAAATGATGGCGTATCCTTACACTAGAACATTTATGCAACTGTTAAAAACGATGTTTACAAAGAATTTTAATGATCAATAAAATGCTTATATTATAATAAGTCAAAAAAGAGGCAGGACACAAATGCCTATAACAACATGATTTTATGTATAAATGTATAAATATAAAGACAATAAGCAGGAATAGAATGAAATATATCAAACTATTTTAGTAGTCTTTGTCTCTTGGTGGTAAATTGTGGGTACATTTTGTGCTCTCAGCTACTGTTCACAGTTGTAGACAATTTTTTTGTAATGATCATCTATTACTTTTTACTTAGGAAAAAAAATTCTATATACCTCTGAGATGATCTTCCAACCTTTAATCTATTATTGACAACAGTCATTTGAAGAAAACAGTAAGAATGCTTTGAGCCACCAGGGCCCCCAAAATTTATGGGGCAAAATAATTTTTGTATTGTTATATTGTCTCTTCTACGACAGCATACGGAAGGAATTTTATAGCTCCTCTGTACTTGGGTAAACATTTGTCATTGTGTGTGCTCTCTGGGTGCTGCTGCTGTGTCTTCCAGTGAAAGTCAAACCAAAGACAGAGCAGTTCTCCATACATAAGAGTTGAAGTGTCCAACAGCAGGAGGAGCGGGCCGTTCGCCCTCGATTCCAGTCTTGCTGCCATGTTTTATGTTGATGACGCATGCAGTCATGAAAAAGTGAGCCACAGCTAGCTTCTGTGACAGACTTGCTAGGCAAATTCCATTAGAGCCTGTTTCTCACCCTTTTTGTTTTCTTCCTCCTTCCCTTTATCTTTCCTTCTCTCTCTTTATTCTTCTTCTCTTCCCCTCCCTGCTCCTACAAGTCCCTAACCACCCACCTATAACTGTAATTAATGAGGCAATTTCATGTAATTTATCTGGTAATCAAGAGAGGTTTATTTCTGGGGTAACGTACAGCCAATAGGGGCTGGTTACAGGATCCAGGAGAGATTAGGTACCATCCAGCTTCCAGGACCAAGAGGTATCCAGAAGGGCCCAGCATGTACGCACCCTGAACCTTAAGGGGCTCCCTCTCAGCCATGCCTCAGGGGCAGGTCATAGGCAGATGTGGCAGTTACCTGCTGTCACACTAGGGCAATGTTTCAAGGTCAAAGCTGGAACAGCTACCCACTACACCACCCATGCCCACTCAGAGATTATATATATAGTCTTAGTTAGGTGTAGCAGGCTTTCTTTTGGGCCACCAACCAGCTCCTAAATCATGACACAGAGACTTACTATTAATAATGAATGCTCACCCTTACCTTATGCTTGTCCCACTAGCTCTTAGAACTTAATTTAACCTGTTTCTCTTAATCTGCATTTTGCCTCATTGCTTTTTACCTTTCTTTCATTCTATATGTCCTACTCCATGTCTGGCTGGCTGGTGGCTGCCTGGCTGACCCAGAGCATGTCCCTCTCTTTCTCCTTTGTTCTCCTCATTCTCCCCAACCTAGATTCCTCCTCCTACTTATTCTCTCTGCCCACCATACCTGCTTATCCCTCTCCTGCCTAGCTATTGGCCATTCAGCTTTGTATTAGACCAATCAGGTGCCTTAGGCAGGCAAGGTGAAACAGCAATACATCTTTACATAATTAAACAAATGCAGCATAAACAAATGTAACACATTTTTGCTTAGTTAAAGTAATATTCCACAATAGTTAGGGTTTCAATTGCTAGGAAGAGACACCATGACCACAGCAACTCTTATAAAGGACATTTAATTGGGGTGACTTGCTTGTAATTCAGAGGTTTATTCCATTATTATCATGGTGGGAAGCAAGGCAGCATGGGGCAGACAAGGTGCTAGAGAAGCAGCTCAGAATTCTTATATCTTGACTCACAGGCAATAGGAAATGATTTGTCTCACTGGATGTGGCTTGAGCATATATGAGACCTTAAAACCCACCTCCACAGTGACACACTTCCTCCAACAAGGCCATACCAACTCCAACAAAGTCACATCTCCTAATAGTGCCACTCCCTTTTGGGGGCAATTTTTTCAACCACTGTGTGTATGTGTGTGTGTGTGTGTGTGTGTGTGTGTGTGTGTGTGTATTCAAAATTATTGTCTCAAAAATTTGTTGGGTTAGATGTGTAATAAACTACTAAATGCTTTAAACAGTTTATTGCCTTTTTTCTTAATCTCAAAGATTAACTTGACTTCAACAACATCGTTTCCTAAGCAAGACCTGAACAAGGAAGATACCAATAGACATGCTAACACAGAGGAGAGAAATCTCATGTGCTCTAATTCTAGACAAAGAACAACAGGTAACTAAGGAAGGCCTTTAGAAAGAGAAATATTCTAATCTCACAAGTGCTTATCTAATTCCAAAAAGTCAGCCTTGAAATTATATATATGTATATATATACATATATATTTGTGTGTGTATGTATGTATGTATATATATATATATACATATGTGTGTGTGTGTGTGTGTGTGTGTGTGTGTGAGTATGTACACACACACACACACACACACACACACACACACACACACATATAGGCAGGATTAAAATCACATTTACAAATAATTTTAATGTCCTTCAAAATTCTTATATTTATTTTATTTAATTATAACAACAAATAAGAAGGAGGTTATTGATTTGAGAGAGAACAATTTGGGAGAGGCTAGAGTGAGTACTGGAAAGTGGGAAAACGATGTAATTATATTTAACTAGAAAGGGATTAATCTGCCTTGGTTTTTCAGGGGGACTCTCTTCTCCCCTTCTCTATTCCCTTCCTTTCCCCACTCTTTCCCTTCCCTTCCTCCACTTCCTCCTGTTTTCCAGGCAGTGTCTCAGGTCTCAAGTCATCTTGAGGATGACTTTGAACTTCCAGCCCTCCTCCTCCTGCCACCCGAGTGCGGAGAACTCTGACAGTGGAACGCTCCAGATGGCCGAGCTGGAAGTTTTTGCTCATTTGCTGTGTCTAGGATGACTAGGACAAGCGATGTGGAGCTTGACTCAGCAGATTTCTCATGCCACCATAGAACAGCTAATGTAATCCTTCCTTAAAAATTATATTTTTACTATGTGACTTGAACATTTTTTATAGAAAGATTAGAAAATACATGACAAAAGATGGAAAAACAAAAATTCTTTACTCTTGCTACATTTTAACATTACATTTTTAATATTTTAGAAGAACTTCAAAACAAATATTTATATTAAAAGAAAAGGACATCCTGTTTTACTTTTAAAAATACTTTCACTTACTATTCATGAGCATATTTTAAAATATTTTGGGGGATTTGATAAATTTGTTTTTTTATTTTTGTTTTATGAAAGTGTTCAATACACTTGAGAATTATTTTCTTCTATTTTGAAAAACCATACATTATCAATGAGGCTATTCATGTGAATCAGATCATTTCCTAATGATGCTCCATCAATGGACCATTTCTGTATTTAGTTGTTCTTGTGCCAGAGAGCTCACATTATTTCTTCTACTTAGATCAAGCACTTAAAAGAAAGGTTAGTATTGAGAGTAACAACTTAAAAGTTGTATAGAAGGAAAATTGTGTACATTTTCTGGCTGAAGCCGATATGGTTTAGAACCGTCTCCCACTTGAAATGTAGTTAGCGATGTGGCTCTCAGCTTGCTTCACTCAGGAGGAAGCATGAGACCAAATCTAAAAGTTGTGTTTTCATTGACTACATTAATTTATTTATATCGGTGTAAACATATGCACATGTGTGGGCTGCATGTACACAGATGCCAGAATAGAGCAACAGGTGTCTTCCTCCTGTCTTTCATCTGAGTTGGGTGGTGGTGGTGGTGGTGGTGGCGGTGGTGGTGGCAGTGTTGGTGATAGTGGTGGTGGTAGTGGTGATGGTGATAGTGGTGATGGTGGTGATATTGGTGGTGGTGTTGGTGGTGGTGTTACAGGGATCTTCAGAGTGTGCCAAAGAAGAAAGGAGGGTGGCTGGGGAAATGGAGTGATGCTCTGTTTCAGACAGAGAGGCTGCGTGCACAGAAGTAGGTGTGCTTGAGAATGTATGTGGGAGAGTAAGGCATATTACAGCAGCTAGCACAAAAACTCGGCATGTGCTGCATGAAGGAACTGAGATTTTTGACCCATGGGAAATAGGAGGCGCTGGAAGCATCTAAGTGGGGAGCTGTACAGAGCACTACTATTGCTTGTAGAAACCACTTTGGGCAGCTGTGTGCAGAGGCTCTAGGTTTTGAGAAGAAACTATCAGAAACTTGCTGACTGTTGGGTGTGGAAGGCAAGGGAATGGACAAAGAAAAGGATGCCACCACTCCAAGCAGAGTGACTGTGTCCACACTGGTTTCCTCTGCATGGGAAGAAGACCTCAAGAACGATAATTAGAAAGGCTTTTTAAAAAGATAGTGTGCTTGTTTTGGAAGTGCTCAGCAGGTAGTTGGGTACTTCAGCTGAGAGGAAGTGGCGCATACAAGAGATTTGGAGTTAATCTGGAAACAGGAAAGTGGAGGAAGGGAGCTTGATCCCCTGGTTCTATGTGTGTGTTTAGCCACGTCCAACCTGTGGCCCATGCTGTATGCTACCGGAGACAGCTATGAATGCAGCCTAGCACAAACATTACGCATGCACTTACAACATGAGGGTGTTTTTTTAAACTCCATTTTTTTGTTTTTGGCATGAACCTTATAGCCGATAATGATAGGCTACGATGTTAAAAACCTTGTAGAAGACAACGACACACTATGTAAAAAGTTAGAACCAGCTGGCAGAGGGGCCAGCATCAGTTTGCAGTGGCCCTGCTGACAAGAGGATTTACTTCTTTAGTTTAAAAAAATTATTTTACTACTTTGTGTGCATGGGTGTCTTGCCTGTATGCATGTCTGGGCACCATATACATGCAGTGGCCTTGGAAGCCAGAAGAGATAGTCATATCCCCTTGGACTGGAGTTACAGACAGCTGTGAGTGGCCATGTGTGTGCTGGGGATAGAACCTGAGTCTCTCAGAAGAGCAGCCAGTGCTTTTAACTGAGCCTCCAATGAGTGTATGTCATGTGCTCAACAGCTTCCTTTCTGTACCATAGAGTTAACATAAACTGTGTCATGGGGTAGTTACAAGTCAACTGAGTTAATACCTTGTGAATATGCACAGGAAGGGTAGGGGGTATTAATGTTCAATAGCTTGAGCTTAATAGTCCTGTAAAGATTAGAAATGGAAATAAGGGGGAGGAATGAAGGAGGGAAGGAGAAGGGCAAGGGAAGGAAGAGGGGAAAAGGAGAGATGCAGAGAGGAACAGCAAATCTGGATGAAGCCAGGCCTTGCTCTTGTCTCTTTTGTTGTGAGACTTTGGTGGAATGGGACCATGTGAGTGTAGACCACATTTGCAGGCAAGAAAGGTGATCAGAGGGGAGACTTGGGACTGAATGTGGCTGCTGTGAAGTTAAGGGAGCATGACTCATTTTAACGAAGTGAGGGAGTCAGCACAGGAGAAGAGAACCATGTGCTGAGCTCAAGGAACCCTACACTTACCCATCCGAAAATCCTGTGTGCAGCACCTGGACGCGAGCTAAGTCAATCCAGGAATCTTCAGACAGAGTCTGTGCATGGAGATGGTCCAGAACTCTTCTTTCCTTAGGGCCTGTCCTCCTGGAAAATAAGACTGGGAAAGGGGCTCTATCTTCTCAAAGCTGACATCCAACATAACTTGTTGTGATTCAGAGGTGGCAGGGTGAGTGGCGAGTGACATAACATGCTGTTGACCTGGAACATATGACGTCCTGTCCGTAGCTACTACTACAGGCAGGACCACAGTTCAAACACCTTCCCAAATAAGCAGATGCCTGCCTGGTCATGCCAACTGACTCATTGCATATGTCTTTTTACTACCACTTTTCATATGAATATTATTTCTCTGAAAGGCTGAACAGTGTATTGGGAAGATTATATACCAGAAAATGTTTTCGTTTCATTCATTCAAAAATGGACTTTGGTGCCATATTATGTACATACGTGCCTTGAGTGGGAATGGCAATGGTACAGGGCTGTTATGGTCTCTGCCTAGAAGTTGCCTTCCAGGAGATGTGTGGTGAATGAACAGCCAGGCACCTGTGAGAAGAAGACAGGTCCATAGCGCTGTCCATCAGGCTCAGAGCGTCTCACTGAAGCAAAGGGAATTGCAAAGCAGGGTGCTAGGAAGGTGGCCTAGGGTTAAGTGTGTGTGTGTGTGTGTGTGTGTGTGTGTGTGTGTGTGTGTGTGTGTGTGTAGCATGGGATAGGCAATGAGAGTTTAAAAGCAGAGAAAATGGTGTCGGCAGAGTTCCTAGGATTAAGGGAGAGCCTGATAATTTTGGGGACCTGAAAAAGGTAGGCCGAAGCATGAGAGCTGAGTGACACAGTGAACAGCATCTCTCCTCTTGGTCTCCTTTTCCTTTGGCCACAGTAGGCCAAGAGAATTCTCCTGGGCTGCTGTGCTGAAGGGAAAGCAGGATTCCATTGGCCACCAGGAGAGCAAAGGAAAAAACTAGAGACAAGTTCTTTGGGGAAAGAGAGAGAGAGCTGGGCTGGGTCATGAATGCAGCAATGAGTGCACTTGAGGCCCCTCTTTGCAAGACAAGACATTTTAGGCTGCAAGGTTCCCTGGAGGTTTCCAGAAGTCTCTGTAGCATGAATCTTAAAAGCTCTTATTAATGAAATCAAACCTGAGGTAGTTATTGGCGTGAACGCTGGAGGGTCAGAGAACCAGAACAAGCCACAGCTAACCTCACCTGGCCAACTTCTTAGCTGGTCTTGTTTCCTCAGACTGGAAGCTTCTGTGTCCTCATCCCAATGGCTCTCAGCTGAACTGCTGCTCGAAAGCCTGAAGCTTAACCAGCCAAATGCTTCTAGTTTCTGGTCCTCATGCCTTATATATCTTTCTGCTTTCTACCACCACTCCCTGGTATTAAAGGCTCACTTTCTGGGATTAAAGGCGTGTGTCACCATGCCTGGCCATTTCCAATGTGGCCCTGGACTCACAGAGATCCAGAGGGATTTCTGTCTCTGGAATGTTAGGATTAAAGGCGTGAGTGCCACCATTTTCTAGCCTCTGTATCTAGTGGCTGTCTGTTCTCTGACCCCAGATAAATTTATTAGGGTGCACAATATTTTGGGGAACACAATACCACCACAAGTATCATCAGAGCAGCAGCAGCATGTGAAGAGATAGTGAAGAAAGGCATGTTTTGGAGATGTCTCCCTTGGTGCTGATAGACCCAGTCTTGTGCAGGCACAGTGCAGGCCACCATCACCGCTGTGAGGTCAGGACAGCCAAGACTGTGTCATGCCCCAAAAGACAGCATTTGCAGCCCTCTCCCTGTCTTCGTGCTCTTACATTTTTTCTGCTCCTTCTTCTGAAATGTTCCCTGAGCCTTAGAGTGGGGAGAATAAATGTCCCCCAAAAGACCAAGAACTCTGCCATCAGCAGCCAGTCATGGTCTGGAAGGGGCTCATGGAGGTCATGGTCTGGAAGGGGCTCATTGAAGTCATGGTCCAGAAGGGGCTCATGGAGGTCATGGTCTGGAAGGGGCTCATTGAAGTCATGGTCCAGAAGGGGCTCATGGAGCCCTTCCCAGCTGAGCTATTTGTTGGCAGCTGACAGATGCTAGAAGAGGGACAATCACTGTCTTCAGTTATGTGCCAAGTGGTGCCCACTGGGCTCCAGTGGGTAGTTCTGAACCCTTGGCCTCACAGATGACCCTGGTTAAAGTCATTAGTCACCAAGTAAAACAAAAAGGCCTGAGTGTCGGGCAGGATCCCGGGGGCACAGCAAGTCTGAGGGAGATCAGAAAGGATGGAGGAAAGTATGCACATTAAGAAATTGTTATCAAGCCGGGCGGTGGTGGCGCACGCCTTTAATCCCAGCACTCGGGAGGCAGAGCCAGGCGGATCTCTGTGAGTTCGAGGCCAGCCTGGGCTACCAAGTGAGTCCCAGAAAAGGCGCAAAGCTACACAGAGAAACCCTGTCTCGAAAAAAAAAAAAAAAAGAAATTGTTATCAAAGAATCCATTTAATCAATATAAAAAGAAGAAAACCTCACTTTGATTTTACTATGCCTTCCCTTTGAAAAATGTTGCTCTCAGTGTGGTTAATTGGGCCAATTCCGGGCTTAACAAGAGAGAACTCCAGTGTGTCATCTGTGGTTGGCAGAGCACATGTGCTAAATTGTAGGTGTTGCTCTCAGTTGTTTATTTATTTTTTTTTTTGGCAATTTTAGAACTAATTCAATTTACTTCATTTTTATGACTATTGTGTGAATATTGATATTTTTGAACTAGTACTATGGGGTGACATTCATGTCCCTAAGTAGATCAGAGAAGCCTGGATCCACCCTGAAAATGTAATTTTTTTTTTTTTTTAGCCATTATCTGAAGCAGGTGTGTGGAACTTTGGTTCTATTGACGTGCCTTTGAATTTTGAAAGAAATGAAAACTTCCTCCATGACATCTATCTGTTAGAAAACAAGATTGCTCCAAAGAGCACAGCCTGCATCTGGAGGAATTCACTCCTGACCCAACTGAGCACACAGGTGGGCAGGATCAATAGGCAATCTCTGGCACCATGGGATGCCAGCCTCCATGGCCCCACCCATCAGGCTTCTGCTCTGCTTGGAATCCAAGATTCCCCTAGTAACTACACTGTGAGCATCCTTAGCATCAGTGCTGTCAAAAAAAAAAAAAAAAAAAGTGAGGATCTATGAAGCAATACCAACTTAGGCACATTTTGTTTGCGGTAATGGTCCGAGAATAATGCACCCAGCCTGAAACACTTCCTGCATGACTTCTATGGCACTGACTTAAGGCTGCTGTCAAATTTTGAGAATTAGTGTATCTCACATGCTTGTTCACAACAATACTCGTGTATGCATGGTGTGTCTGTGAGTGTGTGAGAACAAGGGACAGAATCTTGTCATCTGTTACTGTTTGTTCAGGTGAATTATTGGATGTGATATAAAATTGCAATCATTTAAGTCAGATTTATTGGGTCCCTGCTCTTTTGTATTCTTATAGCACATAGTAAATATGATGCCAGAGGTGCTTACAGCACACAGTAACTAAAATGTCAGGTACTTGTAGTAGACAGTAATTACAATGAAAGGTATTTGTAGACAGCCATAGTCAGTAACTACAATGTCACATACTTACAAGAAATAGTAACTTGAAATGTCCACTATTTGCAGCACACAATGACTATAATGCCAGGTACAGTATAGAATAACAATAAGGCAAGAACTTAAAGCAAACAGTTACTACAATGCCAGGTGCCAATAGCATATAATAACCAGTAACTACAATACAAGTTATTTACACAACATAGTAACTATGATGCTAGATATTTAGAATGCACAGTAAATGGTAGTTATGATGCTAGGTTCTGAAAGCACAAAGTAAATACGATGCCAGGTACTCACATCACACAGAGACAGATGCTGCTACTTCCAGCACATGGTAATAACTGCATCACGTGCTCACAGCAACTGAAGTTACAATGCCAGGTACTCACGGCACACAGTAACTAGGATAGCAGGTACTCACGGCACACAGTAACTAGGATAGCGGGTACTCACGGCACACAGTAACTAGGATAGCGGGTATTCACGGCACACACTAACTAGGATAGCGGGTACTCACGGCACACAGTAACTAGGATAGCGGGTACTCACGACACACAGTAACTAGGATAGCGGGTACTCATGACACACAGTAACTAGGATAGCGGGTACTCACGACACACAGTAACTAGGATAGCGGGTACTCACGACACACAGTAACTAGGATAGCGGGTACTCACGGCACACAGTAACTAGGATAGCGGGTACTCACGGAGCACAGTAACAATGATAGCAGGTACTCACGGCACACAGTAACTAGGATAGCAGGTACTCACGACACACAGTAACTAGGATAGCAGGTACTCACGGCACACAGTAACTAGGATAGCGGGTACTCACGGCACACAGTAACTAGGATAGCAGGTACTCACGGCACACAGTAACTAGGATAGCGGGTACTCACGGCACACAGTAACTAGGATAGCAGATACTCACGGCACACAGTAACTAGGATAGCGGGTACTCACGGCACACAGTAACTAGGATAGCGGGTACTCACGGCACACAGTAACTAGGATAGCGGGTACTCACGGCACACAGTAACTAGGATAGTGGGTACTCACGGCACACAGTAACTAGGATAGCAGGTACTCATGACACACACTAACTAGGATAGCGGGTACTCACGGCACACAGTAACTAAGATAACAGGTACTCACGGCACACAGTAACTAGGATAGCGGGTACTCACGGCACACAGTAACTAGGATAGCGGGTACTCATGGCACACAGTAACTAGGATAGCGGGTACTCACGGCACACAGTAACTAGGATAGCGGGTACTCATGGCACACAGTAACTAGGATAGCGGGTACTCACGGCACACACAGTAACTAGGATAGCAGGTACTCACGGCACACAGTAACTAGGATAGCGGGTACTCACGGCACACACTAACTAAGATAGCAGGTACTCATGGCACACAGTAACTAGGATAGCGGGTACTCACGGCACACAGTAACTAGGATAGCAGGTACTCACGGCACACAGTAACTAGGATAGCAGGTACTCACGGCACACAGTAACTAGGATAGCGGGTACTCACGGCACACAGTAACTAGGATAGCGGGTACTCACGGCACACAGTAACTAAGATAGCAGGTACTCACGGCACACAGTAACTAGGATAGCAGGTACTCACGGCACACACTAACTAAGATAGCAGGTACTCATGGCACACAGTAACTAGGATAGCAGGTACTCATGGCACACAGTAACTAGGATAGCGGGTACTCACGGCACACTGTAACTAGGATAGCGGGTACTCACGGCACACAGTAACTAGGGTATCAGGTACTCACGGCACACACTAACTAGGATAGCGGGTACTCACGGCACACAGTAACTAGGGTATCAGGTACTCACGGCACACACTAACTAGGATAGCGGGTACTCACGGCACACAGTAACTAGGATAGCGAGTACTCACGGCACACACTAACTAGGATATCAGGTACTCACGGCACACAGTAACTAGGATAGTGGGTACTCACGGCACACAGTAACTAGGATAGCGGGTACTCACGTCACACAGTAACTAGGATAGCGGGTACTCACGGCACACAGTAACTAGGATAACAGGTACTCACGGCACACAGTAACTAGGATAGCGGGTACTCATGGCACACAGTAACTAGGATAGCAGGTACTCACGGCACACAGTAACTAGGATAGCAGGTACTCACGGCACACAGTAACTAAGATAGCGGGTACTCACGGCACACAGTAACTAGGATAGCGGGTACTCACGGCACACAGTAACTAGGATATCAGGTACTCATGACACACAGTAACTAGGATAGCGGGTACTCACGGCACACAGTAACTAGGATAGCAGGTACTCATGGCACACAGTAACTAGGATAGCAGGTACTCACGGCACACAGTAACTAGGATATCAGGTACTCACGGCACACAGTAACTAGGATAGCAGGTACTCACGGCACACAGTAACTAGGATATCAGGTACTCACGGCACACAGTAACTAGGATAGCGGGTACTCATGGCACACAGTAACTAGGATAGCAGGTACTCACCGCACACAGTAACTAGGATAGCAGGTACTCACGGCACACAGTAACTAGGGTATCAGGTACTCACGGCACACAGTAACTAGGATAGCAGGTACTCACGGCACACAGTAACTAGGATAGCGGGTACTCACGGCACACAGTAACTAGGGTAGCGGGTACTCACGGCACACAGTAACTAGGATAGCGGGTACTCACGGCACACAGTAACTAGGATAGCGGGTACTCACGGCACACAGTAACTAGGATAGCGGGTACTCACGGCACACAGTAACTAGGATAGCGGGTACTCACGGCACACAGTAACTAGGATAGCAGGTACTCATGGCACACAGTAACTAGGATAGCAGGTACTCATGGCACACAGTTACTAGGATAGCAGGTACTCACGGCACACAGTAACTAGGATAGCGGGTACTCACGGCACACAGTAACTAGGGTAGCGGGTACTCACGGCACACAGTAACTAGGATAGCGGGTACTCACGGCACACAGTAACTAGGGTAGCGGGTACTCACGGCACACAGTAACTAGGATAGCAGGTACTCATGGCACACAGTAACTAGGATAGCAGGTACTCACGGCACACAGTAACTAGGATATCAGGTACTCACGGCACACACTAACTAGGATAGCGGGTACTCACGGCACACAGTAACTAGGATAGCGGGTACTCATGACACACAGTAACTAGGATAGCGGGTACTCATGGCACACAGTAACTAGGATAGCGGGTACTCACGGCACACAGTAACTAGGATAGCGGGTACTCACGGCACACAGTAACTAGGATAGCGGGTACTCACGGCACACAGTAACTAGGATAGCGGGTACTCACGACACACAGTAACTAGGATAGCGGGTACTCACGGCACACAGTAACTAGGATAGCAGGTACTCACGGCACACAGTAACTAGGATAGCGGGTACTCACGGCACACAGTAACTAGGATAGCGGGTACTCACGGCACACAGTAACTAGGATAGCGGGTACTCACGGCACACAGTAACTAGGATAGCGGGTACTCACGGCACACAGTAACTAGGATAGCTGGTACTCACGACACACAGTAACTAGGATAGCGGGTACTCACGACACACAGTAACTAGGATAGCGGGTACTCACGACACACAGTAACTAGGATATCGGGTACTCACGGCACACAGTAACTAGGATAGCGGGTACTCACGGCACACAGTAACTAGGATAGCGGGTACTCACGGCACACAGTAACTAGGATAGCGGGTACTCACGGCACACAGTAACTAGGATAGCGGGTACTCACGGCACACAGTAACTAGGATAGCTGGTACTCATGACACACAGTAACTAGGATAGCAGGTACTCACGGCACACAGTAACTAGGATAGCGGGTACTCATGACACACAGTAACTAGGATAGCAGGTACTCACGGCACACAGTAACTAGGATAGCGGGTACTCATGACACACAGTAACTAGGATAGCAGGTACTCAGGGCACACAGTAACTAGGATAGCGGGTACTCACGGCACACAGTAACTAGGATAGCGGGTACTCATGACACACACTAACTAGGATAGCGGGTACTCACGGCACACAGTAACTAGGATAGCAGGTACTCACGGCACACAGTAACTAGGATAGCAGGTACTCACGGCACACACTAACTAGCATATCAGGTACTCAAGGCACACAGTAACTAGGATAGCGGGTACTCACGGCACACAGTAACTTGGATAGCGGGTACTCACGGCACACAGTAACTAGGATAGCGGGTACTCACGGCACACAGTAACTAGGATAGCAGGTACTCACGACACACAGTAACTAGGATAGCGGGTACTCACGGCACACAGTAACTAGGATAGTGGGTACTCACGGCACACAGTAACTAGGATAGCAGGTACTCACGGCACACACTAACTAGGATAGCGGGTACTCACGGCACACAGTAACTAGGATAGCAGGTACTCACGGCACACAGTAACTAGGATAGCAGGTACTCACGGCACACACTAACTAGCATATCAGGTACTCACGGCACACAGTAACTAGGATAGCGGGTACTCACGGCACACACTAACTTGGATAGCGGGTACTCACGGCACACAGTAACTAGGATAGCGGGTACTCACGG
Organism: Peromyscus californicus insignis; assembly: GCF_007827085.1. NCBI lineage: Eukaryota > Metazoa > Chordata > Mammalia > Rodentia > Cricetidae > Peromyscus > Peromyscus californicus. The sequence continues at coordinate 11,621,330 of NW_026294617.1, read as the reverse complement.
CACACACTAAATAGGATAGCGGGTACTCACCGCACACAGTAACTAGGATAGCAGGTACTCACGGCACACAGTAACTAGGATAGCAGGTACTCACGGCACACAGTAACTAGGATAGCGGGTACTCACGGCACACAGTAACTAGGATAGCGGGTACTCACGGCACACACTAAATAGGATAGCGGGTACTCACGGCACACACTAACTAAGATAGCGGGTACTCACGGCACACAGTAACTAGGATAGCGGGTACTCACGGCACACAGTAACTAGGATAGCGGGTACTCACGGCACACAGTAACTAGGATAGCGGGTACTCACGGCACACAGTAACTAGGATAGCGGGTACTCACGGCACACAGTAACGAGATTAGCGGGTACTCACGGCACACAGTAACTAGGATAGCGGGTACTCACGGCACACAGTAACTAAGATAGCAGGTACTCACGGCACACAGTAACTAGGATAGCAGGTACTCACGGCACACACTAACTAAGATAGCAGGTACTCATGGCACACAGTAACTAGGATAGCAGGTACTCATGGCACACAGTAACTAGGATAGCGGGTACTCACGGCACACTGTAACTAGGATAGCGGGTACTCACGGCACACAGTAACTAGGGTATCAGGTACTCACGGCACACACTAACTAGGATAGCGGGTACTCACGGCACACAGTAACTTGGATAGCGAGTACTCACGGCACACACTAACTAGGATATCGGGTACTCACGGCACACAGTAACTAGGATAGTGGGTACTCACGGCACACAGTAACTAGGATAGCGGGTACTCACGGCACACAGTAACTAGGATAGCGGGTACTCACGGCACACAGTAACTAGGATAGCAGGTACTCACGGCACATAGTAACTAGGATAGCAGGTACTCACGGCACACAGTAACTAAGATAGCAGGTACTCACGGCACACAGTAAATAGGATAGCAGGTACTCACGGCACACAGTAACTAGGATAGCAGGTACTCACAGCACACACTAACTAGGATATCAGGTACTCACGGCACACAGTAACTAAGATAGCGGGTACTCATGACACACAGTAACTAGGATAGCAGGTACTCACGGCACACAGTAACTAGGATAGCGGGTACTCACGGCACACAGTAACTAGGATAGCGGGTACTCATGGCACACAGTAACTAGGATAGCGGGTACTCATGACACACAGTAACTAGGATAGCAGGTACTCACGGCACACAGTAACTAGGATAGCAGGTACTCACGGCACACAGTAACTAGGATAGCGGGTACTCACGGTACACAGTAACTAGGGTATCAGGTACTCACGGCACACAGTAACTAGGATAGCGGGTACTCACGGCACACAGTAACTAGGATAGCAGGTACTCACGGCACACAGTAACTAGGATAGCGGGTACTCACGGCACACAGTAACTAGGATAGCGGGTACTCACGGCACACAGTAACTAGGATAGCGGGTACTCACGGCACACAGTAACTAGGATAGCGGGTACTCACGGGACACAGTAACTAGGATAGCAGGTACTCACGGCACACAGTAACTAGGATAGCGGGTACTCACGGCACACACTAACTAGGATAGCAGGTACTCACGGCACACAGTAACTAGGATAGCGGGTACCAACGGCACACAGTAACTAGGATAGCGGGTACTCACGGCACACAGTAACTAGGGTACCAGGTACTCACGTCACACAGTAACTAGGATAGCAGGTACTCATGCCACACAGTAACTAGGATAGCAGGTACTCACGGCACACAGTAACTAGGATAGCGGGTACACACGGCACACAGTAACTAGGATAGCGGGTACTCATGGCACACAGTAACTAGGATAGCGGGTACTCACGGCACACTAACTAGGATAGCGGGTACTCACGGCACACAGTAACTAGGATAGCGGGTACTCACGGCACACAGTAACTAGGATAGCGGGTACTCACGGCACACAGTAACTAGGATAGCGGGTACTCACGGCACACAGTAACTAGGATAGCGGGTACTCACGGCACACAGTAACTAGGGTAGCAGGTACTCACGTCACACAGTAACTAGGATAGCGGGTACTCATGCCACACAGTAACTAGGATAGCAGGTACTCACGGCACACAGTAACTAGGATAGCGGGTACTCACGGCACACAGTAACTAGGATAGCGGGTACTCACGGCACACAGTAACTAGGATAGCGGGTACTCACGGCACACACTAACTAGGATAGCGGGTACTCACGGCACACAGTAACTAGGATAGCGGGTACTCACGGCACACAGTAACTAGGATAGCGGGTACTCACGGCACACAGTAACTAGGATAGCGGGTACTCACGACACACAGTAACTAGGGTAGCGGGTACTCACGGCACACAGTAACTAGGATAGCGGGTACTCACGGCACACAGTAACTAGGATAGCGGGTACTCACGGCACACAGTAACTAGGATAGCGGGTACTCACGACACACAGTAACTAGGATAGCAGGTACTCACGACACACAGTAACTAGGATAGCGGGTACTCACGGCACACAGTAACTAGGATAGCGGGTACTCACGGCACACAGTAACTAAGATAGCAGGTACTCACGGCACACAGTAAATAGGATATCAGGTACTCACGGCACACACTAACTAGGATAGCGGGTACTCACGGCACACAGTAACTAGGATAGCAGGTACTCATGACACACAGTAACTAGGATAGCGGGTACTCATGGCACACAGTAACTAGGATAGCGGGTACTCACGGCACACAGTAACTAGGATAGCGGGTACTCACGGCACACAGTAACTAGGGTAGCGGGTACTCACGGCACACAGTAACTAGGATAGCAGGTACTCATGGCACACAGTAACTAGGATAGCGGTTACTCATGGCACACAGTAACTAGGATAGCGGGTACTCACGGCACACAGTAACTAGGATAGCGGGTACTCACGGCACACAGTAACTAGGATAGCGGGTACTCACGGCACACAGTAACTAGGATAGCGGGTACTCACGGCACACAGTAACTAGGATAGCGGGTACTCACGGCACACAGTAACTAGGATAGCGGGTACTCACGGCACACAGTAACTAGGATAGCGGGTACTCACGGCACACAGTAACTAGGATAGCGGGTACTCACGGCACACAGTAACTAGGATAGCTGGTACTCACGACACACAGTAACTAGGATAGCGGGTACTCACGACACACAGTAACTAGGATAGCGGGTACTCACGACACACAGTAACTAGGATATCAGGTACTCACGGCACACAGTAACTAGGATAGCGGGTACTCACGGCACACAGTAACTAGGATAGCGGGTACTCACGGCACACAGTAACTAGGATAGCGGGTACTCACGGCACACAGTAACTAGGATAGCGGGTACTCACGGCACACAGTAACTAAGATAGCAGGTACTCACGGCACACAGTAACTAGGATAGCAGGTACTCACGGCACACACTAACTAAGATAGCAGGTACTCATGGCACACAGTAACTAGGATAGCAGGTACTCACGACACACAGTAACTAGGATAGCGGGTACTCACGGCACACAGTAACTAGGATAGCGGGTACCAACGGCACACAGTAACTAGGATAGCTGGTACTCACGACACACAGTAACTAGGATAGCGGGTACTCACGACACACAGTAACTAGGATAGCGGGTACTCACGACACACAGTAACTAGGATATCAGGTACTCACGGCACACAGTAACTAGGATAGCAGGTACTCACGGCACACAGTAACTAGGATAGCGGGTACTCACGGTACACAGTAACTAGGGTATCAGGTACTCACGGCACACAGTAACTAGGATAGCGGGTACTCACGGCACACAGTAACTAGGATAGCAGGTACTCACGGCACACAGTAACTAGGATAGCGGGTACTCACGGCACACAGTAACTAGGATAGCGGGTACTCACGGCACACAGTAACTAGGATAGCGGGTACTCACGGCACACAGTAACTAGGATAGCGGGTACTCACGGGACACAGTAATTAGGATAGCAGGTACTCACGGCACACAGTAACTAGGATAGCGGGTACTCACGGCACACACTAACTAGGATAGCAGGTACTCACGGCACACAGTAACTAGGATAGCGGGTACCAACGGCACACAGTAACTAGGATAGCGGGTACTCACGGCACACAGTAACTAGCGTACCAGGTACTCACGTCACACAGTAACTAGGATAGCAGGTACTCATGCCACACAGTAACTAGGATAGCAGGTACTCACGGCACACAGTAACTAGGATAGCGGGTACTCACGGCACACAGTAACTAGGATAGCGGGTACTCACGGCACACAGTAACTAGGATAGCGGGTACTCACGGCACACTAACTAGGATAGCGGGTACTCACGGCACACAGTAACTAGGATAGCGGGTACTCACGGCACACAGTAACTAGGATATCAGGTACTCACGGCACACAGTAACTAGGATAGCGGGTACTCACGGCACACAGTAACTAGGATAGCGGGTACTCACGGCACACAGTAACTAGGATAGCTGGTACTCATGACACACAGTAACTAGGATAGCAGGTACTCACGGCACACAGTAACTAGGATAGCGGGTACTCATGACACACAGTAACTAGGATAGCAGGTACTCACGGCACACAGTAACTAGGATAGCGGGTACTCATGACACACAGTAACTAGGATAGCAGGTACTCAGGGCACACAGTAACTAGGATAGCGGGTACTCACGGCACACAGTAACTAGGATAGCGGGTACTCACGGCACACACTAACTAGGATAGCGGGTACTCACCGCACACAGTAACTAGGATAGCAGGTACTCACGGCACACAGTAACTAGGATAGCAGGTACTCACGGCACACAGTAACTAGGATAGCGGGTACTCACGGCACACAGTAACTAGGATAGCGGGTACTCACGGCACACACTAAATAGGATAGCGGGTACTCACGGCACACACTAACTAAGATAGCGGGTACTCACGGCACACAGTAACTAGGATAGCGGGTACTCACGGCACACAGTAACTAGGATAGCGGGTACTCACGGCACACAGTAACTAGGATAGCGGGTACTCACGGCACACAGTAACTAGGATAGCGGGTACTCGCGGCACACAGTAACGAGATTAGCGGGTACTCACGGCACACAGTAACTAGGATAGCGGGTACTCACGGCACACAGTAACTAAGATAGCAGGTACTCACGGCACACAGTAACTAGGATAGACAGTAACTAGGATAGCGGGTACTCACGGCACACTGTAAGTAGGATAGCGGGTACTCACGGCACACAGTAACTAGGGTATCAGGTACTCACGGCACACACTAACTAGGATAGCGGGTACTCACGGCACACAGTAACTAGGGTATCAGGTACTCACGGCACACACTAACTAGGATAGCGGGTACTCACGGCACACAGTAACTTGGATAGCGAGTACTCACGGCACACACTAACTAGGATATCGGGTACTCACGGCACACAGTAACTAGGATAGTGGGTACTCACGGCACACAGTAACTAGGATAGCGGGTACTCACGGCACACAGTAACTAGGATAGCGGGTACTCACGGCACACAGTAACTAGGATAGCGGGTACTCACGGCACATAGTAACTAGGATAGCAGGTACTCACGGCACACAGTAACTAAGATAGCAGGTACTCACGGCACACAGTAACTAGGATAGCAGGTACTCACGGCACACAGTAACTAGGATAGCAGGTACTCACAGCACACACTAACTAGGATATCAGGTACTCACGGCACACAGTAACTAAGATAGCGGGTACTCATGACACACAGTAACTAGGATAGCAGGTACTCACGGCACACAGTAACTAGGATAGCGGGTACTCACGGCACACAGTAACTAGGATAGCGGGTACTCATGGCACACAGTAACTAGGATAGCGGGTACTCATGACACACAGTAACTAGGATATCAGGTACTCACGGCACACAGAAACTAGGATAGCAGGTACTCACGGCACACAGTAACTAGGATAGCGGGTACTCACGGTACACAGTAACTAGGGTATCAGGTACTCACGGCACACAGTAACTAGGATAGCGGGTACTCACGGCACACAGTAACTAGGATAGCAGGTACTCACGGCACACAGTAACTAGGATAGCGGGTACTCACGGCACACAGTAACTAGGATAGCGGGTACTCACGGCACACAGTAACTAGGATAGCGGGTACTCACGGCACACAGTAACTAGGATAGCGGGTACTCACGGGACACAGTAACTAGGATAGCGGGTACTCACGGCACACAGTAACTAGGATAGCGGGTACTCACGGCACACACTAACTAGGATAGCAGGTACTCACGGCACACAGTAACTAGGATAGCGGGTACCAACGGCACACAGTAACTAGGATAGCGGGTACTCACGGCACACAGTAACTAGGGTAGCAGGTACTCACGTCACACAGTAACTAGGATAGCAGGTACTCACGGCACACAGTAACTAGGATAGCGGGTACTCACGGCACACAGTAACTAGGATAGCGGGTACTCACGGCACACAGTAACTAGGATAGCGGGTACTCACGGCACACTAACTAGGATAGCGGGTACTCACGGCACACAGTAACTAGGATAGCGGGTACTCACGGCACACAGTAACTAGGATAGCAGGTACTCACGGCACACAGTAACTAGGATAGCGGGTACTCACGGCACACAGTAACTAGGATAGCGGGTACTCACGGCACACAGTAACTAGGGTAGCAGGTACTCACGTCACACAGTAACTAGGATAGCAGGTACTCATGCCACACAGTAACTAGGATAGCAGGTACTCACGGCACACAGTAACTAGGATAGCGGGTACTCACGGCACACAGTAACTAGGATAGCGGGTACCAACGGCACACAGTAACTAGGATAGCGGGTACTCACGGCACACAGTAACTAGGGTAGCAGGTACTCACTTCACACAGTAACTAGGATAGCAGGTACTCACGGCACACAGTAACTAGGATAGCGGGTACTCACGGCACACAGTAACTAGGATAGCGGGTACTCACGGCACACAGTAACTAGGATAGCGGGTACTCACGGCACACTAACTAGGATAGCGGGTACTCACGGCACACAGTAACTAGGATAGCGGGTACTCACGGCACACAGTAACTAGGATAGCGGGTACTCACGGCACACAGTAACTAGGATAGCGGGTACTCACGGCACACAGTAACTAGGATAGCGGGTACTCACGACACACAGTAACTAGGGTAGCGGGTACTCACGACACACAGTAACTAGGATAGCGGGTACTCACGGCACACAGTAACTAGGATAGCGGGTACCAACGGCACACAGTAACTAAGATAGCGGGTACTCACGGCACACACTAACTAGGATATCAGGTACTCACGGCACACAGTAACTAAGATAGCGGGTACTCATGACACACAGTAACTAGGATAGCGGGTACTCACGGCACACAGTAACTAGGATAGCGGGTACTAACGGCACACAGTAACTAGGATAGCGGGTACTCATGGCACACAGTAACTAGGATAGCGGGTACTCATGACACACAGTAACTAGGATATCAGGTACTCACGGCACACAGTAACTAGGATAGCGGGTACTCACGGCACACAGTAACTAGGATAGCGGGTACTCACGGTACACAGTAACTAGGGTATCAGGTACTCACGGCACACAGTAACTAGGATAGCGGGTACTCACGGCACACAGTAACTAGGATAGCAGGTACTCACAGCACACAGTAACTAGGATAGCGGGTACTCACGGCACACAGTAACTAGGATAGCGGGTACTCACGGGACACAGTAACTAGGATAGCGGGTACTCACGGCACACAGTAACTAGGATAGCGGGTACTCACGGGACACAGTAACTAGGATAGCAGGTACTCACGGCACACAGTAACTAGGATAGCGGGTACTCACGGCACACACTAACTAGGATAGCAGGTACTCACGGCACACAGTAACTAGGATAGCGGGTACCAACGGCACACAGTAACTAGGATAGCGGGTACTCACGGCACACAGTAACTAGGGTACCAGGTACTCACGTCACACAGTAACTAGGATAGCAGGTACTCATGCCACACAGTAACTAGGATAGCAGGTACTCACGGCACACAGTAACTAGGATAGCGGGTACTCACGGCACACAGTAACTAGGATAGCGGGTACTCACGGCACACAGTAACTAGGATAGCGGGTACTCACGGCACACTAACTAGGATAGCGGGTACTCACGGCACACAGTAACTAGGATAGCGGGTACTCACGGCACACAGTAACTAGGATAGCAGGTACTCACGGCACACAGTAACTAGGATAGCGGGTACTCACGGCACACAGTAACTAGGATAGCGGGTACTCACGGCACACAGTAACTAGGGTAGCGGGTACTCACGTCACACAGTAACTAGGATAGCAGGTACTCATGCCACACAGTAACTAGGATAGCAGGTACTCACGGCACACAGTAACTAGGATAGCGGGTACTCACGGCACACAGTAACTAGGATAGCGGGTACTCACGGCACACAGTAACTAGGATAGCGGGTATTCACGGCACACACTAACTAGGATAGCGGGTACTCACGGCACACAGTAACTAGGATAGCGGGTACTCACGGCACACAGTAACTAGGATAGCGGGTACTCACGACACACAGTAACTAGGATAGCGGGTACTCATGACACACAGTAACTAGGATAGCGGGTACTCACGACACACAGTAACTAGGGTAGCGGGTACTCATGGCACACAGTAACTAGGATAGCGGGTACTCACGGCACACAGTAACTAGGATAGCGGGTACTCACGGCACATAGTAACTAGGATAGCGGGTACTCATGACACACAGTAACTAGGATAGCAGGTACTCACGACACACAGTAACTAGGATAGCGGGTACTCACGGCACACAGTAACTAGGATAGCGGGTACTCACGGCACACAGTAACTAAGATAGCAGGTACTCACGGCACACAGTAACTAGGATAGCAGGTACTCACGACACACAGTAACTAGGATAGCAGGTACTCACGGCACACAGTAACTAGGATAGCGGGTACTCACGGCACACAGTAACTAGGATAGCGGGTACTCACGGCACACAGTAACTAGGATAGCGGGTACTCACGGCACACAGTAACTAGGATAGCGGGTACTCACGACACACAGTAACTAGGGTAGCGGGTACTCACGACACACAGTAACTAGGGTAGCGGGTACTCACGGCACACAGTAACTAGGATAGCGGGTACTCACGGCACACAGTAACTAGGATAGCGGGTACTCACGGCACACAGTAACTAGGATAGCGGGTACTCATGACACACAGTAACTAGGATAGCAGGTACTCATGACACACAGTAACTAGGATAGCGGGTACTCACGGCACACAGTAACTAGGATAGCGGGTACTCACGGCACACAGTAACTAAGATAGCAGGTACTCACGGCACACAGTAACTAGGATAGCAGGTACTCACGACACACAGTAACTAGGATAGCAGGTACTCACGGCACACAGTAACTAGGATAGCGGGTACTCACGGCACACAGTAACTAGGATAGCACGTACTCACGGCACACAGTAACTAGGATAGCGGGTACTCACGGCACACAGTAACTAGGATAGCGGGTACTCACGACACACACTAACTAGGATAGCGGGTACTCACGGCACACAGTAACTAGGATAGCGGGTACTCACGACACACAGTAACTAGGATAGCGTGTACTCACGACACACAGTAACTAGGATAGCGGGTACTCACGACACACAGTAACTAGGATATCAGGTACTCATGGCACACAGTAACTAGGATAGCGGGTACTCACGGCACACAGTAAGTAGGATAGCGGGTACTCATGGCACACAGTAACTAGAATAGCTGGTACTCATGACACACAGTAACTAGGATAGCAGGTACTCAGGACACACAGTAACTAGGATAGCAGGTACTCACGGCACACAGTAACTAGGATAGCGGGTACTCATGGCACACACTAACTAGGATAGCAGGTACTCACGGCACACAGTAACTAGGATAGCGGGTACTCACGTCACACAGTAACTAGGATAGCAGGTACTCACGGCACACAGTAACTAGGATAGCGGGTACTCACGTCACACAGTAACTAAGATAGCAGGTACTCATGGCACACAGTAACTAGGATAGCGGGTACTCATGGCACACAGTAACTAGGGTAGCGGGTACTCATGGCACACAGTAACTAGGATAGCAGGTACTCACGGCACACAGTAACTAGGATAGCATGTACTCATGGCACACACTAACTAGCATATCAGGTACTCACGGCACACAGTAACTAGGATAGCGGGTACTCACGGCACACACTAACTTGGATAGCGGGTACTCACGGCACACAGTAACTAGGATAGCAGGTACTCACGGCACACAGTAACTAGGATAGCGGGTACTCACGGCACACAGTAACTAGGATAGCAGGTACTCACGGCACACAGTAACTAGGATAGCAGGTACTCACGGCACACACTAACTAGCATATCAGGTACTCACGGCACACAGTAACTAGGATAGCGGGTACTCACGGCACACACTAACTTGGATAGCGGGTACTCACGGCACACAGTAACTAGGATAGCAGGTACTCACGGCACACACTAACTAGGATAGCGGGTACTCACGGCACACAGTAACTAGGATAGCGGGTACTCACGGCACACAGTAACTAGGATAGCAGGTACTCACGGCACACAGTAACTAGGATAGCGGGTACTCACGGCACACAGTAACTAGGATAGCGGGTACTCACGGCACACACTAACTAGGATAGCGGGTACTCACGGCACACACTAACTAAGATAGCGGGTACTCACGGCACACAGTAACTAGGATAGCGGGTACTCACGGCACACAGTAACTAGGATAGCGGGTACTCACGGCACACAGTAACTAGGATAGCGGGTACTCACGGCACACAGTAACTAGGATAGCGGGTACTCACGGCACACAGTAACTAGGATAGCGGGTACTCACGGCACACAGTAACTAAGATAGCAGGTACTCACGGCACACAGTAACTAGGATAGCAGGTACTCACGGCACACACTAACTAAGATAGCAGGTACTCATGGCACACAGTAACTAGGATAGCAGGTACTCATGGCACACAGTAACCAGGATAGCGGGTACTCACGGCACACTGTAACTAGGATAGCGGGTACTCACGGCACACAGTAACTAGGGTATCAGGTACTCACGGCACACACTAACTAGGATAGCGGGTACTCACGGCACACAGTAACTAGGGTATCAGGTACTCACGGCACACACTAACTAGGATAGCGGGTACTCACGGCACCCAGTAACTAGGATAGCGAGTACTCACGGCACACACTAACTAGGATATCAGGTACTCACGGCACACAGTAACTAGGATAGTGGGTACTCACGGCACACAGTAACTAGGATAGCGGGTACTCACGGCACACAGTAACTAGGATAGCGGGTACTCACGGCACACCGTAACTAGGATAGCGGGTACTCACGGCACACAGTAACTAGGATAGCGGGTACTCACGGCACACAGTAACTAGGATAGCGGGTACTCACGGCACACAGTAACTAGGATAGCAGGTACTTATGACACACAGTAACTAGGATAGCGGGTACTCACGACACACAGTAACTAGGATAGCAGGTACTCACGGCACACAGTAACTAGGATAGCAGGTACTCATGGCACACAGTAACTAGAATAGCGGGTACTCACGACACACAGTAACTAGGATATCAGGTACTCACGGCACACAGTAACTAGGATAGCGGGTACTCACGGCACACAGTAACTAGGATAGCGGGTACTCACGGCACACAGTAACTAAGATAGCGGGTACTCATGACACACAGTAACTAGGATAGCAGGTACTTACGGCACACAGTAACTAGGATATCGGGTACTCATGACACACACTAACTAGGATAGCGGGTACTCACGGCACACAGTAACTAGGATAGCAGGTACTCATGACACACAGTAACTAGGATAGCGGGTACTCACGGCACACAGTAACTAGGATAGCAGGTACTCACAGCACACACTAACTAGGATAGCGGGTACTCACGGCACACAGTAACTAGGATAGCAGGTACTCACGGCACACAGTAACTAGGATAGCAGGTACTCACGGCACACAGTAACTAGGATAGCGGGTACTCACGGCACACAGTAACTAGGATATCGGGTACTCACGGCACACAGTAACTAGGATAGCAGGTACTCACGGCACTCAGTAACTAGGATAGCGGGTACTCACGGCACACAGTAACTAAGATAGCAGGTACTCATGGCACACAGTAACTAGGATAGCGGGTACTCATGGCACACAGTAACTAGGATAGCGGGTACTCACGGCACAGACTAACTAGCATATCAGGTACTCATGGCACACAGTAACTAGGATAGCGGGTACTCACGGCACACAGTAACTAGGATAGCAGGTACTCACGACACACAGTAACTAGGATAGCGGGTACTCATGGCACACAGTAACTAGGATAGCAGGTACTCACGGCACACAGTAACTAGGATATCAGGTACTCACGGCACACAGTAACTAGGATAGCGGGTACTCACGGCACACAGTAACTAGGATAGCGGGTACTCACGGCACACAGTAACTAGGATAGCGGGTACTCACGGCACACAGTAACTAGGATAGCAGGTACTCACGGCACACAGTAACTAGGATAGCAGGTACTCATGGCACACAGTAACTAAGATAGCAGGTACTCACCTCACACAGTAACTAGGATAGCGGGTACTCACGGCACACAGTAACTAGGATAGCGGGTACTCACGGCACACAGTAACTAGGATAGCGGGTACTCACGGCACACAGTAACTAGGATAGCGGGTACTCATGGCACACAGTAACTAGGATAGCGGGTACTCACGGCACACAGTAACTAGGATAGCGGGTACTCACGGCACACAGTAACTAGGATAGCGGGTACTCACGGCACACAGTAACTAGGATATCAGGTACTCATGGCACACAGTAACTAGGATATCAGGTACTCATGACACACAGTAACTAGGATAGCGGGTACTCACGGCACACAGTAACTAGGATAGCGGGTACTCATGGCACACAGTAACTAAGATAGCGGGTACTCACGGCACACAGTAACTAGGATAGCAGGTACTCATGACACACAGTAACTATGATAGCGGGTACTCACGGCACACAGTAACTAGGATAGCGGGTACTCACCGCACACAGTAACTAGGATAGCGGGTACTCATGGCACACAGTAACTAGGATAGCGGGTACTCACGGCACACAGTAACTAGGATAGCGGGTACTCACGGCACACAGTAACTAGGATAGCGGGTACTCATGGCACACAGTAACTAGGATAGCGGGTACTCACGGCACACACTAACTAGCATATCAGGTACTCACGGCACACAGTAATTACTAGGTCACGTAGATACAACACACAGTAACTACAATGCCAGGTACTTAATCACATGGTAACTGCAATGCCAAGACCTTACAGATCATAGTAACTCTAGGGCCATATACTTTCAGTACAAGGTAACTACAATTTCAGGAAAGTTTCCAATTCCCCAGGAGTTCTGCCTTTCCCCCCAACCCCCCTACCACACACACTTCATTTTCCCCAAGCACTGTATTCCGTACTTTGCTTATTTACTCACTTTTTTGTCTATTTTCACCTTAGGCTTTAAGTTCTATGATGACAGGACATGCTGTCTGTTTAGTACTGGACTTCATCTACAGTTACTTAAGAAATAACTGGTATGGAGTAATTGCTAGTAAATACTTGTTGAATATACAAATGAATTTCATGTTGCTATCTTGCTTTACATGTTCTCTTTGAGTGTATCTATTCTTTTGGTAGGAATGGGTGTCCTGTTTTTATTCATTGGCATGATCTCTAAATAGCAGTCCCTATCATCAACACCAGGTGCCGGGGTACAGCCATGGATCAGAGGTTGCTCTGTCTTCAAGAAGCCCACAAGTGAGAAGGAGGTGTGTCAGCAGCAGTGCAGAGCAGAAGGGGCTAGGAAGCAGCAGAGCTCCCGTGGCTCCCGGGCAAAGGCACACATTCAGCCAGCATCTATGAGCTGTCACCCACGTGCCAATCCCTGACTATTGTTCTGATGACGAATGCAACTCCTGTGTGACAATCAGGATTTGCTAAGGCAAGTATCTTACACATTAGCAGGCTAAGACAGGCCTAAGTCCTAAGGCCTGAGCTGTGTCAGATGCCACATTTTTCTCTTGTGGGAGGTTTGTTTAATTCTGTACCAACACTCATCTGCTTCCTGTTTGCTAGAGGTAGTTGACAGGGTGTACTTCAAGGAAATTTAACCATAAAGACTTTGACGTTATTGAGTTCTGCTGTTTAGTTGAACTATCCACTGGACAAAACCTGGAGTCTTCTGAGAGGAGAGCCTGGAAGAAATATCTTGATTAGGTTGGCTAGTGAGCTTGTCTTGATTGAGGTGGAAATTCCTACCTTGAGTGTGGGAGGCATTGTTTCCTGGGTATGTCCCTGTGTAATACAGAAAGCTAGCTGAGGTAATCCAAAGAGCCATTCATTTCTCTCTGCTCCTGGCTGCAGATGTGATGTGACTACCAGCTTGACCTTCTGCCTTGACTTCCCTCCACAGACGACTGTTGTAGCCTTGAATTGTAAGCCAGACCAGCCCTTCTTTCCTTAAGTTGCTGTCGGCCAGGGTATCTCATCACAGCAACAGAAATGAAACTAGAGCAGGAAGGAAGTGCTTGAATTTCTGATCAGTAGATGTGCTGACACAGTGTGGCAGGGCCACCATGAATGGGACATTCAAGAGTTCTTTAATTGTGCTGTCTTCTGGTCACTAGGCCAGATTAAAGTGCTTTTGTTTCTATGTGCCCGGAACTTTCACTTGCACATCATGAATTAAAAGACTTTGGATCAGTGTATGGTCATATCCATAACTTCTTCATGAGATGTGGAAAGGGCCCAAAGGAGAGTTTTGTCAGTGTTAATTGTCTGTGTTTAATGCCTCTGAGAATATTTGTTGAGGAAACAAATCCATAGCAAGAATCTGCATTTTAGCCTACAAATCTATAGAAAGCATGGCCTCTCTTGATCTTGGGATACAACACAGAGGTTGGTGGTGGGCAAAATCAAACTGTGTTGTCTTTATGAAGACAGACAGTGATAAGACAGGAAAAGTTCATTTACAAAGTAGAGATGCTGGCAGCATTCAGGAAAAGTCAACTAGGTATGATTCATCATTAGGATCCTCGGATTGCTCTGTCGTTCAGCAAATGCTTTCACACACATGGTTTACTTCTA